>NC_062577.1:7848928-8464285 GCF_022837055.1 Prionailurus viverrinus
TGGAACATTCTAGAGACTGTTGGGTTGGCTGAAGGGTTTGGAGTGGCTCCTCCACACCAGTGTGAGCAGGAACTTGGAGAAATCGTGTAGCCCACCGGGCCCCAGCTTGCCCACCTATGACGCGGGGATGAGTTTTTCACCTGTGACCTTCTCAGGTCTGCTGTGAGGGTCAGATGAGCAGATGGGGGGTGGGGGGTGGGGTGGGGGGAGAATATTCAAGCAATGGGTGCTGAGTGTGAAGGTCTCGTCAGTAATCAGATATGAGGAGGGGCACCTGCGTGGCTCAGTTGGTTGAGCGTCCAATTTCGGCTCAGGTCACGGCCTCAGATCTCACGGCCCCTGAGTTTGAGCCCCGCGTCGGGCTCTGTGCTGACAGCTCGGAGCCTGGAGCCTGCTTCCGGATTCTGTGCCTCCCTCTCTCTCTGCCCCTCCCCTGCTCAACGCTAAAGCTGGAGGGAGGATTAGAGACCTATTCCAAGGCCTTATCCTAGAGCAAAGAAGTCCGGGGTCCAGAGAGGGGGAGTGGCTTGCCCCAGTGGGGCTGGAACTCAGCTCTCGCCCGCTTGGGTCTTCTGTCCCTGCCTAGCGTGGGGGGGGGAGGGGCCCTCCACAGACACAGTGGGAGGAGAGGACAGGGGGCCCAGGTGACCACCTAGAAGTGGACTTCTCATGCTGTCGTAGAGAGACTTGCAAAGTCCAGTGTGAGAAACAGTTCCCAGCAATGACACAGTGGTCAGGATCGCAGGCTTTGCAGTGGGACAGTCCCTGGGCTACATCCAGGCTGGCTATTTGCTAGCCGTGCGGTCTCCCTGAGCCTACGTTTCTTCATCTGTAAAACAGGGAGACAGACACAATTGCCATTATGGATGGGTCGGGCCTGGCCTCGAGCCCAGCGCCGGCTAAGCGCTCATTAGATGCCGGAAGTCATCTAGCTCGGTGTTTGGCACACAAGAGCTCAATAATTACTTGTTGAACGAATGACACTAAGTAATACTTCCGGTCTTATTCCCCCTCAGTAAACTCCAGCCCAGCTGCTAGGGTGCTGGTGCTAAAACACAAAATTGCATCTGTTTGCCCGTCCAAGTCCTTAACTTCCGTCTCATTGGGTATAAAGCATCCTTCCAGCCCGTAAGCAATTGCCACTCTCGTTGGAGTCCCGGCTGGCACCCAGTATCTCTGACCCCACGTCCTACCGGCCTTCCCCTCACTTGGCCCACCTCTCCCCAGTTCCAGGAACATGCCAGGCTTTCCCCAGGTGTCCGCTCACTTCCTCCTGGGGTGGACTCTCGGGTCCCCTTCTGAGCAAGGACATCCCTGCACACCCTCCGTACGCCCATCCCCTCCACCACCACCCTGACCTTCTCTGTGAACCTTCCCTGTGTTATCTTTCCTCTTAGCACTTCTCACGACCATTGCATACGTCACCCACTTACCTCGGTTATTGTCTGTCTCCATCTTTAAAATCTTTTGAAACTATTTTTAAATATTTAATGAGCTCTGTGAGGTCTAGGATTTTTTTTTTTTTGATCTGTACGTTCACGGCTGTTCCCAAAGCACCTTGACACATACTAGAGACCCAATAGATATTTGTTGAATAAATCAATGAACGAATAACATTAACGGTGGGTTCCGTTTCTGTTTCACGCGACAAGAATCGTGGAACAAAGCAGCAAGTAGGCAGGTAGTGAGTTGTTCCTCACGTAAGTGTTTCCAACCATCTGGATTTCCACCCACCCCGGACTCTGTTGAGCGATAGCCATCTTGGAAAAGAGTTTGGCCTTGATGACCTTGAAGTCACTTCCGACTCTCTGACCGCTGTGCCTAGCTGGGCCTGCCTGTGCGGAAGCAGGACCACGGGAGCCCCGTGTGCCATCCCAACCCCCAACTCCCCCCTCCCCCCGTGGTTAGCACCTGGCCATGGGTCTGCTCTAAAGCAATAGCTCACCACCGAACACTGAAATGACGAGATTTTGCACCACCTTGGCCTTGAAGCCTGCTCCATCCGCTCTCTGTGGAGTCGGGAAGGGAGTAGGGAGAAAGAACCTGAGGGGGTGCCGGGCTGAGAGAGAAACGAACCAGACCGGCTGACACGCACAACCCCCTGAGTGGGGCTGAGAGGCAGACACAGGGTGGGAGGCCGAAAATCACAACCAGGGATACCGCCCGTCCAAACGGGGACCGAGCTGGTTGGAAGGTCGAGCTATGGGGACCGTTTTCTAGACGGTCTGCCTGCATTCCCTGAGAGACGTCTTTGCAGGAGAACGCTGTGTCCGCTGCGGTCCTCGGTCACCGTCATGAATGCCTGGGAGGAACGACACGGGTCTCGGACTTGACCACCATGACCACAAATGGTCACCAGCTCCGTGCTTTGGGAGCAGCCGGGAGGGGTGTGGTAGGTACCTTGTCCCACGTGAGACCATCAGAGGGAAGTCAGGACTCTAACATCGCCATCAACGATGACACCAGAGATCGGCCCCAGGGAGAAGGGACGTGGGCGAGGGGAGACTTAGCAATTCCACCGCCAGGAATTTATTCCGAGGAAATAACCCCAACTGTGGACACGGATTAATGCAGAGGAATGTCCACAGCAGCACCGTCATCATGTGTCAAAATGTGAAGCCATCTAAATGTCCAACGACAGGCAGCGGTAGAATAAAATGTGGCACTCTCTCGGCACGAAAATTGATGTGGAGACACGTTTGACCACAAGGAAAGATGGCCAGGATTTATTGTTCCGTGAAAAACACAGCTGCAAAACTAAACGCACCTATTCGAACCTCGAAGGACAGTCACCAACATGCTAACGAGTCGTGGTGGCAAACTTTTACAAAATGATTTTTGTTTTTGCTTTGTCCTTTTCCGTATTTTCCAAGTTTTCCGCGGTAAGTGTGCTTTGACCCTGTCATCATTAGAATATGAAAAACATTTTCTTTTAAACCGTGCGGGGGGGGGGGGGGGGTGCGCCTGGGTGGCACAGTCGGAGCGTCCGACTTCATTGGGCGGTGAAATGGCTGACTTCCAGGTCATGTTGTTTTCTTTTTTTCCTTTTTATTTATTTTATTTATTTTTTATTATTTTTTTAATTTACATCCAAATGAGTCAGCATATAGTACAATAATGATTTCATTCCAGGTCATGTTTTGCTTATTTCTCATTGTCTACAGGGCGGGGAACGTTCTTGGTGGTAAATTACTACTTTTAGGAGGAACATTAAATAAACAAAGACAAGAAGATTGTAAGTGCTGCTGGTATTTGTTTTGGAAACAAATCTCTTGGAATACCTGTTATCCTGGAACTTAGAATTAAATTAAGACACGGAAGGGGGGCACCCACCCGGGTGGCTCAGTCATTAAGCACGACTCTGGATTTCGACTCAGGTCAGGATCTCATGGTTCGTGAGTTCAAGCCCCGCCTCGGGCTCTGGGCTGACAACTCAGAGCCTGGAGCCTGCTTCGGGTTCTGTCTGTCTCTCTCTCTCTCTGCCCCTCCCTGACTCCTGTTCACTCTCTCTCAAAAATAAATAAACATAAAAAAATAAAAAAGACGCGAGGATGAGGGAAATAGCCTGGCATAGCAGGAGCACTGGACTGAGCGTGGGTCCTGGGTTGCAGATCTAGAATCACAAACTCTCACCGGGAACAAGCTCAGACCCCCATTTAAGGGGCACCTCCCCCCCATCCATGACCTGACTTGCACCTGCAGCGCCTTTCTGGTCCGCCACCAGCCTCATGACGGCCACCTCCTCTCTCAGGGCTCCTTTCTTGGTGAAATAGTGATTGGGACGTAGGAGATCCTTTACCAAGCAGAGACTCCGTGACGCAGAAGGGGAAGAGAGATGGTTCCAGAGAAGCCTCCTTCATCGTTTACCTAGGGCTGGCCTGGCCTGTGCGGCTCTCCGCCATCACTTCCTGCCCTCTAGCCCCTCCTCCAGCCCCCGGCCAAAGGCAGCAGCTTCTGAGCTGCCCTCAGAGAGCTGCCTTCCCGTCCGCCCATCTGGTCACACTTCTGTCACTCTGTGGCTCCTAACTGGGGTTGGTTACGCCCCGGGACAGATGAGCTGCAAAACTAACAATGCTTTGGCTCTGTCTACATGAGTCCACATCTTCCAATCCTCCATTTTGGGATGCTCAGGGCCCCCAAGAGTCAGAGGAGCAGGGACGTCGGGGTGAGGTCAGGTGCAGAGGGCCTTGAGGGGCTGGGGGAGAAGAGCACATGCTTCAGGGGTCAACCGAAGACCCTTGAGGTCAAGAGCAGACAGACATGGCCTCTGGCATTTCCGTGGGGGTGCCTCAGGCACTCCGTTTGGCAGTTCTACTCATCTGTTCAGGCGTTTGCTTTTTTTAATTTATGGTAACAGAAAACATTTATTGTAGGGCTACTGTGTGCCCTCTGGGCTAGATAACGCATTATCTGCAGTTCTCCCCCGCAACCTTCAAGGCAGGCTGAGTTGTCTTCATTTTATAAAAGAGAAGGCAGTTTCATAGAGGTCAAGCACCTTGCCTAACGTCACATAGCTAGGTAGTATTAACGTCAGGATTTCAGTTTAGGGTTGGTTGCCTCATTGGTCTATTCTGCTTCCGCTTTCTACTGAAACCGACCTCCCTCCATCTCGCCACCTAGATGGAAATGCAGATGAAAGACGAAGGAGTCACTTGCCAACTGTGGATGCCCAATGTCAAGTGAGGGCTTTGCACGGCTTACGGCTGTCCCCCTGGGGAAGAGCCCTTCCAAAAGCCGTGCTCACAGGGCGTCCCCGAAGCCGTCATTCCAACCGCTGTTGGGGAAGTGACTAGCAATGGAGTAATTGGCCGCCTCCTGTGCTGGTCAACTTAACGGCCAAAATGAAGTCAGATCGGATGGCCCATCACAGCTTAACCCATCACCAAGTGATCACAAACAAAAATTATGACCCCAGTCACTGGCTCTCAACCAGGGGCACATTTTGCCCCCTGAGATATTGACAATATCAGAAGACGTTTTGGGTTGTCACAACTTGAAGGTGCTAATGGGAATCTAGTTAGAGGTCAGGGATGCTCCCAGACATCCTGCAATGGACAGGACAACCCCCCCACCCCGGGCGAAGACCCATCTGACCCCAGACGTGCAGAGGTTGAGAAACCCTGCCGCAAGCACTCAATCCAAAGGGATTTGACACAATTGGACACTAATTAAATATCAGAAAGAGAAATTGGGAAATCATCGGTAGGGTTAGCTGTGGCTAAGGGAGTCCACATCCTATTAGGTCAGTCAGTGGGCATTGTGTATTTTTTCCAGTTTGTCTTATTCAAGAGTGGTCTATGGAATTTACTTAGCTTTTCTTCGGGTTAAAACCAGGAATGGAACATTTAGCCTCTAGGAGGAGAAGAAACAGAGAATGAAAAATAATGTGTAATAATGGAAGCTCGTGTGCAAATTTTAGTAGTACGTATTCTCTCTATATAAGGTTATACAGAGACCTTATATAAGGTCTCTTTTAGAAGAGACCATGCCACCCCTCCCGGCCACAGGTATATATGTACATCACCCACCCACATGAACTCGTAGGAGGAGAGCTTGGGTTTGGATCCAGAAGAATGGAATTCAAAGTCCAAATCTACCAATAACCAATCTTGAACAAATCGCCTTCTTTAAGCTTCAGCTTCTCTACCAGTAAGAGGGAGGTCTGCTGGAACATCCCAGAGGGCTGTAGACTTTTCACGAAGTAATTTACATGAAAGCATTTGGCAAAACGGCCAAGTATGATTTAATCGTCCACATGATCACGCACCCACAGAGGGCTTCTCCTTGAAGGGCTGCATGGATTCTTTGTACCCCATTTCCCCCCATGATCACCGCCTATGTTAGTTTCCCCTGGGTGACTTTCAATCTCCTATGCCACACTGGAGGCATACTCTCCGTAGCATGAAATGAAAGATTCGATTCGACTTATTCTACTCATGGCCCAAAGGAGAGTATTGCTTCCGAGAGGACGGCGCCTCCCGTTACATCGAGCAGGCGAGGACGATCAGGCAGACAGCATTTATGATACAGCTTTCCGGTTTCCAAGGGACAAAAGCTGGACATCACCCAATGCTTTATTGTCCTCCAATGATTCTTCCCACTTGGAGCCAAACTCTGTTGGTCTTTAATTCTTGTCTGCGTCTGTCTTTCCTTAAGTAACAGGACGCTGGATTTTCACTTCCAAACTCAACCCAATTTCGAGGGCGATAGAAGGTTTCAAACGGCATCTGCCACCCTTTCGTTATGACCCGAGCTTCTGGCGTGAATTAGAGAAGTGGCCTCCACGTGTCCATGTGCTGTTAATGAACTTGTATCTACTGATCTCGAAGCACTTTTGGCGATTCTGACACACATGCTTTTGCATAACCGCTCGCCTTTCTTGCCCGTAAAGGCTTGTTGCACAGAGCAGAACTGTTTTGAGCACGGCTGAGCCCCATGTTGTGATGTGCTGAGTTCCTGAGAATAGAGACTCCGGGGGGGGGGGGGGGGTGGTGGTGTGGGCAGACCTTTACTGTTGGGGTCTCCTTTCAAACCCAGAGATGGAAAACCGGGCCTAAGACATAGTGAAGGTGAGTCTGGGCCCAAGCACCCGACGTCTGATCATTGCTCTTAACCAGGGGTTGGCAAAGTGTGGCCTGTGGCCAGATCTGAGTGGCTGTGGGTTCTGTAAATAAAGTTTGGTTGGCACATCACCACGCTCATGGGTTTACATATTGTCTGAGGCCGCTCTGCCAGCCAAGTTGAGTAGTTGTGAAAAAGACCACGTGGCCCGTAAAGCCCAGGATGTTTACTCTCTGGTCCTTTCGAGAAAAAGTTTGCTGAGCACTGCTTGACGCTGGGTGTCGTCGGAGGGACCCCAGCGGTTCACACCTCAGGCGTACAGGGAGCACAAAGAAACAAATGCCCGAATCCCTGTGTCAAGAATCCTTCCGTTGGAAAAGCGACGTGTCACTACACGAACGGTTCATTAATAATACAAGAGCCAGATGACGACATGGGCCAGCAATCAAGGAGAGCACAGTGCAGCGACCTTAGGAGCTGGCGTGTATCGGGCACTTAGGTCCTGGGCACCAAGCCCAGTCCTTCTCACACATTACAGGGCCGCTTCCTCACGAAAAGAGACAGTGGCCCCTACCTGAAGGAAGACCATGTTCCAGATTAATGGTTGCTAAGAAAAGGAATCGTGAGATTGTATTTTTTTTTCTCTCGTGGATACCCTTTCATTTATTTGTTTAGGCTTTTTTTTTTTTAATATTTTACTTTGAGAGAGAGAGAGAGAGAATGCATGAAAGCAGGGAAGGAGCAGAGAGGGAGGGAGGGAGAGAATTTTCAGCAGGCTCCACCCTGAGCACGGAGCCTGATGCGGGGCTTGATCGCACGACCCTGGGATCGGGAACTAAGCTGAAATCAAGAGTCAGATGCTTAACCGCCTGAGCCACCCAGGTGCCCCTCATGAATACCCTTTGGGTACATCTTCCTGTACCTCCCCTGATTCCTAATTCCCACCCCTGCCCCCCCTCTTTCTCTCACATGTATGTGTACACGTGCACACCCACACCCACACACACTTTTTTTGCAACAACAGAGAAAATCAAGGTCATCCCAGTCCCCTATCCACCTGCGTGTAAACAAACAGGTCTCACTAGAATGAGAGTGTATTCTTGACTGAAACACACTTTCCTGGCAAGTCAGGGCTGGACCTTAATCCAGTTTCTCAAACGCTCATTGACTGCAGAAAGCTACCGAGAGAAGTGGCCAATTTCTAGTGACTCTTCCCGAGGAGAACATGCTTGAAGCATTTCTTTGCTCAGAACAAAACCAGAACTGCCCTGCCTCACAGCTGGGGCCCCTGGCAGCTGTGACCTGGAAACATAACTCTTTCTTCTTCCCTCCCCAGCCAAGGAGACCACGCGGAGGGCAGGAGGGGCCAGCCCCAGCTGCCACCGTGGCCTCTCCTCCTGCCGAAGTCCCTCTGCCAGTGGAGGCCACTGCTACAGTGGAGCCAAGATGTCAGAGTTGGAGCAGGAGAAAGGAGGCTCTGGAGCAGACAGAGACACTGTCTAAAATCCAGAGCAAGCCCCGAAGCTTGAATTACCATTCAGATTCATTTCGAGATCGCAGAATGTGCTGGCGATGTTTTTCTAAAGGGCAACCCCGGTGCTCCCGAGATGGGAGGTACCCTCCCTTCTGACAGACTTCTTCCATTTTCCGGAGGGAGGGAGGAGACAGAGCTGGCTCAGCAACCCCCCAATCGGCATCTCTGCCGGCCGTTTCAGCAGGGGCTCGACGGTCACCCAGGTAGGAAATGAATGTCTTAAGCTGCAAGTGTCCTTCCCTTAATGATGCCTGATGGCAAAGACCCGTGTCTTTATTGCATGTTAACGTGCCTCTTCCCTTTCCTCATTGAGCCGCATCATGGCGAATGGCAATTAGCGTTCAAAACAAATAAACTGAGCCATCGTAGAGAGAACCTTGCCAGATAGTCTTAGGAGAAGCTGAGAAGCGTCGTCAGGACCAGACCAGGCCAGCAGGGCGTGGGGGCAGGCTGTGCGTCAGGGTCCCGAGGGCCCTGAGTGGAAGATGCCCCCAGGCTCTCTACCCCAGGACCCACCCTGAGAGTGGGGAAGGAGGGTCCAGGGATTGGGGTGGGGGGCTACCGAGAACATTGGCAGGTGTTTGCTGGTTTCCTCAGGTGGGGACATTGTGTTGCCTCCACCGGACCTGCCCTTTGCAACTCCCTTGTCCATGTGGCAAGCAGCCCTCAGCTCCTCCCTTGAAGTTCGTTGACAAATGTCAGGCTCTTATCCCCCGCCCAGAAGCAATATGGCTGGTGGGGGAGGGGGAGGGGCAGGCTGCCCGGGGTCAAAGCCCAGCTCCGGTTTGTGCTAGCCACACGCCGCCGAGCCTCCGTCCCCCCACCTGCAAAACGAAGACCAGTAAAAGTACCACAAGATTGGTTGACCTAAAACATGTGAAAAACACACACCGAGCGAGTTCCTCTCAACAGGTGTTAGCTGTTCTTGCTGCTTGTCACTTCACTAAACCAGCCAGACATCCGTCAGCCCTGGTGAGTTCTCGGAGCTCGGCGGCTGGGACTTGTTACAAGCAGCATTGTCCTGCTTGCGCAGAAAACACATTCAGGATGAAGTAAGGCGCGTGACTCTGCTCTGAATTTTCTTCCCACCTCTGATAATGTTTCTGACAATGAAACATATCGTTAGAACACACTCTCTTCACTAAATAGGAAGATTACTTGAATGTCTCTCATTAGCTTCAATCTTCTCTCCCCAACCAGGTTAACCTAACAGATGCCCTGTCACTATAAGAGGCAAGTTTGGCTGCCAGAATCTTCTATCAGTGGGTCACTATCCCTGTGGTCACCGCAGGCCCTGGACAACCTCAGCGGAGAAGTCAGAGATGCCACTGATTCAGCCACACAAAGGCATTTTCTTTTCCCTCCCGAGGGGGGGGTGCCCGGCAGGAGGGTGGGAATCCCGGGTGAAATGGCATTAACAGAAAACCCTTGAAGGGAAATCCTCCCAAGTCCTAAGAATCTGTCCTGCCCACACTAGGTTGGGGAACAACCGAAAGGAAAATCTGGGCATGTCCCTCCTTAAGAAAATTAAACGTGGGGCGCCTGGGTGCCTCAGTCGTCCAAGCATCCAACTTGATGTCAACTCAGGTCGTGATCTCACGGTTTGCGACACGGAGCCCCTCTGTGCTGACAGCGTGGAGCCCGCTTAGGATTCTCTCTCTCTCTCTCTCTCTCTCTCTCTCTCTCTCTCTCTCCCTGCTCCTCTCCACCTGTGCTCTCTCTCCCTCTCAAAATAAGTAAACGTTTTTTAAAAAGAAAATTAAATAGGTATGTTCGTTCTATGAAAATCCGATACGTGAAAACGTACACTTGAAAATTGCTAAATTAGAAAACAAATCCTTCCATTCCTAAATGATTTGATAACACACTTCTAAGCATGTTTTCTGCTCATGGAGGTGGCTGGTCAGCCACCATCAGGGCCTCATGGGCAGGCTGAGCTAACACCACCCAGTCACCTGAGCTCCTGGTGGTCGCCATTCCAACGTGCCATGCATCTTCATGGGCACCTAAGACCCAAGCGGCCAGTTCAGGAAGCTCCATTTACTTACAACATGGCAACCTGGCAGCCCAGAGGACTGACGGCTGGAGCAAGAATCCAAAAGTCCTGGGTTCAAGTGCTGACTCTGCCCCGTACTTTCTACGTGACATTCGGCTGGTTTATTGAGTTCTTGGGCAAGCATTTCTTCCCTGGTAAAATCTCCAAGTAGAACTTGGAGATATCTATCCTCCCCAGCTCAAATATTCTGTGATTCTGTCACATCAGGCCAGCCGCACATAGAAAGACTTCTCAGAGAGGTTCCATCTACTCTTCCTGTCACTGAAGGTAAAATTCACTGGCAGCGTCGGACCCCCCCCCCCAACCTAATCATGATATTACCACAAGCCACTTCTGATTACAAGGCAGTTAAACAACACGCGAGGCACATGCTTGACAACTTTGCAAAATTAATTTCTCATAAGAATAAGTGTAAACTTAAAGTCACATTATTTTTAACAGTGCACTTAAATTGAGACATTAATTTTTTGAACTGCATTATTTTGAATTTGCATAATTCAGAATCCAATTACATGTGACTTGTGTATTCTCTCTAAAAGGGTTTTTTAAACCTTCGAGAGAGGGAACGGAAGTAGTAAAAGAGATTGGCGATGACACTGGGTCAGACTTGATGGAGAAAGACCATGGGTTTGAGCGAACCCACAGGACGACTATCCAAGACCATAGAGAGGATGCCCTAGAGAGGACCCAGGACCCAGAAGCACAATACAGGTTTCCGTGGGTCACCACTCTGTACTGAGTTTGAGATGACTGGCCAATTTGGAAGTTAGATTTCTCCTTCTCCTCCTCCTTCTTTCTTTTACAAAGAGAGAGAGCATGAGTGGGGGAAAGGGGACAGAGGGAAAAAGAGAGAGAATCTTAAGCGGACTCCATGCTCAGTGCAAAGCCTGATGCAGAGCTGGATCCCACGACCCTGGGATCATGACCTGAGCTGACATCAAGAGTTGGATGCTCAACTAACTGAGCCACCCAGGCACCCCTTCTTCTTCTTCTCCTTCTTCTTCTTCTTCTTCTTTTCTTAATTGAAATCACTCCCGGCTTGAATGCTGCCAGAAGATGTTCAACCCCCAAATTAAAAATGCCTAAAGAGCCAAATCCTCTCTTTACTCTTTGGCGCAGAGGAGCCATTTTGTGCTCTTCAAAATGGCTGACAGGAATCTTCTGAGGAAGCTATGGTCTGAGAACAAACTAGGGATTCGATCAAAGGCTGAGACTTTGCGTTTAGAGCCATAGCTAGAAACTAACGGATGTTGTTTTTTCCAAACCAAAGAAATCAAGAAATTGAAGATAAAAACTGTTCTCTAAATCTTCCCTTCCACATTCTCCCCCCTGCCGGGCCCTTTAGATTGCAAGGGTTCGTGATTATAACTTTATTCACAACCCATTTGAGGTTTCCAAGCAGCTCCCTCCCCAAGATGAGATGACAAAGCTTTGAAAATTAGAGGCACCCCTCCCCTCACCCCAAAGAGCTATCCTTGACGAGGCGTGCTCTGTTGAAACGGAAGGAATTTGCTTTATAGCAGCCTCCCTTGTGGAATTATGTATGGGAGCATTTAACAATACAGCATTTGCAATGGGCAGGTGAGAGCTGGCCAACCTTTTAAAGGGGATTTCACACACCAGGTCAGCAGGGAGATGGATAGGTGAGCTGCAGTAGATACAATTATTTGACTTTCTGAGCCGTTCTTTTTGAAGCCTCTACCCTTAATAGAAAGAAAAAGAATAATCCTCTTTGCCAACCTTTTGTAGCTCAATCTTTATTGTTCCCACTAAAATCCAAAGAAAACGGACAAGATTCATTTTGTCCAGAAAGCATGTGTGTATTTTATAGAGGTCTGAGCTTTGAAGCATTGATAGTTAAGTGGGAGAAAAGACAAAGATTTCTCTCTAATCTGAGGACATCAAAGGGGGAATTTCTGAAGCACTCTGGCCTGACTCAAAACGGCCCTGGGTGGTATCTCCCGATATACCCCTCCTTTGCTACCAAACTCAGCGTGGAAATTAGCACAGGCTCGCACAATGATGACAATTAGGCCAGACCGTACAGAAGCAGGCCTGTGGGTAAATTAAGACTTCGAGAGAACGTGACCCACTGGGCCAGGGAAGCTTTCCTTTTACTGGCCTGGTCACTGGGCTGCTTGGCCAACCATCTGTAGGACTGGTTGTTTGACGTTGGGTGCAGGAGATGTGCTCGGTTACTATTTACTCATTGCTAAGTCCAGTAGCTGACCTGGACTTTTGAACAATCAAAAGTTGGAACCATCAGACTGCTCCAGTATCTGTTTGAACAATCGGATATTAAAAATAACTGTCGGTCTGACGGCACCAACTCTCGATGGCCAAAGTAGGCCACACCCACCCGGTTGGATCGCTTGCCATTCTATTCTGAGGGCAGAAATAAACAAAGAAAAGCACCACACGCATTGGGACTACTTTAGTCAGAACCCAGAAGACGGCCACCGTGGAAAGAACTGGTGAGAACTGGGGGAGCTGGCGACGCTTTCTGCTGACGGGGAAGTTCCTGAAACTGTTTTCGTCCTGGGCTTCCACCGCGCGAAAGACTCACCATCGGGAACTCTCTGGGTTGGGTTTTTAATTCTGAGTTCTGAGAACAGTACATTTTCCACCTTCTTTTGCCACCTGACTGCTGGTAACAAAAGGGTAACAGCGGGCCCAGGAGAGTCACGCATATCTGGGCTTGATTGGAAGGGGGCCTACGGGTTTCTACAGGAGGTAGTCAGCGTCTTAGTGGAGGGAGCTGGGAGGAGGAAGGACAGGACGGCGTGAAGGAAAGACAGCAGGCTCACGTCGGGAAGTGGGGACGTTCTGAGGGGAGTTGGGGGACCTGGAGACTCTGCATCTATAAGGAGGCCACCCCTCCTCTCCAGGATCCTAGCGATTCTAGTCTGGACTTCTCGCCCCCCTCCGGCACAGAATCTCTGGAAGGCGCACAGAGATGTCTCAGCTCTAGTGCGCACCTCCCCAGATTGCCGGCTGTGAGTCCGACCGACGTGCCAGGCACACCAAACCAGTCCCTGGTGCACACGGAAACACATAGGACGTGCCCAGGACGTGTCCATGAGTGCACAGACGGGCACATACGCACACCAGGCACAGGAGTGCGTGAACGCTGGACATCAGTGCATGCACGCACACACTGGAACACACCAGAACACACACACACACACACACACACACACACACACACTCGCACATGGCATCCCACACCAGCACATGCACAGTAGGGCACGGGCGCCTGCACCCCCACCAGAGCACTTGGGTCAGCACGCACTGGCACACACGTTTGCTAGGACCGGGCTTGGGCACAGGCTACTCCCGTGGTGGAGTCACCTGGTAACAGCTGCCTTCTCCCCAGAGCAGGTCGCTCTGGCCATTCCGCCCCCTGTGGCAACAGGGGGCAACCTTCACCCCCACCCCCACCCCCAGGTTGTCTTTTTTTTTTCAATTTTTTTTAATGTTTATTTTTAAGACAGAGAGAGACACAGCATGAGCAGGGGAGGGGCAGAGAGAGAGGGAGACACAGAATCCGAAGCAGGCTCCAGGCTCCGAGCTGTCGGCACAGAGCCCGACGCGGGGCTCGAACTCACAGACCGCGAGATCGCGACCTGAGCCGAAGTCGGAGGCTCAACCGACTGAGCCACCCAGGCGCCCCAGGTTGTCTTTTTCTATTCTTTCCCCCCTAACACCTCTTCTCTCCAATTCTCCATCACCACCCTCAGCCAGCATGATGAAAGGGCAGTTCTAACTCAGGGGCCGTCACATTATGTCTTAGACCCAGGCGGGGGCATCGCATGGAGGGGAACTGGCGAAACACAGAAACGCAGCGCCGAGTTTCTAGTATCTACAGCGACAGACAGAAGTAGGCATTTGTTATATCCTAAATGGTGGCGTCGGCTTACGTTCTGGGCTGTCCTCCCCAAGCCCCAAGGCTTGCAAAGGCAATGCACTCTTAGCCCAGCGCCCTGCAAATGTCCTGTGGAAGCCCTTGAACACTCCTGTTCCAGCCGTCCCGCCGGCCAGCTTTGGGAAGGTACCAGAAATTCACCTACGTGGTTCTTCAATGCTTCACATACTTTTCTCTGCAGCGGGTTTCTTAACTTGATTTGTTCTGCTCCAGTCACCAGCAAAAGGGTTTGCCCTCCCTGAGCTCAGCTCAAGCAAATGCAAGGGGACTCGGGGCATAAATCATTGAAGACTGCTCACGGACGTTTGTCATTCAAAGGCAATTCCCCCACTCCTTGAGGATTTTCACAAAAACAAACAAACAAGCCAAAAAACCAATCTCCACTCAGTCTGTGTGTAACACTGTACTGTTCTTTAAAATCTCACACGTAAAACCTTACGCGCTGTATGAAGACACGCTTTTATCCAACAGATCAATTACAGGCTATTACTTAGACTCTAAACCTCTCAAATACGCTTTAACCTCATTTAGCTTTACACGTTTGGTTTTCACATACACGTAGGGCGGTGGGGCTGCGGAAGGGGAACACACAGACCTGTGTCGGTCGCGAACTGAGGGCCATCCTTCCCAAGACAAGCTCCCAAGCGGCTCTATTTCTTAACAGTGAAACAGAGAAGAAGGATTTTACCAACTTTGTGGGAAACCCGAGCTCAGAATTGTAGTAACGTGCCAGACAGAAACATGATTCTGTATTAACTACCGAATATTTCGCACACGCGGCAGAAAAAAAAAAAAAGCCTATCACACGAGGACATACAGCATCACAATTATTATTTCTTCCAAAATGGAGAGGAAAACAGTAAAGGATGCTTGCTAAAAGGAACGCCTTCACAGGTCGGCCTCAGAGTTCAGTCACCAGGGGTATGACATTGTCAAATGACGAGCGAGCACCCGGGAAAAGAGGCTGCAGGGAACCCTCCAGAATGTATACACCGGGCAAGGTTGTCAGAGAAGCCGGCTTTGGGACCTCTCTCTACTCTTAGGCCAGCTCATCAAAGCTCGGAGCCTCGTTGTCTGTGTTCCCAAAGAGAGAACCCTACTGGTTCATCTGCTGCCCGCATAGGATGGCAATGAAGACCCCATAAGTAAGGGTGTAGGAAGTCACTTCGTAACTATAAAGGGATGACTGCGTTCAGAGAGCGGCGGTCTGGACGGGGCAGGGATCCTGCCTGTCCTTGTTTTCTAATGCTTTCTATTTATTTATCCCCCCCCCCCTTGAGCTGAAAATCAGTTGCTGAGTAGCACAAATCATAGCAGGCAAGCAAGGTGGTTGGTGGAAACTCCTGACACCTGCCCCACTGCAGTCCCGCTGCTTCAGACGGCAATCTGCTCTCTCTTCAAGTCACTTCTTACCAACCAAGTCCTTGGGTGCCCCCCCCTCCCCCGCCCCCGCTACATCTGCAGTCAGGGCGCGAGCACAAGGGTTAATAAGCCAGAAAACGCTGGGCCTCGTCCCTGGATTTTGCACGCCAGAGGCTCCCGCGACAGAGTTAAAGATATTGTGATAAAGGTGGAAGTCCAGACCTAGAAGGTATTTGGAGCCGCACGGAGTCGAAGTTTAGTTTCCGAATCCTGGGAGCCAATGCCAGCGCGGTGGGGGCCGATAAGTAGATGTTCTCAAAAAGTGCCATTTTGAGACCACATGCAATTCCTTTGCTAGGTGCAAGGCACGTCCGACTCTCTGCCTTCTCATCTCACAGATGAGAAACCAAAGCCCGGAGAGAGCTGTCTGCCCAAGTTCACCCCGCGATTTAGCGACAGAGAAGAAGAAAGATGTTATCCAGCTGTCGCCCTGGGAAAAATGACGCTTGTTGTCTTTTGCAGGTTGGGAGGCTCGGGCCCACATGTTGACTGGCTACGACTTTTCGGGGAACCTTTCGTGAGCGGCACTTCTGAGTGGCATCTCTGCTCCCCAGTACCCTGCGGGAGGCAGACATGACTGCCGCCATCTTATAGAGGAAGGACAGGCTCTGAGGGTGGCAGCTCAGAATCCAGATCTTTCTAGCTGCACGGCCCGCTCTCTCCCTCCACTGTGTAGCTGCCCCAGAGAAGACAGGACACTTGCAGATGGTCAGAGTTAGGAAACAACTCGCTTTCCTCCACTGGATCGTTTTCAACGGAAGCCTAAAGTGTCCTGCGAAATGTTCTTTAACTTATTCTTTTAACTGTCAACCCGGGAGAAATTAGCCCAAGGACATAATTCAAAAGACAATTGTAAGGCTACGTACGTAAAGATTTTTCTTGCAGGCTTAGCTATAATAACAAAAATTAGAAACGGGCCAATGTCCAACAGTAAAGAAGTAGGAAACTACGTTACATAAACTCTGGAAGTTTACACAGCAATTAAAAACCATCGTGAAGGCTAGGCATAAAAAAAAATGCTCACGATAGATTATTAAGAAAAATAAGCACACGGAAATGCTTTTATGATGGCAACCATAAAAAGATTTGTGTACACTCTTTTTAAAATATTGGAATGGAACATAAAGAAGGAAAAGTGAAGTTACTGGGCTAGCTTGTAAGATTTTGGATTTAAAAAATGCGTAACTTCCTCCGATGAGTTTGTGATATTTTTGTTAAAACACCTCAAATTAAGAGAAGGGAAAAAAGCGATAATTACTTGGAACATTTAGTTGGTAACTCAGACCAAATGAGACTACACCGGCTAAACTGCTTTTTTCTTCTCTCCATATTTTGAGGCAATTGTATACTGTGATTTTTGCCATCATCCAGAAACTCTTATTTTTCTCCTGGTGCCTCTCATTAATGAGTTTTTTTTTTTAAGTTTATTACTTAACATTCTCCCACAGTGGATAGCCTTGTTTATTTTCTGCTTTTTCCTTAGGGTTTAAGCCGAGTCAGAAAAACGAACGTCTTTCTTCAATCGTTTATGTTTGAGATATAATATTATTTGAATCACATGAAATTATCTTGTTTGTAGGTCCAAAAACAAATAGCAGAAATTTTATATCAAAAATTTTAATAACAGCAGATTGTATCTTAAACCATCCCAGCAACTCATTTTGAATCATTCTGTTCCCTCAAACTGTCCTGTCCCCTCCACCAGCTAAATTTTGTTTGGTTGGTTGGTGGGTGGGTTTAGATTTAAATGCTAAATTCTCTAGAAGGGAAGTCCAAATAACACCATTCCAATATATTCCTCGTAAACCATTAAAGTTAATATAATTACGTGGAAACATCTAGAATTCTTTCGTTCAGCCACTTTAATTCATTTGACACGTATTTATTGTGTGTGGACTCAACTCATGGCAGTGTGCTAAGTGCTAGGCACCTCTCTAAACAAGACTGAGGTGTCTTTTCCCTTGGGGAACAGAGACTCCTTTGTGCAGGCTGGGAGGGATGGCTAAGAAAGGTGGTGACTCACCAGATCAGTTTGTTTCAACTAACGTGCCAAGTGACTGGTTTGGATTCTTTATTAAGCAGATTGACTGAATGTTTGCTCAAATTGATTCAATCTACCATCAGGTCATTGTTAATAAGAACTCGCCTTGGCCCGAGCCGAGAAGAAGTCTATATTGAGCTGTCCCCGCTGTTTATTTAATCCATTAGCTGACCACAGGTACATATGGCTCAGGAGAAAAAGACTCCCGAAGGGTGTCTTTGGACAGCTCTAATGCAAAACAGTTCCCGAAGATGTGCCTTAACTGTTCTAAATAAAACACAAGACACGATGCCTGGGGGACTCTCGAAAGTAAGACTGGACATCCAGTAAAAGTTAAATCTAATTTTTTAAAGACAAAGGCAAAAATAAAAAAACATTTTTCAAAACATACAGCAGTGGTCAGTTACCTAAGTGACAGCTTCCCAGAACTGTTTCTGGGGGACATTTCCCAGCAGTGGGGTCTCTAAGCCAGCAAGTGGGAGAAACGCCAAAGGAGAGAACTTAAGTAGCTCATCTGGATGAGAAGTGCCGGTGACAGGACGTCGAAATATTGGTGAAAATGCCATTGTCCTGGCACCACCTAGGAGTTCCCCTCATGTCCTGCTCTGAGCAGCTTAAGCAGAGATCTGGCGTTCGAGACGTTTGCATTTAAATACCCAGTCACTGGACACCCATGCCAAGCATTCAGCTTCGAGAGCTGTGTGGCCACCCCGACCAGTGACGAGCTGGTGGACTTTGTCCTCTAATTTCCTCCCCCTAACTATTTCGATTATACACTTGGGAGCATGTTTTCACTTTGGGGGAGTATCCCCTACAGAATAAGTGTCTTAAAAAAGAAAAATGGCGGTTCTAACGCTCATCCGGTGACCTGCCCAAGCTTTATATCCTTGTTCACAGTTACCACCACCCCCGCCCCCCCGCCCGCTCACATGTTCCTGTGCTGTAGGCTCAGAAATCAAAAGGAGGTTGAGTGGGGCCTCGACGGACGGAGAAAATGTCCAGTGCTGTTTACAACCCAGCTGAGGGCAAATTAAGAATTCTAACCATGGGTTTCCACTTCCTGTTGCTAGATGTTGAGAACAAGAAACCAGACCGTGATGTAATAATAGTAATAATTAATACAGCTTCCATGTATTGGCTGTCTGCTATGTATCGAGCATATTACATTCATTTCTCATCTTCACAGTTCTGCAAGGAAAGTTATCCTTACTTTAGAGGGGAGAAAACTAAGGCCCAGAGAGGGTAAGTAACCTGCCTACCGTTGCACAGCTAGGAAAGTGGCAACACCGGGATTCCATCTATGATTGGCCTGACTTTTGCCACCACATCCAGCCATCTCCTTGCAAGCAGAGCTGCAAACCAGCCTGGGGGGCCTGCTTTTCCTGAGGGTTTGTGGCCGCGCTGCATCTCCTGGCTGAAGAAAGGACAACGGCCACACTGACCAGCTGGAAGCATTCTTGGCCACAGCGGGGTAGAGAGGTAAGGGTACTGAGTAGCTGAGGGCCCTGCAGGCAAAAGCGTGCCCCTGCCGCTAGGCACACCACCTTCGTCGCTACTAGCCTCCGACCCCGGCGACCGGCTTGGCCGACTCTCACCCAGGGAGACCTCCTCCCGTGGAGACGCTAGGTCATTATTTGCTTTGATCCTCATGATCTGGGCATTTCCATAAGAGGCACATGGAAAGATCTCTAAAAGGCAGACTTTTAAAAAGTTTGGAGGGGCGCCCGGGTGGCTCAGTCGGCGGAGCGTCCAACCTCGGCTCAGGTCATGACCTCGCAGTTGGTGAGTTCGAGCCCCGCGTCGGGCTCTGTGCTCAGAGCCTGGAGCCTGCTTCGGATTCTGTGTCTCCCCCTCTCTCTCCCCCTCCCCCGCTCATGCTCGGTCTCTCTGTCAAAAATAAATAAACATTAAAAAAAAAATTTTTTTTTTTTAAAGAGTTTGGAGATAGGTGACTTCACTGAGCAAGAAAAGAGAGACCTCAGCTCAAATTCTGTCAGCGGCCTTTCCGCGGAGCGAAGTTGTAAAGGCAACACGATGCCATTCGCAGCCCCGGGGGTTACAGGCCCAAGTCCCTCCTCACCTCACCTCAACTGGGCTGAACGTTTGGAAGAACCTTCTCGGGGAGTAGCTGAAAGGGCCGTCCCCACACCAGCACAGCAAGGGGCCTCGAACGATGGAAAATCCCGTCCATCCTGTTTCTTCCTCCTGGGCGCTGTGCGTGGAACTGGGCACGGCCCGCATCTCGTCTGCTGGGTGGGGTCTTGTTTGTCACGCGTGGCAGCCACCGCCACCCAAGCAGCTTTTTTTTTTTTTTTTTTTTTTTTCCCCTCATCTAACTCTAGTTTGCTGCTACCTTGGCCCCGAGGTCAACACAAACGGACCGGTGAGGAAACCGCATAGAAGTACCTCGCGGCCTGAAGCCCAGGGTCTGAAGCCACTGCCGTCAGCTGTTCCCCTGAAATCACTGAATCCACTGGCTACTGTGGCATCGGGGACCCTCTTGTCCCCCGCACGCAGGACGGGCCCGGGACTTGCTCTGGGGCCCTCACCTCACAGGGCCGTGTGACTCACACCCAACAAGGCTCTTCCGAGAAGAACGCTGTGACCTTACAGAGTTTTCAGAACCCCTGAGGTGTCAGGCTGGGGCTGTGCCACGTTCCCTGTCAGGAACAGAAGCACCAGGGGCCTCCCCTGCCCTCTCAGCACTGTCGCCAAACGCTCTCCCGCACTGCGGTGACCCGTGACGTGGAGAAGGGACATGTGTTTGTGACCTGTCTTCCTGTGTCTTTAGGTTCAAATACAGCCGGTCCTGTTTCTGGTAAAAATGCCATGATCCCAATCTCCCGAGACAGTCTATTTTGTCTTTCTTTTCACATGTGGTCCTCATAAGGTGGCCTAGACAACACGGTGGGAGTGAAAGGATTCTAGAAAAGCCCCGCTCCCGCGAGCTAAAATGAGGTGAGGAGTAAGTTCTCTCACTGGGCTGGTCGGTTGTTACGACGGCGACTTAACAGGTCACATCCTCTCATCCGTCCCTACGTTCTGTCAGCGTCTCTAGCTTTTTGGCCTCAGATAGAGGGCTGCTTGCAGTGAGGGTGGTGGGTGAGTCACTGAGCCACGATGGGTGTGTCCCAGGGCAGCCCCTGGCCGTGGGGGAGGGGGAGGGGGGCAGGGGCAGCCATGACAGAGCTGAGTGGAGACACGGGCCCGGAGGAAGGCCCCTTCTGTCCTTCGTGGACATCGCTGCTCAGTCCCTGCCCCGTCCAGGTGCTTCAAGTCAGCCGGACTCACAGCCGTGACCCCGTCTGACCGAGAGAAGTGGTTTTTTGTTGGCAAAGGACAAAGGAAAGAGGCCAAGTGACGGAGCCAGCCAGGGGGTACGAGGAGAAGACGCAGAGACGAGACGCGCGTCGCAGTATCAAAAGTGGCCTGGCTGACGTGTTCTCATCCCATCCAGCGTCTGTTAAATACTCCCTCTCTTTTTCTCCGCACCGGGCCTGCCTCAGTCGCTCCTCTGCCCCCTTCCGCCCTGTCCTTTCCCCTCCATGGACTGTCCTCCCTCCTGTGAGCACTAGGAACACCTGTATTGGGGGCAGGTGTGCGTTCAAGCAGCTGGGTCTGAGCCGATGCCCAGCTCGGCTGTAAGACAGCAGATCCAACCTGCTCAGCTTCGAAAGAGACGCCAGCTCCTCGCTACCCCTCCGCGGCGTACCCCCCCCCCCCCCCCCCCCCCCCCCCGCACACACGCAAGAAGAGTTTCTGGAAGTTCCTTGCCATCCATCTGTCCGGCCTTACCTGTTCCTGGCAGCTGTGCCTGCAGCAGGGCCATGATGACAAGCACCTTCCGCGTCACCTTGTCCTTTCCCCCAGCGTGGCACCAGGAGGCCGAGGCCGTGGCAGCCATGGCTGGGACCCAGAAGAGAGACGGTGTCTCTGCTTTGTGCTGCTGCCTCCTCAGGAAGTAGAGGACTGTGGGGCCTTTGAGAAGGCAGACACCTGCCAGCAAGGCCAAGAAACGCACTCCCCCTTTCGGTTCATAGGCAGGAAGCGCTGGAGGTTTGAGGGTTTGAGGGGTGTGTGTGTGTGTGTGTGTGTGTGTGTGTGTCTACATCTTGCTTTTTCTCTCATTTAACCATTGTTTTACTCTCCGTTTCTCCTAATTTTTGTCTAATTTTTATCTAACTCCTCTCTTGCTGGGTGAAGCCAGTCCCTAGGCGAACAGGAGTTCCCAATGCGTGTAAGGACATTTTCCTGGGCTTACATATTTTATAGATGTTGGTGAGACGGCAGAGCTCTGGATCCAGGAGAAATGCAGAGACAGAATACCTGGGCTTTGGTGCCTATCTCTGCTACCCAGGTGCTGTGTGGCCTTCAGTAACTCACTCAGCGTCTCTAGACATCAGCATCCTTACCTGTAAAGCAAATGGCATGAACAGGGGAGGGGCAGAGAGAGGGGGAGACACAGAATCGGAAGCAGGCTCCAGGCTCTGAGCCATCAGCCCAGAGCCTGACGTGGGGCTCGAACTCACGGACCGCGAGATCGTGACCTGAGCTGAAGTCGGCCGCTTAACCGACTGAGCCACCCAGGCGTCCCAAGCATCCGACTCTTGATTTCAACTCAGGTCATGGTTCCAGGGTCATGGGATCGAGTCCTGTGTCAGGCTCCACGCTCAAGAGTCTCTCTCTCCCCCTCTGCCCTGCTCCCCTGCTCTCTCTCTTCTCTAAAATAAAATTAAATAACTAAATTTAAAAAAAGACAACGAAATATCACCTCACATCTGCCAGAATGGCTAAAATTAAAACAAGTGTTGATGAGAATGGGAAGAAAAAGTAACCCTTGTGCACCATTGGTGGGAATGTGAATTGATGAGGCCACTGTGGAAAACATGGATGTTCCTCAAAAAATTCAAAATTGGATTACCATATGATTCAGTAATTCCATTACTGGGTATTTACCCAAAGGAAAGGGAAACACTAATTAAAAAAGATATATGCATCCCTATGTTTATTGCAGCATTTTATTTATTTATTTATTTATTTATTTATTTATTTATTTTTAATGTTTATTTATTTTTGAGACAGAGAGAGACAGAGCATGAATGGGGGAGGGGCAGAGAGAGAGGGAGACACAGAATCGGAAGTAGGCTCCAGGCTCCGAGCCATCAGTCCAGAGCCCGACGCGGGGCTCGAACCCACGAACCGCGAGATTGTGACCTGAGCCGAAGTCGGACGCTCAACCGACTGAGCCACCCAGGCGCCCCTGCAGCATTATATTTAAAATAGCCAGGATACAGAAGCAACCCAAGTATTCATCCACAAGTGAACGGATAAAGAAGATGTGGTATACATAAACTACGGAATATTACTCAGCCACAGAAAAGAGTGACATCTTGCCATTTGCAACAACATGGGTGGATGTAGAGGGTATAACGCTAAGTGAAAGAAGTCAACCAGAGAAAGACAAATACCATATGATTTCACTCGTATGCGGGAATTTAAGAAACAAAACAAATGAACAAAGAGAAAAAGAGACCAAAAAAAAAAAAAAAAAAACCAGACTCTTTGATACAGAGAACAAACTGGCGGTTGCCAGAGGGGAGGGGAATTGGGGGCTGGGTAAAAGAAAAGAAGAAGAAGAAGAAGAAGAAGAAGAAGAAGAAGAAGAAGAAGAAAAGAAGAAGAAGAAGAAGAAGAAGAAAAACCCATAGTGAGATTCTACTTCGCACCCCCTAGGGTGGCTAAAATAAAAAAGACAATTAGTGTTGGGGAGGGTATACAGAAATTGGGACCCTCAGGGACACCTGGATGGCTCAGTTATGCAACAGACTTCGGCTCAGGTCATGATCTCTCAGCTTGTGAGTTCGAGCCCCGCGTTGGGCTCCGTGCTGACAGCTCGGAGCCTGGAGCCTGCTTCGGATTCTGTGTCTCCCTCTCTCTGCCCCTCCCCCGCTCATGCTCAGTCTCTCAAAAATAAATGAACATTAGAAAAAAATTTAAAAAAAACAAAGAAATTGGGATCGCATACATTGCTGGTGAAAATGTAAAATGATAAAGCCTTTGTAGAAACTAATTTGGCAGTTCCCCAAAAAAGTCAAACAGAGTTGTCATAGGACACAAAAATGATGCCTCTAGGCATAGACCCAAGAGAATTGAAAACACATGTCCACACAGTATTATCATAATAGGCCCAAATTGGAAACAAGCCAACTAGGGAATGGTAAACAAATGTGGTATATCCCCCAAATGGAACGTGATTCAGGCATAAAAAGGGATGAAGAGGTAAGAGGTCTCTTTTTGGGGTGGCAGAAACTTCTAGAATTAGATGGTGGGATAGTGTACAACACAGTGAACATAGTAAAGGTCATTCAGATTACATTTTAAAATGGTAAGTGCGATGTTACGTGAATAATATCTCAATGCAAAAAAAAAAACGTTAAAACGAGCAATATTAATTCTGTGCTTGCAAGTAATTTCTCATGGTCTATGGTTTGCTTTTTCATTTTCTTAATGGTATTTTTTGATGGAAATGTTTTAATTCTGATGATACCCAATTTATCAATTTTTTTCTCTTGTGGTTTGTGCTTATGTTCTATACCCAATTTGTTGGGAGCTTTTAGCATGAAAAGAGGTATTTTGTCAAAAGCTTTTTCTGCACCTATCAGGATAATCCTATGACCTTCATCCTTCATTCTATTCACGTGGTGTATCATGTTTATGGATTTGCATGTGTGAAATCATCCTGGAGTCCCCAGGCTAAGTCCACGTGATTAGGGTGTACAATTCTTTTTTTTTTTTTTTTTTTTTTTAACGTTTATTCATTTTTGAGAGACAGAGAGCATGAGCGGGGAAGGGGCAGAGAGAGAGGGAGACACAGAATCCGAAGCAGGCTCCAGGCTCTGAGCTGTCAGCACAGAGCCCAATACGGGGCTCGAACTCACAAGCTGCAAGATCGTGACCTGAGCCCAAGTCGGACGCTCAACCGACTGAGCCACCCGGGTGTCCCAGTGTACAATTCTTTTAATGTGCTATTGAATTCGGTCTGTTAATATTTTTATTGAAAATTTTTGTGACACCTGAAACTAATATAACACTGTATGTCAAGTATACTGAAATTAAAACAAAAACTTCATAAAAAAAAGGAAGAATTTTTGTGTCTATGTTTATCAAGGATATTGATCTAAAGTCTTCTTGTAATATCTTTACTTGCCTTCGGTAATGTTAACCTTGTAAAGTGAGTTTGGGAGAATTCCCTCCTCTCCCACTTTGTGGAAGAGTTTGAGGATTGGTGACCATTCTTGAAATGTTTGGTAGAATTCCCCAGGGAGGACATCTGATCCTGGGCTTTCCTTTGTTGAGAAAATTCTTTTTAATTTTTTTTATGTTTATTTATTTTTGAGAGAGAAGACAGAGAGTGCGAGTGGGGGAGGGTCAGAGAGAGAGGGAGACACAGAATCTGAAGCAGGCTCCAGGCTCTGAGCTGTCAGCCCAGAGCCCAACGCCAGGTTCAAACTCGTGAACCGCAAGATCATAACCTGAGCCGAAGTCAGACGCTTAACCAACTGAGCCACTCAGGCATCCTGAGAAATTTTTGATTACTGACCCATTAGTAGTGCAGGATTATGTGGTTAAGTTTCTACATATTTGTGAATTTTCCAGTTTTCTTCTTCTAATTGATTTCTGGTTTTATACCATTGTGGTCAGAAAAGACACTTGGTATGATTTTGACCTTCTTAGGTTTGCTAAGATTTGTTTTGTGATCTATCGTATGATCTATCATGGAGAAGGTTCCATGTGCACTTGAGAAGAATGTGTTCTCTGCTGCTGGATGGAATGTTCTGCATACGTGTGATAAGTTTATTTGGTCTAAAGTGTGGCTCCAGTCCAACGTTTCCTTATTGATTTTCTGTCTGGATGATCTGTCTGTTGTTGAAAGCAGGGTATTGAACTCTATTATTATTGTACTGTTGCCTAATTCTCCCATTAGATCCGTTAGTATCTACTTAATTACATTTAGGTGCTCTGACATTGGATGTGTATACATTTATGACTGTTATGTCCTCTTGAAGAAATGACCTCTTTATTATTAGGTAATGATCTTTATCTTTGTTACATTTTTTTTGGATAAAAGTCTATTTTGTCAGATATAAGTGTAACTACCCCTGCTCTCTTTAGGTTTTGACTTGCCTGTTAGGAACATCTTTTTCTGTCCCTTCACTTTAAGCCCTTAAAACTGAAGTGAGTCTCTTACAGGCAGCATATAGTTGGGTCTTGCCTTTTTTTTTTTTTTTTTTTAATTCATCCAGTCATTCTCTGTTTTCTAATTGAAGAATATAATTCATTTACATTTAGTAGAGTTAATTATTGATACTAATGTCATCTTATTACTTGTTTTCTGGCTGGTTTGTAGTTCCCTTGATTCTTCCTCCCTCTCTTGCTTCCTTCCTTTGTGAACTGATGCTTTTCTGTAGTGGTAAGCTTTGACTCCCTTCTCCTTATCTTTCGTGACTCTACTATAGATTTTTGCTTTGTACTTACGATGACACTTACTTAAAACATCTTTTAGATATAACAGTCTAATTTACACTAGTAACAACTTCAATCACATACAAAAACTCTACCCTTTTGCTCTCCCCTTTTATGCTTTTTATTATTATTATTTTATTTTGAGAGAGAGTGAGGGAGAGCACACGCAGGAGCAGGGGAAGGAGCAGAGAGAGAAGGAGAGAGAATCCCAAGCAGGCTCTGCGCTCTCAGTGCAGAGCCTGACACAGGGCTTGGTCCCACAAACCATGAGATCGTGACCTGAGCTGAAATCAAGAGTCAGACGCTTAACTGACTGAGCCACTCAGGCTCTCCTTCTTTTATGTGTTTGATGTCACAATTCACCCATTTTTGTTTATTACATGTGTATTTATTAAAATTATTATAGCTATAGTTATTTTTAATACTCCTGACCTTTAACCTTTATACTAGAATTAAATGGTTAACACAGCAGCATAATACAGTATTAGGGTATTCTGAATCTGACTATATACACTTACCTTAACTCGTGTGTTGTACGTTTTTATATGTTTCACATTACTAATTTCAGCTTGAAGGACCCCTTTTAGCATCTCTCCTGAGGCAGGTCTCCTGGTGGTGAACTCCCTCGGCTTTTGTTTGTCTGGGGAAATCTTTATTTCTCCTTCATTTCTGAAGGTTAACTTTGTTGGGTAGAGTATTGTCGGTTGGCAGTTTTTTCTTTCAGCACTTTGAATATATCGTCCTACTCTCTCCCTGCCTGTAAGCTCTCTGCTAATGAACTTATAAGGGTTCCTTTATAAGGTACCAGCTTCTTTTTTCTTGTTGTTTTTGAGATTCTCTTTATGTTTTCTTTTTCACAGTTTTATTGGGATGTGTCTCAAAGAAGATCTCTTTAATTTGAGTTTGTCGTATGACCTATGAGCTTCATAAACTTGGATATCCCAATCTCTCTCCAGATTTGGAAAATTCTTGGCCACTGTTTCTTTCAGTAATCTTTCTGTCTCCTTCTCCTTCTCTTCGTCTGGGACTCCAATAATTCACAAACTGTTTTTTTGTTTTTGTTTGTGTTTGTTTTTGTTTGTTTGTTTTTGCTGGTATCCCATGGATCACGTAGACTTTCTTCACTTTTTTTCATTTTTTCTCTTTGTTCTCTGACTGGATAATTTCAAAGTTCCAGTCTTCCAACACACAGATTCTTTTTTCTGCTCGATCTATTTTGCTGTTGACGTTCTTTGCTGTATTTTTCACTCATTGTCTTCTTCAGCTCCAGGGTTTGTTTATTTTTTTAATTTCTCTTTGTTAAAATTCCCATTTTGTTCATGTCTCCTTTTATTGACTTCCTGAATCGTCTTTCTGTGTTTTCCTGTAGCTCAGTGACTTCCTTAAAACATCTATTTTGAATCCTTTGGTAAAACACAGCTCTCCACGCCTTTGGAACCAGTTACTGGAAGATTACTGTGGTCCTTTGGTGGTGTCATGTTTCACTACTTTTTCATGTTCCCCGGAGTTTTGTGTTGCTGTCTTCACATCTGGAGTAGCAGTGACCTCCTCCAGTCTTTACTAATTGCCTTTGGGGGAAAATATCTTCCATCAGCCGTGCTAGGGATTCTGGGACTTCCCCAAACCTTCTGTAGATATGTCTGCTCCACACTCCTTGCTCCCTCCTGTGGCAGAATTCATAAACTTGTACGCCCTCTCTCGGTCTTGTGACGTGCCAGGCCACCTGCTGACAGACTCCCTTTCGCTTTCCCAAGGGTGGTGCTAAAGCTAAGTTTATGGTCACTCCCTGGTCCACGGATTCAGGTTGGCCTTCTGTGCACACTCCTGGTAATCTGCCAACACTTGCCCGAACTGGTGCCATCAGGAACACACCCGGGGAGCCAGGTGTGTAGGGAGGCACCCAGAGCACTGGGGTGTCTGTGAGCCAGCTGGTGGGGGGGACCTACAGGCAAGGCATCCCCAGCAGCTCGTGGGCTGGCTTCTTGATGGGATCCACAAGGCAGTTAGTAAGATTCACCTCCCTTTAACATGCTCCAAGTGTCCTATCTGCCCACTCTCTTCCTGCCCAGTCAACCTGCCCAGTCTCTTCCCAAGTCACGTAGCTGGTGATTCAGTAGCCTGGATGGAACGAGAGAGAAGCGAGACTCCGTAACAGCATCCCTCACAACTGGGAAAGCCGAGCACTCACTCCTATGCTCTCACTTTCCCCGGCAGGAGAAATCACGAGGGCCAAGAGATCTTAGCCCCCGAGCTGTGCCACCTCAGGGGCGGGGTGACGCAAACAAATTCAAGCTGTTCCTCTTAACCACCTTGATGTACCCAAACTCATTATTTTTTTCTTGTTTTTCCAACAGTGTTGCAACTTCTTCTCTGGTCTCTGGACTTCCGCAAAGGTTCTCTTTGTGGGTGACTGAGGCAGTGTTTTCCAGGGGCTCCCAGATGGTGGCTGAGAGGAGCTAGTTCATGGGCCACTGTAGGGTCCACAGCAGGGACTGAGACCTGTCTGCCTGTTACCTGATGCGCAGGTGGGCAAGACTCCTCTCAGATCCCATGGCTCCCACAAGGGCACTTTTGTCCATGGACCGATGCCAAATTGTTATTAAGGGTGGGACATGAACAAGGGATGTCTTATTCAGACATGTTGCTGATGTCACTCCAATTTTGCTCTGAAGCATCAACGATTCTCCCTCGGTTACCGTCTTGGTGAGGCTGCCAAATCAAGGAAAGCAAACCAGCCGCATTCTCCCTGGAATTCACACCCCGAAAGAGTGAAACAGGACCTGGAAACACCCCCCTGTTCGCTTCCCCTGTTTGGACCCATCCCAGGAGCGGCTCGTGGTCTGTGGCCCCACGAACCCTGTTCCAGTAAATTTCCTTTTCGCTGAAATTACTCAGAGCAAGTTCCTGTTGCTTGCCACCAAATGATCCTAACTTACACACTGAGATTTTTGGAAGCGGCATTAGCTTTCTATCGCTGCATAACAGATTATCACAAACTTCATGGCTTAAACCAACACAAACTTCTTATTTCACAGTAACGTAGATCAGAAGTACAGGCACAGCATGACTGGATTCTCGGCTCAGCTTCCTGTGAGGCTCAAATAAAGGTAGGTTGACTGGGGTGGCAGTTCTCATCCGAGGCTCAGGAACCTGTTCTAAGGTCTGTGGTTGTTGGCAAAATCTATTCCCTTACAAATATGGAACCGAGGTCCCAACTTTCTTGCAAACTATTAGGCAGGACTGCTTTCAGAAGAAAGCAGAGAAAACCTGCAGTTCCTTGAATGTGGCCCCACAGACAGTTCATGGCATGATGTTTGCCTTCCCCCCGGGCCAACCAGAGCCCATCTCTCACTTCTGCAACCAGCTTGAGAAAACTGCTTTTAAAGGGTTTACCTGATTAGGTCAGGCCCACCCAGGATAACATCACATAATCGCAGGAGTGATATCTCATCATATTCACAGGCCCTTCCCATAAACAAGGAGATTGTACAGGGTGTATATACACCAACGTATGGAAATTCTGGAGGCCGTCTCACAGTCCTGTCTCCCAAAGAGAAGCTGTAAGAAGCTCCTTCCCTCTTCCTCTGTGGAGATTAGATGTGCCTGGTATCTATCTTTTTTTTAAAATTTTTTTAATGTTTATTTATTTTTGAGAGAGAGACAGAGTGCAAGCGGGGAGGGGCAGAGAGAGAGGGAGTCACAGAATCCAAAGCAGGCTCCAGGCTCTAAGCTGTCAGCACAGAGCCCGATGCGGGGCTCGAACCCACGAACTGTGAGATCATGACCCGAGCCGAAGTCGGACGCTTAATCGACTGAGCCGCCCAGGTGCCCCTAAAAGATTTTCAAAGGTGGCAAGAGGTGGCAGAAACAAGCTGGGAAGTGGGTAAAATTAAAGAGATGCTGTCAGGGGAGGAGAAGAATTCTAACTGACTGCGAATTGCCATCGGTAGTCAAGGGGCTTCCACGGGAAAGAGAGCTGCTTCTGCTTCAATGGGGACCTGGCGTCCCCGGTCACTCTAGTGTATGCGTCATATTTACTCTTCGTTCCGACTCAGCAAGGTAGTCAATAGTGCTTATACAGTTCCCGTTTGATAGTTACAGAAGCCGAGACTCAGAAAGATGAAGTAATTTGCTCAAGGTCACAAGGCTGCTAAGTGGCCGGAGCAGGACTGGAACTCAGGTTTTCCCGGTGCTGGTCCGCAGTGGTGGAAAGACACGAGCCCCGGGTTCGAATCCCAGCCCTACCACGTGCTGGCTGACGGTGTGCTCCTTGGTGGACGATTGAAAGACTGAGTAAAATACGTTATGTGCCCAGAATAGGTGTTGGGAAGAATTTGGTTCCATGTACACCATTCAGGGGAGGTGACATTCCCCATCGTGGCCTGGGGAAAGGACTCCAGGGGCGAGATGCTGTGCGCAAAGTCCTTCTGGGAATGACAGGTGCCCCAAGGGAGTGAGGAGGGTTGCTGGTGGGGCGGGTGGCATGGACAAGTCCTCTGGAGGGAGGGAGGTCTCCGCCCCTGGGCAGGGCCCCCGTGTGCTTCCTCGTCTTGAACCTCGCAGCTCTTGGGCACCACGTTGGAACGCACTGCCTCTGCCCCGTGTGGATCCGGCCCCTGGGCTGGTGGAGGCGATAAGTGTAGCCACAGAAGCCTATCAAGTCCATTCCTGGGCATCTGAGCAAACCCAAAATCATCATCTGCAATGAGTGAGCTTCAAACCGGGAGATGCCAGGGCATCTGAGAGCCCGGATATTCTCCACCGTTCCTAGGGCTTATCCCCTCCTCCGACTCTCCCAGACGGCCTTCCCCTCAGTGCGATGTGGCAGAGAGCTGCTCCTGGGGGAATGCACAAACCCAGGAGAGGGTCCCAGCTTCGCCCTTACCTGGCTGGGTGGCCTTGACCAAATCACTTTACCTGCCTGAGCCTTGATGTCTGCAGCTCAAAGACGAAGGGGCCGAACTTGGAGGTGGATTTTTTTTTTTTTTATTACTTGAGACTGGAAAATATCCCGAGAAATCAATAATGGTGTGGGCTTGTCTACCAGAAAAGCGGCTCCCGAGGGCTGCCTGGTGCCATGCCTCGTACATACTTGAAGTTGGGTGAGTATTCGTCAGATAAAAAATGTCTTTGTGTTTGTCATCGAAGCATTAAAAAAGTAAAGTACTTTCTTCTTCTTGTCTTTAAAAAGAAAAGACAGGGGCGCCTGGGTGGCGCAGTCGGTTGAGCGTCCGACTTCAGCCAGGTCACGATCTCGCGGTCCGTGAGTTCCAGCCCTGCGTCAGGCTCCGGGTTGATGGCTCGGAGCCTGGAGCCTGTTTCCGATTCTGTGTCTCCCTCTCTCTCTGCCCCTCCCCCTTCATGCTCTGTCTCTCTCTGTCCCAAAAATAAATTTAAAAACGTTAAAAAAAAAAAAGAAAAAAAAAAAAGAAAAAGAAAAGACAGAAGGGCCAAACTAGATGGCCCCTGCGTGTTGCCTTCTAGCTGGAAATTATATTTACGTATAACAACTCCTGCCTGTCCAGCGCCCTCCCCTTTCAGCCCTGCCAGCTTACCTAGCCCTGCGGCACTTAGACTGAGGGTGCAGGCCAGACGATGGCCTTGTGTCCAGGCTTCCACATAAGGGACACACACGCATACACACACACACAACAGACCCAAAATGGAGTCCCTTGTGCTAAGCCCACATCACCAGACTGAAGCTTAATACCTAACCTAATTGCAGTTTCAGCCTTCTCCACGAACATAGTCTTAACTGGTCAGTCTGGAATTTTCTGGTCAGCACCAGTGAGGGTATCTACCCCAAAGGCCCTTTTGTTCCCCCAAAGAAAGATGAGGTAATCCACGCTTTCCCTGTCCCTGCCCCTTCCTGCCTATAAGAAGCCCCCCCTTTTTGTGTAGCTCCTGGGAGCTCCCCCCCACTTGCTGGATGAGACGCTGCCTGATTCAGGAATCATTCAATAAAGCCAATTAGACCTTCACAGGTTGCCGCTGGTTTGCAGGGCTCCACCCCGTCCGATTGCACCGGAGAGGCTCTGACTTCATGCAGCCTGTATTTTGGTCATTTGCAAAGGGGAAGGACCAACTGAGTTTGCATGGGATGGGGGCAGCTGGTGGCTCGGAAGTCCTCTCTCAGCCCAGCCTGGACCTTGGGGATCCCCCCCCCGCTCCGCCATACAGGCCTGTGTCCCGCTCGAGGAGTAAGTCTGAAGGGAGCCCACCTCTGGGGGCTGCTGGGCAGGGACAGATGGGTCCCCAACTAGACCTTTATGGCTCCTTAGGATGGTCACCAGCTTAAGGGAAAGGTAAGGAAGTTAAAATAGGCAAACAGGGGCCCTGAACTCCAGCAGGGCAGCTGGTCTGGCCCTGGGTTGAGAGGACTGAACAGGATTTCCCTGCTCTGGGCGAGCTTCCCTGGACAGTTCAGTGCAGCTCCATGGGGACCTCTAGCCACCGCTGTTCATACTGCCGTCCCCAGGCTCTTCTAGCGCCTGGCCTGGGGGGCCTGACCTCTCACCAGGTTTCACCACAGGGTCCCAGAGCTGCCCCCCTCTCCTGTCCTTGGACATAGCACACACCCAGCACATGGAGGGGCGCGGGGGGTCTGCTCCCAGTGCACAGTGGAGGCCAGTGACTAACACATGACAGGCATGACCTTCTGGCAGTGTTATTACCCAGAAAATGGCCAGGTCTTTGCACCTCTACAGGCTGACCAGCTCATCCACGCAATGGGTGGCCTCGGGCCATCCCGCACAATAACACGGTGACAGAGACTAACCAATGCCAATCGCCCACCTACAGAAGGGACCTCCAGCAGAGCACTTGCCAGAGCCACTCGGCCAAGTGGTGGAGTCGGGATTGGAACACAGCCCTTTGGCTCCTGAAGTCACACCCTTTCCTGTACTTGGCACTGTCTGCCCCCAAAATGTCAGTGCGCTACCAGTGAAACGTGCATTCTTCTGACATGTGACCCTTGCCATTTCTATGCCAACATTTCTTCAGAGGACCCATATGAACCAGCCGCTTGAGGGGTCACTGGATTCTTAGGGACAGAGCTAAGGAGCCAGCCTGAGGTGCGATGGCGTGAACACCCCCAAACTAACCATCTGGGGACTCCAACTCCCTCCCTATAGAAGGGAAAGTAATGTGTGTCCCAAGCAAGGATGAGATAAAATGCTGTGGATGAACTTATTTGTAAAATCAAGTCCTATGACAATCATAACCTTTAGTTTTGAGAAAACTCAGCCTACGGGTTGCCACTTGATACTTAAAGCAAAGGAAAGCAACTAGTATTTGAGTTTTTAAATGTCCAATGTTACCAGTAACCTGAGAGTCGTCAATTAAAAGCATGTTATTTTTACCTATCAAATTCAGCACCCTAGGTGCGCACTATCCCATGTCGATTGCAGGACTGACTGATAATCGATATAAATTCTTAGGAGCAATTTGGACCAAGTACTGACAGCTTTTGGCGTGGGAATTCCGCTGCTGGGAATCTCTCTAAGGAAATAAACAGAGATGTGGAAAACACTCTATGCAGAAAGAGCTTTCTCTTATACGAGGGAGGAGTTGGAAGTCACTTCAATGTTCAAAAACTGGAGAGTGAGGGGCGCCTGGGTGGCTCAGTTGGTTAAGCATCCGACTCTTGACTTCGGCTCCGGTCATGATCTTGTGGTTCATGAGTTCGAGCCCCACACGGGCCCTGTGCGGACAGGGCAGAGCCTGCCTGGGATTCTCTTTCCCTCTCTCTCTGCCCCTCCCCTGCTTGTGTTAAACATTAAAAAAAAAAAAAAAAACTGGAGAAAGTGACAACAGTCCTTAGCTTCTGTCCGTCCAGTGTCCCTTTCATTAGCCTAACTTTTCCTTTTCTTTCAGGAGCCCTGCTTCAAAATTCTCCCAGTCCTTGTCGTTCTGAACCCCCAGCTGCAGGGAAGGACACAGGACCCAACTCAGCCAATGGGGGAAGCCCACTCCTGGACACAGGAATTATTCAGGAACGATTCTCTCACTGGGAAAGATGTATCCCCTTTGCCGTAAGATTCAATTGGCGGCAATTAAAACCAACACAGTGGAAAGAGGAGCCAGGAGAGGAAGACTGAGTTCGAAAGGAATATTTTAAGATCAGCGAGCTCTTTTTGCTTCAACTACTTTGACGAGGTTTCCTGCAACAGAGCGCTAATACAGACCATTATTTGGTACCCGGAGGACCCCAATCTCACAAAATATCCTGCAGCCATTCTAAGCTGTCCTCACGAACGGTTTCTGGTAACATAACAAGCTTATGATTAAGTGAAAGTGTGACATATGATCACTAAACAGCATGATCTTGGTCTCATTTAAATATTTCACGGACACAAAAATTGGAAGAAAACACAGCAAAATATTCGCAGCCATGCTGGCTGGTGAGATTATGAATTTTTAAACTTAAAAAAATGTTTCCACACAGATACAGATATGTATACACACACACACACACACACACACACACACACACACACATATACACATATATATATACATACACACATATATATACGAAAAGGATAAAGTTTTATTCGTTGATTTACACCTCCTTTGATTCCAAAAAGGACTTACATTATAATGGTCTTGTCAGATGAAAATTTATAAAGCAGCTGCTCTGAAGTGACAGTTTGGAATTCCCCTAAAAAACATTGACCTACCAGCTTTGCACAAAGGAGAATGGTTTTTTTTTTTTTTCATTACTAAAACTGAAAACATGCCCCACTACAGGATAGTAGGCTCTGCTCTTCGATTACTTTGTGACCTTCAGTCTGAATATTGCTAAGAAGGGAACCATGACATTAACAACCTCAAGCCAGATTATTTGTGCATTGATTTCATTGGGCCCTGCCGCATTTCATAAAGGATTGCCACCACCCCATTTCGTGCCTCCAAGGAATCTGAGCCTGGACTAGAAGACAGAGTAAATGCCAATTATTGGCCACGGCCTGGTAAAGACAAACAGCCTTGACCTGCTAAGCACAGACCCAAAGCCAACATCCACCAAATGCAGTCATCTGGGCTCACTCCCTTTCTACTTTTATTCTTTTTTTTGTTGTTGTTAAAGTTTATTTATTTTTGAGAGGGACAGAGCACGCGCAGGGGAGAAGCAGAGAGAGCAAGAGACACAGAATCTGAAGCAGGTTCCAGGCTCTGAGCTGTCAGCACAGAGCCCAACGTGGAGCTCAAACTCACAGACCGCAAGATCATGACCTGAGCCGAAGTCAGACGCCTAACCGACTGAGCTGCCCAGGCGCCCCTATTCTCTTTTCTTTGTTTTTAATTTTTTTTTAATGTTTTTTTTTTTTAATTTTTTTTCAACGTTTATTTATTTGTGGGACAGAGAGAGACAGAGCATGAACGGGGGAGGGGCAGAGAGAGAGGGAGACACAGAATCGGAAACAGGCTCCAGGCTCTGAGCCATCAGCCCAGAGCCTGACGCGGGGCTCGAACCCACGGACCGCGAGATCGTGACCTGGCTGAAGTCGGACGCTTAACCGACTGCGCCACCCAGGCGCCCCAAATGTTTATTATTTTTGAGAGAGAGACAGCGTATGAGCAGGGAGGGGCAGAGAGAGAGGGAGACACCGAATCCAAAGCAGGCTCTAGGAACTGAGCTGTCAGCACAGAGCCCGATGTGGGGCTCGAAATCACTGACCGTGAGATCACGTCCTGAGCCGAAGTCGGACACTTAACCGACTGAGCCAGCCAGGTGCCCAGTTATTCTCTCTTTTCTTGATCACGGCCTGCCTTGCTCTCTGCCAAAAAAGCCAGTCACCATTTGATACACTCACCCCTTATCTGGTTAAGGGGGCGACGCTGTCCCTCTTTTGCTGTAGGTGGAATAAAAAGGGACCCGAAGCAAATGACACGGAGGGAGCGATAAATTCCTAGCAGCAACAGCCTGAGACCAAGCCTCTGCTTTTCCCCTTGCCCCTACGAGGCTGCCTTTGCCCCAGTGTCCTCTCATCAAGGCCGTCCACCCGCACCCCGGCCCAGGGTGTCATTCTTAAGGATCTGATCCCCATCTCCAAGAAACCAGAAACAAGAAACCAGCGTTTCCAGAAAAGTGGTCTACAGCGCCCTCTGGTGGTCAGTCAGAACACAACAGAGACTTCGTCTTCACATCGAATTGTAAAGGGATCTCCAGGACCTGCTATGAAAAAGCGGTTGACTTTCCTATGTGATAACTGGGTCTTACCTGAATACAGGTATGTTTTTATATAAGATGATGGAGACAAAACTCACAACAGTGCGGTAAAGGTAGAAAAGCAGATACCCATCATCAACTTAATTCTATCACAAGGAAAGCCCCCTGACAAAGGTTGCATTCTGGCCACCCCCCAAGTGTTAGGACGCGGTGAGCTGTTTACCAACGGGAAAAAGTCAGATTATTCACCGTAAGCTCTGAAACAGCCAAGGGCCGATTTAACGGCATGCTAAAATAAAAACGCAAAAGGGTTTCACCAGCAATGAAACAAAGCGCCACAAATATTAACGTCTACGGTTAAGAAAATAAATCCAACACATTTCAGGAAAATAACGCTTTTAATTATTTTGAGGAATAAACCTATTTTACCAAGTTTAAGAGAAGTCATTTTTCTTAATCAGAAGCCGTTTGCTGAATTTTAGGTAGGTTCGTTCTGTAGTTTTCAAACACAATGACTCCATTCAACTTCCTTCCTCTTAGCTAGCGATTCAGTGGCTTGATCCCTGACACACTTCTTTACGAGGCACCTTCCCTCATCTTCAGAAACCACGTATATAGGCAACAAAAGCGAACAGTTTCTTCTTATCTGGAGAAATGTGGTTGGTTTTTAAAGTCGTGTTATCTTCTCCCCGACGACCCGTTAGGTGGTAACAACATGGGAGCCATTTGAAGGTTCAGAACAGCTGAGGAAGCCTTAGGCCACTGTTGAGAGCGCCGTTAGTTAACAAGCTACAGAGTGCACTGGGCAGCCACGGGCTTTGGACCTGGCTCAAGCTGGTCTACGTCCAGGAAACTTAACTTACAAAACAGGGAAATGATTTCCACAAGATCCCCTTCACCCCTCTTTTTTCTTTTGCAAGCCATGTGGGGGCCAAAAGTAAGACAGCGGGTACATGTGCGTAGGTGTGTTTTGAGTGGAGGATGAGGATTATACGGTGTCCGCACAGGGGGGCAAATGAAATTCAGAAGCTTTTATGGACTTCTCTCGTTCTAGGTAATTATCACTTCAGATTTGGAAAGTGGAAAAAGAAGTTCTTTTGTAAGAAAGAGTATCGCCCTACGTTGGATCAACACCACCCAGGACTGTCGGACACAAATGGACCACGGGGAGGAAGGTCCACCAGTGGCCCACCACAGTCTGGCTCGGCCACATACCTGCGGGCGCGCGGTGACACAGGCCAGCCCTGCTGAGCAGGCTTGGGCAGTGCTGGTGCAGCCGTGGGTGAGCGACGCCCTCTCCCCAGCCCGGGGGGCTTCTGGAAAGCACCCACACGTCTTCAAGTACCTTCCAATGCCAATGGGCAATCTAAATCTGGCACCCACCCCTCTTCCAGGAGCCCCGTTACAAAACCATTTGGAATTGACAGACCAAAGCTTCTTGGGTCATAATGAAGGCATAACTCTATGAAAATGGCTTCAAAATTTGAAAAAAATAGAAGATCTAGCAACCACGTCTTCCGAGAAATCCAGGATCAGTCCGGTGCTATCTTGTAAGCGAGCGAGCGAGCGAACGAGCAAGCAAGCAAATCAGCACGTGCCTCTGGGAAACATTCCACAGAGACGCATTAAGCCCTTCCAGTCTGTGGGAGCATCCCAAGCAACCCGCCGGGTGCTGTTAACTCACTGTATTCTGCTTCACCTAGAGAAGGTAAGAGAGAGGAAGAATGATTTCATTAAACCGAGCTGACAAATCTTACGAGTTAATAATCACTGACGAGAGAAACTCCTGATCCAGAAGCTTGAAATTTGGAGCTAATTTCAGCCGCTTCAGGTACCCAAGAGTCGCCTGGGCTTGCTCCGGAGTTCTGGTATCAGCACGTGTAGGGTCGGGCCCTGGAATCTTCATTTTAGCCAGCACCCCTCGCCTCCGGGTGCGGTGCCGCACGCTCCAGGAAGCGCCGCCGGGATGAAGCACAGATGAGCACCAAGAACACCTGACAGCTCACTTAAAAGACAACAGCGTTTGAGGACAGAAGGGAATCAGCCAAGTTTCCCACGACACTGAGTTTAGCCAGGGAGGCCACCTGGACCCCCCTTCCTGCCGCAGTCTGGCCACAGCTACCAGGAAACCACGTCCAGGTGAGGGACACCGGGCCAGATGGTGGCTTACAGCCTCCTACTCCCTGTGCCTGTGCTGGGGAACCTTCGGGAGCACTGGAGGGGGGGCCGTGGGGTGAGCACCCTGCAGCTCAGGCTCAACGGTGACAGGAGGCGACTGCTGAGACCCCTGAGAACCGCCCACTCAGGGACGCCCGAAGATGCGCCGTGTGGCGGCAGAACCTTCCGGTCCACATGCAAATATGTTCGTGGTCTGGACCCAACAGTCCAATGAGCCACACCAGATTCGGTCAGGCCCCACGTGAGCCCTACTAAGTGGCACTTGTACTGAAGCTCTCTCGAGACTCCACCAGAATGCAACGGACTTCAGATGCAGAGGCTTTATGGCATCTGGAGAAGCAACATCTTCCAAAACTGAGCTGCGCAAGCCGGCCATTCTGTAAAGTTCCAGAAAGCCACGAGGCCCCTGGGAGAGGTTCCCTCGGAGCGTGCAGGCTCTCGGCCCTCACAGACATTACCGTCTCCTGGGCTACGGGCAAACGAGGTGGGTAGGATGATGAGGGGTCCACTCCCGGACTCCGAAATGGACAACTAGTGGTCAGACGTGTCTATCTCTAGGATTTCGGGTGTCCTGCCTTAGAAGGGGTCCGACTCTGGTCTAGCCTTTGGTCCTCCTCTCCAAAGGACAGGATAATGCTCCGCCTTTTCTCTGAGCTGCAGACAAGGCTCACTCGTCTGTGAAATAAAATGGGAACCTCAAATTTATCTATTTTACTCACTTATTCAACAGGGGCAAGCTCATTTTTGTTATTAAAGCAAGCACTGCCCTCGGGCACGTCATTTATGCAAAAATGACTGTACATGAGAGATGGTCACGTCTTACAAACTTTAACCAGCTTACTGGAGAATTCACTGCCCGGTCGTGATGCTGGAACTGCTGTGTCTGTATTCCTATAAAGTCAGGTGGTTTTGTGGGTCCAGAAGAGAATCACTGGCCTGTGCCTCTTCTCCTGCATATACAGAAGCAAACATAAACACCACTGCCAGATTCTTTACTCAAAGGAGCTGAGGATCTTTGTCTCAAATTATCAGCCTGACAAGTAGCCAGTGTTTACTACACGCCTGTTCTGGGCCATGCGCTGTCCTAGGCCCTGTCTGGGATTGATTGACTAAATAAATAAAGCCCGAGCTTTGCCGTAAAGAAATTTACAAGGGTGACGGGAAGTCAGCGCTCCAGTGTGGAACTGGTCTACAACAGAGTAAGAGACAAAATAAAGAAACACTGAGAATGAAGCCCCCAAATGACCATGACCTACGGGTCCAACTTAGCATCGTCACCCTAATCTCTGCAAACAGCAGCCAGTCATACAGCAGAAGTGCGTCACATGGCTGACACCGGGCAAGGAGCCCAGCCAGCCAGCAGTGAGGTGACCAGAGGCACAGTCGATCTTCGTGGGCAGAAGCAAGGTGGGGGCCCCGGGACTAGAATGCCAGGGTCTCGGTCCAGGCACCAGCACATACTGGCCATCAGACTTACTCTTCGGGGCTCCAGCTCTCCACCTTCCAGACGAGGAGAAACACTACCGAACGTCTAGTGGGGAGAAAGCAGGCGGTTCACGGCAGCCCGAACAGCGCCCACCGAGCCCCAGCTGCTATCACTGCTGCCATGATCACTGGCTGTTGGGCCTTGAGGATGTCAGCTATGCCAGTGACCCATGTCACCCGGGAAAAGTCCCAGTCCTCTGTATTCCTTCATTTGAACCCTGACCTAATGTCAGAGGATCTGATCACACCCCTTTTTCCTGTTCTTTTCCCATTTCCAGGCTATTTTCTTCTTTGTTCTTTCCCAGGGCCCCTTGGGTGGCAACCTCCTCACCCCCAAGTGTCCACTTCCTGATGGGTGTCCCACACGGCCCCCCAGCATTCACAGCACTGAGGTCGATGGGTGCAGGACCGCATGCTCAGACTCGGATGTGTACCATTCGTAGTCCAGAAGTGCCGAAGTCTGGTGCTCATGGGAAAATGCCGTCATGGCCAGAACTGGGCTCCAACCAGGGCCCCAAAGCATAGCCTTAAAACAAGGTCCCAGGGGCGCCTGGGTGGCTCAGTCGATTGAGCGTCCGACTTCAGCTCAGGTCATGATCTCACAGTTTGTGGGTTCAAGCCCCACATCAGGCTCTGCACTGACACCTCAGAGCCTGGAGCCTACTTCAGATTCTGGGTCTCCCTCTCTCTCTGCCCCTCCCCCGCTTGTGACCTCTGTCTCTCTCTCTCTCTCAAAAATAAATAAAAACATTAAAAAAACAACAACAAAACAGACAAACAAGTTCTCAACCTGGTGTCCAAGCCTATAGGCAGAGTTCAGGGCTCTGTGAACTTGGATGGAAAAGAGAGGTTTTCATTAAGCTCTACCTGAAATTTATCATTTCCTTCAATGATGAATGTGGGCAATAAACCCCAGTGGTGACAGCGTATCTGTGACTGTCATCAACAGAAATAAAGAACCCACAGATACTTTCACATCATGTTAGAGCTGTCGCAGATGTCTTAAATTAATTCAGCCCTCACTACTCAGAAAGGACAGCAATATTATAGACTCTCTACTAAATCTTATTTAATATGTTCACTAAAAAGTCAACATGTTTTTTAAAAGTCAACATGTTACTATACCACACGTTTAAAAAATATTTTTATAAATGTATTTCAATCCATTTCAATCCATTACATTATATTCATATAATGTATGAATTAACTTATGTTTTGTAAATGTATTTCAATGCATTCAATACATTACATTCAATACAATATAGTTGGTTTCCATTGTATTTCCAATGTATATTATACTCCTAAAAAATATTCTGAGGGGGGATCAGAGGCTTTCCCAGCTTGCCAAAGGGTCCCCTGGTGGAAGAAAGAGTTAAGAGCCCCCTGGCTTTAAAAGATTGAGGACCGCAAGTAAAAGCGGCAACATTAGAAAGAAGAAAGCTGTGTAAATACTTACTGAAATGTGACATTATAATATTCTTCGGGTGTCACTATTTTGGGTCCACCGAAGTAGTCCAGGACCCAGATGTTGGTTATATTCAACTTCGCAAAGAACCAATTGTGGCTGGAGGGCCACGTTTTCATCTCAGGGTGTCGGACGAACAGCGACTGCTTGGCAAAGTCCATTTCTGATTCATTCACCTAAAGGACACACGTGATGTAAACGACTCATGGCCGCAACCCCGTTGAGGATGTGTGATTCTTCTACAAATCCTAAAGCGCTCATTTAGTTATAAATCCTGATCTTCGACTTAAGGAATCAAGAGAAAACGAAGGACGCACGCAGAAAAGCAGAAAACAACAGAGTCCAGGTGTTGGCGGTAAGAGATTTACTGAAGTGGGAACCCATCACCAGCACCAGCTTTCGCGGTCAAGTGTCAGCGTACCCGGCCCGGGGCACGTGATAAAACGTCAGCACACGTACCCCAGGACAAGCCATCTTAAACACGGAGACGCAAGTTCACAAAAGATAAAAGTCTTTCAAAGAAGCACCGTGGAACTCAAAAGTGTTTGCCGCCCCTCCTTTCTCTGGTGAAATGCAGCCACAGAGATGCGCCCACACGGGACGTCCAGACCATAAATCAAACTTGTCTGAGGTCAGCGTGGCTGACGACGTCGAAAAGCAAATGTGCGGGTTCGGCAATCAGATCAGCGCTAGGACACCTTGCCCTCTGCCCTGCAGCAATCACCCCACTGTCTAAACCCACGTCTGGCCTCCAGTAACGGGCACCCCTCTCCTCGCTCACTTGGTAGGCTCTCTGCCGTAAGCCACTGTGAAAATATGGAGACAAGGAACCCACACGTGGGAAATATTGTGCAGTGAACAGCATGGCCAGGAGCAGAGACCTCTGGTTGAGCAGATGCACCTTACAGAGCGACATCCATTCAGCTTCAAACAATAGTTCGCTTTCTGCGTCAATACCTTATCGAACACCTACACGAAATGAACTGATTTAAGTCTTTAGCTTTCACGAAATTGCATATTATCTCAATCACAAATCATTTTCATTTTATTCTTAAAATATCTCCTTTCATTGTTAATAGATGATGCTTTTTTAAAATTTATTTACTTATTTTGAGAGAGAGAGGGAGCACGAGCAGGGGAGGGGCAGAGAGAGAGGGAGAGAGGGAATCCCAAGCAGACTCCACCCTGTGCGTAGAGCTCGACTCGGGGCTCGATCTCATGACTGCATTCTCGCGATCATGACCCAAGCCGATATCAAGAATCGGACGCTTAACCGACTGAGCACCCCCAGGCCCCTCAGGTGATACTCTTCTAAAACTTGTCTGTGTTCTGGTGGGATAACCACTCACCTTGGTAACAGTTCCTGACAGCATTATGTGAGCACAGAGGGGACTTTGGGGATCAAATCCCTGTTTCCTGCAGAAGTTAGTCTGTGCCAAAGACATGGTCAGGGTAGCATGTGGATTCTCCTGCAGAGAGAAAATAAAGATACTCCCACATGAAATATTGTCTCTGGAGAGGTAATAAATTTCACAAGTTATATACACACTGTCCCTAGAGCTGAGCATTCTTCCATGAAACAATGAAGTGTAAAACACCACTGACCACTTGAGCAAATCACCTGTTGGATAGAGACTGATCTTGACCTTTCCTCCCAAAAAGCAGGGGGTAGGGTTTCAGATTTAAAATTAACTCAGTAAGAATTATTTTAACACTCTTTTTTCTTAAGCCTTTAAGCTGTTTCATATTAACCAGAGAAATTAACAATTACAGGATCACCCAAATACAAGGCTGGTCTAGAGCTTTCACTGAAAGGTCTAAAGGCTTAGACTCTAATACGAAACTAGTGCATAAAAAATACCACAGTTGTCCAACTAGCTAATTGTATAGTTTAAGCAAGAAAGTAGCTGAATCATGTTTTTTGGTTATCTTATGCTAGCAGAAATTGTCATGTGATTTCAAAACTGGAGAAGTTGTTCATTCCTGTTTCAGCAGTAAAAGAAGAACACTTAGACTCAAAAAGTGAAGCAGGCAAAATTCTCAATTCTTTCTTATTCAGAAATCAGCTTCGTGAAAGACACTGCTGACAGAGTACAGCAAAATTCACACGTTGCATTTAGCGCTTTCAACGGCTTGCGTGGAAAATTCTGCCATCTCATGGTGACCCATCACAACACTGGTTATAAAGGGAACTCCCTGAAATCATTTCGCCAAACATTCACTGTCTATACACTATTAGGCAAGGCGCCATAGGAGGGGAAAAAAAAAAAAAAAGTCCTTTCTCTGTGACTTTATAATCTGGTTGTAAAGTCAGACATAAACAAAACTTAAATAATGGAAAATGACACAGAAGAGATCAGAAGGCAGCGTATAACTAATCGCCAAGTGAACAGTACAGTTTAGGGTAAGGAGATGTCAACATAGCCTGGAATGATATGGACAGTACAGAGAGCCTCAGAAGATTTTCAAAATCGGGACAGAAGTGGGATGACGTATTAAAGGTAAAGGGCATTGCAGAAACAGAACTGGGAAAACGTGGGACATGACTGTAATGAGAAACCCAATCTACCTGAAAGAGAGGCTTTGGTGGGATGGGGGTGGGGTGGGGGGCTCAACTCCAAGCTAAAGAGTCAGAATTTATTCTGTAAGGCCAATGTCTGTCTGTGCTTTCCAAGAATGAGCTGCCTGGAGAGCTTGTTAAAATGCTGACTTCTGGGCTCGAGTCCCAGCCCCGGTGTTCGTATTTTTAACAAACCTCCCAAGTGAATCTTACGCAGCTCTAGGCAGCCGGTTGTTGTTAAAGGCTTCTGGGCAGAGGGAAATGCTGAGTGGCATTGTGTGCATGTAATCGGGTGGGTTGGGTGACAGGGAGAAGACAGGAGGCAGAGGCGGGAAGAAAAGCAGAAACTATAAACCAATCTGACTGGTTAACTGATGGAATACGAGTCAGACTCATTCTGATGTGGCCACACCTTTTCACTGCCATCATGGATACCTGAAATCCTGGATAGGTTCCTTACACTGTGTCCCTAGATCTGTCAAAGACCTGAGCTGGAGTTCTACCTGGAAGTCATCAGTGGCTGGTCACTCACCAGTGACGTCTGTCACTGACATCTGTACAGTCCCTGTACATCTTACTTTTCCTCCTTCCTGCAACGCAAATGACCATATCCGCACGAGTTTAAATAGGGTCGTGGGCAGTAGTTGTTGTCCATCCCCTCTCCCTCATGAGAAGCATCAGGGAGGGAATGGGGAGTTGTTTTTTTTTTTTTTTCCAATGTTTTTTATTTATTATTGGGACAGAGAGAGACAGAGCATGAACGGGGGAGGGGCAGAGAGAGACGGAGACACAGAATCGGAAACAGGCTCCAGGCTCCGAGCCATTAGCCCAGAGCCCGACGCAGGGCTCGAACCCACGGACCGCGAGATCGTGACCAGGCTGAAGTCGGACGCTTAACCGACTGCGCCACCCAGGCGCCCCGGGAGTTGTTTTTTTTTAATAAAATCCCTCGGCACTATATTTTTAAAAGTCTTCCCAGGTGACTGTGTTTGCAGCCAAGGTTGAGCGTCACTGATTGAACAGAATGAGCTTCCTTTGGGCAAATGCCTAAGAGGGTGGAGGGGGCTGGGAGCAAGGGAAGGGTGAACAGAGGTGTCTGTGCCTTAAAAGGAGGCAGCTGCTTCTGGTTTTGCTCAAAGAATTCAAGCCCCCAGGGCCACGGATCTTCCAAGAAGTTAAACATTTAGATCTGTAATTGAAATCTCAATTTTTGAATGGCGGTAGCTACAATAGTACCCCCCCCCCCCCCCCGCCCGTTACCCACAGGGGGATACAACCCAAGACCCCCAGTGGATGCCTGCCTGAAACCCTGGATAGTACCGAACCTCATATGTCTTTTTCTACACACATACACACACACACACACCTGTGACAAAGTTCGATTTATAAATTAGTCATAGTAAGAGATTAGCAACAATAACAAATAGAACGGTACAATTATACCGTAATAAAGGTTATGTGGATGTGCTCTCTCCAAATATCTTCTTGTCCTGTACTCACTCCTCCTCCGAGGATGATGAGAGATGATCAAATGCCCACATGACGAGATGACATGTGTGTGTCATCTAGGCTTTTGCAACCTAGCACTACGCTACTAGACTGTAAGACAACCCCTCAGAAGGATCTTCTGCTTCTGGAATGCAGTTGACTTCAGGTAGCTGAAACGCTGAAATGGAACCAGGGATAAGGGCCGGGGGGGGGGGGGGGGAACTACTGTAACTCAAATTTGTTAAAAACCAAACAGAACTCTGTGGACCAAAGACAACTGGCCCGAGGGACACGGGCAGCCTGGGGGCCACCATTCTGTGTCCTGTATTTTGACGGCAGACAGACCTGGCTTAAGACTCCAGTTTGGGGGCGCCTGGGTGGCTCAGTCGGTTGAGCCTCCGACTTCGGCTCAGGTCACCATCTCGCGGTCCGTGAGTTCGAGCCCCGCATCAGGCTCTGTGCTGACAGCTCAGAGCCTGGAGCCTGTTTCAGATTCTGTGTCTCCCTCTCTCTCTGACCCTCCCCCGTTCATGCTCTGTCTCTCTCTGTCTCAAAAATGAATAAAACGTTAAAAATAATTAAAAAAAAAAAAAGATTCCAGTTTGGCTACTGGCTCTGGGCAGGTTATTTAACCGGTCTCATGCCTCCAGTTCTTCATCCGAAGCCCACTGCTGGACTCAGTGCGCTGCGCAGCGGTCACACCACTCTCGGGACAGCAGAGGTCCACCAGAGTTGTAAACCTGGCCCTGCCACAAAAGGTGGGCAAAGGATGAGCACCCAGACCCAACTCAGTGCTGCTCCTAACCAGGGAAGGTCATGCGCACCGGGGGCCTAAGGGCTGCATTAATCACTCACGACGTTGTGTGTTAGCTTCCTGCTGCTGACAGGAAAATTCCTAGGAAGGGCAAGCCCTGTAAGACTTTTAATAACACGCGCAGCCGTGCCCCAGGACGAGTCAGGGATGCGAAGTCCTCCAAGTAGACACTGGCAAAGAATTCGACCCGGAGGCGGGGGCGTGCGTGAAATTCCCGGCACTGAGTTGCCCAACAGTCAGAAGGCTGCAAAGCCCGCCCGGCCAGCTCGGGAGAGAAGAGGCAGGGCCGTGGGCCGCGAGCAAAGTCTTCCCTCTGGTTGCCCCGCCCTCCGTCCCCGAGCAGAATTTCGGCGACCGAAAGGAAGGCTGGCCCTGTCGCCGCCCGCTCACCTGCAGGTTGCCCACGGACTGCTGCAGCGGGCTCAGGTAGAAGTAGGGCACGCCGCTGCCCGCGCCGGGCGGCCCGTCGCTGAGCGAGAGGACGTCGGCGAAGGCCCAGCCGCGCACCGCCTGGTCCGTGGAGAGGGTGGCCAGTGCGCCCCAGTCGCAGACGTGCGTCACGAAGCGGGCCACGCGCGCCGCGTCCTCGCGGGGCGGCAGCGGCGGCAGCGCCGCGGCGGCGTCCCAGTCCCCGTGACCCCGGCCGCCCCGGCCCCGCGCCGGCGCCACCAGCAGCGCCACCAGCGCCGGCGCCAGCAGGGCGGCGAGCAGCGCGCGCGCGGACCCGCGGGCTCGGCCGGCCATGGCGGTGACTGCTGCGAGAGGCCGCAGCCCCGCCACCCACAGGCGCCCGGGGTTAGCCGAGCGCGCCCGGCCCCGCCCACCGCGGCGCAGGCCGGCCACGCCCCCCTCCGCGGAGGCCAATCGGAGCCGGGGGGGGAGCAGGGGGCGGGTCCCTTGCGTGCTGGGCTACCTACTGGGGCGGGACTTGTTTAGCACCTCCCCACCGCACCTGCCCGCCGCCTCTTTCAGGGCCGGGAGACTGTCCCCAGTGCGAGGTTTGCTGAGGCTTAGAGAAGTTAGGGAAGTCGCCTAAATCATCCTGCTAGGAGAAGGCGGGCGTCTTCACACACACACACACACACACACACACACACACACACACGCCTTTTGAGAATACCTTTGGATACGGATATCCGACAGGCACGTGAGATGAAATGCTGCATTTTCTATCTATGCTCCTCTTTTCTGTTTACTTCACTCTCCGTACCAAAGTGGGAAAAACAGAAGGCCCCAAGTTTAGCACCTTACAAGCTGCTCCTGGCCCAGGAGTCTCCCAGAGACGCTAAGGGATTGTTGGTGGACTCTCGGTGTTCATGCACAAATTTGAACTTCTCGAAACCACTTTTGGACCTGTTAAGTCATCTGAGGGGTCAGTGCTTTCACAAATCTCTCACCCTTACTGCCCCTCTCAGGCCATGCTCCTAAGAATCTTCTTCCAGGAAGAGCATTGTGAGCTCTGTTCGCTGTGCCCCGTGTGCTGTTCGCTCAGCGGTGGCCACGGCTCCCTCAGTCCCATCCGGACACCTTCTCATGATGATATTCTACGAATCGGTAAATAAGTTCATACCACCTGACCTACTTTCTTTGTACCCATAAGCTTTGGTCACAGCTCCTGGAGTGAATCCTACTCTTTGTGGCCTGGCTTTAAACCCCCATCTTAATTGTTATAAATGCTGCGTGGTGATGCTTGTGCAAGAGTTCGTCAGCTTTGTAAATCCGGCTCTGGCAGATACCTGGCCCTCTGAGGCTAGGTGTTCAACACGGGTGAAGTAATTTCATTCAGCCACTGTGGGCCAGTCATGTGAGCAGGTGTAGGCAACAGGTATGTGAGCCAAAGTCCGGCCTCTGCTTTCAAACTCGCCCTCCCCTTATTCAGCCGAGCAGATTCTCAGGCTACTCAGTGAGAACTTCTGTATAGAAAGAAGACTGTTTACTGTGAACAGGAGTTTTCGGTTCCCTCTCGTAGACAAAGAACGCCGTTGCACACACTGCTTTCACCTTGGGGTGAGAGGAGTGTGAACAACCCTTCATCAAAGTCGGTTTCCTTTTTTTTTTTTTTTTCAACGTTTATTTATTTTTGGGACAGAGAGAGGCAGAGCATGAACGGGGGAGGGGCAGAGAGAGAGGGAGACACAGAATCGGAAATAGGCTCCAGGCTCCGAGCCATCAGCCCAGAGCCTGACGCGGGGCTCGAACTCGCGGACCGCGAGATCGTGACCTGGCTGAAGTCGGACGCTTAACCGACTGCGCCACCCAGGCGCCCCAAAGTCGGTTTCCTTTTGAACAAATGAATTGGAAAGAGTTTCAAGCTAGATGGGAAACTAGGTAGGGAGAAATTTAAGAGGAGGGAGATCGGGTTTACAATTTTCAAAACAAATACAAGTAACTTGAGGAGCTGCCTTAACCTGTTAAGGGAAGAGTGTACATAATTGCACATTTGGAGTTCTCATCTCACCACTGCCGCAGTCAAGTCGTGGACCCCGGGATTTCCACTTTACCTTGTTGGACCTCAGTTTTCTCATCTGAAAGGAGGTTGGATTAGATGGTATCTGACAGCTGTTTTGGCTGTATAGTCTGTTAGCATGCAAAATATGGGCCTTTGGTGAGTTTCACAATGATGTTTTTACAAGAGAACAAAAAAAAAATGTTTTTTATGTATTGCTATGCCCCTTACTGCCAGTATTCAGAATAACACCAAGCCCTAGTATAGCTCCATAGCAAAACAGGTGCCTGGAACTTGGTCTCCGTGCACTGGAGCTTTAACATGAGGTCTACGGGGGCGCCTGGGTGGCTCAGTCGGTTAAGCGTCCGAGGTTGTGATCTCATAGTTTGTGGGTTCACGCCTGGCATCAGCCTCTGCACGGACAGCTCGGAGCCTGGAACCTGCTTCAGATTCTGTGTCTGCTCCTCCCCTGCTTGTGCTCTCTCTCTCTCTCTCTCAATAATAAATAAACATTTTTTTTAAAAGAACAAGGTCTACAAAACCCCCCAACTTCAAGAACCTCTCCTCAGTGTCTGTCTTTGCACTACTCCTGGTGTCCGGGTGCCCCACATTCTCCTCCTCATCTATGGGCATGGCCACCTCACTGCCTTCCAGATCTCCACTCAGATGCACTTCCCAGAGGTGCCTTCTTGACCCCTGTTTCTAAGAGGCCCTCCTCTCTTACTCTTCAGTGGAGAGCACTGTCCATTTCTTTCATAGCGATTACCACACTCTAATAACTATATTTATTTATATAGCTACTCGTTCTTGTGTCCCCTGCTGGAACCCAAGCTCCAGGAGAGCTGGAATGTTGTCTTATCCACCCCTGCATTCCCAATGCATGAAGTAGGCACTCAATTAATGCTTATCGAATGGCTGCCTGGCTAATAATATCTGATGGAATTCTTTGCACATAAGGCTTAAAATCAACAGTAGGAAGCGAGGTTGACCAAGCAGAGATGCTCGAGAATAACACTGAGGTACTTGAGCTCTTAATTGGCAAACCCTCCTCGTTGGAATATTGGGGAAAACCCTTAGCTAGGAGTGGCTGGACCAACCATCCAGACCCTGCTGCTTCTCATCTGGACTTTCCATCTCTATTTGAACAGGCTGAGCTGCTCTCCATCCCCCATGGACCCACCGGGAAATAGTTCTCTTCTCTTTACGTCTGGGTTTGACCCTGGTCAAGAACCCACCCTGCATGCTCGCCTTTTCACACAGTGCTGCCCTGGTTCTCTGACTGGGTCAGATCCACACTAGTGCTGTGTGGATGAGTTCACAAGGGGTAGAGGAAACGTGGAGGAAGGAACCTAGAGAAGGCTCCATATCAGGGGCAATTGTTGAGTTGAACCTCGAAGGATAAATGGAAGCTTCGTAGACAGCGAGAAAGTGGGCGGGGAGGAGGAAGGGAAGAGGTCTACGCTGAGGAAGTAGAACATACACAGGCAGGGAGACACGGGGTGTTGGGAAAAAGGAGCTGTAGGACGAAGGGAGTAGAGCCAACGGTGGGTGGTGGGCCTGTTGACGCCAGGGACTGTGGTCACCTCTAGGCTCCTCTGGGAGCGGGTCTGCTTCTAGGCTCATTCACAGGTAGGATGCAGTCCCTAGTGTGTTTTCGAGTGAGGGTCTCCATTTCTTGCCGGCTGCTGGTTGGAGGCCTCCCTCCAGTCCTTGTCACATGGCCTCTGCAGAGGGCCGTTCACCTCCTGGCAGCTGGCTTCGAAGCAAGTGGTTGAGGGAGAAAGAGAGAGGGCCGGCAAGATGGAAGTCAGGGTCTTTCCATGACTTCTTTACAATGTCAGAGTGACATCCTGATGGGATGGGTGATGGGAAGGCTGGGGGAGAGGGGCCAGGTCCCGCTGCCGTGAGCGGAGGTGGGGGACCATAAACCCAGAGCGTTACTGTTAACGTGACCCGCTTTGTCTCCGGGCAAACAGAAGCTACTTAGGTAGGTAAAGCTGTCGTTGGCTGGAGACTGTGTCTGAGGCGGATGAGAAGCTGGCTTTGGTCAAGGTCTTCAGGTGACAGGCGGCAGACTGAATCCCCCTGTTGCTTCTCTACAACCTCCGAGATGCTTAGGTCCAGTGTCAAAATCTTCACTTCCCCAGAAAGCGGATGAGTGGTCTGGGGAGGGGTGGGGGAGTTAGGGAATGTGGGGCCATTAATAGTTTTTCCTAAAAAGGAAGAAGGACAATGAAAGCTAAGTAGCGGCAGACAGAATTGAATCGTCAAGACGCTGCGTGGCTCGCGTATGAGGCCCCTGCGTCATTTAGATCTTAACGCACCATTCCTTAAACCACTGTTTGAAAAATATTTCCAAGTTTTCATGTTTATTTATTTATTTTGAGAGAGGGGGGGGTGGAGAGAGAGAATCCCACGCAGGCTCCATGCCGTCAGCACGGAGCCCGAGGAGGGGCTTTGATCTCAAGAACCGTGAGATCATGACCTGAGCCCAAATCAAGAGTCAGACGCCTAACCGACTGAGCCACCCAGGTGCCCCAATATTTCTATTTGTCATGTAAGGAGCTTTTGCACGATAGAAAAAGCTACACGTATTAAGCATGGGCTTTATTTTGGACAATCACAGGTTTTGATGCAGACAAGGATGACTTTACCTTGGAGGTTAAATTGTGACAGAAGTTACTGTTAGCCGCCAGGTGACTACTAGAATACCAGCTGTGGTAACTAGAATGAACTAGAAATCTTTTACAGGCTTCGCCGTATAGATTCCATCAAAGACGTGTGAAAAATCCTAGACCAGAACAACCGGTAAAAAAACACAACTCTCAGGGGCACCTGGCTGGCTCAGTCTGTAGAGCATGCGGCTCTTGATCTCAGGGTTGTAAGTTCGAGCCCCACGTTGCTGTAGACATGACTTTAAAAAAAATTCCCATGCTCCTTAAGTAATTATAAGCAGAGCATGTTCCTTCTTTCCAGACACCCTCCAACAGCTCCTCGTTCCACTGAATGTCCGTCCTCCTTTGCATGCCCACGAGGTCCTACCTGGGCTGCACCCGGCTGACCTCTCAAGCCACAGCCCCTCCGCTCACCCCCTGCCCCAGCCACAATGTCTCCTTGCCGTCTGCCAACACCTCAGACCTTTCCGCCTCAGGGACTTTACCCGGGTCTTCCCGACTCCGGGAACTCACTTCTCTGAGCTCTTCTCAGCCTCCTCCACTGGTTAAGGACAACTTCAGGAAGAGAGACTCTCCCCGGCCACGCCTTCCCCGCACACAACTTGCAGTCACTCCGGGCTCTGTGACCCCGGCTTTATTTTCTTCCGAGCACTCACCACCACGAATAATTATGTTTGTCCGCCCTCTCCGCTAGAATGGAAACTCTGTGAGCAGGAGACTAAGTTGGTCGGTTCAGGCTGCTGTAACAAGATACTACAGACTGAGTGGTGTGAAAACAACACAAGTTCTGGAATCTGGGAGTCCGAGATCAGGTGCCGGCATGGTCGGGTAAGGGCCCTGTGCTGGGTCAGCGGCTTCTCCTGGTGTCCTCACGTGGTGGAAGCCACAAGGGAGCTCTGGGGATTTCTTTTCAGAAAAGCACCAGTCCCGGCCTAATCGCCTCCCAGAGGCTCGGTCTTCTAACACATCACACCGGGCGTTAGGCTTCCAAGCTGTGGATTTGCGCAGGACGTGAATGTTCAGACCAGAGCAAGGACCCTGTGTGTGTTCAGTCCGGAATCGCCCCGGGCACAGACAGTGTTCAAGCACTGACGGGTGGACGAATTAGTAAATGGGTGATTAAATCACGGGCAATAGTTAAACATTTGGGGGGCTGGGTTTTCTCCTATAGCCTGTACAGCTTAGAGCACAACTTAAGATCCCAGCTTAATGCCTGTCACCGGAGCATACTCCTTCGGTCTTTGCATCCATCTGTTCCCCCCAGTGAAAAGCCCCAAGGATTCTGGACACTCTTCAGACTGGGGAGCTGACCCTGTCACTATTGCCGTGCGCAAAAAGAAAGAATTTAACCCCTGGGAAACCACAGCCCTCTATGGACAGGCTGCATTCGGAACCTTGATCTGAGCTGTTGCGGACAGCCTGCTTTCTACAGACAGGAAAGCTTGAACCCAGAAGGCCAGGAAGCATCAAAAAGCAGCATCAGTCGCTGAGGAGGCAGAAGGGGAGTACCCTGTCCTTGCAGGCAAGATCTCCGGCAGTGGCGCCGCCTAGAGGCCACTTCACACAGATTCTTGGCAACGGTGGTGTGAGACTGGGTACGGAGATGAGTTAGGACAGCAGAAGCTAGAACAGCCCTACAAGGCGCTAGAAGTCAGGAGAGTGAAGAAATCAAATCCCCACTCTCTGAATGCTTTCCGCTTTCACCCCACCCCTCCACGGAAAGGTTGACAATGAGGAGTTCATCTGTCTCTCCAGTATAATAGCAGATTCGCCTCCTCCTAATGATCAGGGTCTTTTCATGCTGATCTCTCAGCATGAGAAAGCCAAGGTGATGGGTGGATGCATGACACCCCTGGGAGCCAAGACCTCTGGACCTGCAGAGCCCAGCATTGTGGAGCAGGAAGAGCACATTTCCAAAATAGACCACTTGGAGCCATGATAAGTAGGACCTGTCTCACTTTTACCCCGTTTCCAAGCCCGAGTAGTCTACCTACTGGGGACACGACACCGTATAATGATTGGTGGCCAGGAATGCGTGCTTGGTCCAGGAGGATGACACCAGTCCTCACATGGTGTCAACTCCAGCCCAGCACCTCCGCTGTGCCTTCCAGAGGGCGTTCCGTGGCTCTCTCAGGATGGCATTTTCTGAGTGTTCTGGTAGGTGAAGGACCAGTGAATCTCAGGGTCATGGGCCCACTTGTGCTTCCCCTGTAGATCTCTTGGTCCGATGTTAGGTTGTGAGAGATCTCATTTCTGTGGATCAAACACTTCTGGACTTCCACTTTCCAGAAGACGGAATGAATATTCCTCTTCTCTATTCCTCCCACTAAGTACAACTGGAAACTCTGGAAATTATACACATATTTAAAAAAAAAAACATAAGACTCTGAAAGGTGGGGAGCAAGTGGGTGACCGGCTAGAGGCCACGGGACCTGAGGAACGACACGGTGGTGGTTTCTCTGCATTTTCTTCTGTCTCATATGTCCCAGACTTGCAGTAAAGAAACTGGCAACCTGGAAACACCAATGGGCATAGATGGGGGAGGGGGAAGTCCCAACAAAAGTCTGTTCTCTTTAGCCAAAGACGATGAATGGATCATTCTAGCAAGGCAGAAACTTTCAGACAGTAATCTCTCTACTCCAGCCAAATACCATAGAAAAAAGCTAAGACTCCACCTATGCCCAGCAAAAGCAGGTGGAGAGACTTTCCACCACCACCAGGCCATAACCACTCCCCACCCCCACACTGGGGTAGGGTCAGAAAGTAGGGCTCATGTGTCTCAACAGTTCTTCCAATGTGTTAGCCATTGTTTGGTCATATGGTCCGAATAACACGATGTCAGCAATAAGATGGACCAATGTGATGACCACGTCCCATGGCCCAAATGCCCAGGTCCCTCTACTATATTATTACAGAAGGAGGGAAGGTTCTAGAGGAGCAAGAATGTATACTTTGGGCTCCCACACGAATAAGAACTGTTTCAGATTCTCCTTCCTGACAGGGCAAGAAAGGGATGTGGATCCAAACCGACGGCCACATACCACGGACACATTAGTGTTAATTCACTAGCAAAGAGCACGTGTCACAGCAGCTGCTGTCGACGCTGTGACTCGGTAGAGTTTGCCACAGTCTCCTGTCATCCTCCACGGTCCCTGTCAGGCCGGGGTGATCAGTTAAATGGAGACACACCGGAGGCCACCAACGCACGTCCTTTGTGTTCTCCAGGGTGGCACGAGTCACCACTATTCTCCCCTATGACACGGATGACGTAAGGGGACACCTCAGAGGATAGCAGCGGGCCTTCCCTGCGATGATACCTCACTGTTCAGGCCAATACAGGGTTTCTGCTGACCCTCAAGTTTGCCCCCTTCAAACTATACATTGGGGACAGGGAAAATGACCCCCGGGAGAGCCTGTGGACCCCAGGAGAGCAGCTGTGAGCCAGACCAAGGCCAGCTGTTACCTGGTCCCCACCTGCTCCTGCTATGACGAGGGGCTGAAGTGATGCTTTGGGTTTCAAGGCGTCGTATCCCCTTGAACCTGTGTCCTCAGAATACACCCTTTTCTCAGCGTACAGTGACCTAACTACCTAGCTCTTACTTTTTGTGGGAGGGAACTACTGGGGACATCGTTGTCATTTACACCTGCCATGGTGTTACAAGGCCTTCTTCCAAGGGATGCAGCCTCTTCTCCATTCATGGGTTCTAGGTCTGAAAACTGACCCAGCTCTTACAAAACTGAAAAAGGGATTTTTAACTCTTCATTGTGGTGGCTGCTCCCAGTCTCCGAATGGCTCACTCTGTGTGTGTGTGTGTGTGTGTGTGTGTGTGCCCCCAAACAAGCTCTCAAGGTCTATTTGTAGGAGAACGTAGAGGACTCGAGCTTCCAAGAGTCCAGACACATCCAAATGAGGTGCTGCACTTTCAAAAAAAAAAGGTGGCGGTCTGCCTTTCAAAAAAAAATGAATTTTTAAAAAAAAAATTTTTTTTTTCAACGTTTATTTATTTTTGGGACAGAGAGAGACAGAGCATGAACGGGGGAGGGGCAGAGAGAGAGGGAGACACAGAATCGGAAGCAGGCTCCAGGCTCTGAGCCGTCAGCCCAGAGCCTGACGCGGGGCTCGAACTCACGGACCGCGAGATCGTGACCTGGCTGAAGTCGGACGCTTAACCGACTGCGCCACCCAGGCGCCCCAAAAAATGAATTTTTTTAAAGAGCAATTCTAGGTTCACAGCAAGAATGAGGGGAACAGAGGTTTTCCATATGCTCCCCACCCCACACATGCACAGCCTCCTCCGTTCTCAACAGCGCCACCCCCCCCACCAGAGTGCCACATACGTCACAACCCATGAACCTACCGACGCATCAGGATCAACCAAAGGCCACAATTTACACGAGGGTTCACTCGTGGTGTTATACACTCTGTGGGTTCGGACAGACGTGTAATGACACGCACACAGCATTACGATGTTATACAGAGTACTTTCGCTGCCTCGGGATCCGCTGAGCTCCACCTGTCCGTCCCTCCCTCACCCCCACCCCCACCCCCGAACCACTCGTCCCTTTACTGTCTCTATAGCTTTGCCTTTTTCACAGTATCATACAGTTTGGATCACAGAGTATGGAGGTTTTTCAGATGGGCTTCTTTCACTTAATAATACGCATGTAAAGTTCCTCCGCGTCTTTTCAAGGCATGATAGCGCGTTTGTTTTTAGCACCGGACAATCTTCCGTTATCTGGATGTCCCACAGTTGATTTACTCATTTCCCTATTGAAGAACATACTGGTTGCCTCCAAATCTCGGCAATTGTCAGTAAGGCTGCTGTAAACATCTGTGTGCAGGTTATTTGTATGGACATAAGTTTTCAGCTCCTCTGGGTGAATGCCAAGGAGTGCGATTGCTGGATTGTTCGACGAGTACACAGAGAATCCCCATTCCTCCCTCCCTAGCTTATGTCACTTATCTATAAGTACGCGCCAGCATGCATATGTATCGTATGCACACATGAGAGCTTGCGTAATCAAATGCATTGTTAGTATTATTCATTTGTCTTCCAGACAAATGGAGGGAGAGAGGCCGACTTCCTTTCTGCCACATAAGGGAAGACCATCGAAGAAGATGGCCTCTCTCCCTCCATTTGTCTTTCAGATGCTCTCAGATGGTTACCTGGGAGGACAGTGTCTGGGTAAGTGTCAGCAAAGTGGCCCTCAAACTGACGAAAGCACGACCGTGAGCCTGGACGAGTTCTTGTTACTACGGAGCCCAAGAGAAGGTCTACGTGCAGACGTGGCTGTGGTTGGGGTTCAAGTGATGACCTCCAGGTCTGTTTCTTCCTACCTCCTCGCTCTGCTCTCCCCCGTGTTGGCTCCTTTCTTACGCTCCAGGTGGGAGCAACCCATCATAACCCCACACATCCAGGGCCAGACAAGAGCCTCTGTGCTGGTAGTTCTCCAAGAAGTCTTGAATTTCTTCCCATCAGACCAAGTCCCATTGGTGGAACGTTATACAGCAATGAAAATAAATTCTCTCTGCCCGCGTCAATGTCAACGCACCTTAGAAATACGAAGCTGAGTGGGAAAGGTCAAGTTGCCGAAGGTGGCCCATCCTATAATGCCTTTTTTTAAGCTCAAAAAGAAGCAAAATTTAGCTTATATAGCTTATAAATAGATACATGTGCGGTAAAACTATTTTTTTTTAAAGTCTTAAGGAATTTAGGGCGCCTGGGTGGCTCAGTCGTTAAGCATGTGACTTCGGTTCAGGTCATGATCTCACGGTTCGTGAGTTCGAGTCCCACATCGGGTGAGCATGAGTCCCGCTTCAGGTGAACACGAGCCCCACTCCGGATGAGCCCCACTTCTCTCTCTCTCTCTCTCTCTCTCTCCCCCTTGCCCACTTGTGCCTTCTCTAACTAGATAGATAGATGATAGATAGATAGATAGATAGATAGATAGATAGACAGACAAAGCCAAGGAATTTAAAACACAAAATTCAGGATAACAGACCTCTACTGGGGAAGCAGAGGGCTGAGAAGAAGACACATCGGCAGTTTGGGGGGTATTGGTAATAATCTAATTTAGGTATTATATATGTATATATAATATCTCTCTATATATACATATATATGAATGTATTTACTTTCGCATGAAAAAGAAATTTCTTTTCCCAGTCCGGCAAGGCAAAACTCATAAAATAAGCCCGAGACGAAAAAATAAAAACTCTTTCACCCGGTGACAAAAACCACACAGAAAATGTGTTGTCAGTTTTGTGTGCCCGGGAAGGTTTTTTCGGGTATTCGCTGATCTGTTTTCTGTCCTTGGCCTGCCATGCCATATAAATGACTATATTTTGGGGCTCCTGGGTGGCCCAGTCGGTTAAGCGTCCGACTTCAGCCAGGTCACGATCTCGCAGTCTGTGAGTTCGAGCCCCGCGTCGGGCTCTGGGCTGATGGCTCAGAGCCTGGAGCCTGTTTCCGATTCTGTGTCTCCCTCTCTCTCTGCCCCTCCCCCGTTCATGCTCTGTCTCTCTCTGTCCCAAAAATAAATAAACGTTGAAATGACTATATTTTTTTTTACTTCCCATTTTTCTTTGGCTGCTGGGAAGCTCCAAAGTGGATTTCTGACTTCCTGTTCATCACTCTTGGACCCTGGGACCGGCCCTTCCATATCGACAACCCCACTTCCTCTGTGGTCTTATTTCAACAGTTAAAATGGTGTCTGCCTCTCCAGTCCAGGCTAGAGATGTACTTTAGCCAGACTGCAGATGCTTCGACACGAATTTGCCTTTTACCTTTTCATCTGAGGGGAAAGGCACAAATCCTAAGCGTGTGGCCCCCCTTACACGTTCACGAACTGCACACACCCGTAGAACCAGCCCAGGGGAAGACTCAGAATGTTCCAGGCAATCATGCTCACGTCTCCTCCCGGCGGTCCCCGCCTCTCCGAGGAAAACTACCAGCCGGCTTCTAACCTCAGAGATTCCAGTTTGAAATTTTGTTTCTGTTTTTGTTTTTTAAATGGCGTTTCTGGAAGTTATATCAGGAAATCTGCGTTTCTGGCATCTTCTGAGGAAACCCAGTCAGGTGGCCTGGGCCATTTTAAGGCAGCTGTCCCTTAGAAAGGTATGGTTTCCCCAGCCCCACCTGGCTCACCTCCTCATTTGTCACCTACCCGGCCACTGATATAAGTCTTACCACACTTGCCTTTTTCCATCACTTGACTCCAATGTCAACGCGTTTGTACTGTGACCACCCTGAGTCTTTCGCACAACAAGACAGCATTGGATAAACAATTAAGTAAATCAAAAAGGAGGGACAAGAGCTCCTCTCCAGCCATCAGATATTCCAACTAAAGAAACTTCCTTAAGGCACGTGGAAAACAAAACAAAACAAGACAAAACGAAACGAAACAACAGAGCAAACCTAGTCCCGTTTACATTTCCTGGTTTACGTACCAAGGAATAACCTCTAAGAACACATTGCGATGTCTTGAGCCCCTTTACCTTTCTAACATCTCTAATCTTTGACCCCCCCCTGCCTCCCTCTTCGTGACAAATAACAGTAAAACTCCACACGGATACAGAACAAAACAAAATAGAAGTCAGGGGAGGCATGAGAAATCAGGTAACGAGTTTGAGCGGGAGACGTAATCTTGTCCGACGAGAAACACCCCAAACGTTCCCAGGACGGCCCGTGAGGCAGGACTCGGGGGTGGGCTGTGGCAGGAGAGAACCTGGGCCTCTGGGCTTGTCACAGCCGTATTACACGTGTGCCGTTTTCAAAACGCTAAGGATGGAAAGAAGCAGAGGGATTTCGACCCATCGCCTTTTCAGGGTGTATCTTGTGAACTGCTTTTGCTCTGAGGTAAGAAGGAAGCATGAGTGTCTGCTCCTGAGATCAGAAAGGTTTTTTTTTTTTTCTGGGGCACCTGGGCGGCTCAACCAGTTAAGCGTCTGACTTCGGCTCAGGTCACGATCTCGCGGTCCGTGAGTTCGAGCCCCGCGTCGGGCTCCGTGCTGACGGCTCAGAGCCTGGAGCCTGCTTCAGATTCTGTCTCTCTCTGCCCCTCCTCGGCTTGCGTACTGTCTCCCTCTCTCAAACATAAATAAACATCAAAAACCAGGTAAATAAAAATAAAAACCATAATAACATGAACATTATCTTAATAGAAACAAAAATGAAAGATTTTTTTCTAAAAAAGGTGACATGACTTTAATGATGTCCCCTCGGAATGGCTTCTACCATTGACTGACCTTGTCGCCTGATCCACATCTGCTCGATGACAGCAGAGACTGGTAGAGGTCTCCCAATGCCCATCTCCCCCTTCTTCCTCTTGCGGCCAACCCCCAAATTTAGCCCGGCACGTGGCCGTCGAAAACGAAGAGTACATTTCCCAGACCTCCACATCCCTGCCCGCCGGATGTGGCCGTGAAGCACGAACTTGGAAAATGTCCTTAAAGGGAAGGAGTTGCATCTGTCTTCACCCTTCCTCTTTCCTGCTAGCTGTAATACAGAACGATGACAGGAGCCCCAGCAAACGGTCTTCAGCCACATGCTGGAGGTCAGGGCAGTGGAAGGAGGCTGGGTCCCGACATTGCCGACAGCTGTACGAGACTCGTTCCTGTGCGACAGCAGTAAGCTCCCATGTTCGTTAAGCCACTGTGATTTTCCTGTTAACGTGCAGCCACACCTAATTCTGATTGATCCACTCACTTGGGTTTCTCTATTCTAAAATCAAAACAACTTTGGCAAACATCTTCCGACATAAACGTGGCTTAGAGCCGCAAATCTTTCCCTCAGGTTAGAACGTGTAGTTCCTGGGGGGAGGGGGCACAAGTCTAAACTAATTCGTCCTGCAGGGCTGACCAGGAAACTACAGTTTAAAGTTCGTGTCAGCCCAGGGCGTGTTAGTCAGAGATTTTTGCCCCAGTGAGCGATCGCCGGCATCGGCTTGAAATTCTTTTTCCCCCATCTAGAATTCTCCCGGCCCCATTTTAAGGCAGTGACTTGCCCCAGTTGTTTCTGAGTTTAAAATGCGGATTCACGGATCCACTCTAGAACAATGAAATCAAGATCTTTGGTAGGGGGGGGTGTCCCAGGGCTCTGCATTTTAAACAAGTATCTTAGCAGGTCCTGAGTCCACGAAAGTTTGAGATTTTTTTTGACGCCCCTTTCTTTCTTTCATAAGCTGGAGGAGACCCCGAAATGTTTTCTGAGAGACATTTTGGCTCTAGCTTCTAGGCACCTGTATTTCACCCTCCGCTGAGATGGGATGGGGCACCGGCCCGCCATGTGTCTGGATGGAATCCTAGTGCACCCCTCCCTTTTAGTTCTTAAAAGCACAATAATCTTCTTTTCATCAATAACGCAGGTTCTTGAAGAGATCACAGCCTCATATTCTGCCTTGTTCAGTTTTATCAAAATCCTAGTCAGGACAAATAACGTGGGTGGTAGATTTCCCGAGAACAAGGGTCCACTCACTTTTGTAGCTATTCTAAAATGTACCCTTGAAATGTACCAGAGTAGCAGCCACTTGCCTGATTGGATTACATGGTTTTCTCCCCTTGTTTGGTTTTATTTTTGCTGCACTGTACCTTGGAGTTACACTATCAGCCTTACTTTGAACACTGTTACAAGCAACGACTGTAGGAGATTTGTTACTATGACTATGGCAAGGGCCTTGGTGAGAACGTTTCCCATCGACTCAGCCCTCCCATCACGAGAACCCATGGGAGAATTGCTCAGGTGCCAATAGCAGACAGCACCGTCCTTCCAAAGAATAATTGTTTGTTTTCACCTAATGGACGTGATAAATACGATTACTGATCATTTGTTCCTCTTTGCCTTGGTTTCTCTGAGAGATTTCACAATGAAATATCTTGTGACCTACTTTGAGCAAATGAACAGATATGCATTACTTTGTGCTGGTCTTAGCCCTGAACTTTACATTATTACATGTTTTCCTACATCTTACCTCCCAAACTACATATTGTGTCATTTGTATGGTGTGTTTTTGTTTGTTTGTTTGTTTAGTTTTGAGACAGAGAGAGAGACAGAGCATGAACGGGGGAGGGGCAGAGAGAGAAGGAGACACAGAATCTGAAGCAGGCTCCAGGCTCTGAGCTGTCAGCACAGAGCCCGACCCGGGGCTCGAACTCACGGACCACGAGATCGTGACCTGAGCCGAAGATGGCTTAACCGACTGAGCCACCCAGGCGCCCCAGTATGGTATGTTTTTTAATAAGCAACGGCTAATCCTTTGTAAAGGGATTAGCCTTGTAGAGGGAGGGATAGATGGAGACAAATCCGGATCTTCTCAATCCACATCTGATTTTCTCTTTCTATCAGTGTTTCCCTCTTTGCATCCCCTCCCCACCGAAACACACACTCAAAAAGGAAGAGGTCTGTTTTTTGAGTAACATAAAAGAGAGAACTAAAAATGCTATGCTTTATAAGTAAATACAACTGTTTCTAAGAGTAGTTGGGGAGAGTAGCGGGGGAGGGGGGAGGGGGGAGGCAAATGAACGGAAAACAAGACAAAGATAAAAGAAATGAAAAAGAAAGTATAAAGGAAGAAAAGGAGCGGGTAAAGAAGTAAGGATCGTTGTCCGATCGGAACAACAGAAGTTCTGATTCTCCAGGCTGGCACAGGACATCAAATCTCTCAGCGAGGAAGCGAGGAAGCGGTTCAAGATTACGGCCCTTCACCCTCTCCCGCTGGTCCTACCGCTTCGTAATCTGCCTCTGGGTAAATTTCAGCAGGTTTGGTGAGTTGTCACCATTTCGCCCCAGCAGGTTTCAAAGACATAAGAAGGAAAGAAGAAGAAGAAGAAAAAAAAAAGAGTGAAAACTAAAGTGCTTCATGGTAATTTGCCAATAAATTTCACGTTAAAAAAAAAAAAATCTGTCCTTCTTTTGGGTTCAAACGTGTGTTGTCATTCTCACACACGAGGGCACTGTTTCTACAGTTTACATTCCTGTGGGGCCCCCGATCCTGGAACTCCCAGCTGGGGGCGTGGAGAGAAAAGGGGTTGCCTGTGTGTTCTAGGCTCACCAGGTTTTCCGGGATGGGTGGGACGCGTTCCAATGCACGAATGAACAGTGTCAAGGGCTCCAGGGCCCGCAGGCCAGCCTTCTGCTGCTGGCTGGAACCTCCTGAAGATCAGAACCAATGAACCGCGTGTCATTTTTCTGTGCAGCAACAGAATTAGGGTATCAAAACACCGCCTTTGGAGTCTGACCTAGAATCGAAGATGTACGGAGCAAGTGAAACTCTTCGTAGCCTAAAACGGAAGTATTATCTCATAGCACCGTGGGGAGGACGAAACGCGATGGCTGATCTACCTAAAGCGTGCAAAAGAGCACGTGACACATTAGAGGGACTTCTACTTAAGGAGAAGCCAGCACCATTTGTCCCTTAGCAGTACTGACAGATAGTGGTGCTCAGTACGCATTTGAGTGAATGAGTGAATAACCTGAGTGTGTAGAATTAAAAAGATTTTACTGGATGACGAAAACTAACACTTTCAGGCTTTTCCAGCGTGGAGTCAGCTTGCCGACTCACCCGAGGACAAAGTAACCAGTCCAGTGAGTGGTGAGCACTCTATAGCTGTCATCTTTCCTACTCCTCGTTTGACTGGCAAGAAAAACGGGCATCCGAGTGGGGAGAGACGATGTGCCCAAGGTTTCAGAGCTGATTAGTGAATCCAGGCAGGACCCCAGGACTCCCGAGTCCTACCTAGCACCAAGCTTAAACCTTAGGGAGCCACCACACAAGCTGGGACCTGAAGGGTGGAGGGAATGAGGGTCAGGAGCATCTTTTTAAATGTATATATATTGACGTTTATCTATTTTTGAGAGACAGAGCGTGAGCGGGGGAGGGGCAGAGAGAGAGGGGGACACAGAATCTGAAGCAGGCTCCAGGCTCTGAGGTATCAGCCCAGAGCCCGACGTGGGGCTCGAACCCACGAACCACAAGATCGTGGCCTGAGCCGAAGTCAGACACTTGGACACTCAACCGCCTGAGCCACCCAGGCGCCCCCAAGGTGCTGGGAGCATCTTAATGGACCGATCCTAGAAAACAAAAGACTTTTGGTTTGACAGTGCTGGGGGGAGGCACCCTTACCCAGCAGTGACCCCACCCGGGTGTGGAAAGAGCTAGAACCACAAGAGAGCCTCTCACTTGCTCTGGGGCCACCCATGGTTGGCCTCTAATCTGAGGGATCTGCAGGGAGAGCTCTCACTTCCTCAAATGTGTGTCTTCCTGTGTCACAAGGAGCCTTGGGTCACCTCCTTCCTTTGTGCAATGAGGTCCAAAGAGCAGTTTCTGCCTCTGCTTCTCTTCTTTCCTGTTACCGCTTTCTGTAGCTTTTCCAGACCCGGCTCTCAGGCTGCAGCCTTGCTCCAGCCCCAGTTGACTTTCTCTATGAGAAGCTTCCCCCACCCCCCCCACCCCCCCCCAGCTTCCTGACCTCAACAGAATAACAGAATGACTCATGACATGAGCCCTGAGGTCCCTCCCTTCGCCTAGGTAAAGCGGGCTGTCCTGAGCAGTCCCAGCCCTGTACTTTTGATTCACCAGCAGGAAGCAATAAAAGGAACTTTCCACGTGCCTGCTGTAACCATACTTCCCAAATTCAAGAGCAGGACTCATTCCCCGCCCGGGCACGTGCCTTTCTAAGGACTTCCAAGCCAAAGACGTGGAATTGGGCCATGCCATAAAATCCGGGATGGATGGCTGTCGTGTCCGTACCTCATGGGAAATTCTCTCCCGGGGGGATGTCTGCCGAAAGTGCCATCGGCTTTCGCCACAGATTCAAGACCGAGTGCGGCTCAGACACCAGACACGGTGGGCCATTGGTGAACTCCTGCTCGGGTCCTGCCAGGAATCAGGAATCTGAACAACTGTGTCCCGAAAACTTCTCTCCTTGATTTCACGTGCTGGTCGTAGCTACCTAAAGTCTTGCAAGACTTGCACCTTCAACTCTTGGAATGCAGCTATGATTTCTTTTTTCTTTTTTTCTTTTTTTTTTTCTGAGAGAGAGAGAGAGAGAGCTAGGGAGAGGGGCAGAGGGAGAGAGAGAGAATCCTTAAACAGGCTCTATGCCCCAACTGTGATTCTTTAAAAATATCAATCCAACAACCTAAGCGTATCCAGGAAATACTCTAATGACCCGTTTCCCGTGTCAGGTACTGTGCTGTGCACTGCCAGAGATAAAATGGTGGAAAATGCCATTAACTCGAACTCTCTCGGGTCCCTGCAGTTGAGCATCTGACTCGTGATTTCAGCTCAGGTCATGATCTCACGGTTTGTGAGTTCGCGCCCCGCGTCGGGCTCTGTGCTGACAGCTCAGAGCCTGGAGCCTGCCTCGGATTCTGCGTCTCCCTCTCTCTCTGCCCCTCCCCTGCTTGCATTCTCTCTCTCTCTCTCTCAAAAATAAATAAACATTTTTTTTAATTAAAAAAAAAAAAAAGGCCACGACAACAGAAAACAACCTCTGGGTGTCCCAGGGCAATAGCTTCTGCTTTTCAGGTGACCGTCACCTGCTCTAGGCTCTCGGAGACATTAGTTTGAGTCTCCCAACATCCCAGTGAGATGGGCAGACTAACTACCACTACCTAATTGCACAGAGGGGAGGACTGAGGTTCAGAGAGGTTCCAAAACTTGCCAAGATCACGCTGAAGGGGCAGAGCTTTGGCTCCGAACGAGACAATCTGTCTCTGAATCCAGACCTTTTAAAGAAAACGTAAATGGCCTCTTCGATCCACGCCAGAGCTTCCTAGAGTCGTTGTGGTAGCAGTTGTCCGTTCTCCCCAATATCTATCCTCTTTTTCTACAGCAATAGGGGTCCTTACTGCACAGTAGCAACTCAGCTAAAGACTGGAGTTCCCAATTTTCCTTGCGGCTACAATTGCCCGTGTCATTCTGTTGGGGCCAACGTGAAAGATAAGCAGAAGCGAGACGTTCACTCTTCCCGGTCGGCCCCTTAAAACACAAGCCTGTGGTCTCCTTCCTGGCGGCGGGGATATGGAATGTGATGGAAGGTCTGAGGAAGCCGCTTTGGAGTCTGAACTAGTCACCTGAAATTTTATGTGAGCGGGAAATAACTTAGTCTGAGTCCCTGCATTTCATTATGTCTGTTACAGCAGCCTAACATTTACTCTAACTAATCCCCCACATCCCTACTGTCTTCTGTCTCACTGGCCCACCTCGGAAAAGTATGCAGGCATCCGTCAGCCCACACCAAGGGGTTCTAGACTTTGATAAGCAGAGAGAGGGCCCAGAGTGATGCTGGCACAGTCCAGAGGTCTTTTTTACGAGCAGGGTGGATCCGGGATACCTGGAGGGAAGAGAGCCTTGTGGCATTCGGGAAACACAACCATGAGGGCCATTATTTGGCTGACGTGCTGAAACCATGATTAGAGCCTCTGGGCTCTTGGGGCCAGAGGGGCCTGGGCAAGAACAGCTGCTTGGTTTGAGTTCAGGCGGCCCAGTTCCAATGGCTCCAATCTCCACCAAGAAACCTGGGAAAGGCCTCTCTCTGTGTTGGACTGACACCAGCCCGAACCACTACCAAGTATCAGGAGAAGCTTTCTAAACAAATCAGGAACAATTCGACATTGTGCAAGTGGGTAGATCACCGTCTGTGTCCGAATCCCACAGCGAGCCTTCTTGGACATCTGCTGACAGTCCCTGGGGAGAGGAGTTGCTCCCCTGGGAGATCAGTGCTTTAATCCCACCTCCAGCCAAGTTCTCGGCCCTCACCTGCCCCCATGTCGCTCTTCTTGGGCAGTGGGGCCAGGAGAACCTTGGAAGATGAGCTCCAGTCCCACATGCCCATCCCTTATCAGGGGCTTGTCTGTCTTCTGTCTAGTACAGTCAAGCGAAGGTTCATAAGCACCCCAGGACATCGTCTTCCCCTTCCAGACAGTGACGGGGGCTCCAGGCCCATAGGGTAGGAGTCAGACCAGCCCACCCCAGCCCAGCTCTCCCTACTCTCCTGGAATGTCCCAGAGTATGTATGCAAGTTTTATGTAGTATGGGGATAAAAAAATTATTTTACAGCCATGGGTTTATTTTAAATCGTACAGAAAAGGGGCGCCTGGGTGGCTCAGTCGGTTAAGCGTCCAACTTTGGCTCAGGTCATGATCTCGCGGTTTGTGAGTTCGGGCCCTGAGTCGGGCTCTGTGCTGACAGCTCAGAGCCTCGAGCCTGCTTCCGATTCTCTGTCTCCCTCTCTCTCTGCCCCTCCCCTGCTCGTGTTCTCTCTCCCAAAAGTAAATAAACATTTTAAAAATGGTACAGAAAAAAAACACCTAGCATGCTAAACTTAGGCTTTCATGGATATGATCACTTAGGACAACGCTAATTTAGAAGTGAGCAAATTTAACATAGATCTAATAACGCACCAGATAAATGACGGTACAGGTGGCTCGTGCCCCTGAAATAAACACAATGCTGGAAAAGTGCTCTTCGCTAGGCTCGTCCTCCATCTGACAAGGAAAACTATGATGGCTCAGTGGCCCCAAACATTCTTTCTAACTAACAAGTGCAGTCTCTGTCCAGGAGGATTATCTACCTGGGAAATCGAATCAAGATCGCAGTGGTTTAAGCAAATCAGATTTGCATTTGAGGGAAATGATTCCGAAGTAGACTCGTCAGATAAAACCCAGGACGCCCGGCGCAATCTGAACGTTAGATGAATTATTGCACGGGACACGTTTACACTAAAAATTACTCACCGATGACCTGCAATTCGAATTCATCCGGACATCGGCCCTGTATTTTTGGCCAGTAAGTCCGGCAACCCTGATCTGAAAGTTGAGGTTCTTCCCAGCAGCTCCGGCGTCCCCCCTGCATGCCAGTCCTAGCTAATCAGTAAGATATCTGTCACGTCTCTCAAATCCTCCCCTCGGTTCCACTTTAGGTCTTTATGCTGTCTCAGCTGGCGTGGCCAGGGCCTCCTGATTTGTTTCCCTGTCTGCAAACACATTGCCTCGAACTCTATCTGCGGCCGGAATATCGTCCCCAAATGCAGTTCTGAGCCCTGCAGAACAGCCTCTGCTACGTTGCCCCTTCTCCTCCCAAAGTCGACGCCCCTGACGGTGTCCAGATCCCGCCCCCACCCTTGTCCACCGTCCCCACCACACCGGAGGCTTTGCCCTGCCTGTAGTGCACCTGTTCGTGTACCCTCTGATTTGCTTCTGCTCACCCCCACCCCCCCCACCCCCCCGTCTGGAGAGATCCGCTTCGGGTCTTCGTCGTTAATCCCAATGTCTCCTCCTCGGTGAAATCGCGGCAGCACCTCTGCTCTCTCTGCCCCCCCGTCAGAGGGCATCCGGAGGGCACCGGCCACCCGTCTAACGCAGGTGTGCAGCAGGGCCCCTGAGAGGAGGGGCCGCAGTGGGGTCTTGACGACAGCAGGCACCGCCTGGGGACCCTCAAGGCGCTAGGAGGTTAGGAGGAGGGAAAAGGGACAAGAGAAAGAGGAGAAGACGCGTAGGCGCGTCGCTTCTCCGTCCTCCTCTTCTATCAGAGTCACAACAGGGCCTGCACACAACTGTGTGCACACGATCTTAGTGAATCCACAGGCTCCCTACAGGCTCACACCCCCAGTTCTCAGATGCGGAACAGGTGGCAAGACACGTTGCATGATCGGTCCCCCAAACACATAACTAGTCAGAGAAATAGCTAGACTTAGAGCCCAAGTCTTCTTTCCATAGGTCGGTAGTGAGTACTATTTACCCAACTCTGCCACCCAGTCCCCTGCCCCAGCCCCCCCTCCCCCAACCCCTCACTGTCCCAGAAGGAGGGCCGGGACAACAAATCATTTCTTCTTTGAAGGCCGCGTGCTCGTTAGTCTGTACATGACATCTTCATTTGGCTTGGGGTATTGAATTGGTGAGGATTGGGAATTTGCCATGAATGTTTTCGGGAAAAAAAAAGAAAAAGAAAAAACAGATGATTCTTTAATTGCTACTGAGGCAAACAGCTGGGAAAGCAGGGCTGACGTATTTTGCAAGAGGGAAAAAGCAAGATGGAAGTCTGGGGTAGAACTGGAACCCTTTCCCTGACCCTGGACTCCAGAACATTCCAGGCAGCATTTTCACTCAGAAGGGACTTGATTGCAGAATCAGGAGCTCAGGTGTTTTTAGACCCTAAAACTATCTTAAGTTACACCATCACGTAGGTCTCTCTTGGAACTTCCAAATGCTTCAAAGGTTGTTTTTTTTTTCTTTTCCTTTTCCTATTTTTAAAATTGAGTTGTATACAGCCTAGAATGCACAAAATGCACACGATCTTAAACGTCCGGGTCAATGGGTTCTTACACAGGCACACCCTGGCCCTCAGATCACGATGTAAGACCTTTCCATCACCTTGAGAGGGTCCCTCTGCCCCTCCCCAGTCAATACCAGTACCCGGGAACGGCTACTATTCTGGCATCCGTCGCCCTCCATTAGCGGTGTCTGTGCTCAAACATCACGGCAGAGATTCCTCTGTGTCTGGTTCTCGGCATTAGGTGTTTGAAATTCGTCTGTGTCTGTGTGTGTGTGTCAGTGGTTTCCTTTCGGTGCCGCGTAACATTTTGTGGTATGAATGACATACACTGTTAGTTGATCGGTTTCTTCCATACTTGGGGTGTTTCCAGCTTTGTACTATCGTGAATCGATCCGACGTGAACATTCGCGTACCTGTCTTTCACAGATCTGGCCACTCCCTTCCCCCCGGGAGTCTACCTAGGTGTGGGTGGCTCGGTCACGGAGCTGACTCTCGAAGTGTTGAGAAAGTGAATGAAGTGACTCTGCCCCTAAGCACGTGAAGCAGATGGCCCTGAAGCAAACCCGTAAAGTAGATAAAGACGCATTTATTGATCTCAAAGTTTTCACTACCCCTTCCCCCTTCGACACCAAGACCCGTTTCAGATACCTAGTCCGCGTGAGTCGGCTCACTGTCATTCCATTAGCGTGGAAATTTGTAAGGGTACACAAACACCCGGAGAGAATTCCCACGTGTCACACTCAGTTTCTTTCTTTTTTTTTTTTAATGTTTATTTATTTTTGAGACAGAGAGAGACAGAGCATGAACAGGGGAGGGTCAGAGAGAGAGGGAGACACAGAATCTGAAGCAGGCTCCAGGCTCTGAGCCGTCAGCACAGAGCCCGACGTGGGGCTCGAACTCACGGACCATGAGATCGTGACCTGAGCCAAAGTCGGACGCTCAACCGACTGAGCCACCCACGCGCCCCTGTCACACTCGGTTTCAACAGCGGTTGGTGTATTCCCAATCCTGCCTTATCTTTTCCCTTAACCATGTTTTTTTCTGGAATGCTTTAAGGCGAATCTTGGACCTCACGTAAGTTTAGCCGTGAATTCTTCGGTATATACACTTCTGGCATGTAATACCTTTTGTATTTCACATCACTATCACACGTGAGAAAAGGAACATAGATTTCTGCGTATCGTCTGTGTTCAAACTTTCCCGACTCTCTCAAAACCATTGGTGTGTTTGAATCACGATCCAATGAGATTCTGCGCATGGCATTTTTGATACTTCTCTTCAGTCTCTCTCAATGTAGAACAGTTCCTTCTTTCCTTTTCTTTTTTACGACGTCATTTATTTGTAGAAGAAACCAGTTCATTTGATCTATAGAAATTCCTCTTCCAGGTTTTGCTGATTCAAATCCTCATGGGCCGTACATGAACCATACGCTCTATTTCCTGTAAACTGGATGTTCGAGCTGGACCACGATTGGAGCCTGGTTGAATTTTTAATTTCTTTCCTTTTGCAAATGTCACATCGCAGGCGGCCCCGTGTGCTCCCTGTCGCATCGGATCAGGAGGCACATGACCTCTTGTTTCCTACTTTGAGAGATGCTGAGATTTATCACGTGTCTCCCTTCCCCGTCCACTCCTTCCAAGGCTTTGCTGGCCTCCTGCTCTGCCTGAACACCGCACTGGCCGACCCACAGACCCTCAGTGTAACGACCACCCCGCACTTTATCCCCTCGCCTGGCGCTTCAGTCTGTGGCCTCCGCACTTCATCTCACGGCCCAATCAGAGAGACTGAGATCATGTGCAAAGCCAAAGGGCCTCTCCGATCACCACCGTCGGCCCCGTGGTGGTCTATGGTCCTAGAATCTCCACGTCAGGAACCCCCTTGAAAGTCAGGCAGTTCCACTCTATCAAAACGTGGGTGCTCTATGACATCTCCATAAGTGATTGCCTGAGACTGACTTCTCAGTTCACCGGCGTTCCCTCCCTCTCACAAGAGACCACAGTTGGAAGCCGAGTTGTTATAAAGGTGCTCTCCTTGTTGGTGCCCATACACGCTGTTTTAGAAATTTTTACTCAGTTAGTCGTGGGCCTGGTCTTTGACACAAACCCACAGGTGCGGCACCAGTGAAGGTAACTTTCGATTGGGCATATTCAAGCGTTCATGCTTCTACTCCCCTCCCCCCCCCCACCTTGTATAGTTTTATTTGTGGTTAAAACAAAAACTATATATGATAAGATGTACCCTCGTAACCATTTTTAAGTGTACGTTCAGTGCTGTTAACTCTATTCACATTGTTGTGTAGCAGATCTCCAGAACTTTTTCATCTTGCAAAACCAGAAACTCTGTACCCATTTGAATAACGATCTCCCTCTCCCCTCCCCCAGCCCGGGGCAACCACCGTTCTACTTCCTGTTTCCGTGAATTGGACTACTCTACATCTCTCATATAAGTGGAGTCATATAGTATTTGCCTTTTTGCGATTGGCTTATTTCACTCGGCATAATGTCCTCAAGGTTCATACGTGTTGTAGCATGTGACAGATTTCCCTTATTTTTTAAGGCTGTAATATTCCACTGTGTGTGTGTGTGTGTGTGTGTGTGTGTGTATCGCATTTTCTTTATGCATTCATTTGCCAATGGATATTCGGGCTGCTTTCACTACTATTGTGAATAATCTTCCAATAAACATAGGGGTGCAAGTATCTTTTGAGATCCTGCTTTAAATTCTTTTGGATATATACCTAGAAGAGGGATCGCTGGATCTGAGGAAACTCTATACCATTTTACATAGTGGCCGCACCATTTTACATTCCCACCAGTGGTACGCGAGGATTCCAGTTTCCCCACATCCTGGCCAATGCTTGTGGTTCTGTGTCTTGTGTTTTTTATAGTTGCTATCCTAATGAGTGTGAACGGATTATGTCACGTGATGGTAACCGAATTTCTCTAATGATTAGTCATGTTAAGCATCTCTTCGTATGCTTGTTGGCCATCTGTGTATCTGCTTCGAGAAATGTCTATTCAAGTCCTTTGTCTGTTTTTGAACTGCGTTATTAGGGTTTTTGTTGTTGAGTTGTAGGAGCTTTTTGTTGTTGAATTGTAGTGCTTTGTACGTTCTGGATACTAATCCCCTTATCAGATACATAATTTCCCCCCATTCCGTAGATTGCCTTTTCACTCTGTTGATTGTTCCCTTCAGCGAGTAGAAGTTTTACAGTTTGATGTGGTCCCATTTTGTCTATTTTTGCTTTCGTTGCCTGTTCTTTTGGTGTCAGAGCCAATAAATCATTACCAAAGCCAAGGTCAGGAAGATTTTCCCCTGTTTTTAATTCTAAGACTTTTGTAGTTTGAGGTTTTATGTTTACGTCTTTAATCCATTTTGAGTTAGTTTTTTTTTAACGTTTATTTATTTTTGAGACAGAGAGAGACACAGCATGAACGGGGGAGGGGCAGAGAGAGAGGGAGACACAGAATCGGAAGCAAGCTCCAGGCTCTGAGCCATCAGCCCAGAGCCCGACGCGGGGCTCAAACTCGTGGACCGCGAGATCGTGACCTGAGCTGAAATCGGACGCTTAACCGACTGAGCCACCCAGGCGCCCCTTGAGTTAATTTTTAAATACAGTGTAAGGCAAGGATCTAACTTCAATCTTTCACATGGTGAATATCCAGTTGTCCAAACACTGTGTCAGTTGAAGACGCTGTCTTTTCCCATCGTGTGGTCTTGGTGCTGTGTTGAACATCACTTGACCGTATGCACAAAGTTGATTTCGGGGTTCTCTGTTCTGTCCATCGGTCTGTGTGTCTGTCTTTATGCCAGTACCTGTTTTGGTTACTGCAGCATTTATGATTTCAATGCAGGAAGTGTGAGGCCTCCAACTTTGTTCTTGTTTTTCAAGATTTGGTGGGGGCGGGGGGAGGTGCAATTCAGGAGATTTGAGATTCCACATGAATTTTATGATTTTTTTTTTGTATTTCTGAAAAATAAAAGCCATTGGGATTATAAAAGAAACTGTATTGAGTCTGTAGATAGCTTTGGGTAGTGTGGACATTTTAGCAATATTAAGTTTTCCAATGAACAAACACATAATGTCTTTCAATTTATTTGTGTCTTCTTTAGTTTCTCTTAGCAATGTTTTATAGTTTTCAGTGTACAGGCATTTCACTCTGGTTAAGTTTATTCCTAAATATCTTATTTTTTAAATGCCATTGTAAATGGGATTGTTGTCTTAATTTCCTTCTTGGATTGTTCATTGTCAGTTCATTGTCAATAATCACAAATGATTTTCACGAGTAGATGTTGTATCCTAAAACTTTGCTGAGTTTGATTATTAGTTATAGTAGTTTTTGTGGGGGGGGGGATCTTTAGGATTTTCTACATATAAGATTATATCATCTGTGAACAAAGAATTTTATTTCTTCCTTTGCAATTTGGAAACCTTTTATTCCTTTTTCTTGCCTAATTACTCTGGCAAGCACTTCCAGTGGTAGGATTGGGCAAACCTGCCTTGTTCCTGATCTTCAGGTTTTTCATTGTTGAGTATGACGTTCACTGTGGGCTTTCCATAGTTTCATTTCTTAACTATAGGATTCTGATTCAAAATACTGATTTTGAAATATAAAACTTGGGCGGATACTAGCAGGCATTTGAAATGATAGCCCAGGATTGCCAACCGACGACAGATCTGTGTATGGGTTTTCTAGATGTGGGTTTACAGAGACATATGGGACCATACCTGTCTTATGAGCTATGTTAAGTTTCAAGTGATTGACAAAGCATCTCCAACCTATGTGACTGTAAGTCATTTGCTGCCGCAGATACGCCTTTAAAACCAACCCTGGCGGGGTGTCTGGCTGACTCGGTAGGTTAAGCATCTGACCTCGGCTCAGGTCACGATCTCATGGTTCATGGGTTTGAGCCCCGCATCAGTCTCTGTGCTGACAGCTCAGAGCCTGGAGCTTGCTTCAGATTCTATATCCCCCTCTCTCTCTCCTTCCCCACTCGTGCTCTGTCTCTTCCCAAAAATAAACATTAAAGATTTTTTTTAAATAAATAAATAAATAAATAAAAGCATCCTTGGCAGCTTACATTTGTAAGGTTAATGGGCCAGCTACGCTCATGGATAGGGGACACTCTTCTTGGGTCTGTTGAAGCAGAAGAACTTGGAGAAAGAATAATCATCGCCTTCCTCGTGGCCATGAGGGGGCTTTAGAGACCCCAGTCTCTGAGTTGAGAGGTCTTTTCCCTCTGGACTCGAATGAGAGGCAGTCGAAGGGAAAGAAACCAGGACAGAAAAAAAAAAAAAAAAATAATAATAATAATAATAATGCCCTGATGAGTCTTGGGGGGGATGCGCTGTGTACAAAAATTAGACACTCGGCAAGGCCGGACCTGTGAACCGCGGCTACCAGAGATCAAGAGATAACACCTTAGGACCAAGTGGGATCGAATTGCATGCGTGAGCTGTGATGTGGTTTTTTTGACTGATAAGCTGACAAGGGCTAAAGGAAGGGAGAGAAGCTTCATTTGTTTGTTGACCATGTGCTTCCTGAGTGAGAATAAGCGTGAGTAAGGCATGTGCTGAGTAGACACTAGAGGATATTGAGGCAAGAAGACATGCCCACACCGTGACAGGAGGTAGACAGAGGGACCATAGCGAGGGGAGGGGAGATGGCTATGAACAGCGCACATCGCTAACAATTTAGGAATTCCTCTTCAGCATTTCGTTTCCCCTCAGTAATGATCCCTAAGCAAGCGGTCACCCTCCTTAGCTCATCAAATGTTACTGCTACAGGCCCTAAAGTGCTTTCTTACCACCCCACGTCCTTCTTACCAACCCTAGTTCTCCCTCGGGTCCACCAGCCTTATGGGAACCATGACTTGTGCATGGGTATGAAGGAAAAAGCACCAGGCAGACTCCAGACACAGAGCCAGAGAGATAATTCATAAAGCCTTAAACACAGCTGCAGAATTAAAACAAAAATGTCAAGGGAACAGAGTGTTCCAGCTGATTTCACTTCCTGTTGATAAGTCTCTGAAGAGGAGGGGTGAGGTCTGGAGTCCTAGAATTGCGGCAGAGGGAGGGCTGGGGTGCGGGTGGACACTTTCTCAGGCATGGTCACTCAGGAGCTGGGTCCCCATCTGCAAGGCCCTTAGCTCTCACTTCCTGAGCTGACGATGGTCAGAGGAGGCTTTCAGCTACCGATGTGCTCAACCTACAGAAAACAGGATGTTAGGTTGCAGATCTGATTAGGCCCACGAGATGCAAATTCCTTCCCCACCCCACCCCCACCCCTGCTCCCTACCACCGCCACCCACACCATTCCCCTTTCCGCAGCAGAGGCCGTTCATCTCCCTGCTGGGCAGGGTCACCTCTAGTGCCTAAGCCTTTTCACTCTAGATTTATGGTCAATTTTCATTATGAGCGCCTCACTTCGTCCATGGGTGACCGATGAGAATTATCCTCAAATAAGGAAAGAGAATGGCGAAGTAACTTTGTCCTTTAGGAAGCACACAGGTGGTAGGAAGGGTCCTGGGGGCCCCGGGCCTTGGCGTGGCCCCTCTGCCCTCAGTCACTACAGGTGAGTGGTCGTCCTGTCTCTGTCCCTGCTCACCCCATGTCTTTCTCTGCGTTGCTGCCTATAGTCCCCATCACGTGCGAAAACAAAACAGAAAAGACAAATCAGAAGCAACTGTGCTCGAGGTCAATGCACATGTCATCTGTTTTTCAGAAGCAGATACCGAGCGTAGAGCACTCCCAGAACAAAACTCTGGGAGCAGCCGGCCCTGCACAAGGAGGTCAGGATAGAGTAAACGTGATGCCCACTCAAAGGGCTAACGTGTGCCCGTTGCAGCAGAAACTGTAAACCTGAGAAGGATCGCCCAGGCTGGCATCAGACAGACTCAGTTCCCTCTCCGCCCCTCCTCCAGGCTCCTGGTTCGCTCACATGGTTCTTCGACCCAGATCCCCACCACCCCCATCTCTACCAAGCACACCGAGCTCAGCTTCCTCTATCCTCTTGCCTCCGGGCCTTTTGTGTTTAGTTCAAATTATGATTCAAGCGTTCAAGGGTCTACTCAGACCTTTATCGCCTTCTCAGATAAATGACCCTCCTGTAAGATTGGGACCCTGTGTGGGCCTCCCAGGGCCAATGGTACCGGGCACACCAAGATGAAAACAATCTTAAAAAGTCTGAAATAGGGGCGCCTGGGTGGCTCAGTCGGTTGAGCCTCCGACTTCGGCTCAGGTCACGATCTCACGGTCTGTGGGTTCGAGCCCCGCGTCGGGCTCTGGGCTGACAGCTCAGAGCCTGGAGCCCGCTTCGGATTCTGTGTCTCCCTCTCTCTCTCTGACCCTCCCCCGTTCACGCTCTGTCTCTCTCTGTCTCAAAAATAAATAAACATCAAAAAAAAAATTTTTTTTTAAAGTCTGAAATACTATCACAGGTCAGGAAGCAGAAAAAGAAGAAAGTTGTGTGCAGGAAACACAGTAATGACATACTCTGAAACTGGACGTTCATAGAAAAGCCTTTGGCATGAAAAGTTGCAAGGTTATCCAACAGTAGATGAGGGCAAGTAAACTAGTTAATAAGTGGTAACAGTCAGAAGAGAAGGTCAAATCCTTGACGATTCCAGAAAAACCCCATAGTTTCTATGCAATGAAATTGATGCATTATATAAATGAGGGTAACAAAACTTGTTTCCAAAATGAAGAAACACTGCTCAAGCGAGTGAAATGTATTTATAATTGAGATATGAAACCCCTGCCTCCCTTCCCATTTTTTTTTTTTTTGCCTGTGCAAGGAAAAAAAATGCAGAATTGAATCTGAACATAGAATATTCAAGAAGTGCTGAATAGAGTACAAATCAGAAGAAATACGACAAAGACGATCCCACGTTTATCACATTCAATATTCACTGGCAACTATATTAAGCATTTCCCGTGTATTACCTCATCGACTCCTGACAGCTATGTGGTAAATTCTATTACCCGCATTTTACAGATGGAGAAAAAGAGGGGCAAAATGGTTAGGTGACATGATCAAGGTCACAGGAGGACCCAGGAAGCCTGGTTTCAATGTGGATCTTTATAAATCTCTGTGCTACCCTCTCTGTTACTATGCTTTATGTTTTTTTTTTTAATTTTTTTTTTAATGTTCATTTTCGAAGGAGACAGAGACAGAGTGTGAGTGGGGGAGGGGGAAAGAGAGAGGGAGACACAGAATCCGAAGCAGACTCCAGGCTCCGAGCCGTCAGCACAGAGCCTGGGGTGTTCTTTGGGGAGAAGAGGCCGGAGAGGCAGGTGTGGCCTTGTCAGGAAGGGGTGTGAGTGACACATTTTTGGCAAGACTGCTGTCCGTAGAGTGGAAGCTCTGTGGGGGGAGATGGTGAATCGGGACAACACGGGAGACGCACGGAGAGGAACCGGGACATCTCATCCGGATGAACCACGGCGGTGACGGTGACTGGTGGGGGTGGGGCAGGATGTTTCAGAGCCTGACTTGTAGCACCTGGTGGTGGACGTGAAGGAACAGTCAAGAACGACTCCCAGGTTTCTGTCCCGAGCAAATGGATGAATAGTGAGACCACCACAAGAGGAAAAGAGAAACTAACAGGTGGCGCCATGGGTTTTTAGCAGAGTTTTGCAGACGTGCGCTGTGCTGGGGTTGCAAATGAGCACATGCGTGCAGACAACTTTCCACTTCATTCTTTGCCCGTTGTCCGTGGAAAAAAGCAAAGGGGGATGAGTGGTACGCGGGACTTGGGTACTCATGTTTCTCATAAGCTCTTCTACTTCATTCGTGTAGAATCATCGCGGATATTTATTTTAAGGCCATGTGGATCTTTATTTTAAGGCCAAAGCCTCCAGCTTTGGACAAGTTCTGCCCAATCCCAGATACTGATTCACATTAGTAAACGCCTCTACAAGCAAACCTGCCTCAGCACTTACCGATACTAACAATATCCTACAAGAAATTGTGATACGCAGTTATTCTAGGAAAACGTACTTTTAATTCTGTACCTACCACCCACTTTTCTTTCTAGAAGAAATCAGTCCTTTTTCTTTTTAAGGACAAGGAAAGGGGCGCCTGGGTGGCTCAGTTGCTTACGCATCCGACTTCAGCTCAGGGCATGATCTTGAGGTCCGTGAGTTCGAGCCCCACGCCGGGATTCTTTGCTGACCGCCCAGAGCCTGGAGCCTGCTTCTGATTCTGTGCCTCCCTCTCTCTCTGCCTCCCCCCGTGCCACTCATGCTCTGTCTCTCTCTCTGACTCTCAAAAATGAATAAATGTAAAAAAAAAAAAAAAAAGAATAAGGAAAAATAGATGATTATCTATACCTGCTCCCCCAAACTCAGATGGGAATTAAGACACTTCAAATTCTGACAGTGATTAATCTCATTTATTCAATCTAAATTTTTTTCATTTCCAATAGGTATTAGCCAGGTTTCCCACTTTTTTTTGGGGGGGGTGGCATCGTATTCTCCCATCTCTGTTTATCTCTGTATGTGTGTGTTTCTCTCTCTGCCCTTCTGTCCCATCTCTTTCTCCACATCTCTGCTGAACATTTTTCGAGGAACTCCTTTCCCTGCGCTGGTATATATGTCTGATTTTGTTTTCTAAGTTTGTGTTTATCTGACGCTAAGTTTGTGTCTCTCTGACTCGCTTTCAGCTATAACAAAATATTGTGCTCCAATGGCTGGAGCCACAAACAAATATATTGCTTCACATAACAAGAAATCCAGGGGATAGTCCCTCTAGAACTGGTCAGTTCAGTGCCTTGACAGTCATGGGGGTTCCTTATTTGATGAATATTCACTGAGTGCCTATTTGTGCCGGGCCTCGGTTTAGGTACGTGGAATATACAAGGACCAAAAAAGAAACAAAAGACTCCGCCTTCCTGGAGCTTCTATTCTGGCTCTTCCCAGCTTTGCCTCATAGTAGCAAAATGGTCAATGCACTCCCAGGCATAACATTAGGTAGGAAAACACCCAATATTTATAGAGCTTCTCTTCCAATGTGTTTTTTTATCAGAAAGCATAGGGGTGCCTGGGTGGTGCAGTCGGTTAAGCGTCCGACTTCAGCCAGGTCACGATCTCGCGGTCAGTGAGTTTGAGCCCCGCGTCGGGCTCTGGGCTGATGGCTCAGAGCCTGGAGCCTGTTTCCGATTCTGTGTCTCCCTCTCTCTCTGCCCCTCCCCCGTTCATGCTCTGTCTCTCTCTGTCCCAAAAATAAATAGACGTTGGAAAAAAAAAAAACAAAGAAAGCATAAAGATTTTCCCCTTTTATCTCATTGGCCAACATGTCCTCACGTATTTCTCTCCAATCCAATTTCTGGCAAGAGGAATGTTATTTCCATAATTGGCTTAGACTTTTCAGGATTTACCTCTTGGCTGAAGCTTACAAAACACACTGATACCTGGCACCACTCTCTGTCCACTGGGGTGGGGCCCAGGAATAGATTTTTTTTTTTTATTTTTTTAAATGTTTTATTTATTTTTAAGACAGAGAGAGACAGAGCATGAGTGGGGATGGGTCAGAGACAGGGCGGCAGACACAGAATCCGGAGCAGGCTCCAGGCTCCGAGCTGTCAGCACAGAGCCCGATGCGGGGCTCGAACTCAGGAACTGTGAGATCATGACCTGAGCCCAAGTCAGACGCTCAACAGACTGAGCCACCCAGACGCCCCTAGATATTTTTTTTCAAAGCTCCTTGAGGCATTCTAGTTTACGGCTGGAGGTGAGGCTGGTTCTCAGCCTCTGCTTGAGATGCTTCAAGGCTGAGAAGGTTTGAGATTCCTTGTAGGGCTGCGTAATATCATTCCAGAACATGGGGTCTGCCTCAGAAGGAGAAGGTCGCAATCTTTTGGGGCCTCCAGACCACCCACTTTGGGTTTTTGTCAACACTGTTCCTTGGCTTTGGTGATGAGACCACGTTCCTAGTTGAGCTGCCCCTGCCCCACCCTAGGAAATCCCTAATTGGCCTTCTCTCAGCTTTGGACCCCCCAGCCCCTTCCTAGGTGCACCTGAGCCGAGTGCAGGCTTTGTCAGTATGTACAGCCCTCCCTCAGTCCAGTTTGGTTCTTTGATTTCTTCTTTTTTTTTAATCCTCCAAATCACAAAGATGCATGTAATTATCGCAACCACAGAAAGATATTTGTACAAAGACTTGAATAATCTCCCCCTTCCTGTCTCCATCCTCTGTCATGCCAGAGGACTGGGTATTCTCTGCCTATCGTCTCTCTCCAAAGCAGGGGACAGTAGACCCCTGGCCACCTTGTGGATGTCTGGGTGGGGGTGGAGCGGGGAGGAACAGACGATGGAGGGACTGGATAGGGAGTCAGTTGAAATCAAAGAAATGGGACAGCTCGATTCTTCCCCCACCACCTTTTTTCTTCATTTCTTTAGTTTGAAATCATTTTAAACATTGAGAAAAGCTGTAGGATTAATACAAAGACCCCCACATCGCCTTCACCCAGGAGTCCTTACGGTGTTGCCAATCATCCTAATAATTTCTCTTTTTTTCAGCTTTACTGAGGTATCATTACATGGACCAGTAACACTGTAAGATACTTAAAGTGTATGTGGCCATGATTTGATACAGGTGCATACGATAACCCTTTGATAGACTTTATAGTAAAAAAAAATAAAAATAAAAATAAATAGACTTTCTAGTCAAAGCAGCCAACCCAGAACCACACATGGAACCAGTGGTCACGTGACCTCCATCTCCTTCAGCCTGGGCCCCTTCCCCGCACTTCCTCTGACTGCACTTGGAGACTATGCACCCGTCACTTTGAGGAATGTCTTCCTATGTAGCTTCTGCAACGTTTCCTCGTGATTAGATTCGGGTTATGCACTTTGGGCAAGAATATCACAGAAGTGATGGTATGTTCCTATTGTATCCCATCAGGTAGCATGTGATATCAGTTTGCCCCACTGTTGGTCATGTTTCCTTTGATCACTTGGTTAATATGGTGTCTGTTACAGTTGTTCCCTGTAAAGGTGCCTTCTCCCCTTTGTAATTTTTTTTTATTTTTTTTTAACGTTTTTTTGTTTTATTTATTTTTGGGACAGAGAGAGACAGCGCATGAACGGGGGAGGGGCAGAGAGAGAGAGGGAGACACAGAATCGGAAGCAGGCTCCAGGCGCCGAGCCACCAGCCCAGAGCCCGACGCGGGGCTCGAACTCACGGACCGCGAGATCGTGACCTGAGCGGAAGTCGGACGCTTAACCGACTGCGCCACCCAGGCGCCCCTCTCCCCTTTGTAATTAATGAGTAACTTGTAGGGGCGATCTTTTTAAATCACGTAAAATCCCATTCCTCATCTCGTTTTTCCCCACCGGATTTAACACCCCATAATGTTTCTCACCTGAAATTATAGCTACGATGATTGTCACATGGCAGTTTTCTTCTAAACTTTGTTTTACGTTTCTCCATTGGTATTGTGCGGTAAGAACCTTCTCTTCTCCCACTTGTTTCTTTATATCAGTTTAGACCTATGGACTTCTTTTCTTTTTTTTTTTAAGTTTATTTGGAGAAAGAGAAAGAGCGGGGGGACGGGGAAAGAGAGAATCCCAAGCAGGCTGTATGCTCAGCACAGAACCCGGCGTGGGGCTTGAACTCACGACCATGAGATCGTGACCTAAGCCGATACTCCTGTAAGCGGGCTTCGGTGTCCTTTTAGTGTCTCTCTGTCATTCATTGAGAACTTCCATATTTTCTGTCAAAACAACAAGTTCCAGGCTCATCTTGTTCTTTATGTGCCCCAGCCCTGTCATCACCCATTTTCTCCAAGGAGCCTGTGTTCCTTTAGTGGAGAATGGTATTTAGAAACCAAGACCTGGGCTGTGGGTGCACTGATTGCTACTGGGGTGTCACTGCTCCTACGCTCTCTCAGTGGCTCAAACTAAGAAATAGATGCATGTGTGTATATGCATTGCTATTTACAGCTATCTACAGGCTGAAAGCCATGACTTCACACCATTACCTCCCATTCCAATCCAGCACCAGAGTTCATTCTAGTCCAGTCTAGCTCATTCTAGTCCCCCCACGCCACCCCTTGCATATTCGTACCTCCCTTCACCATCAGTGAGAAACTTCTCTCCCACTGGCTTCGATATATCAACTTATTTGCTCGACTTCCCTGTGTCGCCAACCTCCTGACCCCGAAAGGGCCAATCAAAAGCCTTCCTCATGAGGTCTCCGATCCCTGCTGACGGTTCTCCACACACTTCAACGTCTTCCCTATGGCTCCATTGCTACCCTGCTGCCTTCCTCCTCAATTGACCTTCCGCACATGAAATACGGCTACCGTCTTCCGCTGGGAAACCCTCCATGGCCACGCCATAAACACATAAAAACCCTAAGTCTTTATGCTTTCCTTTCAACGTTTTCAACTCCGTTCCTCAAGGATAGTCACCTGAGGCAGAATGAGTTGTTTTGTTTTTGCCACATTCCCTGAACTGAGGGCTGAAAGATCTATTTTTTTAAAGTTAATTATTTGCAGTCATGCGAGAATATTTGTTGGGTTCCTTGCTCTTAATTTTTTTTAAAGCTTTAGTTACTTAAGCAATCTCTACACCCCATGTGGGGCTCGAACTCATGACCCCGAGGTCAAGAGTCGTATGCTCTTCCAACCCAGCCAGCCAGGTGCCCCTTCCTGCTCTTCATTTTAAAAATAGACCATCCGCAGTACGCTGTGGCCGCTCACTAAGAGCTGACTGAATGAGCTCTTGACAATTCTGTTCAAAAATTAAGTTACTGCCTAACTTCTCATGGCCTTCAATGATCTTTTCTCCCCGTGCCTCTTTTCGCCCCTTGGAGACCTATCTATGGAAAAGGCTTTGTCTTTGATTTAAAGACAAAGATTCTACTAATTTGCTCCACTTATTCGTTTGTCCACTCACTCACCAAGTATCTGTTGAGGGCCTGCCATATGCGTCCGGCTGCCCGTGGTGATATGGGCTCCACTATGGGATCCCTGCCCTGGCTGTGTCTCTACTGCTCCCCTGTTCTTCATCCTGCCCTGGCCTTTATTTACTGCTTGGCTGGTTCAGACTGCAAGGCTGTGTGAAGGGGGCGTGGGAGAAAGTAAAGGAAGTGGGTCCTGATGAGACAGCCAGCCCCCCAGAGAGGGAGGGGAACCACCCCCTCCGAGCCACTTTCCCTTCCCCTTAGGCTGTCAGCTTCTCCCAGCCCATAGGGCAGCAAGTCACAATCCCAGGTGACCCAGCAAAAACAGAGGGTTTACCAGCGGGCTATCGCGACTCTGGCTTCTGGGGATCTTCTGGCGGGGCAGGAGGGGCAGAAGGGGGACACACCCCCCACCCCTACTCATGGCTGCTGAAACTGAGCTCAGAGCTGTCGCTCCCCCCCCCCCCCCGACCCCTCTCTCCCCATTTTCCATTCCTGCCTCCAGTGAAGGTCTCTGCCTAGGGCCCAAAGCTGCAGCAGCTTTCTACTCTGCAGATCTTGAGACCCCGGAGCATGGCAGAGGCCGAGTTTGTTCGCACTGTGGGCTATGGGTTCTCACTGGGCAAGGGAAGGCCTGGGGCAGGGCGTGGGGTGCAGCTGCGAGTTACCTTGGGTGACTGAGATGCTATCTGGGCCTAACGGTTTCCTTTGGGTAGGCACTTCCGTCCTTCTGTTTTGAAGCCAGAAACCTGCGCTGGGGCAGTCCCCTCGGCTCCCTTTCTGAGCCGAAAGGAAGGGTGACAAGATGGAGGCAGAAAGAGGCGCCATGAGTCAGGGTTAGAAGACATGGTAAGAAACTATGTTCCTGTCACCAGCTCAGCCATGCTCCTTTAAAAGGAAGAAAGGAAGGGGCGCTGAGAGCGGCTCAGTCGTTAGGCGTCCGATTTCAGATCAGGTCATGATCTCACGGTTCATGAGTTCGAGCCCCGCATCGGGCTCTGGGCTGACAGCTCAGAGCCTGGAGCCTGCTTCAGATTCTGGGTTTCCTTCTCTTTCTGCCCCTCCCCTGCTCATGCTCTGTCTCTCACATCGTCTGAAAAAATAAATAAACATTTAAAAAAAAAATTTTTTTTTTTAAAAAGGAAGGAAAACAATCACAGCCACAAGTATGCATTGGAAGGTACCAGGAAATTTCCTTTCCTGCTGCCAGTCCTGCCTTAGAGTCCTCACATCTGTAGCTGCGTGGCTGAAATGGGGAGGGGACCCTTTCCTTGGGCCCCAGAATGCCCTGCTCTAAATAAAAGAAAGATCTGGTCCCTACCGATTGGAGCGTGTACACAAAGTGAAACATTGTAAAAATAGCTGCTCTTCTCAGAGTGACTACTAAACTGTACAGATTGAGGAAACCGGGGATCAGAGAGGTCAAGTGACCTGCCCAAGGAAACTCAGCAAGAAAGTAGCAGAGCTAGAATACAACCCTCAATCTGTTCCTGAAAGTCAGGCTTTAGAAGGTTCTATGATAGGAAGAAAGTCATGTTTCTAAGACTGGTACCCAAAGCAGCAATCGAAGGGCCTGAAAGCCCCCGGGGTGGTGTTGGGATGAACAGCAGAGTCAAGGCAGCTCTCCCTAGTGTGAGCAAACTCTCAACTTGTTTCCTTTATGGGATGCTCCGTATATTTCCCTTCCCAGGGCCCTCTGCCTCTGAAGAGGGCCCTCCCTGTCCCGGGTGCCCTGGGTGAGGCCTTGGGCATGGGGGCAGGACAGGAGGCCTCCCTCCCTGCCAGCCAATCCCCCCCCCCCCCCCATAATCGCTGCACCCACGTCCCCTCTTCTCTCTGTCCTGGGAGGAGGGATCCAGAAGGGGCACCTGGGGCCGGTGGCCAGTATACAAGCTGGTAGCAGATTCCAGGTCCCACATCCCTCCGGTGTGGCCTCCTCATCTTCCAGCCTCTTGGCTGCTCAGAGGGCTGGGACAGCGCTGGGGGAGGGCTGCTATGCTGGGTCTTCTGGGAATCGGATGTTCAGGATCTTGGCCTTTACTCTATTTAACAGGAACGGGAAAAGGCCCTTTAGCAAGCAGCTTGCGGGAGCTGAAATTCCCACAGAATCCAATGCATCAGTCTAATCAGGGGAAAAGAAAAAGATTTCACGCCACAGGGAACCTGAAAATCTTTGCTTGGATTTCTTGTCCTTCCTCCCCAACCCTCCCCCTCCCCCCCCACCCCGCCCTAAACACAGATGAGAGACGGATAGACTGATAGCGGTTTCCTGAAAATGTGACCGTGCACGTGGAAAAGAAAGGCGATGAAAATAGGAAAGGTGGTCCTGTCGGTGCCACACTGAGCGTTGCCACAGCTCCCGTCTGGGGCCATGAGAGAGCACAGACGCCTCCACAGTCCTCTCGCTCCCACGCCAGAACGCCAGGAAACCCAGGTATGACATGAATGCAATAATTTCAAAAAAAAAAAAAAAAAAAGAAAGGACGAAAGCAACAAGGATGCACGTAAAAGAAACAGAAAAGAGGGGAGAGGAAAGGAATAGAAGAACAACTTTAACTTTTAGAGCCAGAAAAAGGCATGTGAAAGGAGCCCTGAAAAGGGCTGGGACCCGGGCAGAGACCGGGGTCCGGCGGAAACTTCGCGAGGAAGAGGGGCCAGGCGGTTGTCCCATCCCCATGTTTGGGCAGATTAATGGAGTCGCGGCTCCCTCGCCCGAGTCCTGCCCTGGGAGGGGACAGTATCTGTTTAGATTTGCGTCTAAATTTAAACCCTGATCGCCGGCCTCCCTCCCCCGCTCCCCACCCCTTCCCCCCTCCCCCCACCCCCGGCCTCCCCCCTCCCTCGTGCTCTCGCGCAGGGCCGGGCCGCCCGCAGTCCCGAGCGAGGCAGCCGGCGCGCCGCCGCCCCCTTGCCCTGCGCGCCGCAGCCCCGGCCCGGCGGGCGCGGGGAGCCGAGCGGACAGCGAGCGCGGCCGCCGCGGAGCCGGCACCTGGAGGCCATGGAGGTAAAGCCCCGGGCGCAGGGCTGGGGGCGCGGGGCTGCGGCCGCCCCCCAGGGGAGGGTGGACGCGCCCCGGAGCGCCCCGTGCTCCCCGGGAGACACCCCCCCCCGGGGCGGCGGGGGGACCCGAGAGGGAGCGCGCGGAGTGGGGGGTGGGGTGGGGGAGGTCGAGGGTCCCGTCCGGGGGCTCCAGGTGTGGGGTGTGGACCTCCCGGCTTCAGAATCCAAGAGCGCGGTGCAGCCGACTGCGTAAACGGGCGACCGCGTGGGCGAACACTCGCACGGAAGCCGAAGCCCCCGAATCTGCAGAGCGGACGGGTACCGAAAAGGGAAACAGAACAGGCGACGCGAGGCACTTCTGTGCCCGCCTGTGGGCTTCCCTTTTCCACTGCAGACTGGTCTCTTACAGAGAGTCCTCTTGCTTGTCAAGCCCCAGTCTGTCGCATGTCCTTTCAGAACTTTCCGGGAAGCTCCCGTCGTGGGCAGTGAAATGGCACCGTTTCTGATACACGCGCGAGTCCCCTGCGTGTCCCCGCCGTCTGAGGTGTGCCGGCCGCGTGGGGGGGGGGCGCACCCCGGGGGAGGCTCTCCGCGGCTCCCTTCTGTGCGTGGGTCTTTCCTGGCGCTGTTCCGGCCTCAGTGGGGTCCAGGCGCCGCTTTCCTGTGCAGGAATGTCCGCTGGATTCCCCGGTCCCTCCCTTGGCCACATTTGGAGGCGTCCGTAGATTTCCCCCTTGAAACGGAGACCTGACCTTCAGCCCTCAGCCAATCTTAGCAGGACAGGGCTTTCGAAAACGACGAAAGGAGAAGGTGCAAATGTTATGTGGCTTCTAAGGTGATTCCCACCCACATTCACCGCTGGAAGTGCGCCTGCCAGGGGTGCCACTCCCACCCATGTTCAAAACGAAAACTGTTCCTCCTGAGGCTGGCAGCGACAATCAACTCACAGACAGTTTTCTCTCTTCCCAGCTCCAGGCTCTGTGCAGGAGCCCTGGGTGGCTGTCCTAAGCTAGACTCTCTGCTGGGCCTGCCTCTGTGACTTCTCTGCAGGGCTGTGGGTCTGTATGGAGCAGGCATCCCGCATTCAGGCATGCAGCTCGACCGGTTGTCTTCAGGGAACAGGGATCGTCTTCAGGGAGCCTGCAGAGTGTGGGATGGACCCTCCGTAGAAGCATTTGCAAGTCAGGGAAACTCAGGCAGATCTGGGCTGCGGAAGGGTGGCAGGGAACTCGGCAAAGCTCAGCAGGTGGTGTTCACAGTCGGCCTCGGGATTCTTTTCCCCGATACGGCCTCAGGGCAGATCAGGGCAGATCAGGGCCGAGGAGGGAGATGCCCCCCCCTCCCCCCACCCCCGGGGCGCCTGGGTGGTCAGGCAGGGTGAATGAAAGCTCCTAGAGAAGTTGCTTGAGAAGTGGGTTCCCTCAGGGGCACCTGGGTGGCTCAGTCAACTTCCACTCAGGTCGTGATTTCACGGTTCCTGAGTTTGAGCCCCGTGTCAAGCTCTGTGCAGACAGCTCAGAGCCTGGAGCCCGCTGTGGCTGTAATTCTGTGTCTCCCTCTCTCTCTCTGCCCCTCACCCACTCGTGCTCTGTCTCTCTCTCTCTCTCTCTCTCTCAAAAATAAATAGACATTAAAAATGTTAAAAAGTGGGTTCCCTCCTCTGGGAGAGTACAGGGGGCCTCAGGCCCTAGGCTAGAGGTTCAATATGATGTAGGACCTGGCTCATTTCTCGCAGAAATGGACTGGGGATAAGAGCAAAGCACGCTTTAGGCTTAAAAGCATGTTGCCGCTTGAGGGCCAAATGCGTGTGTGAACTTTGTTCTGGGAAGAGATAGAGGGACTCCTTCCACAGAGACACTCTTCTCCCTCAGCTGAGGAAGGAATGGTGTGCGGGGAGGGGCGGGGGGGGGCGGGGAGACCCTGAAATTCTCACCTGAGCAACTTCCTGTGTGCCTTGGGGCCGGTGTTGGTGGGGGGAGCCCCCCTCTCTGTGCCCCCCCCTCCCGGCTCCAGAGATGCGTAGTGTAGTTACTGATGGGCGAATCTCACCAAGATGGGGGGTGTGGGGGGTGAGGGGGGATGAGAGGAATTGCTCAGCTAGCCAGGAAGTCTGTCAGTGTGCCCTGCTTTTGAAGTTTCTTTGTCAAAACGACTGAAAAAAAGAACTTGGACTGCGGGCCCTGGAAAAGGAAGTAAAGAGGAAACCGAGAGGCTGGGGAAGTGACAGTTCTGAACCAGGAAGTAAACTTTTTGTGGGGGGTCATGGTATGCAGGAGTGGGGTTTGGCAACTCCTGCCAACTCGCAGAGTAAAACCCTCTTTTGAGAGATGAGACTCCCTTTTGAGCTTGAAGGCACCACTATACTTGGGGAGAAACTGAGTTATATTAGCTGCATTAGGAATTCAAGTCAGACCAACAGGGCTGACTCAACATTCATTCTCTAGAACCCACTTGCCTATTAGAAGTCTTTGGCGAACGTTTTCTTTTTTTAAGTCACTGTTCCCATTATTGACAGTCTCAATCATTACTTCAGCCCTCATTAAGCCCTCTGGAATAAACAAGATAAAGATGGGTTTTAAAAGCTCACACACAGTCCGGTAGGGGAGATGGGACTTACTAGACCCCGTCGTGGACGCAATTTTCAGATGGGTGAATGCCAAATGAATGACTACTGCAGATCGTTAAGTGCTACAGTATTCCGATATTTCGAGGTGAGACTTGACAGAAGCCTTGAAAGCAGGGTGGGTGGTGAGGAGGAGAAGGCATAAGGAATGGGTACAGGGAGAACATGCCAGCTTTGTTCAGGAAAGTAGGCCAGTTGGCTGGAGAGGAAGGTAGGGAAGCAGTGAGAGAGAAAAAAAAAAAAAATGAAAGTAATAAGATAAAAACCACAGGGCCTCCAAGTATAGTGGATGCTGGCCAAGTGGGTGAGTGGGAGCTGGAATCCAAGCCATCTGGAGGAAGGGGTTACTTTCTCTTCACACAAAGTCTCCTTGTCTCGCTGTGCCCCCAAAGGGGTGCCTTTTTCTAATTCAGACAGAGGCCAGCTGCAGGCCTCAAAGGCCAGGTAGTGGATGGCCCCGGGTTCTGCTCCATGGACAGTAGGAAACTGCCGGGCATTTAGCAAGATGGCGGCCCGGAGGTTGCAGGGATGAGGTGGCAGAAATGCCAGTTCATTGAGTGAGCAGAGGAAGTAGGCTGAGAAGCTTCTCTGAGGGTCCACGTCCAGAGTCTGACTTCGAGAGACAAAAAGGATGGAAACGAAGCAGGAGTGAAGACCCCGTGTTGAAGGAGAAATGAGAATTGACGTCTGTGTGTGAGCTCAGTTAGCACAGTGCCTAGAAGTATAATCATCTCATTTCTCAAGAGAAGTTTGCTTGGGAAATGAATTAACAGCAACAGGGAACTCCTTGACCTCTCTGTCCACGGCTCCAGTGTCTCCGCCTTGGGAAGCCTTCCCAGGTGCCCCCAGGGTCGTCGACCGAGCTCTCAGAGCACTTTGTTCAAGCTGCATTAGAGTCCTAGGCCGGCTTGGAACTGCCTGCCCACCTGGCCCTCTCCCTGGAAGGCCCAACAGACCGTAAATGGTTTTTGAACGAGGAAATAAATAAATGATTGATGATGGGAGAGAGATCGGATTTTGTAATTTAATCTTATTTGTTTTAATTTATTTATTTTTTTTTTTACATTTTTTTATTTTTGAGAGACAGAGACAGACTATGAGCAGGGGAGAGGCAGAGAGAGAGAGAGGGAGACACAGAATCGGAAGCAGGCTCCAGGCTCTGAGCTGTCAGCGTGGAGCCTGGTGCCGGGCTCAAACTCACAAACCGCGAGATCATGACCTGAACCGAAGTCGGACGCCTAACTGCCTGAGCCACCCAGGCGCCCCAATGGGATTTTTTTTTTTAAAGCAAGGTTCAGGTATATTGGTTTTGAGATGCCCAGCACTCCATGAGAAATACAGGCCTCCCAAGATGCAAATGCGATTCATTTTTAGAAGAGATCATAGGTGACATCACTATGGATAGGAGCCCAGAAGAGAGAATTATATAGTAAAGAAAGAGCTGGAGAGTTAGGACATCTACGTTAAATTAATATCCTTAGTTGTTTAAATATAAGTTGCAGGCCCTATCAAATAGCCTGAGAGTGCTTGCAAAAAGTTTAATTTTTACAGACTAAATGCTTCACGTGTTCAACTAATAGTAGACACGGGAAAATTAAACTTATCTCCCACGGCCATATGTCTATTTTGTTGAACAAATGAAAGATTTAGTCTGGGACAATTAAACTTTATTGCCACTGAACAAACAATGGACTTCTAATTTAGATGGAGACAGTTAATGAGCCCTTTTCTCTGAGGCAACTCCACGTCCTTCCCAGATACTCTTGGTTATTCGTCCATTTATTCCGTATTTACTGAGCATTTATTGCATACTGGAGCTTGTGTTTGAAATGTCACCCGTGGGGCTGTCATATCTTTTATCCTTGCAGACTATCAGCAGCACGATGACAAGAGAAAGAGGGAGGTACAGAGTGTGTGTGTACGTGTGTGTGTGCCTGTATATTTAACGTATTCCGTTTGTAACCTGCTTTTTCACTGATTTTTTTTTTTATTTCATTCCATATATATTTTTTTTAACCACAATTTCACCAACAGCCTTTGCTGGTTTTGGACTCCCCCTCTCACTGAGCCATATGTTGGCTGCTGGCTGGAGTTTATGGTCATAATCAGGGACCGCATGGCCTCTGGAAGCTGGCGTTTAGCTCGGAGGACTTGTGGGCATGCCCCCATAGCCCCACATTCCTCTCTGGCTCCCAGGTGCTCTGTGGGCCCACAAAGTTACACTGGCTTCCACTTAGCTGACACCTTTCATTCAAGGGGCTGCAGTAACAGCGGGAACTTGGGGCAGTCGAACTGGAAGGGCCCAGGCCCGATCACAGGAGGGGTGAGTGTGCATTCCTGGGAGGGAGTCAGGTTTCAGAGCCTGATCCGCAGGGAGCCTCCTCTGGGCAAGGCGAGCGGTTCCGTGGGAAATCTGAACGCTGGCGGCTCAGCAGCCCGGTAATCTTATCAGGGCCACAGGGGAAAGCATTTTGGTTCCAGAGAAGTCTGAAGGCAGCCCTGCCTTCCTCTAGTAGTTGTAGGTTTGCAGCCAGCTTGACCAGCCCTACTCCACTCACTACAATTGAAACATCTCAAGGCTGTGGGTGGAATGAAACCATCTCTCGCTGTCCCCCCTCCGCGCCCCTTCACCCCTCTCCCCGCGCCCCCCCCCCCCCCCCCATCGTAAGGGAGGAAGCCGAGACACTGAGGTTGCTGTTGGACCTTTGGAAAGCCAACAGCAATGCTTCTCTCGTCTGGGGAGGACTGCAGCCTAAGCCTTGAGAAGTGCGATCGTCAGTTTCAGCACAAAAGCGATACCACTTCATGTTCGGCCTTCGGGGTGTCATACGGACATTTTTATCTCTGTGTGCAAAAGGGGACAAACGATACTGCGGACACAGTGCTAGGGCTTGGTGGCCGCCATCAGCCTTACTGCCTTGAGGCTCTCCAGGAGCTCACCTCCTGAATGGATCTACCTGAGTCAGACCGGCGAGGACACTGCCCTTGTACCCTGGTCGTTTGGGCAGTGAACGCCCCATCTTCTTCCTTTGGGGGCCTCCTGGATACCTGTCTTCCAGGGGATTGTGGACAATGACGGCTGAGCCTGTGAGGCTCCCCTGTAAAGGCTCATTTGGATGGGTCACATCCTTTTCTGGGAGAAGGGCCTCCAGCCACTGCAATCACAGCTCCAGTGGCTCCCTGGGAAGGTGATGTGGATGTGTAGGACGTGTAGGAGACCTTTCTGAGATGCCATCAGAGCCCATCCTTAATGGATAGTGTTGGGGCCCCCAGGCTGGAAGCACTGAGAAATTCCAAACACCGGAGTCCGACATTCTCTCCAGCCAAGAAACTAAGTGTCTGCATCGCCAGACGTCCCCAGCCTTTTGTTTGGAACCTGCTTGTGCCATATCAGGACCACCCTCCTGGCCTCGGGTAGCAATCACAGCTCTTTCCCAGACTGGATGTTCTGTAATCGATCCCTACCAATTCACAGGATACCACACCCTCGCTCTTTAATCAGGCCAGGCACTGGGGGCACAAAGATAAACGCCTCACCCCGCCCAGCCTTGCAGAATTCAGGTCTGGGGGCAGGGCGAGCACCCAACAGTGCAGAACTGAGGTTTGAGCTCCCAAGCACCCAGGAGAGGCAACGCACCTGGCCTGAATTCAGGGGGACTTCCTGTGACAGACCGTTTCTAAGTTGAGTCTTGAGACATGAGTAGGAGTCTTGGTGCACAAAATTGGGACAAGTGTTCCAGTGAGAGGAAGTGACAAGAGCCAAGTGTTTGGTGCTCGAAACAGCATGGTGTGCCTGGGGAACCACCTGCCGTTCGTTCCTGGAGGATAAAGCGAGATAAAGGTATTTGCAGTTGGGGGACAGGATGGGGTTACAGAGAAATGTAACTTACAGTTCCCGCCTTAAAGGAGCTCTCTTCTATTTGGGGAGACAAGATGTACACACATGACATAACATAAAAAAAAAATTCAAGATAGTGTCTTGGTAAGGTCTCAGGTGTGTAGGAGTTCAAAGGCAGCCTCTCTAATGGGAGCCAGAGAAAACTTGCTTCCTCTGCCGGGGATCCCCCCACAAAGGTGCAGCCTCCTGGCGGCCCTGGGGGTGCTCAGCCATGGGGCTTTCAACCCAGTGACGAGCGTGCTGTGCCCCAGGCCTGCACCTACACACTCTTGCTGAGGAAATCCATATGAAACGGGCTGCGGGCCCCAGGGGAATGCCTTTGGTCAGGCTCACCAGAAGTCACCCCCACGGCCCTCTTTCCTTCCCCGACAGAAAGAGGCCTCTGGGACGGGGCACCTGGGTGGCTCACTCCGTGAAGCGTCTGACTTCGGCTCAGGTCATGATCTCACGGTTTGTGAGTTTGAGCCCCGCGTCGGGCTCTGTGCCCGGAGCCTGCTTCAGATGCTGTGTCTCCCTCTCTCTCTCTGCCCCTCCCCTGCTCACGCTCTGTCTCTCTCAAAAATGAATAAACTTTGAAGAAAAAAAAGAGAAAAAGAAAGAAAGAAAGAAAGAAAGAAAGAAAGAAAGAAAGAAAGAAGGAAAGGAAAAGAGAAGAGAAAAGGAAAAGAAAAAAGAAAAGAAAAGAAAAGAAAAGAAAAGAAAAGAAAAGAAAAAAGAAAAGGCTTCTGGGAATAACCAGGCTCACAAAAAACCTCCTTGTCCATTCACACCTCTACCTGCAACCCCTCTCATTCTTCCCACTGTGGCTGTTGTGGCCGCACAGCGTGTGCATGTTCTAGAAAACCGGCATTTACCTTTGGCCCAGGGCAGCACAGGGACAGGCGAGGTGGGCCCAGCAGCAGCCGAGCATGTGCATCGCCCCGGCCGGACCCAGCCACACAGCACAACAGAAACAGGAAGCTGAGCTTGTGGCTGCTATTACGAAAGCCCAGCACCCACAGCAGAGGTCACTAAGAATTTACGTGTCACAATATGCCACCCAGGGCTTCAGGCGCCCTCGGGGCCTCCCCTGCAGACCCTCGCCCAGCACATGAGCTAAAGGGACAGCTCTGCCAGCATGAGGGGGTGGCCCCACGTCACACACCCTCCCTCCCCCCGCAAAATACATTCCCAGGCTTTGGGTCTCTGGCTCGTCTTGCTTTTGAGGTATGTTTTGATGGATCAGGGAGAAGTTCTGAGCAACCACATCGATGTCAGTGTGGGAGTGCCTACTAAAATAGAGGTTTTGCCTAAGTTTATCCTTTTTTAGTCCTCATAAAGACCCACCACATCTGTTTTCGTCAGTGTGATCCAGTTATGTCTAGAAGGTGACGGTAGTCTGGAAGAGCCAGCCCCCCCATCGGCCCCTGTTCTTTGTCCTGCACTGGAGAGGCTCTGACCGCCCCCACAGTGCCTGTGTGCTCACGGGGAGACCACAGGCCCCTCGGCCTGGCCACTCCTTCAGCTCAGGGCCAGCATACAGTGGAGGCCAGGTGGCTAGGCCCGGGGCCTTAAAGGTCGGGCAGAGATTTACTCTGAGACCTTGCTACATATCGGAAAGATTTGCAAAAGGTTCCAGCTGTATCTCTGGGTGAAACTAGCCTAAGCGTCTATGGCCAAAAAAAAAAAAAAAAAAAAAGGAAGTTTAAATAAAAATTCAATTTTAGGGCTTAGGGTTTTGAGAGCAAGAAGGACTGTTAGCAATCTCTCCCATTCTGTTCATTTTATTTATTTATTTTTAAATTTTTTAACCTTTATTTTCAGAGAGAGAGAGAGAAAGAGAGAGAGTGAGTGAGGGGCAGAGAAAGAGAATCCCAAGCAGGCTTCACGCTGCCGGTGCAGAACCCAGCGCGGGGCTTGAACCCACAAAACCACAAGATCGTGACTTGATCTTGTCAGACGCTTAACCGACTGAGCCACCCAGGTGTCCCTATTCCATCCATTTTAAACATGAGGAAGCTAAACAGAAATGCTTGACCGATGGTCATGCTTAAAATCAGTTAGTGACGGGGCACCTGGGTGGCTCAGTTGGTTAATCGACCGACTTCGGCTCAGGTCATGATCTCGCGGTCTGTGAGTTCAAGCCCCGCGTGGGGCTCTGGGCTGACAGCTCAGAGCCTGGAGCCTGCCTCATATTCTGGGTCTCCCTCTCTCTCTCTCTCTCTGCCCTCTCCCGCTCATGCTGTCTCTCTCTGTCTCTCAAAAATAAAATAAACATTAAAAAAAAAAAATCAGTTAGTGGCAAAGTCAGACCTCCGCCGAAGGACTCTGGGTGCTCGGCACAGGAACTTCCCTTGTACGGGGCGCTGCACATCCGTGTGTTGAAATCAGCTCGTAATTCCTTTCTTGCCTCCCCAGTTCTGTGTATGGTCTACGTGCAGGCAGCGGTGCTCAGTTTCCTAGGTCATACCCAGCAAGCACCATTAACTCTGGGAGAGACAGGGACAGGAACAGCTTTTATTGTCATTGTTCTAACCCAGGAGCGCAGAGATTGGGGGGGGGGGTGTGCTTGGAGGCCCAACCCCCCCAGGTGCAGTGCTATTCCTTGTTCTTCTAGCCTCCCTCGAGGGGTCTTCCTGGGAGAGCCCCTGGCCCCTGTTTCCCAGTCGTGCCCAAATCCCCTCCCCTCCCCTGAAGTGAAGTATGCGGGAGAAGAACCAGGTTCCAAGCCCCTGTGTTTTCAGGGGCGACGAATGGGAGGCCCCGAGAGCTGCCGACGCCCAGGCGACAGCAAAGCGCCCGAGTGCTGCCCACGTGGGGGTCCAGAGCCCGTGGAGATGGCAGATAGAAGAGTTTGCTGGGACTGCCACAACGTGGCTGCAAACGAGGTGGCTTAAAACAGCAGGGATGTATCCTCTGGGTTCTGGAGGCCAGATGGCTGCAATTGGTGTCCCAGGGCCACATTCCCTAAGGAGGCTCAGGGGAGTCTGTTCCCCGCCTCTTCCAGCTCCTGGCAGGCGCCGGCTTCCTTGGCTTGTGGCCACTGCAATCTTTGCCTCACGTTCAGGTTACCTTCTCCTCTGTGTGTCTCTCGTAAGGACATGTGTCATTGGATTTAGGGCCCACACTGATAATCCAGGGGAAGTTCCCCATCTCAGAATCAATACCCTTTTACTAAACGAGGTAACATTCCCAGGTTCCAGAGACCGTGGAGTGATCATATCTTCTTGGAGGGTGCCGCGTAGCTCACTACAGCGGGCAACTTGCTGTCCGTTCTAGGGGCAGGGGACTTGGGGATTGGCAGGGTGAATCCTTGGTCATTGCAAGCCACATTGGGACAATACCGCCTCTGTCACTGCCCTTGAGTGAATTACCAGTGAATATTTGTTGATATCTGTTGTGTGACCAATTTCCTGCCTCTCGGGTAGCAAGACCCACATCGGGGTGGATCGCAGCCACATCTCTTTCTGGTCAGAGCCACAGTTGGGAGACGAGGTCCACAGGGTGCCATGGGACATTGCCATGGAGCTATAAAGATTATCTCCCCCTGGTCTGGTCTCTTTCCAATGAGATAAGTGTGGTATTAGCTGGCTGGGAGGAGCCACTTAAGATTATCCAGGATCAACTCCACATTCAGAAAGGATTGTGCCAACAAGATGATAAAATTGCATTTTATGTGATGTCATTTGATATTCTGTTATCAGCTACCTGTTCATTATTCATCCCTTTATTCACTGAGTTGGGGACATGTTTTGAGTGGCTACCGAATGGAAATTAACAAGACGCAATACCTGCTCTCAAGATCCGTAGAGTTTGGAAGTGGAGAGGGCGCAGAAATGGAAGAAATGATACGAAACAATTTGATTGGCTCTGTAAAGGCAGTGAGTAAGCAGTTTGGTGTCACACGTGATGACAGGTAATGGTCAGGACAGGCTAGTGTGTGTCTGTAAAGTGCAATGCCACAGTCTTAGCGGCTGAAGACAGCAAAGGTTTCTTTCTCTCACCCTACGTGTCGGTTAGGCGTTGGGGTGGGGTAGGGGCGCCTGGGTGGCTCAGTCGGTTGAGCGTCCAACTTCAGCTCAGGTCATGATCTCGCGGTCCGTGAGTTCGAGCCCCGCGTCGGGCTCTGGGCTGACAGCTCAGAGCCTGGAGCCTGCTTCCGATTCTGTGTCCCCCTCTCTGTCCGCCCACCCCTGCTTGTGCTCTGTCTCTCTCTGTCTTTCGAAAATGAATAAACATTAAAAAAAAAAAAAAAAAAGAGTTGGGCTGGGGGTTCTGCTCCGTGTCCTTGTCCTCCCTCTGCGATCCAGGCTGACGGAGCAACTTCCATATGGAACATTGTCAGTTGTCCTGGCAGAGGGAAGGAAAGTTCTAGAGGACTGGCACTGGCCCTGGCTCTGGCCGTACAGCCACACTCAACCCCAGGAGTGGGGAAGAGCGATCCTCCCACGTGCCCCCATGTGCCGGGAATGAGAAGAGTTAGGAATGTGTCGTGAACACCGTCCGTGTGCCTTGGGGTCTTACAGGACTTCCAGAGGAGACGAGATGATCCGTGAACTGGGTCTGGAAGCAAGACCGAGTCTTTCACGCTGGCAAAGGTGTGAAGCCTGGGGAAGAACACTTACCTGTGCCTCTCACACTCATTCCCTGGGGACTTACACACCTCGTGGCTGGAGATGTTCTTCCCGATGAAAATGAAACCTGCTTCGCCAACACAAAGAATGTTTTCAGTGATTTTAATTCCCCTTCGTGCTTTGGAGCGTGATTCGGAGCGGCAGGTGGGTTTGGAGGGAAAGTCATGGGGCCAACACACATACCCCGTTTCTGTAGGAACACGGTATCAGTGAAATAAAACATGAGCCATTAGGTGCAACTGTTTATATAGTGTTTCTCGAAGAATAAATGAGTTAGGGGCGCCCGCGTGGCTCAGTCAGTTAAGCGTCAGACTCTGGCTTAGGTGGCGTTCTCACGGTTCGTGAGTTCGAGCCCCCCATCAGGCTCTGTGCTATCAGCCTGCAGCCTGCTTCGGATTCTGCCTCCCTTTCTCTATTCCCCTCCCCCTCTTGCACTCTGTCTTTCTCTCAAAAATAAAATAAACATTAAAAAAAGAATAAAGAGGTTACAAGAAAAAAAAAAAGGTAGAATCAAAAAGTTTCTCAAACATCTTAGCCCCGGAGCAGCCAATTCCACAGACTGTGCCAGCAAGAGTCACTGCTTGCAGCCACCCTTGCTGGCTCGGAAACGCTCCCCCATAGGGAATAGGGAAGCTGTGCTTTTTTTTCCCCGCATGTAGTTACAAGACACGCAGAATTACAATTTTTCCCATGAGCCCTTCCTTCTGTGTCTAAGGAAGGGGTGAGCGAAAGCCTGCAAATATCACTGGAATCAGGAGGTGGAATTTGAAGGCAATGGTAGCAACAGGCCACCCTCTGCCCTCGGTTCCCCCTTGGGTTTCCTTTTCTGAGCACCGCATTTGGGACAGGCCAACAGGGATGCTGTGTGGACGGGTAAACCACGAAACCTGAGTTCCGGGTCCACAGTCAGTAAGTAGCTTTAAGGTCCTGGTTGGTACCTCCGTCTGTAAAGCTTGTGCCCACTTTACCTACCTTAGTGGGTTCATTTGAGAAGGAAGTAAGATCATGTGTGATGGAAAAAAAAATTATGAAGCTGCCTCGGAACATTAAAACATCCCATGGATATAAAGTCATGGTGGCATGGTTATTAATATTCGTTATGTGGATATTGTGAAAAATTGTAACATCCCTGAGCGTGTCTTCTGTAAGAAAGTTCCGGTGTTCTCTTTGCCTAATGGGAGGCGGCAGAGGGAGTGCAAAGAAGGGCATATTGGCGTCTATGAACAGAGCTAAGACTTCCCCTGAAGGCCGGCAGATGCATAAAAAAGATCCTGGTCGGGGCGCCTGGGTGGCGCAGTCGGTTAAGCGTCCGACTTCAGCTCAGGTCACGATCTCGCGGTCCGTGAGTTCGAGCCCCGCGTCGGGCTCTGGGCTGATGGCTCAGAGCCTGGAGCCTGCTTCCGATTCTGTGTCTCCCTCTCTCTCTGGCCCTCCCCCGTTCATGCTCTGTCTCTCTCTGTCCCAAAAATAAATAAAGGTTGAAAAAAAAATTTTTTTTTTAATAAAAAAAAAAAAAGATCCTGGTCTGTGTAATGGTCATAAGGAAAATGTTTTCCAATTCTACCATGCTTTCTTTCTTCTTTTTTTAACATTTACTTGTTTTTGAGAGACAGAGAGAGGCAGAGCATGAGCAGGGGAGGGGGAGAGAGAGAGAGAGATAAAGAATCTGAAGCAGGCTCCAGGCTCTGAGCTGTTTGTTAGCACAGAGCCCGATGCGGGGCTCGAACTCACGGACTGAGAGATCGTGACCTGAGCTGAAGTCGGACCCTCAGCCTGACTGAGCCACCCAGGCGCCCCTACCATGCTTTCTTTTTAAAGCACGCTCCCTTATCTCTTCAACTAAGCGGTAAGCTCTAAGAATCCTCATCGTTGGCCCTAGTAGCCTACAATCAGCACAGTATGTATTCAACGCACCCTTTTGAATGAAGATCGGATTGCAGGCTTCACATCACCTCCCGGAGAGGCAACGACGTGGCATAAGGGTTAAGAATACCCACGCAGGAGCCACACAGCTGGGTTCGAGTCCTGACTTTACCAGTTACTAGCTTGTGACCTCTCTGTGCCTTGGTTTTCCCATCTGTAAAAATAGAGTACCTACACGATTGGGTTGTTAGAGGATTCAATGAGTTCATATTTGTGTCAAGTGCTTAGAACAGTGCCTGTCTCATAGTAGGTTGGACGTGATTGCTGAATAAATGAGTCGACTTTTAAGAGAACGGCCTCCCTCGCCTTTGGTGCAGCTTTGGCTGGGACCCAGGATAGACAAGAGGACATCTGAAGTTCTCCTCCGGCCCGAGAGTGCGTGACTCCCTGATAGCGTGTGTGTAGAGGGGTTGTTAGCGCACACGGCGTGCAGACCTCCGCTGGTGAATCTCCCTGGGCCTCTGTGAGAGGCTGGTGCTTGGGGCGGTGCTGGAACAGCAAATCCAGGCCGCAGGCTCGCAGGGCAGCCAAGGCCTGGAAGAAGAAGGGAGTATCATTGGCTCAGTAATTATATTTCAAAGAAAGGGGTGCGGGGACAGGAGACGGCACGTGTGTTTGGTAGGTTCGCCTGGTAGGACAGTGAAATGAGGCAGGACCTGGGAAGGAGAGAGGCTGACCATCCTACTGCTTTTCTGCCCCTCCCTCCCTCTCACTTACCTGGGTTACGTCTCCCCTGACCTGTCCTCGCCTTCCACACCTGCTCGGGAGGTCCCTGCTGGGGAGCCGAGACTGCTGGGATGTATTTGGAAGTTCATCACTCAAGCCAGAACCCTTCTCAGCGGACGTCAGTCCTGAGCTTCCGGCTGGGTTGAAGGAATTGAGAGCTTCCATGTGCCAGCCAGGAAATTTTGAAATCTCAAAGAGTTGCGTTACTTGTGGTAGGAAGGATTTTTCGGCACGATGAATTCGGAGCGGGACGAACTACCTTGCCCAGAGTGTAGGGGGCCACACTTCACCCCTCAGGGTTTTCCGGCGGGGTGTCTCCAGGGCTGGGCCACAGGGCTCTGTCCTGAGCCCTGGCTTCGCGAAACATGTTTATTAATGCCTTTGATGAAACACTGGGGAGAATCCAGATGACCCCCAGCCAGGATAGTTAATACACGCTATGTGAGGTATTCGAGTTCAAAATGATTTATATAGGATGGGATGTTGGGCCCAAACCGACCTAACGAAACTAAACAGGGGTGAATGTAAAGTCCTGTGCTTGGCGTTGGGAAAACGTGGGCCCGGCCAGGAGAGGCCGCTTGGTCCGTCATCCCACGTGTGTTTAGTGGGCCTACTAAGTAGGTGCTGCCTCGGTCGCTCCTCGGAGGGAGTCACACATAAAGGCAGGATCTCAATCACCTTCCTACCGGGGGTGGGAGGTGACAGGATGCATCGGCACATAAGTGCAGGGCACAGGGTGTTATGTAAGTGACAAGACCACGGGACCGGGGGACTTTCTCAGAGACTGGTGCTGTGCACGAGGCTTCAGGGGAGGGGTGACTTCAGAGCCGGCACTGAACGCGAGGAAGGTTTTTTTTTTGTTTTTTTTTTTAATTTTTTTTTCAACGTTTTTTATTTATTTTTGGGACAGAGAGAGACAGAGCATGAACGGGGGAGGGGCAGAGAGAGAGGGAGACACAGAATCGGAAACAGGCTCCAGGCTCTGAGCCATCAGCCCAGAGCCCGACGCGGGGCTCGAACTCACGGACCGCGAGATCGTGACCTGGCTGAAGTCGGACACTTAACCGACTGCGCCACCCAGGCGCCCCGCGAGGAAGGTTTTTTTAAGCAGGTGGCTGTGGTGCAGGGACAGGGAAGAAACGGTGGTGAGGAGCTAATGTGACGAGGAGGAACGAGAGACGTGCGTGGGCAGCCATGAGTCGTACCTCAAGTGACCGAAGCGGAGGGTCTCTTAAGGGGGCGTGCGTGTGTGCACACATGTGCACAAGTGTGCGTGCACGCGGGGATGGGCAGAGGTGGGGCTGGCGGAAAGCTAGGATGAAACTAGACTGTGCACCGGCTGGAAAGACGACACTGGTAATGTGGGCTGGCTTCAGTGGGAAGTGAAGGTCCTCGGTGGGGGGAGAGGGGGGCTCCCAGGGTTGAAGGGGCGCCCGAGGGCTTATTCATCTGGTCCCAGCGCACAGGGGGAGGGTGGGGAGACTCTGGAGGGTGATGTACCAGCTGAGGGGCTAAAGCACAAGGAGAGGTGGCCTTGAGATTGGAAAGGCAAAGGAGCTGCAGAACAGATGGAAGGGGGGATCCCCAGTATTTGGTATTTCGTTGGGAGCAGCCTCGGGGGCGGTGGTGAGAGAGAGAGAGCGATCAGAGCCACTGCACTTTCCGTCCAGAGCAGCAAGAAGAATGTTGCTAGTTCGGCAGGGGAGAGGCTGAGTTTTGGTTGAGGCATCGGCAGGACGTTGGGAACCGGACATTCAGAAGGTTCAGTGGTCCCCTGCACAGAAATAGTCTCTGAAGCAGGGGACGTAAAAGCCACTGCAAGGAGACAGTGGCCAAGGCCAAGGCCAAGGCCATGGGCAACTCTCACGTTTGAGGAACACCAGGAGACGAATAAGGACAATGAAAGAGCGCTTTAATTCACATGCACAGGGTTGGGAATTTTGTTTGTTAATGTTTATTTATTTTAAGAGAGAGAGAGAGAGAGAGAGGCAAGCAGCAGAGGAGGGACAGAAAGAGGGACAGAGAATCCCAAGCAGGCTCCACAGCTGCCAGCACACAGCCCCACGTGGGGCTCAGACTCACAAACTGTGAGATCATGACCTGAGCTGAAACCAAGAGTCGGATGCTTCACCTACTGAGCCCCCCGGGGCCCCCCAGTTAACTGACCGTCAACTTCATGTAAACTAACACAGAAAAAAAAAAAAATACTCCATCTCAGGCTTTCTCTCTGTACCCCACCAATGTAGGACCTGGAGTTTTTATCCTGCACAGGAGGCCTCCCTAGGTCTCTCCTTTGTGGGGGTTCCATTTTCCTTCCCTTAACTGTCTCTCAAGCTCAAGGAATGGGGGCCTCCTCACCTCTCAGCTGTGACCCAGGGGCTGGGATTGTGGTAGCCAAGAGGAAGAGAATGGAGGGAGAGGGGGACAGAATTATTTATTCAGTGGGCAGAGGGCTTTTAAGTGCTGTTTGTGGCGATCAGGCTGCAGATCCCACATCAGAGAATCCATAGACCCTACAGCCACATGTTGAGAAGGTCTGAATTAGGATGTTCTTGGTATTATTTGTAAAACAATGCTAAAACCACAGCCAACAAAAAATCCTCCCAGAAAACCCTAGGACGTTGTGTTCAGGAGTTTTCACTTTAGCTTTAAACTGTTATTTTAGGGGCGCCTGGGTGGCTCAGTCCATTGAGTGGCTAACTCTTGATTTCGGCTCAGGTCGTGATCCCAAGGTCATGGGGTGGATCCCCATGTTGGGCTCTGCACTGAGCGTGGACCCTGCTTAAGATTCTCTCCCTCTGCCCCTCTCTCCTGCTTGCACTCTCTCTCTAAAAATAAGTAAATAAAATGTTACTTTATTATTAGGTTAATATTGCACATTTAAAGGTAAAATTGTAAAAATTCATCATCCTAACACAACTATTTTTCTTTTTCTTGCTCCTTTCTGATCCTCAATTGTAATTCCCTTTTCCATTAAGAAAAAAAATGGGGGAAAAAGATGATTCCACGTAACGTAACTACTTTCAATTTTGTGTGTCTTTATTATTTTTAGCCACACGCTTAGTTGTTACAAAGTTGTAATCAGCGTATATGCAAGTCTGTATCTTTTCACTTAATCTTGTTTCCAAGACGGTATCCTTGTCCTACATAGCCCTCTTTTCATTTTAAATGTTTGGATGGTATTCTGTTATATAAATATACCGTAATTTATTTAATCATTTTTTTCTATTTTGGGACATGGCGTTTGCTTTCACGTTCTCCTTACTGTAAATAACATAGCGATACACAGTACATGTATCTTTTTTGTTGTCCTTTTGAATTATTTCTTCGGAAGCAATTCCCAGGAGTGGAATTATTAGGTCAAAGAATATGAATGTTTCTGTGGTTCTCGGTAAATGTCGCCAAATCGGCCCCGTCCTTCCTTGCTTCCTTTCTTCAAGGCTCTCTGTACCTGGCGTGCACAAATTGTAGGGAATGTGGGGTGACAGCGACCCGTGGCGCCTGGGTCGGTGCAGAGCCCTGTCCTCCCAGGTCCTCCTGTGGGTCCTCCACCAGCCGGGAGGAGCAGGGGAGGGCAGGAAGGGGCTGTGGGCACCGTGGGAAATGAAGCAACAATCTGGTACTTCCGGCTGGAACAGCTGCAGTTAAGGGGAAATTACATGCCAGCGAGGGGGAGGCGGGGCAGAGACAGCATGGGACCCCAAGAGCCTCACTCCCAGTCAAGGGTGGGGACAGAACACCCTAGGGTTTGGAATGGCCTCTGGGGAGCAGTGGACTTGCACCTAGGAACCCCCTCACGGTCATGGGCAAGAGTGGTCTGGATTAGGGAGGAGAGACACTCACTCACTCGCTTGCTTAGTAAAAATACGTAATGAGCGCCCACCATGTCAGGTCCTGTGCCGGAAATTCTGGACACGAAAGGGAATAAAACTTGGGCCCTGCCCACAAGGGGCTTGCAGCCTAGTAAGGAAGTCGGAAGGATAACAGGTGACTGCAACAGCGTGGTCACTTATTCTCATAGATGTGTGCCCGGGGACACAGATTGGGGTGTGACCTGCAGGGAGGAGGAGAGGTGTCCCAGAGGAGGTGATACCCGGGCTCAGTCTGGGACGAGGCAGGAGAGAAGGGAGGGCGCAATTTCTGCCCAGGATTTCAGATTTGCAAGGAGTCTCTTTCAGGCTCGGTCCGGTCCGCTTAGCTCAGTCCTGATCGCGAGGGAGGGGGAGCCTGAGGGGCCCTGGAGGTGCATTTGTAGCACACACTTTTTAAAGTAGTCAGTTGGGTGTTTATTTGGCGTGGCTGATGAGACCATGGGGAAACCGTTAGAGCTCTCCAGAGCCACCTCTTGGTGCCACCGCCCGTTTTATTCTCAGGGCAATAGGGGACATGGAGTCATGTGATCAGATTTCCATCTCAGAAAGTTTGCTGTGGCTGAGAGAGAGAGAGAGAGAGAGAGAGAGAGAGAGCTCGGCATAGGGTCCTGTAGGGGGCTGGTCAGTCGTCTGAACTAGAGATCAGGCAAGTGGGGCTTCAGAAGAGACTGTGGGGGTAGAGGGGGGAGGACCTCCCTCCCCCCTGGAGGGGGACCCTTCCTCCCAGGGCCATGAACTTTCTCCCTAAGGCCTCCCTGGAGACTAAGGGAAGGGGCAGCCCAGTTCTAGGGCTCTGTGCGCTCATGGGGATGCCCAGGTGTGGCCACAGCGTTTGAAGGGAGGGCAGACCTGGGGCTGGGCTTCGAGTGTCCATAGTGAAAGGCAGCTCACCTGTGCCCCCGGGGCCTGTGAAGGGCACTGTGGGTGTTGGGGTGTGCCCCAGGGGAGAACCAAGCGAGTGTCACAGCCCAGCTAAGTCAGGCACAGGGGTGCAGGTCAGGGCTCTGGACTGAAGTCCGTCGCTGAATTGCTGTGATCAGCGGCACAAGATTTGGGGTGCTCATCAGGTGTATCACCATCCCTGCTTGGCTTATGGGGAGGATTAAATGGGACCGTGTGTTCGTAGTCAAGGACTTGGAAAAGGTACAGAAGAGGCAGGGTGTTGTCACCTTTGTGCTTTGGAAGACACAGGGAAGTATCTGGAAAACGACTTGGTCCCTCAAAGAGAGGCAGGCGCTCTGGAGCCTGAGAGAGAGAGAGAGAGAAAGAGAGAGAGCGGGGGGGGGGGGGGGGGGGGGGCAGGGAGAGCCACAGGGTGTGCTCCTCTGCCTGGGTCTCTGCTTCCTCCTCCTCTTGTGGTTTGCCTTTGAAACTCAGAGCAGCTGTTACAGACGAAAGAACAGGTTGGGTCCAGCCCAGATCACTGGGCTCAGAGGCAGAAGCCATGTTGGAGCCACAATGAGGAAGCCGGCAGGGGGTCGGCAGGACTTCTGGCCTCTCTCGTCTTGGATGTCTCTGACCCGATACCCCTGGGGCCCACCTGGAGGCCCTGGGTCATGAGGAAGGGCCTCCTGTCCATACTAGAGGGACCACTGCCCCCCTCACTCCAGCCGGGAGCTCTGCTCTAGCCACAGTTCAGGGCAAAGTTCAGGAGCTAGAGGGACCCCCTTCTTCTGTCTGGTGACGCGTTTTGAATTTTAGAAACACAAATACCAGTTAAGACCAGAGCAGGGAGGGCCAGGATTCCAGCCCAGCCAATGGCTCGGTTTTGATAGCACAGGGGAAGCGAGGCGCTCTGGCCCTGATGCCATGCCGTGAGCGAGCGCATTCACGGCGGGCTGGCACGAGGGGGACCTCGGGGCCCAGCCCCAGAGGCAGCTTCCGCAGGCCGGGTTCAATGCCTGTGTTAGTTGGCTGGGGCTCCCGTAACCACGTACCACAGACCGTGGGCTCACACAACAGACGTGCATTTCCTCACAGCTCTGGAGGCCAGAGGTCCAAGATGAACGTGTCCTCGGGGCTGGTTTCCTCTGAGGCCTCTGCTCTTGGCCGTAGGATGGGCGTCTTCTCCGGCATCTGCACGGGGTGTCCCCTCCGTGTGTTTCCTAATGTCTTAGAAGGACACCAGTCACATTGGATGAGGACCTGCCCTAAGGACCTCGTTCTCACTTAACTTGCTCTTTGAAGACCTGTCTCCACATGGTCTCGTGCCGAGGTCCTGAGGGTTAGGACATCAACAGACGAGTCTGGGGGACACCGTTCAGCCCGTAACGACACCCCCAGACCCAGAGCCTCACTTCCAGCCGTAGGTGAGAATGGAAAGGTCGCGGCGGAGGTCACGGCCCCCGAACCACGGCCACGGGGTGGAAATGAGTTCCGAGGCCTCTGAGCACCGGAGCGGTGGCCCAGGGCCCACCTCTCACTCCATGCCTGGCTCCTTGTTACTTATGTCATGCCTGTCCCTGGGCCATATCCTGGAAAGAGGACACCCGGGCACACTGAACCCTGCACTGGCAGCTCCCGCCTGGGTCTCATGCTCTCCGTGCTCCCCTCACCCAGGCCCAGCCTCCGTCTGGTCACCTCTCCTGCCGGCGCACAGTGCGGTCCTGTGGACCGCGACCATGGCACTTTCCGGCCCTTCTGGAAAATTCTCACAGCTTCCTGTCTTGTAGGCCTTGGCTGGTGCCGGTCCCCCTGTCTGGAACTTCACCGCTCCTCCCCTTCGCCCTGCGGGTAGTTTTTGTTGCCGGTACGGGGCTCTTACTCCCCAGTCACTATTCCACTGGGGACGCCGTGTCTACCCGGCCAAGACGCAGGGTGAATCTCAGCAGGACCATGGACGTCGGCCCACTGCCTGTGTGCCCTCTGTCGAGAGGGCGCTGGGGGCTGGCAGAAGGAGCCCGAGCCTCCAGCAGCCCCTCTCCCAGTTGCTCCTGAAGAGGCTGCTCTCCCCGCCTCACCTCCACTCCTGTCTGGGTGGGGGGCCCCAGATGTTTCCTCTCACACAGACAGCAGCGCCTTTTTCCCACAGGAGGGCAGCGCCCTGTTTCCAGGCCCCGGGAGGAGATCCCCCCGCCCTGGCTCCTATCTTTGTTCGCTCTCCAGTGATTCCCTTCTTATCATCTGGACTGGAGAGGATTAGAGTTTAAAAGGAACTGGGCCCCTTTAAAGTTGAAACCTCACCCTGGCCAGATACGGGCGCGTATTTCCAGCCAAGAGGCCTAGGTGAAGATACGAGCAGCTGTCAGACTGGCACCAGGCCTCCCCTCCAAACAGAGAGACCTGCCACTTGCTGTCCCAGCTGGGGGCACACGTCTTCTAATGATGAAAACCGTGGACAGCTTCGAAGCTCACGAACGTTACGGTTTTGGGGTTTTTTTTTTGCCCATCCTTCGAAATTGACTTCTCTTGTCTCTGTCCGTTTATATCTGTGTTTCTGTGAGTCTCATCACTGCGTACCAGGCAATGAATCTCCCAGCCCTTGTTTTCTTTTTGTTCCATAAACAGCTCTGTGTCAGGAATGTGGAGTGCTTGTCATTTTTAATGGAAGCGTAGTGCTTTATTGCCTTCATGCTGTGTGGTTTTCTCCAACGGTTCTCTCAGATTTAGTATTCAGACGGTTTCTAATTTTTCACCTTTATGTGCATAGCAATGCTGTAGATAATTTCATATAAACTGCATTTTTCTTCATTTCCTTAGTGTCTATTCTGAAAATAGAGCAAAGCATTTTCAAGCTCCTGTGACACAGTCCCAGACCATTGTTTCAAGAGAGGGCAGCACGCATCAATAGGTAATGCTAACAGCAGTTTTTAAGGAAACCATTTCCCTATAATCCTGGCAATTCTGGCTTTTTATCATGATGACACAGTTTGCCAATCTGATGGTCGTGCGATGTTACCTTAAAGTCAATTTGCATTTTATTATTGACCACGAATGTTCCGTGTCTTCCCAAATGATAACTTGGAGTATCTTCCCCCTCGGTTTTGGAAGTTTTTCTGCATTAGTTGCTTTCTGGTGCTTAGTTCACAGAGATTTCACATGTGTAAACACGTTGGGTGATTTCCCTTAGCAAGCTTCTGCCCTGGCAGCCTTTGCCTCCTCTAAATCTTTTTTATTTTTTAATTAAAAAAAAAATTTTTTTTTTAACGTTTATTTATTTTTGAGACAGAGAGAGACAGAGCATGAACAGGGGAGGGTCAGAGAGAGAAGGAGACACAGAATCTGAAACAGGCTCCAGGCTCTGAGCTGTCAGCACAGAGCCCGACGCGGGGCTCGAACTCGCGGACCACGAGATCGTGACCTGGCTGAAGTCGGATGCTTAACCGACTGAGCCACCCAGGCGCCCCCCCTCTAAGTCTTTTTTAGATCAAAGCAATGGTTTCCAGCCCTGGGTGCGTGTTAGAGTCCTGTGGGAGAGTTTCTAAAATACAAACCTTGGCCCCCTTGGAAATACAGGAGAGGAGGAAATACAGTAGACGACGGCTGGCTTTTTCTAACAGGTGGAGGCCCCGAGACTTGGTCCAGAAACCAGGGCCTCAGTCTTTGCCCAGTGGCTGTTGTCTTCAAACCAGTAAATATTTATTGCACACCCACTCTGAATTGGCCACTCTGCTAGGAATGGGGGGAAGCCCAGGTAGAGTGGATGGGACATGCCTGCGAGGGGAGGGAGTCACGCCGGTGAGAGGGACGGAGTTCACTGTAGCCACAGAAGTGCTATGGGAGAGGTCCCCGAAGGCTCCGTGGAGGCAGCAAGAAGCTGGGTCTTGGAGGAAGAAGAGCTGTCCAGGAGGAAATAAAGATGAGGCTTTTGAGGTAGAGAAACAGCACGGACAAAGACACAGAGGCATGAAAATACAGAGCGTGCTTGGGGCGCCGCGGGAGAGCGTGGTGGGAAGAGGAGGGCGTGGAGCTCGCCTGCCAGGGCTTTGCCATCGTCGTCCGCAAGTCAGCCTCTCTGAGCTCCGATTCTGCCGTTAACCACATGATGATCGTAATGCCTGGCTGGCTGGCCGGCTGGCTGGCCGGTGGTGACCCAGTGAGATCACTTTATCGAGCACTAGAGTATTCTTGGCACATGGTAAATGCAAAATAGGTACTGTTATTATTGAGAAAGTGCCAGGAGAGGTGACGGGGGGGGGGGGGGGCATTAGGCGCAGCGACCCCTGTGAGAATGAAGGGGCCAGACCGGAAGTACAGGATGAACAGAAGACAGTCACTAGGCTTGGTGACCTGTCGAATGTGGGAAGGCAGGGGAGAGAGAGCAGAATCTGATGTCCCCTCATTCCATCACCTGCACGTCCGCTCCTGGGCTCAACCTGATCCAGGGACCCAGCGATTGTCGCTGATCTTCGTGGCTCCCGGAGACCGAGTCCCAGGGGTTGGGAAACCCGTGGAGGAAGAGCACAGGGGCCCCTCGTTTCCAAAACTAGATGGAGGCTACACCTCTGCCCCAAGGAAATGAGCTCAGCTTCCTCAGTCCCCCGCTCCTGCAAAAGGAATCTCCAGCGTGGCGACCGAGAGCCTGCTCAGGACCCTCCGCGACCGCCATCCCGGGCATCCGGACGTCTTGGGCTGTTGAAGCGTGTGGCCCAGGCACATCTCTGCCCACAGGAGGGATGTGCTTTGCAGAGAGGAAATGGCTCAAACCAGATATTGCCTTGTTTGTGTTCCCTGTGAAGAAAAGGGACCGTTTTACTCTCCTCTTTTATTTATGTTTTCGGGATCAGGCGGTTATTTTTAATTCCTCCAGTTTCCTGCTGTCCACAGGTGTTTCCTGTGGCGGTGCCGTCAGAAAGAACAGAGCCCATGACATCCTCAGCTTTGGTCCTGAGATTTCCAAAACGTCTCCCCGCTTTGTGACCTGCGTGCGCCGCCTCGCATCCCCTCTGGTGCACACACGGCCCCTCCACAGCTCACTTTGTGCTGCCCACCATGCGGCCGTGCGGTGAGCGGGCCTTTGCTCCTGATGCCACCTGGTGAGAGGTGGCAACGGGGAGACTGCAGAGCGGGAAGACCTCTGGTTGTCGAGTCCCTAGCTGTCGTGGCATCGATGGCAGCTTCGCAGCTCCGGGAGGATCATTCTTTATTTCTTTTTTTTTCCAACGTTTTGTTTTTTTTTGTTTTTTTTTTTTGTTTTTGGGACAGAGAGAGACAGAGCATGAATGGGGGAGGGGCAGAGAGAGAGGGAGACACAGAATCGGAAACAGGCTCCAGGCTCCGAGCCATCAGCCCAGAGCCCGACGCGGGGCTCGAACTCACGGACCGCGAGATCGTGACCTGGCTGAAGTCGGACGCTTAACCGACTGCGCCACCCAGGCGCCCCCATTCTTTATTTCTTATTTGTGGGGCAGTTAGTTCTCCCACCTCCCGCCAACTATGATAGCCCTGTGGAACAGCTACTGAAAAGGCAGAATATCTGTTTATTTTTACCCCCAGAAAGTTACACACAAAGGAAAGCTTTGGGGAAAGCCTTTTGGTGATGGGAAGCCCTTTCGTAAAGCAAAGAAACCCTCAGTAAAGCCACATCTCTCTCTGTTCATCTATTTTACAACATACGTGAACCTACGGAGCCTCGTATCTGTCTCTTACAAGGAACGGGACACTTATTGATCGAGTACTTTTGTTACACAGCTAGTCTTTTAAAACCTTCACAGCCGTTCTGCGAGTGGGGTATTTGTGGCCCATGTTACTGATTAGGAGACTAACGCTCAGAATGGTTAAGGGATCTAGTGGCTGCTGATGGGGCAGGAGCAGGACTCAAGCCCAGGTCCCTCCCTCATCCTGTCTGGAGTTCACCCTGACCCCCCTTAGAATGCGATGAGGAGATGATAATGCCTGCGATGTTATTTAATATTAAGAGCGATGAATCAGTGATGTACACTTGATAATCAAAAATAAATGCACCTATTAAACCAAAGGATAGCTCCGGGGATCATCCAGGAAAACAGGCCAAATAGGATAAACATTCTTTCCATAAATCAGAAGTAGCAAACTTCTGGATCACATGCTGCAGGCACACATTGTCTCGCCCCAGTGAAGTTTTCCTTTTTTTGTCTTGTTTTGTTTTATGTTTTGTTTTTTGTTATTAAAAATGAAATCAAGGAGCACCTGGGTAGCTCAGTCGGTGAAGCATCCGACTGCAGCTCAGGTCACGATGTTGTGGTTCACGAGTTCGAACCCCGAGTCAGGCTCTGTGCTGACAGCGCAGGGCCTGGGAGCCTGCTTTGGATTCTGTGTCTCCCTCTCTCTCTCTCTGTGCCTCCCCCACTCGCCCTCTGTCCGTCTGTCTGTCTCTCTTTCAAAAACAAACATTAAGAAAAAAACCCCAAATCAATAGATCATACTTACAAGTCAGGCTTTTAATCTTCTCTTGAAAAAGCCAATCACTTGAATGACCTTCTGCAAAACGACTCAGTGTGAGCCACGCGGGCAGTGGGCCGGAGAAGGGTGGCAGCGGCCCCTTTCACGCGGGTGGCGGGGGTTTCCCCCACCCAATCCTGTCCATCACCTGCCTGGCCTCTGAGGGCACCTGGGTTTGTAGCGCCCACCCTCAGTGAAAGTGGAGAGGTGCGTGAAAACAGGCTTTGGAGGTACACTCGGGATCAGAACGGGTCTTGCACGCTGGGAAAGTCTCCCACCCGCTCTCAAAGAGGTCGTGGCTCCCAAGTATCAAGCTGCATTCCCAGCAGGGCAGCTCTTGTTCGGAATCCACACCACTGGCATCTAGAGTACAAACACACGTCATGGAAGGGAGGATGGCTGTGTCGCGGTAAGCGTCAGTCTGACCAAGTTCTGCACCCAACTCTGCTAGACCAGCGTGGGACTCTGGGAGGATTCCTTTATCCCTGTGCTTCCTTGTCAAACAAGGCTAATGGCATAGCAGTATCTACCCCACACGGCTGTTGAGGGGACTAAACACTACGTCCATGATCCGCCTCGAACGGAGCAGACACACGATCCGTGTTGACTCCTGGCGTCTTTTTCCTTTCCCAAACCGCTGATTACACGACTCTGCTGGGGACGTAGCCTGTTTCTCGTCGAGGGTAGAAATGTACCCGTGCTGAGTGGTCCAAGATCTGTAGAAAATCAGGGTGTGGGGCCTAAAGGAAATGACCTCTTTCTCCTTTCTCTTGTCTCGTAATTGGTTTTTTTCTGAGTATATGCTGACCCGGAAGGGGATGCTTTGGCTTCGGATCGATCGTTTCCTTGAGCAGAGAGCAGTCTGTAACAGCAAAGGGACGGCATTTAAAAATGTGTTTGGGGGGCGCCTGGGTGGCTCAGTCGGTTAAGCGTCCAACTTCGGCTCAGGTCATGATCTCACAGTTCATGAGTTCGAGCCCCGCGTCGGGCTCTGTGCTGACAGCTCGGAGCCTGGAGCCTGCTTCAGATTCTGTGTCTCCCTCTCTCTCTCTGACCCTCCCCCGTTCATGCTCTCTCTCTGTCTCAAAAATAAATAAACATTAAAAAAAAACTTTTTTTTTAAATAAATAAAAATGTGTTTGGATTCAAATACTGCATGAAACATTTTTTTAAAAAATGTGTTTGGGGCTCCTGAAAATGGGGTAAATTTGCCTAGATTTTACTAAGCCTAAAAACAGCTTCAAGGTGCATATTTTTATTTATTTTTTTTATTTTTTTTTAAATTTTTTTTACGTTTATTTATTTTTGAGACAGAGACAGAGCATGAACGGGGGAGGGTGAGAAAGAGAGGGAGACACAGAATCTGAAACAGGCTCCAGGCTCTGAGTGGTCAGCGCAGAGCCCAACGCGGGGCTCGAACTCACGGACCACGAGATCATGACCTGAGCCGAAGTCGGACGCTTAACCGACTGAGCCACCCAGGCACCCAACGTGCATTTTTTTTTTTTTAATTTTTTTTTTCCAACGTTTATTTATTTTTGGACAGAGAGAGACAGAGCATGAACGGGGGAGGGGCAGAGAGAGAGGGAGACACAGAATCGGAAACAGGCTCCAGGCTCCGAGCCATCAGCCCAGAGCCTGACGCGGGGCTCGAACTCACGGACCATGAGATCGTGACCTGGCTGAAGTCGGACGCCTAACCGACTGCGCCACCCAGGCGCCCCCCAAGGTGCATATTTTTAAAGTTAGTGACACAGGGGCACCTGGGTGGCTCAGTCGGTTGAGCTACCGACTTCAGCTCAGGTCATGATCTCGCCGTTTCCGAGTTTGAGCCCCGCATCGGGCTCTCTGCTGACAGCTCAGAGCCTGGAGCCGGTTTCAGATTCTGTGTCTCCCTTTCTCTCCCTGCCCCTTCCCCACTCATGCCCTATCTTTCTCTCTCAAGAATACATAAACATTAAAAAAATTTTTTTTTAACTTAGTGACACAGTACCTTTTTTTTTCATTTTATTTTAATATCAGGATAGTCACCATACGGTGTTATGTTCGTTTCAGGTGTACCGTATCGTGATTCAGCAATTCCATACATCACCCGGTGCTCATCATAACAAAGGCACTCCTTAATCGCCATCACTTATTTCCCCCATCCCCCACCCACCTCCCCACTGGTAACCACCAGTTTGTCCCCTGTAGTCAGGAGTCTGTTTCTTGGTTTGTCTCTTTCTCTTTTTCTCCCCTTTGCTCGTTTGTGTTGTTTCTTAAATCCCACGTGTGAATGAAATCATGTGTGTTTGTCTTTCTCTGACCGACTTGTTTCACTTAGTTATACTCCCAGCTCCATCCATGTTGTTGCAAATGGCAAGATTTGGTTCTTTTTATGGCTGAATAATATTCCATTGTGTATATATACCACATCTTCTTTTCCATCTGTTGATGAATACCTGGGCTGCTCCCATAATTTGCCTATGCTAAATAATGCTGCTACGAACATTGGGGTGCATGGATCCCTTTGAATTAGTATTTTTGTGTTCTTTGGGTAAATACCTAGTAGTGCGATTGCTGGATCATAGGGTAGTATCTTTAACTTCTTGAGGAACCTCCGTCCTGTTTTCCACAGTGGCTGCACCAGTTTGTATTCCCACCACCAGTACAAGAAGGTTCCTTTCTCTCCACATCCTTGCTAACACCTGTTGTTTCTTGTGTTGTTTTTAGCCATTCTGACAGGTGTGAGGTGATGTCTCATTGTGGTTTTGAGTTGCATTTCCCTGCTGATGAGTGATGTTGAGCATCTTGTCGTGTGTCCTTTAGCCATCTGTATGTCTTCTTTGGAGAAATGTCTGTTCATGTCTTCTGCCCATTTTTAATTGGATTGTTGGTTTTGATTGTTGAGTTGTATCAGTTTTTTATATATTCTGGATACTGACCTGTTGTTGGACGTGTCATTTGCAAATATCTTCTCCCATTCTGTAGATTTCCTTTTAGTTTTGTTGACCGTTTCCTTCACTGTGCAGAAGCTTTTTGTTTGGATGACATATGTAGAATAATGTTGCTATGGTTGGTGTCAGAGACCTTGCTGCCTCTGCTCTCTTCTGGGACATTTATGGTTTTAGGTCTCACACTTAGGTCTTTAAACCATTTTGAATTTATGTTTGTGTATGCTGCGAGAAAGTGGTCCAGTTTATTTCTTTCGCGTGTCGCTGTCCAGTTTTCCTAACTCCATTTGTCAAAGAGACTGTCCTTTTCCCATTGCATAGCCTTTCCCACTTTGTCCAAAACTAATGGATCATATAGTTGTAGGTTTATTTCTGGGTTTTATATTCTTCTCCATTGATCCGTGTGTCTATTTTTGTGCCAGTGCCACATTATGTTGATTACACCAGCTTTGTAATATAACTTGAGGTCCGAAATTGTGATACCGACACACTTTTTTTTTTAATTCGTTTCTTGAAATCCAAGTTAGTTAACGTACAGTGTAGTCTTGATTTCAGGAGTAGAACCCAGTGATTCATCACTTACACATAACACCCAGTGTTCATCCCAACAAGTGCCCTCCTTGATGCCCATCATCCATTTAGCCCATCCCCTTGCCCACTTCCCCTCCAGCAACCCTCAGTTTGTTCTTTGTATCTAAGAATCTTATGGTTGGCCTCCCTCTCTGTTTTCATCTTACTTTTCCTTCCCTTCCCTATGTTTATCTGTTTTGTTTCTTAAAGTCCACCTATGAGTGAAATCATGTATTTGTCTTTCTCTGATTGACTTATTTTGCTTAGCATGATACACGCCAGTTCCTTCCTTGCTGCTGCAAATGACGAGATTTCATTCTTTTTGATCACCGAGTCATATTCGGATACTGGATTCGTTTTATTTTAGTATCAGTATAGTCAACATAGGGTGCTATGTTCGTTTCAGGTGTACAATATCGTGATTCAGCAATTCCATACATCGCCCGGTGCTCATCATAACAAATGCAACACAGTATTTTTATGGAATTATTAACTTCGCTTCCTCCTTCTCCTCGCATCCGGGCATATGTGTCCTGTCCCCTGACACTCAGGTCCTGGTTTTGATATTTTGAGAGGACTGACGACCCACTCCAGAGTTGTTTTCAGGTATTCGTTCCCCTGTTCCGACCGGACCTTCCCGAAAGACTTGGGGAGTAGAGTTTCAGAGTCTCATTTCAGTATGCAAACATTTTTCGTTATGTTTATCTTATTATATGTCTTGGCAACGTGCTTGCTTTCCTTTGAAAACAACGCCGGGCAACCCTAGAAATCAGTTTCTAATTTACTCATTCAAATACATATACACAACGCAATGTAACTGAAATGATAGCAAGCGAATTGGGTTTTACAGGCAGTGTTTTCCTTTTGATTTGCCTCCTCCGAATCAGCTTCCCGCCTCACCACCCCAGCCTCCAGAAATCTCATGTAGCCCTTTCTGTAGGATAAAAGCATTCTATCCTATGTAAGTCATTGCATATATGTTATGCAAACACACTCCTGTAGATACACACACCTAGTGAGATGGGTCGCTTAGCGTTGCTTTGTAAAACTGGAGTCGTATTTTTAAAACATTTTCTTTTACATTGATTTATTTTTGAGAGACCGAGCACAAGTGGGGGAGGGGCACAGAGAGAGAAGGAGACACAGAATCCGAAGCAGGCTCCAGGCTCTGAGCTGTCAGCGCAGAGCCCCACGCGGGGCTCGAACTCACGGACCACGAGATCGTGACCTGAGCCGAAGTCGGACGCTTAACTGACCGAGCCACCCAGGCACCCCAAACTGGAGTCGTATTATACAGACTTCTGTGCATCTTACTGTTCTCACTTTACAATTTTTCATGGAAGTTTGGAGGGCTCTAATTCATCCTTTTTAATGGTTTCATAATAACCCATTACGTGGATGGGCCATTTCCCTCTTTACAGGTATTTTGCTCTGTTCCCAGTGTTTTGCCGCTATAAACAGGGCCGCAATCAGCCTCCACGTCCTTATATGCTGGGCCTTTTATGTTTATGGAGTATATTCTCAGGAGCATGGGGCTGAATTGCAAGGTTTGTGTAATCTAATTTAATAAATATTGACAGATAACTTCCCCCAAAGGCTGTAAGAACTCACATTTCCTCCAGCAATGTATGATGGTTCCTTTTTCCTGTTTCCCAAACAGCAATAACTATTTCTCTCCTCTCCTGCCTCCCCCGTGACCTGTCCGATAAACATAAAGAGAAGTCTTAGGGTTAATTTAACTTATATTTCTCTGCCAACTCACAAGTTTGAGCATCTTTTACGTTTCCTGGACTTTTGGGGTTTGCTTTTCTGTGAATGGCTTGTTTATATCCTTTGTTACACATTGTTCTTGTCATTTTGTAAGAGCACTTTACATAACAGATACCATCTCCTTTTCATCTGTTACAAACACTTCCAGATCTATTGTTTTCTCTTTACTTCATTTACAGTATTTTTGCTATAAAAAAAAATTTGCTTTTTTTTTTTTTTTTTTTTTTTTTTTTTTTTTACAGCTAGAGGGGCTTCTTTTTAAAAGCTTCTAGAATTTCTCTCTTAGTTAAAAAAGGGAAGTATGGGGCACCTGGGTGGCGCAGTCGGTTAAGCGTCCGACTTCAGCCAGGTCACGATCTCGCGGTCCGTCAGTTCGAGCCCCGCGTCGGGCTCTGGGCTGATGGCTCAGAGCCTGGAGCCTGTTTCCGATTCTGTGTCTCCCTCTCTCTCTGCCCCTCCCCCGTTCATGCCCTGTCTCTCTCTGTCCCAAAAATAAATAAACGTTGAAAAAAAAAATTAAAAAAAAAAAAAGGGAAGTACTTCATTTTAACACTGTTTTATCCTGTACTCTGCTGTTGTGTCCTGTGCTTCAGCTAACTAATCTCAGTGCCTTCAAAATGTCATAACCCCAGGGCGCCTGGGTGGCTCAGACGGTTAAGAACCTGACTTCATGAAGCTCAGGTCATGATACTGTAGTTTGTGGGTTCGAGCCCCGGTCAGGCTCCGTGCTGACAGCTCAGAGCCTGGAGCCTGCTTCCGATTCTGTGTCTCCCTCTCGCTCTGCCCCTCCCCGCTTGTGCTCTGTCTCTCTCTAAACTTTAAAAGATAAAAATTAAAAAAAAAAAAAAAAAAAAGACTATCAATTAAAAAAAAAATGTCATGAACCCCAGAGCCAGGCGTGGGAATTTAGCAAAGCATGCTGGGAACTGTTATTCCAGGCTCCCCTCAGACCACGTGTCTATTCTCTGGCCAGATCCTATAGCTGATACCAGTCTGGAGTTTTCTATCTCCAGCTCTTAGCCTCTGTCTTCTCTTCCCGCCCCTGACAGCCCCCTCCTCCGTTTGCTCCTTAAATGGGATTTTTCCTTCCATTTTCCCAGCTGTCTTCTATATTTTGTCCGTCTTTCCGGCAGAATAAATGTGGAATGTCCCTGAATTCCCCATGCGCTCGCTCCAGAGCCTCCGAGGTCACAGGATCCCTTCCTGCCGCCTGAGCTGGGTGTCCCACACCTTCCCTGGACACCCAGCCTTTTCTCCAAAAGGCTGTCTGCACCACTGTGGGCTGCTCGAGTGCCTCTTTGCAGTGTGGTTTGCCTTGTAAGAATTCAGGACAAATTTTTTTTTTTTCTTTAAACTCCCCGATGGACTCCTGACAGATTCAGGATAAATTCTCAGTCCTTTGGCTTCATGTTTAATAATAGCCTGCACTGATCGAGCATTTATTACGTGCCAGACTCCGTGCTAAGCACTGTATGCACGCTCTCCTTTGAATCTTAGACAAGACCCTGATGTAAATATTGCTATCCTCACTTTACAGATGAGGCCCCCGAAACCGCAAGAGGCGAAGTTCCCTGCCCACAGTCACATCAGGAGCAGAGTGGGGCTAGGAGTCAAACACGCTGTCTCCAGAGCACTGTCTGTAACCACCTTCTGATCCAGTCTTACCCCCGTCCTTACCCCGTGGCTTCTCCCTCCTGGGTCCTCACATGCAGCAACAGTTACAGCCTGCACTATTCCCTGGGGCCAGTAGTCATGCCCCCATGGATACGACTGTCATCTTCGTCACTCGCTCCTGCTTTATTTTTGGTTCAGATTTCCCCAACTGGACTCCACAGAGCAGGGACCGTGACTGAATTTCTCTCAACAAATCAACTTGCTGATTGATTGCTTTTTAATGTTTTTAATCTTAATTCTGGTGTAGTTCGCCTATGGCAGTGTTCTGTCAGTTTCAGGCGTGCAGCGTAGGGATTTAACAATTCTAGGGGCGCCTGGGTGGCTCAGTCGGTTGGGCGGCCGACTACAGCTCGGGTCATGATCTCGTGGTCTGTGAGTTCGAGCCCCGCGTCGGGCTCTGTGCTGACAGCTCGGGGCCTGGAGCCTGCTTCCGATTCTGTGTCTCCCTCTCTCTCTGCCTCTTCCCTGCTTATTCTCTGTCTCTCTCTCTCTCTCTCTCAAAAATAATAAACATTAAAAAAAAATTCTATGCATCATTCAGTGCCCATCACCTGTTTTCACCTTCCCCCCACCCACCTCCTCTCTGGTAACCTCTCTGTTCTCTATAGTTAAGAGCCTGGTTTTGTGTTCATCTCTTTTTTTTCTTTGTTTGTCTGTTTTGTTTTGTTTCTTAAATTCCACATGTGAGTGAAATCACGTGATATTTGTCTTTCTCGGTCTGACTTATTTCACTTAGCATTGTACTTTCTAGATCCATCCATGTGGTTGCAAGTGGCAAGATCTCGTTCCTTTTTTATGGTTGACTAAAAAAGTAATATTCCATTGTATATATACCACATCTTCTGTATCCATTCATCTATTGATGGACACTTGGGTTTGTTCCATAATTTGGCTATTATAAATAGGGCTGCAATCAACACGGGAGTGCGTATATCTGTTTGAGTTAGTATTTTTGTTCTTTTTGGGTAAATACCCGGTAGTGAAATTACTGGATCATATGGTAATCCTATCTGTAATTTTTTGAGGACCCTCCATACTGTTTCCCAGGGGCTGCACCAGTTTGCATTCCCACCAACAGTGTGAGAGGGTTCCTTTTTCTCCACATCCCTGCCGACATTTGTGGTTTCGTGTGTTTTTGGTTTTAGCCGTTCTGACAAGTATGAGGTGATAATCTCATTGGAGTTTCGATTTGTATTTCCCTGAGGTTGATTGATGTTGAGCATCTTTTCATGTGTCTGTGGGCCATCTGATTGCTTTTATTTTTCAGGAACTTTCTCTGGCCTTCACTAAGATGAGGTTTAGCCATGACTTCTGGGGAAATATTGTATCTTTTTAAAATCTTGCTTGGCATGGGGCGCCTGGGTGGCTCAGTCGGTTGGGCGGCCGACTTCGGCTCAGGTCATGATCTCGCGGTTCGTGAGTTCGAGCCCCACGTCGGGCTCTGTGCTGTCAGCACAGAGCCCGGAGCCTGTTTCGGATTCTGTGTCTCCCTCTCTCTCTGACCCTCCCCTGTTCATGCTCTGTCTCTCTCTGTCTCAAAAATAAATAAACGTTAAAAAAAAAAATTTAAAAATCTTGCTTGGCTTTAAAATACCTGCGGTGATGAACCTATGGAGAAGTCCCTGCGTAACTTAAATGTCTCAACGACCAAGCAGGTCCTAACCCTAACAAGGACCGGTTCTTGATGAGATTAAATCAGATTGGTGGAGAGTAGGAAGAATAGCTTTTGGCTCGTAAGACACTTCCCACACTCATTTCATTTAATCTTCGTAATGATCCTATGTAGCAGGTATCATCCTCGTCTTACAGACGAGGGAATGATTTCTAGAGGAGACGGGTCCCCGCTAAGGGGGGCAGATCTGGGACTAGACTCTCCTTTGGACTCTGAGCCCTCTCACTGCATCTCACCGGCCTGAGCTTGGACAGCAGGCTGGCGGGGCCCGTCTGACCTCGTTACCACACCATGCTGACCCTGAGGTGGAATTAAGCACCGCTTCCTCTCTGTTTTCCGTGGGGGTTAAGGAGGTCGTTTTGCACTCCCAGATTCCCTGAGTGTGAAGGGGCCTGGAAGCCTCTGACAGTGGAGCCACCTCTCCCGGAAAAGCCATAGCAAAGGCCTTCCCGGGCTCCCTGGAGGCAGTGAGCAGGTGTTGGGTGGGGGGGGGGGGGGGGGGGGAGGGGTGTGTGTGTGTGTGTGTGTGTGTGTGTGATGGGATTAAGTATTGCCTGGGATGGCCACAGCTCCATTGTCGATAAGAAAAACCAAATCAGGGGCGCCTGGGTGGCTCTGTCGGTTAAGCGTCCAACTTTGGCTCAGGTCGTGACCTCGCGGTTCGTGAGTTCGAGCCCCGCGTCGGGCTCCGTGCTGACGGCTCCGAGCCTGGAGCCTGCTTCAGCTTCTGTGTCTCCCTCTCTCTCTGCCCCTCCCCCGCTCGCACTTGCTCTCTTTCTTTCTCTCTGTTTCTCTCTCAAAAATAAATAAACATTAAGAGAAAACCAAGCCATCTTGTGCCCAATAAGTGAGGAGCAGATTCGCTGGTGTCTAGAGAGACTTCCTACGTGCAGGCGGTGGAGGAGACAACAGGAGCGGAGGAGAGGACAGGGGGAGGAGATTGGTTTATTTGTGTCTTCGGCCCTGTATTCATTGCTTCCTGGGCTGGGATCAGTGTGTTTGTGTGCTCACCACGGGAAGGACCCTTTCCGGGTTCCTTGTGATGAATTTCTGCCCAGAACCTGGGAGCCCCGTGTGGAAAGGATCCCTCCTTCTTCCCACAGGGCCCCAGGGGGTCACCCACGCTAGGGTGCCTGTCCGCACCTACCCCCAGAGCTTCCTTGCGGGTCCATTAATTCTTAGAGCCCTAGGCAGGCGCTAGCCTGCCTCAACCCTTCCCCCTTCAGAACTGCGAGGCTGCACCTGCCCCGGGGTGCACAGATAGCAAACAAGCCGAGGGGTGTGAATGAAAGAAAACCAAGCCTGTCGTGACTTCTTTGTAAGGCTTCCCCGATGAATAAACTTTAAAAGAAAACCAGAGCGAGGGTCCCTCTTCCCCCCCCCCCCCCCTCCCCCGGGGCAGCAGCACAGGAAAGAACCGGCCTCTCTTGTACTCCTTTACTTTGTCCCTTCACAGGTACGGGTCTCTGGGCCTCATACCCCCGGGGCCAGTTTGGTCGTGGTTCTTCGTTGCTGGGTTTTCGTCCACTTCCTCTTGAGTGCTAAACGCTTCGTAGGCCCTTTGAGCCATGCCGTCTTGCTCTTCTGAGACCCTTCTTCCCAAAAGAATTCCTGAGCCCAGTTTGCCAATTGGAATGAAGGGATTACATCACATTGCCCATTCGATCTCCGGTTTGAGAATGGGGGGGGGGGGGGTCCATTCTTCGACTCTTCCTTGGAAGGAGGAGGGGAAGAGCTGTGTGTAAAGACGGTCAGGCCGTACCACTCGGATCTCCTTGGGATTCCTGAGCTTGCTGGCAAAGTTTGCTCCGATTCTGCGTGAACTTCGGCTACCTCCCTCCGTTTCCCTCTCCACAAGAAAGATGACCTAGGTATTCGTTTTCTTCAGAGTGACGTTCATGTGAAAAAATAGTGAGTGAGCTAGCTTTAAGGGCCTCAGTGAGCCCCTCATTTCGCAGATGAGGAAACAGAAGGGCAAAGAGTTCACACAGCTCCCCTGACTGCTGGGTCAGTGGCCTCCCCGCCCTCAGGCTGCTCAGCTCTTGAAATAACTCATCTGGATATTCCCTTCTGCAAGACAGAGCATGTCTGCCCAGAAACTTAACCCCTTATTCCCACTCCTGCACCATTTGGACCCAAGCCATGTTCCCTGGAGAGCTGCTCAAGCCATTCGCCCACAGTAGCCCCAGAGGGCCTCTGCTCCCTCTTGAGAAGCTATCCTGGTCGGACTTGTACCTGCACGGGCAGGCATAGCCCTCACACTCTGGCCACGGGGCTCTCTCCTTTTACGGCCCCTTCGTGGTTCAGGGCCCTGGGTGAAAGGCAAGACCCTTCCCCACCTACAGAAACCTGAGGCAGGCCTCCCTCTGATGGCTGGTCCTGCCCCCCTCACCCCCAAGACATCCATGTGACCCAGCACACGGACGGCCCCGCTGCGAGTGAGGCTGCTTGTGGCTGGGGTCCAGAATCACACTTGATTCTTTTGTGTGATTCAGAAGACTCCCATTTGTAAATTCCTCTGACATTGAGCTGCAGTGCCAACCCACCTGGTCTGCCAGCTTGTTCTGAAGGAGGAGAATGAAAGTGACTTGGCAGGTCCCTGCCCGGCCCTTGCAATTCTTCAAGACCAACTGGCAGCAGCCAGGCATCCCTGCAAGGAGTGCGAGGGAGCCCACGTCCCAACTAACACCTACTGTGTGCCAGTCAGTATCTTAAGTGACAACGACCATGGCTAACATGTGAGGGAAAGCTTGTTATGTGCCAGGCTTCACGTGCATGATCTCATTTGGGCTTTATAGCCCGAATAATATAATCAGAGGAGACAAGTGCTATTAAAAGCCTTATTTTAGGGGCGCCTGGGTGGCTCAGTCGGTTAAGCGGCCGGCTTCGGCTCAGGTCATGATCTCACGGTCCGTGAGTTCGAGCCCCGCGTCGGGCTCTGTGCTGACAGCTCAGAGCCTGGAGCCTGTTTCGGATTCTGTGTCTCCCTCTCTCTCTCTGACCCTCCCCCGCTCATGCTCTGTCTCTCTCTGTCTCAAAAATAAATAAAAACGTTAAAAAAAAAATTTTTTTTTAAAAGTCTTATTTTACAAGCAGGGAAACTGAGACTCAGCAAAGTTAAGAGTCTTGCCTAAGATCATAGATCTAGTAAGAGGCAGGATGTGGATTTGAACCCAAACCGTCTAATCAAACACTAACTCTTAGCGTCCGCGTGACGCCACAGGGGCTGTTATTAGCCACATTTTACCGATGAGACTCTGAGCAAACCAGGCAGTTGCCTGAGATTCCACCACCCGTGAATGGTGAAAAACCGGGCCTTTTCAGGCTTCAAATTCTGCACTTGCTTCACCATTCTTGCTTCATGAGTACTGGCAGCCGCCCCGGGTTGGACGGGAATGGCTGGGTGTGGCCCGCTCCTAGAGGCTTCCAGGGGCTGCCAACCTCCTGCAACCGTGGTGCCATCTTGCCAACGCCATTGGGCCCACGGGGCTGGCGTCCTGGGACCAGGCTGGGGTCCCTAGCCCCAGGGCAAGTGCAGACAAAGTGCAACCTCAACCTTTAAAAACGTTTTAATTTGATGAGTACTTTTTTTTTTAATGCTTTAAATGTTTATCACATTCTTAAGGTAAAATCTGTACACAGTAAAATTCACCTATTTTAAATGTACAAATTGATGAGTGTTGACAACTATGTACGTTCATGTACTCCCCACCATAAGGTATAAATCGCAGCCGAGGGATAGAACATTTCCTTCACTTCGAAAGTTCCCTTGTACCTTTGCAGTCAGTCCCCCTTCCCTACCCTCGGTCCCGGGCAATCAGCGATCTGCTGTCATTATAGCTTTTGCCTTTTAAAAATATTATGTAAATGGAACATTTACTGGTAGTGTTTTGTGCCTGACTTCTTTCATTTGGCATAATGCTTTCAGGATTCACCCATGTTGTTGTGCGTAGCTCTGGTTTATTCCTTTTTTGCTAAGTAGTATTCTATAATACAAGTATCACTCAGTATTTTTCTTTACCCCCTCACCAGTTGATGGACATTTGGGTTGTTTCTAGATCTGGGCTGTTAATAATAAAACTGCTCTAAATATTTACATACGAGTTTTTGTGTGGAAATATGTTTTCACTGCTCTTAGGTTAGTGTGTGTGTAACTTGATGGGAAGCTGCTAAAATATTTTTCTGAGTGGCTATCCACTTAGCGTTCCCACCAATGGGAGGAGCGTTCCGGTGTCTGTGTAGCGTTTCCACCAATGGTAAGAGATTTCCAGTTTCTGTAGCGTTCCCACCAATGGGAAGAGCGCTCCAATTTCCGTGTAGCGTTCCCACCAATGGGAAGGGTGTTCCAGTTTCCGTGTAGCGTTTCCACCAATGGTAAGAGATTTCCACTTTCCATGTAGCGTTTCCACCAATGGGAAGAGCGTTCCAGTTTCCGTGTAGCGTTCCCACCAATGGGAAGAGCGCTCCAGTTTCCGTGTAGCATTCCCACCAATGGGAAGAGATTTCCGGTTCCCATGTATCGTTCCCACCAATGGGAAGAGCGTTCCGGTTGCTCTGCAGCCTCACCGACATGTGGTCTTGTCGGTTTGGTGCATCTGAGCCATCTTGTGCGCGTGTGGTCGTGTCTCTTTGCAGTTTTATTTTGCATTTACTTAATCACTAATGTGCTTATTAGCTGCTCATATATCTTTTCTGGTGAAGTGTCTGTTCAAAACCTTTGCCCATTTTTTTTTTTTAATTGGGTCGTTTGTCTTACTATTACTTAATTCAGCAGTACTTTTTAATCTCAAAATGTGAACTCACCAATGCTTTTCTGCTGGAGGCGGCGTGGTACTGTGGTTAGGACACGGGCTTCTGTAGACCGTGTGCATGTGGATGGCAGGCCCGTCATAGGTAGTCGTGCAGTACTGAGCCAGTTCTGGAGCTGTCTGTTTTCCCATCCGCAAATTGGAGGTGACTACGAAACCCGTGTCCCAGGGATGTTGTGAGACTTGAAGGAGACAATCTTAACACAGCACCCGGCATGGTAAACACGCGGCACGTTAGCTGCCTTATTATTGCTATTATTAATTCAAAACGAGTTTCTAAAGAGAGACGTTGCAGTGATGGCAGTGGGTGCGGATAAATCACTCCGAGTGTTGACAACGTTGGGTACAACGGGGACCCAGTGGCCCTGCAGTCACTGCACGCAGGTCTGCACTCACAAGGGGCTGCTGCCCTGGAATGCTGTCAAGCAGCACCTGGAGGGACCACTCCCACCAGGCCCAAGGGAGGGTAGAGGAGAAAGGGAGGTGTGGCCATCGACCAGCCTCTGCAGGCTGAAGGCCAAACTCCCCACCCTTCCTGTCTCCCCTTTTCAGGCCAAGGAAGCCAGCAGTTTTGTTCTATAAAACCCAATAGATCTTTCAAGTGAAGCAACTAAACTCAGGCAGGTGGTTTTCTTTTCTCTTCTTTGAAGGATGTGGCAAGAGGAGATGGGAAAGATCATTAAATAAGAGCTTCAAGGGGCGCCTGGGTGGCTCAGTCGGTTGAGCGTCCGACTTCAGCTCAGGTCACGATCTCACGGTCCGTGAGTTCGAGCCCCGCGTCAGGCTCTGGGCTGATGGCTCAGAGCCTGGAGCCTGCTTCCAATTCTGTGTCTCCCTCTCTCTCTGCCCCTCCCCTATTCATGCCCTGTCTCTCTCTGTCTCAAAAATAAATAAATGTTAAAAAAAAAAAATTAAAAAAAAAAAAAAAAAAGAGCTTCAAGACCTCCGGCCCCTCCCAGCTGGGTAGGGTTCCAGGGCAGGTGGAGCCTGTCCCGTGTATGGGGCCTCTAGGACGCATCAGGGATCACAGACTCCTGCCGAGAGCGGCCTTGGCCCAAAGGTGTGGAGGACGGTGGCAGAGGTCAGGGCAGAGCTGTGGGCCTCAGATCCATTGGGGCAGACGCCATTCTACTTTGGCAGGGGACCTGTGCCTCCCTTTGCCTCAGTCTGCTCCTTGGTGAAACGCGTCCGAAAATATCGACAGGCGAGCACAAAGATTCAACTGCTCTAGATAAAAAATGGACAGATTTTAAGGATGTTTTAGATAGGTCATGTTTGAGGATAGATTGGGTTGTTAAAACTGGAGACGACAGATGCCAGGGATGGGAATATGAAATTATAACGGATTGCCCAGCTCCAAGCAGAGGTTGGAGGGTCAGACTGCTAAGTATTCGACTGGCCAAGGAAGATCTCATTCCTTGCCCTCCAGTTATGATTGCAGTGACCTTGGATGAGTCAATGAGCCTTAATGAAAATATTCAGCTCTGGTATGCCCAGAGCCAACCCTGGCTGACACTTTGTTTCCATTTTCACTCCAAGGTCCTGATCTATATTTATCAAGCTTTCACAATGTCAGCCCAGTGCTGTTGGCTAGTACCGTGGCGTCATTCGTTTCTTCATTCATTCATTTACTGGCATTTCTCGAGCACTTAACGTGGGCCAGGCAATGGGCTAGGGGATGGGGACATGAATAAGACATGGTCCCTGTGCTCGGAGGTTACAGCAGAAGGAGACAGTCTTGCAAAACTGTGGGTATTTGATAAGCTCTCCGAGTTCCAGCCTCCTTTCATTACCGCAAACACCTGTTCTCGCTTCTTGGCCTTTGCGTCAGCTCTCCTTGGAATGCTCTTGGCCACCCCCTCCCCTCCCCACCGCATCTCACTCGCATCCCTTCTGCTTAGTTTTCAGAGCTCAGTTTAAACACGATCGTCGGGTCCGGTCCCCTTGTCACTTGCTCTCCCTGTCCTTTCCCCGGGTATCGTTCTCCTCCCTGGTGAACAATCAACTGGGGTAAGAATAACAATGACCGTGGAACTCATGGCTCCCTCACTAGACTGTAGCTTCCGTTATGGAAGAACTAGTTTATTGTTCTGTCCTGGCCCGGGGCCTGGAGGGACAGGAAGAATGGATGGACGGATGAATGAATGAATGAATGAATGAACGAGGCCAAGATGTGGTAAAACCACAGGAGGGAGCAGGGAGGGAGCGGAGGGCCCGGCCGTGCGCCCTGCCTGCGGTGACCCAACCTGCAGAGCGTCCCCAGGGGCTCCCTGCTAAAAGTCCAGCCCCAGACGTGGAGGGAGGACGGCAGGGCAGGGGAGCTGCTGTAACAGGAGAGGCTGCAGCTGACCGGGAGGCAGGCCCAGGTCCTTGGGTGACTCGTTCTAATCTTAGAAGGCATGTCTCGGCTTTCTGCTGCGGCCTGAAGGACAAATGTCCCGGACCCCAGGACACATGCTCGCTGCCACGCTCACCCCGGAAGCAGGAATGGCTCCTAATTAGGTTCTCATGCGGGGCCCCCAGGGGGCTGCGGCTATGACCCCTGGGCGTGGCTCCCCGGGCCCCACCCCGCACCTCAGACTTGAGGGGCTCTCAGTGAAACGGGCCTTGTTATGGCACTAAGCAGTGTGAGACAGGGCCCTTCTGAACTCACTGGAGAGCCACGGATCGTAGGTTGATTTGTCGGCCTCGGTGGGGGAAGACCCACCAGATCAGCCCTGCCGGCTATGCGGAGTCAGTTCTTTTAAACACTCCCTTTTGGCCTACAAATTATAAACAAAAACAAGAAGCCGAGCTGTTCAGAGGCCGCCCGACAGGCAAGGCTGGGGAGGGGGCCGCCGCTCCTCTGCACCCCAGCTCACCTTGTAGCAGGAGCCAGGTTTCAAACCGAGGGTGCAGTCTCCAGAAATCCCTGGCAGGCACTTGGCGGGGGGGGGGGGGGGGGGGGTGCGGGGGCTGACCCCTGACCCTCCTGAGAGCCCTCCGCTCCTGGGGCTGGCCCTGCCTCTCACCACCCAGCTCTTCTCCCCGGGCTCCCCTCTCTGGAAAGGGAGCCCCTGTCCGCCAGAGACGTGGGCAGGATCCTGACTCCTCCCTGCACCACCTGGACAGGCACCCATCCTGGGTGGGAATCCTTTCTCCCAAAGTGCTTTTGAGTCCTGTCCCTTGCCAGTCTGGGAAGACTCCCTCGTCTGGCAGGCTCCTGAGGTCGGCAGAATGCTGGCTCCAGCCCTACGGCTGTAAAGCCATCCTTAAGACAGCCACTGAATCCCGGATGGACGTGTCGCTCACGGTCTCCTCTGAGCCCTGGTCTCTGCCCCTGCGGAGTCCTGGTCCTCACTCTCCTGCAAGGGCGGCAGCCCTAAGCGCCCCATCGGCCCGCTCACCCACAAACCCCTGGAGTCTGGCCGAGGGCCTGCCGTGTGGTAAGGGCTCGTTTACATCTTCTGAGCCGGTGAACCCACAAACTCTGCGGCCTGACGCTATTCCTTTACCCACGAAAGGTGGGCCGTAGACGCTTGGGATTCTCACCCCTCAAGAAAGCACAATAGGGGCGCCTGGGTGGCTCAGTGGGTTAGGTGTCCGACTTCGGCTCAGGTCACGATCTCGTGGTTCGTGAGTTCGAGCCCCGCATTGGGCTGTGTGCTGACAGCTCAGAGCCCGGAGCCTGCTTCGGATTCTGTGTCTCCCTCTCTCTCTGCTCCTCCCTCTGCCCCTCCCTCCCTCACGTGCTGTCTCTCTGTGTCTCTCAAAGATGAATAAAGGTGAGAAAGGAAGAAAGGAAGGAAGGAAGCAAGCAAAAAATACAAGGCTGCTGCTTGCACTAATAGCCTTTACTCAAGGTGCAGATTGCAGGAGGGGCCAGATAACGCTAGACATCTAACAGCTGTACATCCGAGATTGCAGACTCCCGACCTTCAAGACCCTTGGGCCCCCTGTCACCAGACTCGCTTTCATCCTGGCCACTGCCCCCAGCCATTGTCCCTCAACATTTGTCAGGATCTCGGCCCCCTTCCTGCCCCTTCCACTGTTCCCCGCACTCAGCCTCCCCGAACGCACCTCCTGGCCGCCCTGGCAGATCCAGACCTGGCCAGAGGCCCCGTGGGCAGCAGTGGCTTGTCAACATGCTCATTGTTCACCTTTTGTGACAATGGCAGCAGCTTCCAAACTGGGCTCCTGTCCCCAGCCATTTCTCAGCCACAGGGATCACAGAAGTGAATCCAATGGTTTTGCTTAAAACCCTCCCGTGACTTTGCATGGCCCTTAGAACCGGGTCCCAGCTCAGAGGGATGGTGTCCTCAGTTCACAGCGTCCTCAACTGAGAGTCACCTCCTCCCTCCTCTTTCCTCCCCCTCCTCCTCTTCTTCCTCCCCCTGCCCCTCATCCCCCTCCTCCTCTGGGGGGTGGGGTCTCCTGTGATCACACCCCAGAAGCAGTGCCCGGCGCCCCCTTTTCAGGCTAACCCTTCAGAGCATTAGCACCACTCACATACGATACATCCACTCATTCATTTGTTCACTGCCGGTCCCTCCCCCGCAAACGTGGGTTCCAGGGAGAGCAGGTGTGTCGTTTTCAGCACTGTGATCCCGCAGCCCAGACACACGGCCAGCGGGTGCTCAGCAAGAACTTGCCGGCTCGCGCTCTTTTCCCACGGCCAGTGTAACAAAGTTCGTGGCTTCAACAATTCAAGTCTGTTGCTTTGCGGTTCTGGCGCTCACGAGTCCGGAATGGGTCTCTTTTGGGTCACTTCCGGAGGCTCTAGGGGAGAAACCCCCTCCTTTTCCAGCTCTGAGGCTGCCTGCCCGGCTGAGCTGTCGCCCTCCTCGTCTTCAGGGCCAGGGGTGGTGGGTTACGCCCTCCTTACAGCCTCACTCCGGCTAGCAGCCCCCTTTCACCTGGCTCTGCCACATCTAGGAACGCTCGTCACTGCATTGGGACCACCCAGCTAATTCAGGACAGTCTCCCTATGTTAAGGGCAGCCGGTCGGCAACCTTCATTCCACCTGCTCCCTTCATTCCCCTTGGCCACGGAGCCTACCATAGCCACACGTTCCAGGGATTGGGATGTGGGCGTCTTTGGGGCCCATTTCTGCCTACCATGCAGATCCATCACACGTTAGATACGTTTTAACCATCTCTGTTCCCCAGCAGCCCATAGACTCTGGGGTGCAGACAGTACCCATCCTGGCCATCTCCGCTTCCTCTCCTCCTTGAGTCCTCCGAGCCTCACGACTCTCCCGCGAGGAAGGTGAGGCGGGCGTTGTTCTCCCTGCACAGACGAGGAGGCCGAGGCTTCAGGAGCTCGAGTGGCACAAGAAAGGGACCGATCTGAGATCATGCTCGGGACCTACCTGGTGTCCCTAACCAGCAGGCCTCTGAGAGCTCCCCGTGTTAGGTGGTAACAAGCTATAATCACACCAGAAGGAGGAAATGCGAAGGAGGCGGCGAGGGGGACGGAAACACACTTCCCTTTCCACCAGCACCGCCTTCACAGAGCGGCAGCTGCCCAAGGACCAGAAGGGATGGAAATACATGTTGTTGTACCACCTGCTTCCAGAGGGACGCTTCTAAACAGCAAATCCAGCAGCTCCCCGTGAGAATGTTTTATTAGCTCACCCCAGCCCCGGGAAGAAAGTCCACATCCCGTAGCGCAGCCTCAGTACCGCGGCTGGCATCGTTCACGTCCCATGTGCCGAGGTACGAGCCTAGCACAGAGGAGGCTCGGAGTAAGTGTTGGCTCTGGTGGCCATCATCTCCTATCCTCCTCATCCCAGCACAGCGAGACGGGGATTATCACCCTGATTGTACAGGAGATGAAACCGAGACTCAGAGAAATCAAGATTTGCCCAGGGTCAATACAGCTAACAGGGAAACGCTAGGGCCTGAATTAAATTGTGGAGACGCCCCAACCCTGGGCAAGCCACAGCTTTCTGTTTCTCTACCTCTTTTCTATCCCCCCTTCTGCTTAGCCCACGTTGAACCAATTAAAGTCTCCCCAAGACATAGTAGTCTTCCACGCTTTGACACTTTGCACCTGCCAGTGGGTCCCCTGTGCCTGACGAGGCCTCTTCCCTCTCCACCCCTCCCCGTCCCCCCGTCCCTCCGTCCCTCCCAGCCTTCCAGACTGCTTAAGCATCACTTCCTCGGCGAAGCTTTCCCTGAGTCACCCACGTGGCTTAAGTCCCCTTAAGTCCTGAGCTTCTATCACAGTGACACACGTTTCCCAATTGTGGCCGCGGTCTTTCTGCATTATGGTAGTTTTCTTATTCTGTTTTTCAGCTGGACGAGAAGCTCCTTGAGCGCCAGGACCACGAGCTTTCGTCTTTATATCCCCACACTGAGGCAGTGTTGGGCACATGATAGATGTTCAATAAATATTCACGGAGTGGATAAATAAATGAGTGACCGTGGACTGAGTGCCCCCTAAGTGTCAGGCTCTTTGCTGGGTGTTTGGCTTCAAACTCATTCCGTCGTCCTTACAAACCTATAAGGTACCTGACTGCATAATCAGCCCCTCCAGCAGCAAGTTGGGAGAGACTCCTTAGATAGGTCTGCAGCCGTAAGGCATGCTGGGAGCTTGGGAAAGCCCGAGCCTGTGGGTAGAGGAGGCTGACCATGAAGGAAGGGAAGTCAGGAACGTGGAAACAGAGCTGCTTTCTCTCCATTGGTCTCTCCCACTCCCAAACCAACAGGCTTTATTGAGAGCGAATTTACGTGTCACACGATTCACCCATTTAAAGGGTGAAATTCCACGGTTTTTAGTGTGTTCACAGAGTCGTGCAACAATCACCACGGTCGATTTTGTAACATTTTCATCACCTCCCAAAGAAGAGGCCCCTTGGCACGCACCCCCCCTCCTTGTCTACCCCTCCCCTCCAGCCCTCGGCAACCACTGCTCTCTGTAGCAATCTACGACACAGTAACTGCCACCACTAGGAATCTACTCTCGTCTTCGCTTCCTCTGGACTTTCTGTATAAGCGGAGTCACGCAACACGTGGTCTTTGGTGACCGGCTTCCTTCACGGAGCAAGCGGCACGTCTTCAACGTTCATCTGATAGTCTGATCCAGCTGCTTTGATTTGACAGGGCTTTGGACAGCTGGGACCTACGTCATGACCCTAAAAGCCATCCTATTAAGCTTAGTTGCGCTTACTGTTTTTAATCGCGGGTTCCTGTGCACGCCAGTTGCTCGGCGGTGGTTTGAACAGCCAGTGATGGAGTGTTAGGAGGCTGCCTAGGTGATAAGACAGCCCACCCTTGAGCTGAGGATGGCAGGAAGCAGCGGGAGCCCATGTTAGCCAGCTGGGGCTCCCCCTGAGGCTTCCGTGACCCAGAGGGAATGGAAGGGCAAGAGTAGATTCGACGAGACCCTGGACATCCCTTGGCCTATTTAGGGGAGCCGCTAGCCCCACAGCCAGCGTTCAGTAATAGCTAACAGTTCGGGAATGCGTACTTCATTCCGTGCCCCATTCGAAGCATTTTACATGCATGAACTCATCAACTCCCTCCAGTGACCATGTATCATAGGTGCTACCCTCATCATCCCCCTATTTTACAGATAGAAACTGAGGCACGAAAAGAAGCTGAGGCACACAAAAGCTTAAGGTAGCTTGTCCGAGGCCACAGAACTAGTGAATGCAGAGCCAGGATTTGAACCCCGGCAGTCTGGCTCAAAGCCTGAGCTGTGTGCTCTACTGCCCCACAGACAGCACGATAACATAGTCAGCTGTGCACGCTTCCTGGAATAGACCAGGCTACTTCTGAATCTCGTGGGGACTCTGGGGCTATCAGCCACTTGCTGGTATGTATGAGAAAACGACAGTGCAGCCTCCGGAAGACAGGGCACGTGTTGCACACTGGGTTGGAGCAAAGGCTGACGGGTGTTAGCAACTCTGTTTACAAATGAGGAAACTCAGGGTCAGAAAGGCCCGCATCCAACATATGTCAGAGCCAAGACTAGAACCCAGGTCTGACTCTGAATTAGTTGCTCTTTCCACTTCTATCAAATTGTCCTTGTGCATTGCCAACCGCATCAGACTCAAAAGAAATGTTTTCCTTATGCTTGTCCAATAGTTAACGGGTCTTTATAAAGAAATTTAACATACCGTATCTCCCAAATTACATTTTTTAAGGTCCCGTCTCTATAATGGCACTAGAACGAGCATCTCTGTCCCTCTTCTCTGTTGTCCCTGCTGTTACCTGGGACGCACCTAGACCCTAGCCCTGCCTGCACCACTGCCACTAAGCCCGCCTGGATGAGCCACCAGGCACCTGGGGCTGTGGGCTACACTGATTCCGAAACCACGAGAGCAGTCGGCACGGTGTCCTGCCCATCGAGGGCTGCTGAACTCTGTCTATGCTGCTGGGCCACAGCACCACATCCTGGGAGGAAATGGGAAGCCCTGAAGGTCCTCAGGAGGGACACACTCCTCGGGTCAGGGGCCTGCCCTTCCTGCAAGCACAGTACTTTACCTGGGTTTTCCCTGGGAGAGATTCTCAGAGGCCAAGCACCTGCTATTTTCAGATCCTTAAAGCCTATAAGTGGGTAGGGAGGGGATATTGGGGACTTTTTTAGACTTATACGAAATATTTGTTGGGTTTTAAAAAATAATAACAATGTTTATTTTTGAGAGGGGCAGAGGGGGAGGGGGAGGGGTAGAGAGAGAGAGAGAGAGAGAGAGAGAGAGAAAGAATCCGAAGCAGGCTCCAGGCTCTGAGCTGAGAGCACAGGGCCCGACGTGGGGCTCGAACTCACGTGAGATCATGACCCGAGCCGAAGTCGGATGTTTACCCCCGAGCCACCCAGGCGCCCCTTATGTGAAATATCTGATCAGCGTTCACATCCGCTCCCATTCTCCTGCCTCATCATGTTGCTGTTCTCCTCCTTCACTTCCCCTCCGCTCCCACCTCCTCCAAAACAGGCTGTTTCCTCTGTCAGGGCCACCGTTATCCCAGCGCGTCCTGTGGCATCTACAGATGCTCAAGAAATGAGGAATAAGGGAGCCAGCAGCATGGGTGGAGGACATGAGGTTTTTTCTGGCCGTGACATTCCAGGATTCCTTACCTTCTGTCACCTAAGCCACAGAAATCTTCCGGCGCCCGCTCCTCCCGTCTGCAGTCTGCAGGGAAGTGTCTGCAGGGCTGGCCTTGCAGCCCCAGGAGCAGTGTCCCCACCTTTGTGAGCGAAGCCAGCTCAGCGCCGATAAGCAGGTGGCCCAGAGTTCCGTCTGTGGACCTCTTCCTTTCCCTGTTCTGTATATCCTAGGAGTTCATCTAGTCCTGTGACTGCGAATACCATGTCTAATGAGTTTTGTTTCCAGCCTGGATGCCTCCTCTGAACTCCAGATGTGGGTGTCCATTCGGCTCCCTGCATCGTTGTCTCCGCTTGGGGATCTACAGACAGTCCAGACTTTCATGAGCAAGCAAGACCTGTTCATCCTCCATCTACCCTCAGTCACATTTCTTTCCCCAACAAGCCGTCCCCAACCCAGGAAACAATACCCCTGAGTCCCGTTGTCCAAATCAGACTTCCGGGAGTCGTCCTTGGCCACTCTCGTCCCTTGCGTCCTAGACCCGGTGCATCAACAATTCTTCATTGTCCTACTCCCAGCGCGCCCTTTCGCACCCCCTGCCTGCTGCAAGTCTGGCCACGCCACCATTACCTGGACCACTGCCAGAACCTTCCTCCTGGTCTCCACTTCGACTTCTCATCCGTCCTCCACAGACAGCCTCTTATGTGTGACCCAGGTCACACCCGTCCTTGAAACCCTCCAAATGGCGTTCCATTCCCTCAGAATAAGATACAGATTGCTTCCCACATGGCAGGCCCCAGGCTGTCTGTCGCCCTTACCTCCCTCGTCTCACGTATCCAACATGTCCCTGCCACGCTTTTCGCTCTGGCCCTCAGCCTTCGTTTCTGTCTGTGCTTTCTGCTCAGGAGAGTTTTCCCCCCCACCCTTTCCTCAGCTGGGATTTAACTCGGATGATGTCTTCCCTCATAAATGCCTTCCCACACCCCCCACAGATAAAGTGCCCTATTTTCTCTCTTCCTTAGCATTTAACAAGCTACCTTATTTATCTGTGTGTATGTTCACTGTTTGCTTCCCTCACTGGAATAGCAACCCCATAAGGGCAAGAACCCTGCCTTGTTTGCTATTATATCCCAGGGCCTAGAACAGTAAATATTGATTGATGGCAGACTAAGATATTAATGACTGAATAAGATAACCCTTCCAGTAAAGGTCTAGAGCTATCTAGCATGTTGGTCCGGAAAGAGCTAGAGCTTTGGAATCTAGATAACTGTGGGGCTGGCCCTTTCTAACTTGAATAGCAACTCTGGGCAGTTTTTCCTTCTGGCAGCGGTGTTGTGAGCGTTACAGGAAATGTGTCAAGTGCTCTTAAGGACAGTGCTTCCCACATAGCAGGTGTCCTAAGTATGTAGGTGGGTCAAATGGGCCCATCTGGTTCCCGGTCCAGTGCCGTTTGCATCATCCAAGGATGGTAATGGCTGGACACTGGGGTGAACTGAAGTGTCAGGGATATAAGGTAAGCGTGTAAAGGAAGACTCTGGAACCACTGTGGCATCCCAGAGAGACTTGTCTGTTGATCCCTTTGAAGTGATGGTTTAAGTATGGTCCTGTTGGAAGAGTGCAGATCCGTTAAATGACCGGGTTAAGATCCCCTGTAGATCTAGAAGTGCAAAGAAGCAAGCACACCTTATATTTTCAAGGCTCTGGGTGTCTGGCCTTTTTCTGGTGAGCAAGAGAACCTTCCGTTTAGCCAAGAGCAGGGGTTCCTCAGCCCCCGGGCAGAGCCCCCTCATTGCTTCTCCTCCCAAGCTACAGATGAAGAGGCCTCCCTTGGTGCCTTGTTTCCCTAATCCAAGGCCCAGACACTGTCAGATACTTAGACCTTGGGCCAAGGTGGAGGATGGAGAAACAGGGGCAGAGCCAGGGAGGTGGGCAGAGCCCAATTCGGACCTGTACACAAAGGTCCCACTATGTGGATCGTAGGCAGCATGCAAATCGTATTTACTCAACATGGCAACAGCTTGGGGGAAGTTCCATGCCTTCCAGACACAGGGGCTCCTCAGTTCTCAGAAGAAAGTCCCATAGAAATGGAAAGTAAACACCAGAGGTGGTTGGTTTTTTTTTTTCTGGCCTAGGCAAAGTCAGACAGGAACCACAGAAGTGGTTTCCAAGCTGGCTGGCAGCGCCGGGCTGGAATGGTAGCAGGGAGGGCTGGGTAAGCAAGATCTGGGCCCAGGAAAATGGAATGAAGACCGACAGTCCGAGGAAATGAGTGTCATCTAAAGCAAGACACAAAAGGACAGGAGTCCAGAAAACAGATTTAAGACCTACAGATTGGCCCAAGAAGAAAGGATGAGCTGAGGTCTAAGCAGCGGTTAAGACTCAGTGTGGATGCAGGCCGGGGTGGTCCCGTGACCGACACGGTCCAGAGTGTGTCAGTGACCCTGGGAACAGGTACCCAGGCCCTGAGACTGCAGGCTGGGTTGGATGTGGGGAGGAGAAAGACAGCACCCTTCAACAAGACTTTCTATGTTCCAGGCTCTGTGTTAAATACTTTGTGGACATCTTAGGGACAGAGAAAGAACACTTAATCCCGGGGAGGCTGAGGGGTCCCAGGAAAGTCTGAGACGAGGCAAGGGCATGGAAGTCCTTCTCAGTCCAGGCGAGAGCATGGCCTTACCAAACCAGCCCCAGCGCCAAGACACAAAGCTAGTGAAGTTGCTCACTAACCTGGACCTGAGGTGGTGTGCCATTGGACCCCTGGAGGAGATTAGTAGTTGTACCTGCCAGAGTCGCAAGGCAGAAATCCAGGCAGGACCTCAGAACGGCTGGGCCACTGGCTTCTGTCCACCTCCAAGCCCATGCTTCTTCCATTGTACCTGTGCAACACAGTGGCTAATAATAATTTCACTCTTTGTATAGCACTTTAGTTTTCAAAACACCTTCACAAATTTTACTACTTAACTAATATCCTTTGCTGGGTTATCGGGTGTTGGAGTAAAAGGTTTCATGGATTATTGTTTGGCTTCCTCCTGTGTGACTCTGGCTAAGTTACTCGCCCTTTCTGGGCTTCAGTGGGCTAGCTAGGAGAAGGCAGTCTTCTACAACTGAGAATAAGAGACTGTGATGGGCATTGAGGAGGGCACCTGTTGGGATGAGCACTGGGTGTTGTATGGAAACCAAATTGACAATAAATTATATCTAATATTTAAAAAAAAAAAAAGAATCTGACGAGGGGCTGGTGGTGAGTGGATGTAACAGTTTCAACCAGCTCTGGAGTCCTTAGACGTTCTAAAGAAAAGTCATTCATTGGGCTCCAGGAAAACAAACTCGGGTGTATTAAAATCTTTCCTTCAACCCAGCTTTTAAGCCCTAAATGCTTCCAGAAGCCTCATAGATCTCTCACTTCTGAGCCCCTGGCCAAGCCCAGTTTCCAGACAGGGAAGTTAGGGAGGAGTTTTTGATTCCTGTACAGCTCTATTTTTATCTGGAATGTATCTTCCTGCACACCAGTGATTGGGTGCCTTCGAAGCTGAGGTAAAGTACCGTTGTCAGCAGGACCCCGAGCAATAAATAGCAACGGACAGAGAGACTGATCTGTTACGTGGGCAGGAAGTTAGACAGATGGACAAACTGATCGGCCTGGCGTCTTTGCCAAGAGCGGCCCAAGTAATCACACTGTGCCCGAAGCCTCTCCGTTGTTCCCAAAGGATGAGCCGTTCCCCTCTGACAACCCCTATCGTGGCAAGCGTGGAAGGCAGACAGGTGTGAGTCCTGTGCCTCTGCCCAGCGGGCCCCTCGCGGAGTGGGCATCAGATTCCCCCGCTTTTCCCCAGCATTACGGAGAACCTGGCATCTTGAATAGAGGTGAATCCTTTCACATCTTTATGCGAAGTCAGCATCGGGTGTTTGGGCTGGAATGGGGTTGACCTTGAATCACAGCCGGAAACAGTAAAGACGGACGGACTGGTCTTTCCTCCCGAACAGCCTGTTCTCAGATCTGAAGGGCCGGGGTCCCAGCAGTTCTTGCCCGTCTCTGAACAAAGCCTGCCTCACAGAGTTCTGCCCCATCTACTTAACTGCACCTTTCCTTGGTGGGCTCCGGGTTTGCCCTGCCCCAAGCCGGCAGCGTCTGGCACAACCAGACACATTTACTGCGACACCCCTATGGAAACACACCAAGGCAGAAAAAAGGAGGGCCTAAGCAGTGCGCATGCGCGCGCGCGCAAGTGCAGTGCATGCGCCCCGTGGGCACGCATGCGTATTGGCGCGCACATGCGTGCGTGCGTATGTACGGGCTTTTGGCGCACGCATGCGTGCATGTGTGTGTGTTTGTGTGTCTTGGGGAGCCGGAAGTGGGGGGAGCATGCCTTGTGTTTGGAAAGTATGTGCCCCGTGGCGACGTGGACTTTTTGGGCCAGCTGCTGCTCAGATCCTCCCAGTCTCAGGCCACCCGTGAGGAGGGGAAAAGGTAGGGCGCGTTTGCAGCCGTGTGAGAAATGCCGTCAACGTGGTCACAAAACACAGAAGCCTCATGTCTCGAGAAGGGACGTTTAAAAAATTACTATGGGAGCCGCATGCGAGGCGGCAGAAGCGAGGCGGCCCTTTACAGCACTCGCTGACTCACCGAGTGTGTCGTGTCGCGGTGACAAGTGGCACGTGGGGGTGAACGGTGTCTGGGGTGCGTGCGTCTTGGCCTCCTGGGGGAGCCTGGAGGCACTGGAGGGAGGGACGGCTGCAGGGAAGCAGTGGTCTTTGTTGGTGGCAGGACAGGGGCACAGGCACGCTCGTAGCCAACGTGGAGAAGCCCATCGCCCAGGTGGTTCCTCCAGCAAAAAGAACAGGAGGGAAAGCGATGAGTTTCTGGGGAGACAGAAACGCACCGTGTCAAGTACCTGACCTGAATCATCACAGGGGCTCTTGGAAGGACCCCGTTGCTGTAGGAATTTAAACAAATCTTCCAACGTGCTTATGGGTGTGCCAGGCCTGGTCCCAGCCCTTCAGACAGATAGTAAATGATTTAATCCGCAGACCCTGCGAGTGATGTGTTACTATTATCCCCGTCAGGGCACAGAAAGGTAAAGGCGTTCGTCCAGGTCACTGAGCTAGTGGGAGACAGAGCCACCCAGGGGTTGAATCCAGGGGCTCTGGCCGTGCTACCTGCTTCTCCTGTTGTTTATTTATTAATTCAACAAATACGTACTGGACGCTTCTTTGTCCAAGGCATTCAGTTAAGGAGGGAAGACAAGACATATACACATGCTAAAAGTTGAATAAAGGGCATTGGCTTACCCCGTTTCATACACTTGAAGCCTTGCTTGCCAATGCGTCTCGCCAGCCCCCATTTCTGAAAGCCTCTTCTGACCAAAGGAAGGCGACTCCTGTCATCTCTCCACATGCCCCTTTTCAGTCGAGGTCTTTGCAGCATGAGGAGCACAGGGCTTACGCTGCTTCCCAGACCCCTGGGTTCCCCTTCGGGACGGGACCCAGAGCCACACCCAGGGCCGAGCACACCCTAAATATTCACGACACGTGGTTGACTGGATGATTTAAAAAAGGTTTTTTTAATGTTTAGTTATATTTGAGAGAGACAGAGACAGGATGCGAGTGGGTTAGGAGCAGAGAGAGAGGGAGACACAGAATCCGAAGCAGGCTCCAGGCTCCGAGCTGTCAGCACAGAGCCCGATGAGGGGCTCGAACTCACGAACTGCGAGATCATGACCTGAGCCGAAGTCGGACGCTCAACCGACTGAGCCACCCAGGCACCCCGACTGGATGATTTTTAAAATCCTTGGATGCAGGGGTCAATTGCAAGATGCTATTAAAATACCTCATTGTCACAGCTTCTCTGCTTACGGTCACAAAACAAGGGCCGTGTGTGGCACCCAGTAACAACACTGAGAAGAGCCGAGGATAGATTTGCTGGTTAACTTTTGCTTTCCCTTGGTTTGCCAGGAAAGACCGGCAGAGACCAGTGCCAACGTGGATGACTCGGCACCCCCCTCGGTGGCCCAGCTGGCTGGGCGGTTTAGGGAGCAGGCAGCCGCTGCAAAGGAGGTGAGTCAGGCGTCTTCCGAGCCCCTCTTCTGGAAGGGGGCTGGAGGAAGGGGAAGTCTGGGTCAGGCCCAGAGGAGAGGGAGGGAGGAGGCTTGGTAATTACCAAATTAGGAAGAGAAGCCAGAGAGGGGTCCCTCTGAATGTGAGGAATGTGGCCATGCTGCTGGCCTGTGCAGGATCTTTCCTCACCAGAGTGAGGCTTACACTGTGGCCCGGAGTGAGGAGACAAAGGGCAGAGAGCTGGAAAGATGGATGCCTGGATTCATTTCCATCTCGATCATCCACTATGGGAGACTTAGATCTCACCCAGCTGTGCCGGGCCTAGACTGGTTCAGAATAAAGAAATGCCCATCCTCAGCCCTGCCCCAGGGTCCAGGAATCAGGAGCCAGGCAAGAGGGGGACAGATTCTGAATTGAGAGTTGAAGAGGAAGAGACGAGTTACAGGAACGTGCATTCAGATAGGAAGCCAGGGATCCAGAAGGACAGGGATCCAATGATCAGTGGGCCCCAGAGGTATCCTGCTGGAGAGGACAGAGTAAAAGGGGGAGATTTGGGCTACATTTTCTGGAGTCACGCAGTCTGAAGAGCTCCTTGGGAGAACATGAAGAAGGGCACCCCAAAGTTGGGGGGTGGCCCCTTGGGACAAAGGCGTTGCTATCATGCTTTTTTAGGTACAGTGTTTTGTGCTTTTGTTTTGCCATCTGAAAAATCGGTCCTTGATTTCTAGACATTGTAGGAATGTCATAAAGGGTGAAGAAGCTAGTGTTGGTCTAGGGTACTGGCAGCGCCTGGAGGCTAGAAGCAGATACCGGTTTGAGACGTTGTTTCAGGCCAGCGAATGTCAAGTAAGGCTCCAGCAGCAGCAGGACTGGGACGGGAGCCTGGGAGTCAGCGGGGTGGACGGGTGGAGAGAGTTCCTGTGTATGGCTAGTGGCAGGCAAGCCTTCCTACATCTTTTCTCCTCCAGACATCCCTGAACATTCCTCAACCAGCTTCCACTTGCTCCTCTTCCTCCTGTTGCCTGATTACCTCTCTCTTTTTCTTTCTGTGTGTCTGTCTGTCCCTCTCCCTCCAGACACCAGCCTGTAAGCCAACAAGAAGGAAACCGCCCTGCTCCCTCCCCCTGTTCCCCCCCAAGGTAGAGCTGGGCCAGAACGGTGAGGAGGTAAGTGCCGTTCCAGGGCTCAGGGGACACCGGTTGTGAGTCTGCCTTCTCCTTCTGACGGGAGGGGGCACAGGAGGCACACATTCAGACCTTGAAACCTGTGCAGGGGGTTTCTCCCTTTCAGATTGGGGGATGCATCTCCTCTAACTGCTTCCAGAATTCTTTACTTTGGAGACCAGGTTCCTTCCTACTCTCTCTAACGGAGCCTCCTTCAGGGTCTGTCAAGGACAGGAACACTATTTCTCAAGACTGAGAATTTCAACAAAGAGAATGTGCTGTAGAGTATTATGTTCTACTCCAGGTCCGGTTTATGTGACATTCCTTGTGGAAAAGACACCTGGAAAGAGACGCAGCACTTACATAAGGCAGAATTGCCACATGAGCGAATGCCGTGGTTCTGTGCTATCCTTGCAAAGACTGGCTGTTGTTCTGGATCATTGGAAGAAAATCAGAGCACACAGAAGCCTCGTTGCCCTCACATATAAATAGCCAATGTTACCAACACAAGGAAGGTGCTGGCATCACAGATCATAGCCGGCAGTAGATTCCCAAACTGCGTATGTACCGACCCTTATTTATCTAATTGTAGCTGTAGGAGTGACTTCTCCGTCCCCCATCCCAGCAGCCCATGAACTTTCACTGTGCTCCCGTCACACTCCTGCAGAAATGAACTCACGTGTTCTCTCGTCCAGCCTGGGAAGCCAGCCTCTAGAGAAAGCAAGCAAGCCAAAGACGGTTCAATTCACAAATCCCGCTTCAACTACCTCCCTCCCCCTTCCTTTCTGAGGACCAGCAGCCTGACAATAGACACTAGATACCCGTGTGACCTTGAGCACGTATGTAACGAACACGAGGAGAGCAGCCTTTCCCACCCAAGGCTTACAGGCCAAAGCCCACCAGAGAAAGCGGAAACGCGCAGCTGCCCCTGATCCAGTGGGGTGGGGGCGTCTAGAGCCCCACGCTCAGAGATCGCTGCCCCACACACCGAACAGCAGCCTTCTTCTGGAATGGGAACCCCGAGAAACATGGTTTTTAAAAACTGAGTCTTTTCTGTTGGCATTTCTTCAAGCACTGACTTGATGGTTGTGTGGCATCATGGGGTTATTAGCTCGTGCTATGGCCAGATGCATACCAACAACTTCTCTTTACCAAGGGTCAGCTTCTCCTTGTGACTTTCAGCCCCTGGGCAACAGGCTGAGGCCTTGGCCATCAGGAGCCTCCTGTGAGGCTACCCCCTGATGACCCAGAGTTGGCTCTGGAGAAGCCACCATACTGCACTGAGCCTTCTTCCTTATTTGTGAAGTAAGACAGGAACACTAACCAGACAGATGATGGGGGCCAGATGAGGGTGTTTTATTCTCTGGAATAAAAGCAGAATGAGTCAGGTTAGTTTCCCGGCTCTGGGAGAAATAAACCTACAGGCTCATCCCATGAGGTACCGCCCAGCGGTTAAATAGCATAGAAGGGCCAAGGGCTGGATGAGTAGGAGAGTGGATGTTAGAGGAAAGAGTCCTGCCTGGAGTGACCAGCTGCTTGCACATAAGAAGGACATCGCTTCCAGGATCGATGACTTTTTGTCACCTTGAAAATCACACAGAAATAAAAAGAACAACCAGCTTTATGTGGCTGGGCTGGACGGAGTCTGCGGCCTGCAGTTCTCCACTTTACGTTCCCACGGCGTGGCCTTGGGGAACCTCAGGGGGGCCTGAAGGGAGGACCCCAGTCGGGCTGCCGCTCAGTCCCCGAGGCACAGTGCAGGGAAGGGTCTCTCCATCCCTTCATTCCCGCCCCCTCCCTATGCCTGCTCAGGCCTGAGACCATGGGGTGACCAGGAGTTACTCCTCTCTGGAGAACCCAGCCAAAAGGGTATTTAATATGGTCATAAACCTTGCCTTGTCTGCCAGAGAAGGGCCGAAAAACACTCCCATCTGAAAAGTCAGGTTCATGATTTCTAGACATTATAGGAACATCATGGGCAGATATGAATATACACACATAGAGCTTGAGGCTGGTTTTTCTCCTTCGGTGGTCTTAGGCCCAGCCACCTGCTTGGAGTCCCGTGTTAAATGGCAAAGGAAATGCTGCCACCTGCTGCCGTTCCTAGGCACTGCACTAGCAGCTATTTTGGAGTCCTCCTGCTTTGCTGTTCAATTCCAAGCAATAAGGATCTTGGGGAGCATGAGCTAGGTTCCCCGCACTATCTTAGAGCGAAGGCGCTGCGTTTATTGAATTTTCACTGTCTTCAGAAGATAGCGGTCAGGGGGCGCCTGGATGGCTCAGTTGGTTAAGCATCCAACTCTTGATCTCAGCTCAGGTCTTGATCTTGGGATGGTGAATTCAGGCTCCACGTTGGGCTCCGTGCTGGGTGTGAAGCCTACTTAAAAGTATATATATGAGGGCACCTGGGTGGCTCAGTCGGTTGAGCATCCGACTTCGGCTCAGGTCATGATCTTGCGGTTTGTGGGTTCAAGCCCCGCGTCGGGCTCTGTGCTGACAGCTCAGAGCCTGGAGCCTGCTTTGGATTCTGTGTCTCCTTCTCTCTCTGCCCCTCCCCCACTGGTGCTCTATCTCTCTCTGTCTTTCAACAATAAATAAATTATATATATATATATATACATGTATATATACGTACACACACATACACGTATGTATATATATATATGTATATACATATAGTGGTCAGTTGAGGAAGAGAAGAGTTTCTGGTATTACAAAAAGCAAAGTTTGTCAGCAAAATTGTTGCTGCACTTCCTTAAACAGTATCTTTAGAAATAGTGACTCATGTGAAATTTCACCATAGAGCACAGAAGTCAACTGATTTGGGGCTGGCAGCTCTTTGTACTTGTCACCAACACAAGGCGCCTTGAAAACTGCTCTAGGAGTATGTCTGACAGTGTAAACTCATGGAGCCAGAGGCACCTTCAAGCTGGAGGCGTTTATTCTAACCCACCTGCCTGGGTGTTGGTAGAGGAGGCTGAGGCCAGGGCACCCGCCCGGCTCCTGTCAGAGCCAGAGTCCCAGCTGGTAACTGTCCCACTCCAGTGCCTCTTCCTCAATGTTGGGCCTTAAAAGGGTCACAAGGAGTTGAACTGAGTAAATCTTCCTCCTTCCATCACTAAAATACAATCATCTCACTCAATAAGTATCTCAGAATGTTTCCAGGAGATTGGTGTTCTTCTTTTTGTGATTCAGCTAAATGAGTCCATGGGGGCTGGGGCAGGTAATGTATGTGGGGTCTCTAAACTGTAGAAAAATCCCTTTTGTGCCTTGGCCTCTGCTAAACAACATGGAAGTCACCACCATCTTCTTCGCCATCATCATCATCATCAGTGTCCTCATATACCTGTAGAACCAGACTCAAGTTGCAGGGATTTTAGACAAAACAAGAAGGGGTCCATCTTTTTAGATATAATAAAATACAGACAAGGTTCCTGACCGACATTCATCACAAACATATCTCCAACTAGCAGAACATGACGTATGGTTTTGTTTTTATTTTTAAATTTCTTTCAACGTTTATTTTTGAGAGACCAAGAGAGTCACAGCATGAGTGGGGGAGGGACAGAGAGGGAGGAAGACACAGAATCTGAAGCAGGCTCCAGGCTCTGAGCTGTCAGCACAGAGCCCGATGTGGGGCTCGAACCCACAAGCTATGAGATCACGACCTGAGCTGAAGTCGGACACTTAACCAGCTGAGTCACCAGGGTGCCTCCATATGTATGGTTTTATATGTATGTATCAGCCATTGATCGCTTGTAGAGGCCAGAGACCATATCGTGTTCATCGTCCTATAACCAGGCAAGACAATGCTGGGAATGTAGTAGATACTCGGTAAATGTCTGCTTAATCGAAATGAACGATGTTTTGGAAAATGGTAATCTATAAATAACACTATTGGTGGTTTGGATTTTCCAAAATATCATTAGTTCAAGGGAGAAATTTCAGTTAAACCTCTGTAAGCTTTCACCTTTGGTCTGTGGTGTCTTCTGTTGTTTGTACAAACAGAACAAATAGTCATTTTGCCCTTTCTCTCTGGAATTCCCTCCCGTCATTGGCTCATGTTGTTGAAGGTCAGGAGGTGAAGATCTCATCCCCTCAGCCATAGTCTGTTGTCTCATAATGACCATGAAGTCATCCTTTCTGGAACAGGAGACCACCTGTGTTTCAGATGTCTGTCCAGCCTGCTCTGATTCATAGATTCAAGTGGTCTTATACCTGTGAGACGAGGGAGGGGTGGTGGGGAGCCCGCCCAGGCCCAGGCCCTGACCAGGTGGGTGGGCTGCTGAAAGCTAAGTGGGAAAGCGGTAAAATCAACTTCTCCTCTTCTTTCACCTGGGCCTTTGGGGCTCCAGCCAGAACCCCACCTCCCTTCACCTCACTGATTCCGTTGTTTTGGTCCATTTGCTCTGTAGAAATCACCGCCCAATGCAAGCCACCCTCCTAAAATCAAGGTGAAGAGTTCGCCTCTGATTGAGAAGCTTCAGGTAAGTGCACAGTGGTTACCCATTGCTACTTCTGACGCCACCCCACCTCTTGTGCAACATGTGCACGTCTTTGGGGCTCCTGGGGATAGCACCATCTGTCCCCTGAAGAGTTGATCTCTGATAACCAGCTGTGAAGGATGAGGAGCCCTATCTAGGGGCAAAGAGCTAAAATAAACATCATGTCAAGCATGAGCTCATGAAGTTAACAGATCATGGTGGTTGGCGGATAATGGGATGTCTCAAGAATCTTACAGGAAAAAGACATCAGAGCCCAAGAGACACTCCAGGACTAGCCAAGTCCTCCCGAGCAAGGCCTGAATGCCCCCACGAACCGTTTCAGCTTTACACAGGGCTGAAATTCAACAGCTAGGCATTGCACTGACATGGCAGAAACCGTTGTTTGGAATGCCCGCCTCTCCGTCTATCAGCTTGTGAACCCAGAGCCCTCACCACTGCACCACAGCTGGCTGCCTTTCCTGGGGATGGAACTGACCGTGCGGCACTGTACTTGAGCTCGCAGCCTTTTGGGGGAGACGGGATTTTCGCACGTAGTACGATAAGAGACTTAAAGGAGAGGAAACCCCAGAGGTCTAAATGGTGTGCTTGCCGTGTGTCAGTTCTTACTCCTCTAAATCAGAGTTCCTCAACCTGGGCAGTGTTCGCGCAGGCGGGGCACTGCCCTGTGCATCGCAAGATGTTTAGCAGCATCCGTGGTCCCTACTCACTCAATGCCGGTAGCACTCTCCAAAAGTTGTGACAATGAAAGACATCTTTGGGCATCTCCTGGGAACACAGTTGCCCCCCACCGCCGCCCCAGGTGAGAGCCGTGCTCTAGAATTTTAGAGCAAGAAGAGAGAAGAGTGGGCAGGAGTAATTAATGAATGCTTTATGAAACACTTACACCCTGAGTCGGTCCTCAGGGATGGGTGGCTAGAAAAGAAGGAGGAAGGTGCCCCTGGTGTGGGACAGCGTGAGCCAAAGCGCAGAGGAGAGGGGCGTGTCTGCATAGGGCGTGTGGAGGACGCAAGAGCTTTCACCACGGTGTCTGTGCCCCACCCAGGAGAACCGTAAGGCTCCTGTGCACCGTATCCTCCCATCTGGGCCCGACTAGGAAAACCTAGTCAGAAATCACTGTTAGAGGCGTGCCGAGACAAGTAGCTGCCGCTTCTGCGGTTCCACCTCTGGGAGAGCCCGGGCCTGATTTCTGGTCAAGAAAAGCCTCTCTGGTTTCTGGCCTGAGCCCGCCCTGTGGCCGGTGGGAGGGGACTCCCTGAAGCGTAACTCCTGCTGAAAAGGCCTGATGGCACCGCAGCAGCAGCGGGGAAGGAGCTTCTGCCTGTGCAAGGCTCCCGAGTACGTACGTAAGGAGGGTCTCTCAGAAAGGATCCCGATGCACAGCCAGCTGAGGGGTGTAGCCCGGGACCTGCACCTTCGCCTTCCTGCAGCCCGCCTCAGCCCTCATCCGAGTGCCGGAAGTTAGTTCCCACATGCTCTGTGCCCCGCAGTCTCGGTCTCCTTCCCCTTTCCCGTCAGTGAGGAGCGTCTCTGGGAAGCTCAGCCACTGAGAAGAAGGTTGTGATCACTGATCCTTCAATCTCATTAAGAACATCAGCCACAAGGAGCGCCTGGGTGGCTCAGTCGGTTAAGCGTCAGACTCCATCTCAGCTCAGGTCTTGATCTCAGGGTCGTGAGTTCTGGAGCCTGCTTTTAAAAAAAGAAGAACAGAATGACAATTTGGCCAGATGCCATAGGAGCCCTTACTTTGTTGGGAGGCGGGGGGGGGGGGGGGTGGCCAAGAACTAAGAAATGCATCATCAGCTAGACTTTCCTTCTAAATACTCTATTAGATGAGTTATGAGGTATGGTTTTTCTTCACTGGACTAGCCCATAATTCCAAGTTCAAGTTTCCTGCTGGCTAGCAAAATATATTTTATTTGCAGGCAGTCTTACAGAGGGAGCTTTCCAGCTTGAAGTTGGGCGGGGAGGGAGACCTCTTAACTCCCAACCCAAGTGTCCACTGCCCTGAAGCCGCCACAGGCACTCACCATGTGCTGCTTTTTGCCATGGTTTGGGCTCACAGCGTTGCTATGCAACCTTCACGTTCTTAATTCTTACCGTGACTGAGTTTTGTCCATATTATAAGGCCTTTTTTTTTTTAAGTGTATTTATTTACTTGAGAGAACAAGTCAGGAAGGGGCAGAGAGAGAGAGAATCCCCAGCAGGCTCAGTGCTGCCAGCTCAGAGCCCAGTGCGGGGCTCAAACTCATGAACTAAGAGATCATGACCTGAGTGGAAATCAAGAGTCCAATGCTTAACCGACAGCCATCCAGGCGCCCCTGCTGTAAGGTCTTTCTTAATATCACAGAGATACTGGTACTTTCCTAAACAAGAATAACAGCGTAGAGTCTGCAGGTCCAAAAGCACACACGGTTCTCCTGGACAGCAGAGCCTTGGCTGGAAGAAGGGGGCACTGAGAGGGCTCTGGAGGCGGGGGGGGGGGTAGTGTGGAGTATGAGTGGGTGATGGCAGGAGCGAGTGCCAGGGACCAGATCATGAAGGACTCAGGCGGTCATGCTAACCGGTTTGGGCAAATACAGTTCAAGACTCAGGCTATTTATTGGACTCACTGGAGGTCACACAGCTATTAAGTGAAACATCTGAGCTTTGCAGTCAGGTCTGTCTGTGTGGAGAGCCCCTGTACTTCCCACTGCGTCATCTGCCCGTCACACCATCCCTTCCGGGCGAGTCCTCCCTGCTGGGCCAGGATCTGGAGACCTAGAGGGCGCCGGAGCAGGAGGACTGCCCCTCGATGGCGCTAAAGAGGACCCAGTGCTCACTGCAATCCATCCCACAGGCCCTCCTGCACCACCACCTTCTCCACTGCCACAGGCTGGAGCTGGGACCACCTGCCTCGCCCGCCCCCCCCCTCCCCCCCCCAGCTCTTGGCTCCCTCAGGCCTCTGTTACCTTTGGGTAACCTCTCCCCTCTGTTGCCCTCCGGATGCCCTTGAATTTGGTTTCACCTGACCCGCCATGGCCCAGGTGGGGCACACACTGACGTCTGCTCCGCGGGCCCCCTCTTGGAAGGGCTGGGCAGCCTGCTGTGTCCACCACTCTTCTGGCCATCTACCAACAACACATAAGAGACCAGCAGAGCTGGCTTGAATCCCAGGGCAGGCTCCTTCGCCACCTTCCTGATGTTCGAGATCAGAACAAAATGGAACACACAGGTCTGTTGTAGAGGGGAAGGTTTTGTATGCCAGCAAATAGGAGGCGTCCGGTAGGCAGTGGCTACTATTGGCTCTGCTGAGAAAGTTGATAAAGGGCGTTGACTTGCTGTGAGATCGTGTGCCTGCAGGTGCTACTTTGGCCTCTTTGTGTATAAGTTGGAGCTGTTCCAGGGCGTTTTTGTTGGATCCAAATCGGTACTTTCTGGGCCTTCTGGAATGCAGCCTGTGGTGAGCCAGGTAGCCAGAGATGGCTTGAGGAGGCAGTGCTTTCAGGGGTCGGACGTGACGTGACTGGATAATTGGTTGGGAAGTAACCCAAAAAGCCTCATGTTATGTAGTCGCAACCAGTTCCGGGCCAGGCACCCAACAGGCTCACGCAGACATACCCATCTCCCACCCGTTTGAAACGTCTCACCTTTTCTCGGCAGGCCAACTTAGCTTTCGATCCAGCAGCCCTGCTGCCTGGCGCCTCACCCAAGAGTCCTGGACTCAAGGCCGCGGTGTCGCCATTCCAGAGCCCGCCGTCCACCCCCAGCAGCCCTGGTGTGCGGTGTCAGGCTGGCGAGCTGGAGGAGGTGCCGGTCAGCTTTGACCAGCCTCCGGAGGGCAGCCATCTGCCCTGCTACAATAAGGTAACCTCTGGGTCCGAAGCGCTGTGGCCCTGTCCGGTGCCAGTCCTGGATTTTCTCTGCCCTGATGTTGTCTCGGGGAAAGGAGGACGCTTTTGAGCTGCAGTCGAGTTGGTTTCCAGCAGAGGGAAATTTCTTCTGTTGCCGGTGATCTGTGACTGAGATCACCCCTCTGCCTAGCCTGCCTCTCATCCCCTCTCCCAGTAGCTGTGCCGCTCGCCCAGAAAGCACAGTTGGGGGGTGGAACGCTCTATCCTTTGTGGAGAGAGGGGTGAGAATTCAGGACCGACCCCAGCTGCACAGAGAGTCGTGTCAAAAGCTGAAAATAAACGCTCAAGGCCCGATCGGTGATTGATGCAGAGGGTGGGCAGGGTCACTGGGACTCCAGAACACTCTGTTCTGGCTTGATGTTAATACTTCTAAGCGACCCAGTATGGGTTTAAATCATTCTTACTGCAGCCTGCCCGTTAAAGAACATCCAAACGGTTCCCTTTGCAAAAAGATGTACCTAGGGCCCATTTCTGTAGATGCTGCCCTGATGTGTGTGCTTCCTTTCATCAGATCCTGTGCCTGATGCCATACACAGTAAGAATCAGAGATATTCTCCAATACAACCCGTGCAGGTGTCCAGCAAATCTGGGCCAGAGCCAGGCAAGGGCCGACATAAGGGGGGTGTGACTCCAGGGAATGGCAGATGGATATAACTTTAAAGTTATAGATGGAAACAGTGGGGTCTTTTGGGCCATTCCAGAAAACCCATCTAGGGGAAGAAAGTCACATGTGTAGAAACAGGTAGGACCCAGGGAAACAAACTGGCGCTAAGGCTTGAGTCGGCTGGCCAGGGATAGGTTGGAGATCCTCCAGCCCAGAGTGAGACCAGGGAGAGACCCCTGACGGCAGAGAGGAATCCAGGGGAGAGCCTCGTCTCTTCATAAGGTGCTCTCTGGGGAGGCTAGGGAGTCGGGGCAGGGAGGGAGACACTGCCCCCAGGTTGTAATACTGGAGGCTTTAGCCTTCTGACAGCAGCAGAGTGAGGCAAGGTTATTCCTGAACCCTCTGATCATGAGGGCCAGGCGGAGCCTTGATAGCTTGTAGGGCTGGCAGCACCAGGATCTCAGGAAAGGGCCTAGGAAGCCCTTTTAAACCAAGTACTGACTCCAAATTTCTGAGAAGGAACTAGAATTGACAAATAACCAAAATGTAAGCCAGTGGGAAAATCAGATTTGAGGTTTATAAAAATAAGATTTCGTCTACATATAAAGACTTAAATAAGGACGCATCACATGAATAAAGTAGGGCATCCAAATAAACATTTCCATTGAAGTTACGGCCAAGTCCAGTGGGCCTACGTGAGGCCTGAGTGATTCCCAGAGAGGAGAGGATCTTCAGGCAGCTCCGTTGGGCGCTTCTAAGGCATGGCTTCTGCTCACAGTGGACCTGGTTCCTGGAAAGCAAAGGCATCTAGCTGCTCAGCTTTCCTGGCATTAGCCAGTGCTGCAGAGGGCCAGGAGGGCCACGCTGGGGAAGGGGGTGAAGCTAGTCACCAGCTGTCCAGCGGTGTGCCCGTGAGGTCCCAGAGCAAGGCCAGGCCATCAGCAGGCCCTTAACCCTCTCCTCTGTTGGGTTCACCTTTGCCAAAGTATAATTTCCTGAATGCTAAAACGTGACTCTTATTCACGAGAGAGAGAGATTTTATTCAGCTTGTCAATTTAGATGGTAAAGCTCATTCAGAGAACAAACAACTGGTTATTTATAGGCAATTGAAGAAACAGATGTTAGAATCCAATTGCTAAGTTAGACATGAAACTGATGACCATTTCACAGGATAATAAAATTGGAGGTTATCCTTTTTAGTGGAGGGAAAGCATTTGCGTTTTCATGAGACAAAAACCTATGGGTTACCATGTGCTTTCACGACCCCCCTGGGGCCCTAGCCAGTGATACATAGCACACAGGGTACATTCTCCTGGAAAATCAAATGACCCTTTGACAGCTGGCTGACAGAGCGGTGCTTTGGACGTTGAAGGAACATGCCGTCCTCCTCTTGGCCTTTTTTTTTACAGGCTTCAGATAATTCTTCTTCACCTGTTCTTCCAGGTGCGGACGAGGGGCTCGATAAAAAGGCGCCCTCCCTCCAGGCGATTCCGAAGGTCTCAGTCAGACTGTGGGGACCTGGGAGGTTTCAGGGCCCCCGAGTCATCCCAGGAGAATGGTGCCAAGGAAGAGAATGGGGATGAGGTGTTCCCATCCAAGAGCAAGGCCCCGGGGTCCCCGCCGCCCAGCGAGAAGCCGGTGGGGGAGCCAGGGTCCCAGGAGAAGCCTCCTCTGAGGAGGACGTCCAGCAGGACGGAGAAGCAGGAGGAGAAGGGCAGGGCCCCGGGGGAAGCCCAGCATCACCAGGAGGCCGTGGGGGGCTCTGAAGAGGAGGCCGGCACCCGTCCAGCCAAGGAGGAGGCCGTTCAACCAGCCCCGGCCTCCAGCCCGGAGGCAGCGAACGGGTGCAGGAGCCCCACGGAAGAAAAACCAGCCGGGGAACAGACAGAAAAGTCTGCAGAGGTGAAGGAGGAGAGGGCAGAAAATGAAGAGGGTGAGCCCGAGCAGAGGAGCCAAGACACAAAGGGGCTGGCGGAGGGAGCTGCGGGGGAGGCCCCACCGAGCCCCCCTGGAGGAGTGGAGGGCGGCCACAGCTTTGAGCAGGGGAGAGGCGAGGAAAAGGACGAAGAGGGGGCCATTCTGGAGCCAGGCTGCAACCCCAGCGATGAGGCCCCCAAGACAGAGGTGAGTGGCCGGCGTGTTCCCCTGAGGAGGCAGGGCCGGGGCCAGTGCGTGCCTGCTCACACTTCCTCGCAGATGAGCTCAAGTGTGCAGAAACACAGGCACTGGGTTGAGACAAGTTGTGGCAAATGTGAGGGGACAGAGGGACAAGAAAGGAGGCCCGTGCTGTCTCCACCTTCCTGCCCATTCGGAGGTCTGTTGTGCTGTGGGTGTGTGTGGAGACCGAGGTGACTGAGTCAGGGCCCTGGGCCCAGCTCCCTGCCGGAGGGGCTCAGAGATGAAGGGGGCGCACCTTCCCCATCAACTCGGCTAGTGTGGGGGACCAGCAGCTCCTTAGGGCACTCTGAAGAAGGCGGGATGTGGCAGTGGGCAGGGAGTTGTCTCGGGGAAGCTCGAAGCACAGGCAAAGGAGAAAGTGTGTGTGTGTTTAGATCATCTACTCATGGCTAAAATTACTCACCTCCTGTATTCAATACCTAGGGCTGCCATAACAAATCCCACAGACTTGGGAACTTAAAACCATAGAAATTTTATTTTCTCACAATTCTGGAGGCGTGGGCAGTGTTGGTTCCCTCTGGAGGCTCGGAGGGAAAGTCTGTCCCGAGCCGGTTCCCTAACTTCTGGTGGCCGCTGGCACCCCCGGCCCCTCCTTGCCTCTCCCAGCATCTGGCAGCCGTCAGCAATCCTCGGCATTCCCTGGCTTACAGACCCGTCACTCGAATCTCTGCCTCTGTCTTCATGGGGTCTTTCCCTGGCTCTATGCATCCCCAACCCCCCTCCTTTCTCTCAGAAGGACACCAGGCATTGGATGTAGGACCCACCCTAAATCCGGAATCATTTTGAGGTCTTTAATTACATCTGCAAAGATCCGAGTTTCAAGTAAGTCCACATGCACAGGTACCAGGGGCTAGGATTGGACGTATCTCTGGGTGTGCATCCCACTATGCCTCCCCATCCCCTGTCCCACGATATCCCAGTGCACTCAAAGTAAATCCAAACCTTTTGTGAGGCCCTGCTGCTCTCAGGTGCCCCTGATCCTTCCCCTCACTGTGCTGTAGCCACATCAGTGGTCATTTGGTTCTTCAACTATACCAAGTTCACTCCCTGCTCAGAGCTCTGTCCCGGTTGTCCCCCACTTGGGACGCTTCCCACCCATCCTTCGGATGTCCCTCGGGCCTGTCTTGACCCCTCGGCTACTCTCATCCACTGTTCCACTTTGCCATCACGGTGTGTATCACTATTTGACACGCTCTTACTTATTTTCTTATCATCTCTCTCTACTTTTTCCCCGTCACCGATCCCCAGCATTTGCCACTAAACCCAGAATATTGTAGTTCTTAAAAAGTATATTTGTTGAGTGAATGAACGAATTTTTAAAAAGGAGAAAACTGCTTGACCCAAAAGAAATAATCTCTAATGATAGAACTAGACGTATCAGAGGGGTTGATGTGTTTGGGGGCAGGTTAACTCACCGGGGACCCTCACGTTATTCCCACCCAAGAGAGAAGGTGTGAGTCCCAAAGACTCTTGAGGTATGACCAAGACCCCTCTGGCTGGGCTGTTAGACAGAGATGCTTCACGTTTCTTTAACACCGTCCATTATAAACGCATGATCTGATCCTGTCACCTGGAGACCTCCACCAGGTGTCCAGAACGCAAACACGTGCCTCGGATACGGACTTTTTTTTTTTTTTTTAATTTTTTTTTTTCAACGTTTATTTATTTTTGGGACAGAGAGAGACAGAGCATGAACGGGCGAGGGGCAGAGAGAGAGGGAGACACAGAATCGGAAACAAGCTCCAGGCTCCGAGCCATCAGCCCAGAGCCTGATGTGGGGCTCGAACTCACGGACCGCGAGATGGTGACCTGGCTGAAGTCGGACGCTTAACCGACTGCGCCACCCAGGCGCCCCCGGACTTTTTTTTTTTAATGTTTGTTTATTTTTGAGAGAGAGTGTGTGTAAGCAGGTTGAAGGGCAGAGAGAAAGGGACAGAGGATCCAAAGCAGGCTCCGCACTGACAGCAGAGAGCCCGATGCGGGGCTCGAACTGACGAACCGTGTGATCACGAACTAAGCCAGAGTCGGACACCCAACCGACTGAGCCACCTCGGTGCCCCTCAGATCCTCACTTCTTTTTGACACTGAAGCCACTGAGTCCACGTGGCCACCTGCCAGTGGCTGCTACCTCTTATTTTCAGGCTAGGAGGCACCTGTCTTCCCAGGAGAGCTTCCCGTCTCACTGGCAGCATCTTCTAGTCTTGAAGGGTTAGGAAGTCACCCTGGTGGAAGAGCTTCAGGGAGGTCTCAGGTAGAGAAGGCTTCCTGCAGAAGCTCTGGGAGCTTTGGCACAGGCTCACCTGGACCTCTCGGGTCACTTGTATCTGACAGCCCTGGGGAGGGAGCCGGATGCCCGCACCCTCACGAGCGCTCTGCTTCCAAACCCAAGCCCGGGTCCCAAAGAGTAGCTCCCCACCCCCCACCTCTCTGTCCTTCTCCCCCTCCTGACCTGTCACGGAGGCACAACACTTTGGCACCCTTCCTCCAACCCCCTGGTTTTCGAGAGGAAGGAGCTGAAGCTCCAGGAGGGGACATGACCTTGTCCAAGGTCACAGAGCTCAGTGTTGACATGACGGACACGGGCTCTAGTCATCAGAATGAGCTACATCACACCGCATCTCTGCACATCCGTGGATTCCTGTATCCCGGGAGGCGTGTCGACTCCCATCCTCTTTGTCCCTCTCAATGATGATGACAGATAAAACAAAGAGATGAACAAAGACAAGACGGGAATAAATGTCATTCTTCCCAGGGAAGGCAGCCCTGTGTGAGGCACAGAGGACGGAGCGACTCCTTCAAGAGAGAGCAGGGGAAGGCCGCCTCAGTAGGCCCGAGGCATCGGCGCCGTGGAGGGTTAACCGCCTGTGACCCAGCCCCTCACAAGTATTTTAACATTTGGTGCTTAAAGAATGAGCCATTCTGGGAACTCCAGTCCTGGAACAGGCTGGCTATATCAAATCACAACACGGGCTTCTGTTTACAGGCAAAGCGCCCCCGGAAAGAGGGCACCAAGTAAGATCCGGCTCCCACACTGTAAATAAACTGAACAGGTGGTTCTCAGATGCTTGTTACGTACCCAGTACCGTGCAGGGCGCTCAGGTGATGCCAGAGATAAACTTTACCCCAAGGACGACACTCAGGATGTTTGACATCACATTCAAGACTTCGTAGGACCGATAAGTGCTGGCTTCCTCACTGTCTGGTTCCACTGCTTTTCCCGGGCATTCTCCTTGATCTCTCAGGATTTGATTCGAAATTCCTTTCTCCCTCAGCTGATGAGATACCACCTTCTCCTGGGCCTCCCCTGCCTTTAGAACTCTGTTTACTTTTTCCTCCTGGTTAAGTGGGCAGGTCTCCGAGCCTCAGTTCTTGGCCTGTCTCTCCTCACTTGGGAACACACTCCTGTGCTCTCCCTCTTCAGCCCCTCCCTTAGCACCTGTCCTACACTGAGAACTCGGGGGGGGGGGGGGTCACAGGGACCAGGTCCGTGGCTGTGCTATCCTGCACCTTCATTGCCCTCATTTATTTTGTTTTATTTTATGTTATTCTTTATTTTATTTTATTTAAAAAAAATTTTTTTAACGTTTATTTATTTTTGAGATAGAGACAGAGCATGAACAGGGGAAGGGCAGAGAGAGAGGGAGACACAGAATCTGAAACCGGCTCCAGGCTCCTGAGCGGACAGCACAGAGCCCGACACGGGGCTCGAACTCACGGACTGTGAGATCATGACCTGAGCTGAAGTTGGACGCTTAACTGACAGAGCCACCCAGGCGCCCCAATTATTTTTTATTTTAGAGAGAGACAGTGCATGTGGGTGGGGGAGAGGGGCAGAGGGAAAGAATCATAAGCAAGCTCCTCGCCAAGGCTTGATCCCACAACCCTGGGGTCATGACCTGAGCCGAAATCAGGAGTCGGACGCTCAATGGACTGAGCCACCCGGGTGCCCCCTTCATTGCCCTCTTCCCATTGACCTCCTCTCTCTCTAATCTGCAAAGCTAAGCCACCGTCGCACCAGTTTCTTTGCCAAGACTCGTGCGTGTCACTGTGCAATTCACACGGCCATGCTGCCTGGATCTATTAGGAACTCTTACCAACCGGCCTGAGCCAGTCTTCACCCACATTCCTCAGTTACTCCTCCCCCAGCCCCTCCCGCTCTGCAGACGACCTCACCTCCTAGGTGACTGAAAGGAAGAGCAGCCGGGGTGCTCCCTGCCTCAGACCCTCAGCGTGTGAATCCGAGAACAGGTCCCTACTTGCTCAGACGAACCCCCATCTGCTGTGATCTGGCTTCCCCCAAATGCCAGTTGCTGGACATTTTTACGGGACGCTTGTAGTGTGTGTCTGTGCATTTTAAGTGAGGGGTTACACTGGGGATTTCATCCATCCATGTATTCCAGGTTTCTAGCCCCTCACTAGCTCACCCCCTTCTGCCTACAGACATGTTCTGATCTGCCCAGTCCTAAAGAAATAGCCCCCAAGTCTGCCCCTCCCCTATCGCTCTGTCTCCCTCTCATTTGCTTCCCCTTGTGGTCTTGCTCTGAACTAAGAATTGAAGCTCTAAGTGCCACCAAAGACTGGTCATCCTCACCTCTGCCAAGGGGCTGATGCTGGCAACCTGCCCCGGAAGCCACCTCCCTCCCACCAGTGTCCGTCAGCACTGGGCCACCCAGCCAGCCTCCCTCCCTCCCCCTCCTAAAGAAGAGCTGCCACATTCTGTCCTCAGCCCCGGCTCCCACACTCTAGCTGTTGTGTTTTGTGACTGACCCCTAAGGTTGGGCCTCACCACCAGCCACTGGGCCGCTCCTGACTGCTTAGCACCAGCCTGGCCTGTGTCCCAACCCCACACGGACAGGGCACTGTGCTCGGATGCCTGCCAGCCCCTCACACCCAGAACCAAACTCCTCCTCCTGCTTGCTGTGTCTTCACTTGTACTCTACTGGAAGCCAAAGGGTTCTACTGGTTTCCTTTGTTCTCTTTAAGCGTTTCTGCTGATGAGGTACTTAATTTCTCCCACCTCCCTGCCTAATCATCTGGGTATCAGGGGGTTTCCCATTTGGTGCCTTCTGCTGTCCCTCCATCTCCGCCGTGGCCCCAGCTCTGCCCTTTCTTGTCTCTGCAGTCACAACCCACTCCGAACGGAATCCCTGGTCTCCAGACCCGCCCTGTACACGAGCACCAAGCTCATCATCCCGAAAATGCCACCTCCGTGGCTACTCTCCTACCGCAAAACCTTTGATCCCACTTGAGTTCACCCTCCTCAGCATGCTGAACTCCCCCCATCCATTCCCTTTCCCCTGTGATGGCGCAGGACTCCAGCCGGCCCACAGCACCCTGCATTGCACAAGATGCGATGCATCCTCCGCCCCCCACCAGAAACGCCTGCACCCCCAACCGAGGTGACCTTCACTGCTACCTGGAAATCCTCCCACTGAATCTCAGCCTTCCATAGGCCTTCCCCGACCGCCCCAAGGACAAACACCCCCAGAGACTCAGGCGCCTCCACACACTCAGTATAGTGCCCTGGGGGGGCCAACGGCACATGCTACCTGATGCCTCGGGTGCGTTCATAAATGTCTCTTTCCCAGCCAGAGAACTCACGGTGGTAAGGCCAGCTCATCCCAGAAGGAGCTAAAACTAATACTTTTGGATGAGTATTGGATAAACAGCTATTTTCCTATCCTTTTACTAAGTATCCACCTTCTCTTTTCGATTCCTTCTGTTCTTGTTGCACTTTTTTTTTTTAATTTTTTTTTTTTTTTGTTCTTGTTGCACTTTTATGCCACCAAAAATCTTGGAGCAGTGTAACAGGAAGATGAAATTTAGTGGGTAAGAAGCTAGGGCAGGAAGGACATGGGAAGTCAGGCATCAAGGAACAGGCAGTGTCACCTAGTAGTTGAGGGCTCAAGCTCTGGTCCTTGGTTTTGAATCCTGACTCCATTACTTCCTAGCTGTGTGACCTAGAAGTCACTTGACCTTTCTGTGCCTTAATTGCCCCACCTGTAGAACAGGGCTAATAGAAGCACCTAACTCCTGTCGCTTTTGTGAGGAATAAATGGGTTGATGCATGTAAAAAAAAAAAAAAAGAAAACTACATCAAGCACATAGCGTTACTATTACCGTCGCTTCTACTGGCGGTACAATTACTGCTCGATCTGGGATCCCCAAGATGTGCTGAGGATTTTCCCCACCCTCTCTTCCTAACTCCTGCTTTCCTCCTCTGTTCACAGGATGACACTCCTGTCCAGGACACTAAAATGTGAAGAGCTCCTTGTGCCTAGTGATGCAGCTGCTGGAGACCTCTCTTTAGAAGTAGCAGCAAGAGTAGTAGCAGCAAATGAAGCCAAAGCAGAATTTCGTGGAGGGTCAGAGGCAGCCTGAAGACAGAGCGTGTTATTCCCAGGTCTCCACGCTGAACGTCCCCTTGCAGACAGATCCGGCAGAGGGCAGCAGCCTTTTGTCAGCCTGAGTTTGTGTCACTTCCTGGACTTGGTTAAAAGCAGACAAACAAAAATTATTTAAAACAATTTACTGTGGTGACAACTCCCAGGAATACTGGTCAGCTGCGGGGCCTGAATCCTATCCACACCCACCTGTCCCTGCAGCTGACGTCGGAACTGGATTCTGATTTAGCTAATCAGATTTTGTTTGTGTAAAGTGATAGCCTTTTTACTGTTCTGACAAGTTGTTATGATTCTCAGATGTAAGTAAGAACAAATTTCAGACCGGCTAGGAACAAAAGAAAATAGTGTCGCTGGAAATATAAATCCGATAAGTTACAGAAGACCTTACATTGTATCAAGACCCGGAGACAACGTCTCAGCTTCATCCAAATTTGAACTGGCCAGCCAGTTTTTAATCCTTGGACTGGAAAGAGATAATTACTGCAACATTAAAAAAATAGGTATCTGTTCCATCCAGAGGGAGCTTTTACTTTTGGGTAGTTTTCTAGTTGTTGGTACACTGGGAGGTGACAGGCTTAGCGGTCCCTCTTCTGCCGAGGGTGGGGGGGTGGGGAGGAGGTGGAGGCAGGGAGCAAACCTCATGGAGAAGCAGATGTCCAGAGGTTTCACGGCTCCGTGTGCTGCATTTGCTGTGTGCAGAGCAAGGAGACCTTAACGATGCCTGCCCTCTGGGCCTGGAGGGATGAGATTTGCACTTCCAGGAGGAGATCTTGAGCATGGAGTAGATCTTTCCTGGGAGGTGCTTTGAGCATCATATTTTGAAAGGTACAAAACTAGAACATCCTTCCTAGATTCCCTGGGAAGCTGCTCTGGAATCAAAGCCCAGGCTCTCTTTCCAGACTCAGGAGGAGGGTTGGGTCTTCAGTCTGTTCTCACTGGGTAGCTTTCGCTTTAATGTTCTTTGTGGAAAGTGCAGGGGCTTTGCAAGGAACAGGGGCCTGACTACCCGTTCCTTGACTAATACCCTCCTCCCCTCTTGATGCACTCGTGCCCAAAGAGGTCAATCCACATAAATGTTTAATCTTTAGGGTTGGTTCTTACTCAGATGCGAGTATTTCAGTGTCTCGTTGTGCTGATGAGGTAGGTGGGCAGTTGTTTTTCTGGAGGCCTGTTAGACCACCTCCTACCCTGACTCAGAAAATAGTCCTCCAGACAAAGGGCCTTATGTCACTGCTGGTACCTCTATGTCTTCATCCTGTTACAGTTTTCCTAATGCCAGAATAGTGTTAATACTTGGGATATATATTTTTTCAAAACTATTTTTAAATACATGCATCTTCTAAAACTTGTAACATAGTCAAGCCCAATATTAGAAGATTTATGTTTTTGCAGAATTTTGGAGAGATGTGTGTTTCAGTTAATTTGAGGTCTATATAATGTATATCTGTCCATCCAATCATCTATCTATCTATCATCAACAGAGACGTATACACCCCCCCCCCCCCCCGCAAACTATTATATATGTCTTTGGGTTATTTCTACACGCACGCATATTCAGACCAGAGTTTAGTGAATGTGTGCATGATTATGAGCATGTGTGACATAAAGGGGACATCTGCCACTTTCCTTGACTTGAAAAAGGACTGGAACAGAAAGCATGGGATGTAGATGTGAAGATGAAACTATTTTTTGTCTGGAGCGGCTACACCTTACAGCAGCAGGTGAGTAAGGAGCAATACAAAATGACAGGAACGTGACACTGAAGGAGCAGGTGTGATGGGGTCAGAATACCTTTCTGTCTGCCTGGGTCCCTATTAGTCACATTCCTGAATCTCTTTTGTGAGAAAACAGAGACCCTATTCCCAGAGGTTGTCATTAGTGATGGGGGCTCTCAGCAGGGAGTTCACAAAGTGCAGGAACCTCAGAACCTCGGGTCCTGCCACAGGCTAGGCCAGCTGGTTATCACTCTCCTTTCCCGAAACAACTCTGATTATGTGTTGCATTTGCAGATCTGGGATCTCAAAGTTGAGGATCAAAGGAATCTATGGCTGTCTTAGGTTAGCTCCAGGTCCTTACCGGGCCAGGAAGATTGTGTTTCCTTCGGGCTTCCCTAATAGGCTTGAAAGAAAACACTGGTTCTTCACAGCTACAAGGCTAAAGAAAGGGGGCAGAGTCCCTCCTCCTGTACCTTTGTCATCCAGCTTGAATTTTAAACTGTATCCTTCCTTTCTCCAGAAATGGAGCAAGGAAAAAACCCCGGATGCTTTGAAAGGATATGCCAGTGTTTAATAGGGGGCTGTGACACTATTTCAGTTGCATGTGGAACCAGATAACCAGATGACCACAAGAAGCCCCGGGGTCTGAGCCCTCCACTCTCCTCACTGAGGTCACCCTGAACCACGTTGGTTTGGGCCTGTGATCAGTAGACTAGACAATAAATATATGTCCAATAAAAGGAAGAAACTAGTGGACAGGCAATAGGCTCATCATCTTCTTTTGATTAAATACTTTAGGGAGTGTAATAGTTTAGTTGAATGAATGAGGACCTTCAGTTGCTAATGAAAGAAGCCCAACCAAAATTGGCTGATGAAAAACAAAACTCTATGAATCAACCTCTCTCTCCCTCTCTCCCCCTGCCTTTCTCTCTCTCTCTCCCTATATGCTGAGGAACATACAAATCCATGGATAGGCCTAAATACAACACTCAGTATCAGAAACCTCTCATTCTTGGTCTCTGCTTTCCTCTGTGTTGGCCATATTCCCAACCAGGCTCTTCACAGCCTGCAAACCAATTGGGAAAAGCAGATTCTTTTCCGATGGGGGGGGGGGGGAGGAAATCCTGAAAAGGTTTTCTATAGGCCCCTGTGGATCACATGTTCCTAGCTGAACCAGTCTCTGTGACCAAGGAGGTGCAGAGTTCAGATTGGCCAGGCCTGGGTCACATGACACCACCACCCTGACCCCCTGCCAGGAGCTAAGGGTCAATCCTGTGCAATCTGCAAGGACTGTGAATGGGAACAACAGAGCTCAAATGGGGTGCTGTTACCAAAGGGAATTATGCTGGGTAGGCAAACACACACACACACACACACACACACACACGCCAGATGCGTCCAACAGGGAAATCCCAAATACACCAAACTACTATTCCATTGTTTACTAAAGAATTAAATTTGTTTTAATCAACTTGATGCTCTATGGACCAGGTAAAAATAGTATGAATAGAATGCTTCTATATGATGTGTGACCAGATGACTTCTGAAGATACCAAGACCACTGAGCAAAATGCAAGCGCTATTCAAATAAAATGGAATTTCTTTTCATAAGCCACCAGTGAAAATGAGTCTCATGATTTCATGGAATAATGTATTGCTTGTCCAGAGTTAACCTGGAGCTTCATGAGGGTAAAGACGATGTCTGTATTGTTCTTCATTGTGTATAGTGCCTCATGCATTATAGGTGCTCAATAAATATTTGTTAAGTAATGAATGATTGAACTGATTTCAGAGCTGGAGTAGGATTATTTTCAACATCTATCACTACCCAACACCTCCCTTATCTGATACCAGATGCCTGAAATGTCATAATTAGCCCCTGATTCCACTGGCTTCGGTCTTATTCCCCAATCAAAATGCATGTCCCGAGAGAAGGAATAGTTTAAGTCTCCTTTGTCATCCCAGCTTGGGTTGAGTTGGTTGTTGAGATCCTCCCCAGATGGGGTTGAAAAAAAGAGCAAGGTATAGAGAAGTCTAGGGGCAGGAGACACACTTCTCTCACCTCCCAATATTGCTTGGGGTAACCCAGGTTCCCCCTCAGTCCAGTGAGGTCCCAACCCCAGTGATTATGGTTGCTGAGAAGACGTTTATTCCAGCTCTGCCCTCAAATCCCACAAATCTGTGGGAATTCCGGAGAGGCTCCACTGTGGTCAAATGGGGCAGGAAACCGTGGTTCTTTGAGACCCCTCGGAGGAGGAGGAGACAACGAGTATGTTTCATGCTTCTCAGTGAAAAGGGAGCCACCAGGGCAAAACCATCCCCCTCAAAAACAGAATCAAAAAGACTTCTTATCCCTTCTAATCCTGGCAAGTTGTGGGCTTCTCTGTGGGAGCTGCAACACCCTGGTCCTGGCATTGCCAGGGAGATGCCAGGAGGGGCACATGATGCAGAAGGAAGGGGTCAAAATGAGCAAGAGTCCCCCTAGGTACTCCCGTAAGTAATGACTCTGGCCCTTCGTGGTGTAGTTTTACATACAGATTTCAGGAAAGTACTTGAATTTAGGCAAACCTGTCACGTCAGTTATCACACTTCTCAACCGCCTCTTTTTTAAAAGAATGAGTGGACTGGATTGTACTGGAATGTACTGGAATTGTCTGGAATGTACCAGCATTCAGAACAAGACTCTAGGATGATTATATATGGCTGGTACTCAAAATAATAGGACTTCCAACACTGGTCACTCCTGTCGGACTATCTAAGGAAGCCGCAGGTGCGGCATGGTGCCGGGCACGTCCCCATCACAACTGCCCCTGGCCCCTCAGGGGTGACAGTCACTCACTGACCACCTCTGGAAGCAGCTGGCATGAAAAAGCAAAGGGCCTGCTTTGCATTGCCTCTGATTCTGTATCTCCTGTCTTCCACCAAGCACAAAGAAAGTTTTAAGCCCTCTGTGTCCTTTGTGATTTCAAGATACTCATTATCCTTATTTTTTTTCCTCATTATAAAAGCAGTACATCTTTATTTTAAACAACTTGTGGAGGAAAAGAAAAATAAGCAAAAAATTGTAATTCCTCTACTTAGAAATCACTGGTGTTAAGATTTTATGGATTTTTGGGGCGCCTGGGTGGCGCAGTCGGTTAAGTGTCCGACTTCAGCCAGGTCGCGATCTCGTGGTCCGTGAGTTCAAGCCCCGCGTCAGGCTCTGGGCTGATGGCTCGGAGCCTGGAGCCTGTTTCCGATGCTGTGTCTCCCTCTCTCTCTCTGCCCCTCCCCCGTTCATGCTCTGTTTCTCTCTGCCCCCAAAATAAATTTAAAAACGTTGAAAAAAAAATTAAAAAAAAAAGATTTTATGGATTTTTCTAGTTTTTAAATCTGTGTATATATATATATGTATATATACACATATATATACATATATATATATACACACATATGTATTTGTTTTGTTTTAATTCTTGGTTGTAACAAAATTAAGATCTTACGGTATGTAATTGTCTATCTTTCTTCCTTGTCACACACTATCATGAACAATCACACTTTTTGCCCATGGAAACCGTGCACTTCTGTCCTCTTCTCCCCAGCCAGTAACTTCCAGAGCAAGACCAAGTGTGTATGAAACAGAAGGAAAATAAGAGGCGATGGTGGAAATGGTGTTCTGGCAGAAGGCAGTTCTTGTCACAATCCAGACCTTGGACTTCTATCCCCTCTAGGACTTCGTGCACTCTCAAAGCTTAAATCAAGTGAAAACGTGGGAGTGAAAACGCTCAGGCCGAGGCAGCTCCAAAGATTCATTTCTGATGATCCAGGGACTGCAAAATCCAGAGGAAGGCATGAGATAAACCTCAGAAAAAGAGTCACCGAGGGGAAACCACATCGAAACCCAGAGATGTGTTTACTAAAAAGTAGCTGAAGCTACTATGGGATATGGGACTGGAGCCTGGAAAAAGACGCACGTGTGAGCAGATTCAAGTTTCTGTTTGGATCAGGACATGGCCTGCAGTGGTGAAGCAGATCTGCCAGTTGTGACAACTGCGGTGGCCTGAGAGGCCGTTGGTGCCTAACCTCACAGGCAGCAAACAAGGCTCGGCACCCAGTCGAGAGTCCAGTCCCGGGGGCCGAGTGAGCAGGAAGGTCCCTCTGAATGGCGGAGCCGTATGATTAAATTGTATTCTCATTTCCAAAGAGTAACCGCATCATGGCAGAACCAACGCTGCACCGCTGAGGTCTAGATTGGGTCCGAATTCAGTGGCACACAACCGTTAATCATAAAATAGGAACCTAAGTGATGTTTAAAGCCGTTCACAGTTTCAAGGCTGACATCCTCCCAGCGTTATTCTAATCATCTCTTAATGGACCTTCTCTAATCTCCCCATCTTCCTCTCGTGCATCTGACCCCAAGTCAAAGGCATCTTTCTTCCGTCGGACTTCTAACGTTACCGTCATTCTCAAAAAGCCTCGATGCCCCCAAATCCCTTAAGTAAAATTAAAACATCAAAGCACGGGTTTCAAAGTTCTCCAAGAACCACCAGTCCCCTTCTTCCACGCCAGTTTCCACCTTACTTGCTAACCAGCCAAGCTAAGCTCATTGGCATGGAATTGCCTCAAGAGCCGGAGAAGTCGTCAAAGGACAAAAACGGTCACCTCCTTTGACCATGTCACTTCAGGAAATCACCTAGAAATCTGGACAAGGTCAGATGCGTCAGTCAAGTCGCATTGACATGGATGAAATGTTGGACACCACTTAGGGTCCCTTACAGAAGAAGGAGATCATGCTGCATTGTATCGCTGGAGCCCTCTGAAGTCACGGCGGACAGCTTAAGGGATGAGAAAGCAAGCGTGGGAAATTCAACAATAACCTTGAGAGCGGACACCGGCAGAGGCAGGAGAGGCCTCCAGCCTTACCTCCCATGGCACCTGGCGAGGGGAAGGAATGAGCCCCAGGAGGGGGCTCCGACTCAGGCAGGGCAGAGTGAGCCCAGCGAAGGCACCGTCTCAAGGAGAGGGCAAAGCGGATCGCTCAGGACTCTGCTGAGAGCTCCTCCCTCCCCGCGGTCACCCCTGAACCCACCGCACCCCGAACCTGTCCTCAAACTACGAAGGAGTTCGAAGCTCTGAAACCTCGGCTCAGGAGGAGGAGGATAACCTCAGACAAGGAGAGGGTGTCGTTAAAAGTCTGACCGGCCATCAGAGCAAATAGAGGGCTTGGCCGGGCTGCCCTCCTCCGCCACGTCCTCGGGCAGGGCTCTGGGATCACTACGGGGCCAGATTCGGTTATGAAAAAGGTTTTTTAGTTTTGCTCTCTGATTTGAGGGCTTTTCACTTGTGTCCCTCCGCCCCCGCCAAGGGCGTGAGCTCAGGTCCTGACCTTCAGTCACTGAGAGACACCCCAAGAGCCCGCTGGCCTCAGGAGGAAGGGAGAGGGGAAGAGCAGAGAAGCTGGGGGAAGCGGGGAGCTTCCAAAAGGTGAAGGGGCAAGAACACTGACCCCTCGGGAGAGCTGACAGCTACGGAGCAACGGCTGCCACGGACCCCGACTCAAAGGAAGCTTGGGGTCCTGAACCTGGCCCTCCTCAGCCCTGGGAAGAGGCGGGCGCCGGGGGCGGGGCGCCGGGGGCGGGGCGCCGGGGGCGGGGCGCCGGGGGCGGGGCGCCGGGGGCGGGGCGCCGGGGGCGGGGCGCCGGGGGCGGGGCGCCGGGGGCGGGGCGCCGGGGGCGGGGCGCCGGGGGCGGGGCGCCGGGGGCGGGGCGCCGGGGGCGGGGCGCCGGGGGCGGGGCGCCGGGGGCGGGGCGCCGGGGGCGGGGCGCCGGGGGCGGGGCGCCGGGGGCGGGGCGAGTCTAGGCCCCGCCCTCCCGTTGCAGGGGGCGCCCGGGCCGGAAGTCCTCCAGGCCCCTGCAGCCGTCTGGGCGCCTCTCGCCTCCGCCCCACCTGCCGCCCCTTCCGAAGCCTTTCTAGCCCACCGCCCCAAGCGAGCTACCTGGCGTGTGGGGCCTGCGTTCCCTTTGCAAAGGGAGACCCGTAGTGCCTACGGGCGGGACGTGGCGAACATCCTGCGAGCTCCGTACCTGCAAGATCCCGTAGGCAGCCCTGGGAAAGTTAGCTCTTAACCCTCCTCCGGGGTTTCTTCCGCGCCCGCTCCGCCCGCCTGCTTTCAGCAGCGGGCTGCCGTCCGAGGGCACGAACGGGAGGCTGAGCCAGGCGCGACGGTCCCCTCGCGCCCAGCGAGCACTGACGGCGGCGAGACGCTGCGCGGCCGGCACCCCGCGGGGCCCCGCACCCTCCCAGCCGCGGCCTCCGCGCCCGCCGCTACCGCGGTGTGCAGCGTAGACCCGGGCGCTGGGTGGTCTGGCTGAGGCGAGAGGGGTTCCGAGGCCCACCGCTGCGGGTGCACGGTCCAGGCGGTGGGAGAAAGGTCGCAGGTCGGGTCGGCGGGAAAGGCGACGAGAGGCGGGGCGAGGCTGAAGGGAGGCGCCGGGAACCGCTCTGCCGAGAGTGGCTCGTTGGTCTAGGGGTATGATTCTCGCTTCGGGTGCGAGAGGTCCCGGGTTCAAATCCCGGACGAGCCCAGGCTTTTCTTTCTTTCTCTCCGCACTTTACACTTTCATTCTTTTTTTCTTACTCACAGTTATATGAAACAGAGTGCTCTGGTCCCTTGAGCTCGAATGTTGATTCCCCCAATTTTAAGAAGCAAGAAATCGAATGGGATCCATTCGTACCAAATGGCCACGGTGCGTCGGAGAGCAAGGGGGAGAACCGCTGCACCCTTACAGCACGCGCGCTGGGAAAGAGAGGCGCCTGGTGCAGAGTCCTGGTCCCCCCAACACCCCCGCCGCACGTGGGCAGGGCGCCGAGCACTGGTCGGTCCTCGAGAAGGGGCGCGCCGTCCACCTGCCGACGCCCAGCACCCGGCCCGCGGCTGGACGGGCGCGGGGTGGGGCGTGGTTAAACCACACCTGCGGGCAACCGAGAACGGAACTCTGCGTCCCCTGCCCACGCGCGCGACTCGGGAACTGGCCGGGGTAGGGGCAGCGTTTCCAAAGTGTTAAAATGTCTTCAAACTTTCTACGTTTTCACGTTGTCTTTTCATGGTATCGGGTGTAATGTTAAAAAAAAAAAAAAAAAAACACCTCGATTTCGTGTTTTGCACCAACATATACTTATTGCATGTATTGCTCTAAGATTCAGAAACTTTTTAATTCATCAAGGAAGTTTTTTTTAAAAAGGAGGGCTCGTCCGGGATTTGAACCCGGGACCTCTCGCACCCTAAGCGAGAATCATACCCCTAGACCAACGAGCCGATGTAGTCTCCCGCTGCCTGCTATACTAAAGGAAGGGAAAGATACTTTTTCAGGCGCCCCCAAGTGGTTATTTATATAGTGTGTCTCCAGCGTTCGTATGGTCTTGTGTTCTAGAGTTTTCTATTTTCCTTTTTAACTTTTTATCTTTGAGAATCCGACACAGAAGAAAAACAAACGGTCTCGTTACTAGCGTAATATTTACCTCTTATTTCGAAAACCGTAAGTCTGTTTATATTCATCGCTAATAGATCGCAGTGTGTCTGTTGCAATGTCCCTGTGGCAGGAAAATCCTAGACACTTTCCCTTACCGTGTTCTGGACCTTGCGCTTTCTAATAATAGTAAAATTGTCGGTTTCAGGACTACCTTTTATCCTAGGGTTCAAAATGCCACCTTTCCAAGCCTTGTGAATTCCCATTGTGTTTTTACTCAAACTATTCTCTTCGGCTGGAAAATCTCTTTCCTTTCGGATAAATCCCAAACTCTGACCTTCCCGGAGAGATCCTGTAACATATTAAAATCAACTGTATGTGGCATAGAACTGGGGTGCAGTCTTGGCTCCTCTAATCATGATTTATTGGAGGACAAGATGCCAACACCAACACTGAAATCTGTATAAACTGGCAACCAATTGTGTAATTCATTATAACTGGTGTCCGATCGTCCCAGTATCTTTTATGGCATGACTTGCTTACTATATTTTAAATTCTTAAATATTTAGTATTTAAACTTATGCCAACAAAGCTGGTGCTCAGTAATTGGCGAACTGGTTTCAAGTTCCTTAACAATACAGATCTTGGTAAACTGTCTCTCTAACAAATAACAAACCAGATCGGCAACAAGTGGAAGGGTGGCTCCCCTAAATAGACCTCTTCATTTGTTTTATTTCATATCAGTGCGTTCATTCATCTGATTGCTCGACAAACAGTACAATACTATGTACCAGACACTGAATGGTCAACTTTCTTCCTATGGTTTTTGATTTTATTAAAGCCCCAGGACAGGACCCATGGGCAGGAAGAGCCGCCAAGAAGTTTCTATTTCTCATGAGAATGAGGAGCTAAAAATTATGACTTGTGAGATAAACTACTGTCGCCACTTCAGATTTCTGAAAACCTCGGTTTCTACAGTTCCTAAGGTGTCTCTGTGCTCTCCTTTCCTGCTTGAATTTGCTATAGTTATTACTGTTTTCAGGGGGTTTTTTCTTACTCCTACTTCGCTCCAGGGATTGAAAAAGTTTGTCTATTACTCTTCAGGCTCCATCGGAGTATCTCACTTGCCTCTCACAACGATGCAGGAAGACCGACAGTAACAAAACTTCAGAACATCGATTGCCTAACCCACGGTGATAAATATCTGTATCCTGGTGAAGGAACACCTGTGACCTGTGACCCTCCGCAAGGGACATTCTTCCCTTGTAGGTTTCTGTGAAGCAGAAGTGGGGTCCAGGGAGGCAGAGGATCTTAAGGAGCATTTTCTCCCCATCACAGTGAATGAAAAAGCCTGGTGACATGTACTTCCACAGTCAACCTCTCTCTAAGGACCCCCATTATTCTTGTTACCCCAATTTGGTGCCCAGAAATATCATAGACACTAGAACTCTAATTTTCAGTATTTTCTAGCAAAAAATGCAACCCTTCTGAATTCAGCCATCCTGGCAATAGAAATGTCAATGAAATTGATTCAGCTTCAGGCAAATCTTTTTCATGGTGGCCTGGGATTCATCTTTGACTCTGATATCTATTTGTGAATAACCCGATTCTCGGTGTTCCAGAAACCTCTTGCTATCGCGACCCACAGATCACAGTGTTCCAATGCCTCTAGCAACATATCTTAAAAGACAAGGAGGGAAGGAACGCCAGTGAGAATACGGGAGGTGGGGGAAGATTCTGCCACAGTCACAAATAGCTGTATGAAATTTTGGTGTCTGTCACCCTCTTCCTAATTTCTCCCATTAATTCCAGCCCTAGAAAATTCTGTCTGTATATATTTGCCAGCACTAGATGCTCCTGAGTGCCCCTTATCTTTTTTTTTTATTTATTGAGAGGGGGAGAGAGAGAGAGAGAGCGCAGGGCAGGGACAGAGAGAGGGAGAGAGAGAGAATCCCAAGCAGGCTCCACACCAGCAGCACTGACCCCGACGCAGGGCTCTAACTCATGAACGTGAGATCATGACCTGCGCCAAAACCAAGAATCAGACACTTAACCGGCTGAGCCACCCAGGTGCCCCACAAGTGCATTTTTTGTGCACTGCATGGAAAAGGAAGTCTGTGAGCCGATGGGCCTGTGTAGATAGCTGTTATCAGAAGGCCTCTGTGCATGACTTTTTCTTATTATTGATTTTGTGGGGAAAGTTCTCCCCCAAGGAGCCCCTTCTTTTCAGAGGCAGTCATGCACTAAAAGGACCTCTCTGACTTGATTGGGAGTCCTCGGTGGATTCTGATCGTATTGCCTGGACTGCTTGAGCTGGTGAAGGGAAGTTTCTAGGAGGAGGAAAGCAGTATAACCAATAATGATTGGAATCCAAAGGGTTTGGGTTTGTTTTTCCATTTACTTTCTGCGCAGGATCGGAAACCAGTGTAAGGGCTGTGGCTCAAACAACCTCGCGTGATTGTTTTTTTCTTTGTAACTTCACTAGATCAGTTTAATAGACATTCACCCATCTCTTCATCCGACAAATATAATGCAGACATAAATTGCATAGGGAGGGTTTGCGACTTGAATGGGTGGCAAGCATAGGCCTCTTTGAGAAGATAACATGGCAGCAAAGGCTAGAAGGTCAGGAAGGTGTGTCTGGAAGGTCAGGTCCGTATCTGGAAGAACCAACTGGGTAGAGGGGGATAAGCCAGTGCCAACACCCTGAGACCTGAGTGTACCTGAAATGTTCCAGAAATAGCAATGGGGAGAGTGTGGCGACGAGGAGGGGAGCAAGAGTGAGAGTAATAGGAGACGAGTGTTGCTGTGTGCCAGGCTCTGTCTGAAGGCCCTGGGAAAACATGGAACCGTATGGCTAGTCCCTCGTGTCCCTAGAGGGGGACCATTTTATATGGGAGACAGACAGGTAAGTAGATAATAGCAAGCAAGCGCTGATATGATACTAGTAACATTTATTGAGAACGTACCGCCCAATACGTTACTCCCATGTGTGTTTGCAAAGACCCTGAGAGAGGAATCCTATTCTAAAACCTAAAGACGATGCGTTAGAAATCAGAAGGAGTACAGAGCTGCACCGGATGGCAGTGGTCAAGTGCACACAGGGCGGCGCAGGTATTAGAGACTGCGGGAAACCTTTCTAGAGGAACTCACCCTCCACTTATATTCTGAAAGACGAGAAGATAAACTTTGACCGTCAAGGGACAGAGGGAGGCCTGAAGCCTGAGGAAGCAGCGAGAACAGAGCCCTGCTGGCGTGAAGAGGCAGGGCTGGAGCCGAAGGCAGGTTCGGATTGCACGACTGGAGTGTGGGCTGGAGCGCACAGGGCAGGGGCTCACAAACGCACTCTGCAGGGATGTGCATGCCGGCCAAGGTGTTTGGGCTTCATGCTTAGGGCAATAAGGAGCCGATGAAAGGCTCTAGAAAGGATGTGAATGGGAAATTCATTCTGTCCGCTTTCAGGTGGAGGCCAGCCCCCTGCGAAACAACTCATAGTCGAGGTTTTCTCGTTTGTTCTCTCTGGCCTGGTTTTCCTACCTGTGGGGGGTGCACACAGGCTTTGGGGGACCGGAGAGAATGCCAAGGCATGCGGGGAGAAGCTGGCTGGGGCTTGAAGCCAGGGAAGAAGGGAGGGGGGCTGCTGTGCTCAGCCCGGGGGTGGCCAAATCCGGGTGTCATCCAGGAGTCCCAGCAACTAGTGCTCGGATAGACAAGCCCTCTGACTTTTCCAAGCAGGTGATGTCTCAGAGGTCGTTTTTCCCACGTACTGTAGAGCACCTCACCGCCACGGCAGCCTCTCAGGCTCCGTGTAGCCCTTCCGCGGCTTCCCCGGGCGGCAGACCTCGATATCTAATTGCCTTCTGGTTCCCCATGGTGTGTTCTCGGCATTTTAAGCTATGTCCAAGGCCCAGCTCGTTAGCCGTCCTCACAGACCAGTTTCTTTTCCTTGGCTTTTATTTTATATATATACACACACACACACACACACACATATACATATATGTATACATATACATATATATTTATATATATATACACATACATATATATTTATATATATGTATGTGTATATATATTTATTTACATATATATGTATATATTTATATATAAATATATATTTATTTATATTTATATATATATTATATATATTATATATTTATAAATATATATAGAAATATATATTTATATATACATATATATGTATATGTATTTATTTACATATATATAAATTTCTTTTTTATAAAAATTTTTATTTATTTTCATTTATATATTTATTCATAAATTATTTATATAAATTTATTTGTATATATATTTATATAAATTTATTTGTATATATGAATTTATTTATATGTTTATTTATATTTTATTTATATTATATGTATATTTATATCTATATTTATATGCATATTTATATGTATATTATTTGTATATATGAATTTACTTATTTATTAATTTATTTACATCCAAATTAGGAGTAGATTCCTGAATGCCCCTTACCCATGTAGCCCACCCCCGCCTCCCACAACCCCTCCAGCGACCCTGTTTCTTCTCCATATTTAAGAGTCTTTTATGTTTTGTCCTCCTGCCTGTTTTTATATTATTTTTGCTTCCCTTCCCTTATGTTCATCTGCTTTGTATCTTGAACGCCTCATATGAGTGAAGTCATATGATATTTGTCTTTCTCTAATTTCACTTAGCGTAATACCCTCTAGATCCATCCATGAAGTTGCAAATGGCAAGATTTCATTCTTTTTTGATTGCCGAGTAATACTCCAGTGTATATATATACCACATCTTCTTTATCCATTCATCAGTTGATGGAAATTTGGGCTCTTTCCATACTTTGGCTATTGTCGATAGTGCTGCTATAAACATGGGGATGCATGTGTCCCTTCAAAGCAGCACACCTGTATCCCTTGGATAAATGCCTAGTGGAGCAATTTCTGGGTCATAGGGTAGTTCTATGTTTAATTTTTTGAGGAACTGCCATACTGTTTTCCAGAGTGGCCACACCAGTTTGCATTCCCACCAGCAGTGCAAAACAGACCCTCTTTCTTCGCGTCCTCGACATCATCTGTTGTTGCCTGAGTGGTTAATGCTAGCCATTCCAACAGGTATGAGGTGGCATCTCATTGTGGTTTTGATTTGTATTCCTTGATGGTGAGCGATATGGAGCAGTTTTGCATGTGTTGGTTGGCTATGTGGATGTCTTCTTTGGAGAAGTGTCCATTCATATCTTTTGCCCATTTCTTCACTGGATTCGTTTTTTGGGTGTTGAGTTTGTTAAGTTCTTTATAGATTTTGGACACTAACCCTTTATCTGATATGTCATTTGCAAATATCTTCTCCCATTCTGTCGGTTGCCTTTTGGTTTTGCAGATTGTTTCCTTTGCTGTGCAGAAGCCTTTTATTTTAATGAGGTCCCAATAGTTCATTTTTGCTTTTGTTTCCCTTGCCTCCAGAGACATGTTGAGTAAGAAGTTGCTGTGGCCAAGGTCAAAGAGGTTTTTGCCTAATTTCTCCTCGAGGATTTTGATGGCTTTCTGTCTTACATTTAGGTCTTTCAACCATTTTGAGTTTATTTTTGTGTAGGGTGTAAGAAAGTGGTCCAGGTTCATTTTTCTGCATGTTGCTGTTCAGTGTTCCCAGCACCACTTGCCAAAGAGACTGTCTTTATTCCATTGGATACTCTTTCCTGCTTTGTCAAGGATTAGTTGGCCATACATTTGTGGGTCTATTTCTGGGTTCTCTATTCTGTTCCATCGATCTGAGTGTCTTTGTGCCAGTACCATACTGTCTCGATGATTACAGCTTTGTAATACAGCTTGAAGTCTAGGATTGTGATGTCTCCACCTTTGGTTTTCTTTTTCCAGATTGCTTTGGCTATTCGGGGTCTTTTCTGGTTCCATACAAATTATAGGATTGTTTGTTCCAGCTCTGTGAAGAATGCTGGTGTTATTTTGCTAGGGATTGCTATTTTATACATATTTTAAAAGTTCATTTACCTATTTTGAGAGAGACAGAGACAGAGACAGAGAGCGCAAGCAGGGGAGGGGCAGAGAGAGAATCCCAAGCAGGCTCTGCACTCAGTCCCAATCCCAAGAGTCAGACACTTAACCAACTGAGCCACCCAGGAGCCCCTCTTCCTCGGCTCTTAGTTTTGGTTGCCTGGCTACCGCCATTCTTTACTCAGGCCAAAAACTAGAGGTTACACCTGTCTTTCTGGATGCTTTTCTATTGATTAGACTTCCCATCCAATTGATCCCCAGCCCCATCACCATCTCCCTGAAATGCTTCGCCACCCCTTGTCTTCCCCTCTACCTCTCTTCCCACTCACCTGGTCTGCTGCAGTGGTCACCCTCCTAAAACACAGGCTTGAACTTGTCACTTCCCCTTTACCTCTCCCCACTGCCTGTGCAATAAAGACAACCTAGGGCTCTTCAAAAGATGACCACGGCCTACTTTTCCAGCATTCTCTTTCCCTCGCTCCTCTGAAGTTCCAAACCATGCAGGATTTACTATTTCTTGCACCTGGTACTGTTTTCCTGTTTCTGAGGTTGCTTTTCCTGCCACTTTCTGGCGAACCTGTACTCATCGTTTAAAGCCCACCTCAAATGCTACATCCTCTGTGCATCTATCTTTCCCACACATCTCTCGGGCCAGTGGTTCTCAGAGGGGGAAGGTATGTGTGTTGAGGTACATCACAGTCAGAGAAGCTTGTAACATTGCATGTGTCTTTGAGAACCACTGCCCCTGTTGGCCTTGGGTTTCTCCTTTATTCGCCCTTCTCTTCAAGCATTAAAAAACCTCTAGTACCAGGGTACCTGGGTGGCTTGGTCGGTTAAACGGGTTGAACGTCCTACTTCGGCTGGGGCCATGATCTCATGGTCCACAAGTTCGAGCCCTGCGAGGGACTCTGTGCTGACAGCTCAGAGCCTAGAGCCTGCTTCACATTCTGTCTCTCTCTCTCTCTCTCTGCCCCCTCCCCTGTTCACACTGTCTGTCTCTCTCTTTCTCAAAAATAAATACAAAATTTAAAAAAAATCTAGTACCTGTTTGTCCACACTGGTGGACTGTGCACTTCTTGAGAGTAAAGCCTAGGTGTTCTACAGCTATAGCACATAGTAGTTGCTCACTGAATGCATTTGTATTCTATTCAATGGACATTCCAGACACACTTCATTAGGATCTTATAGGGCAAAATGTCACGCTTTTTTAGTTTTCTCTCACTAATGCTAATTATTATGAATTTGCATACAAGGTTGGGAGGCTAAAACAGCAAAAATATCAGGACCGGCGTTTATAAAGCTGACTTTAGACAAAACCCAAAATGAGAGATCGCACTTGGGTTTTCTCACCAGGCCCCACTCTTGTCCTAATTGTCTAATTGTCTAATTGTCTAATTTCGTTCCTTCCTTCACTCCATCGCCCTCCCTCCCCCCGCCGCCAATCTGTATTCTTCCTTTCCTTCACTTACTCTCAACTTTTCATGCTTCTGTTCCCCCTTCTGTGCCCTTCTTGGGTATCTCATAAGGACCCTTCCAAACACTCTCCAGTACTTATTGGGCATCCACTGAGTGGCATCCACTGTTCTGGGCCAAAGTAACCAAGTTGAGCAGAGTCGGCCAAGACACTTCAGAGTCAGAAACTTCCCCACGCCCGCTTTTATTGACAAAATGAGGGACATTTAGTGTGCAAAAGGGAAAATAAACAAAAAGCGCATTCATTCGTGTTCCAAGCAGCAGGAAAGCGTTCCCAGTTTCCACCCTTTCTTAAGCCAAAAGGAGTACTCCTAAGAGGAGATCCGGGCAAGATGGAGACTTCTTTTAAAGCTAGATTTCTCCAATTGCGACACATGAATTACCTAGTCGAGGCAAAGGACAGGCCTCGCAAGGGACCAGGCGGGAGATGTGCTCCATGTGGGCGACCGAATCATCCCATCATCCCATCGTCCCCTTCATTCTATTTTCTTTGTAAATGAACTGCTGCTTTCCCTTTAGGTGAGGCTCCAGAAACCCAGAAGGGCTGACCCAGAGGCGAGCGCAGACCCGGCGAAGACCCGCCGGCCAGGAGACACTATGCAGAGATCTGCTGGACTGGAGCTCCGAAGAGGCAGAGGAGACGGCGGCCGGTGGACGGGACACTGGCGGACACCGGAGCAGGCGGCGCGCCGGGCGGCAGCCAGCGCCGCCCAAGACCCAGGCCTCTAGCGCCAGGAGAAGGAGCCTGGGGTGGAAGCCTGGGTGGGACCGGGGGGAGGGCGGGCCTCCGGAGCAGAGGGCGTGATGGGCAGTCGGTGTCCTCCAATCGCGTCCTGGCGAGGGAGCGGGGCCGGCCAATGAGCGGACGGCTGGGGCCGGCGTGGGGGCCAGGAGCGGGGAGCGCGGCGTGGAGGTGCCAGCGGGCGCGGGCGCGGGCGCGGGCGCGACGAGGCTGGAGCCCCTGTGGCGAGCCGAGCCGAGCGCAGCGGGGACGGGGACCCAGGGCCGCGGCGGCGGCGGCGGCGGCGGCGGCGGCGGGAGGACGATGGCAGTGCCCGCCGGGGCCGAGGCAGTGATTGCAGCCCCAGCCCGCAGGCGCTGGCTGTGGTCGGTGCTGGCGGCGGCGCTCGGGCTGTGTGAGTGATGCCGGGGCCGGGCCGGGGCGGCGGGGGCCTCGCGGGGCCGGCGCCCTTCCCTCGCGGCAGCCGCGGGCCCTGCGCGCCGGGCGCCGAGATGGGGAGGGGGCGCGGCCTGCGCGCTCCGGGGCCGGGGGAGCGCGGAGCCTTCCTTCCTCCCGATCCCTGCGCGTGCGGGAGGAGGGGCGAGCTCCCCACCTTGCTCCTTCCTGGGGGGGGGGGGGGGGGACTGTCGGGACCGCGGGCCGGCGGGGTCTCCTGCCCTCCCCGCCTGGGGACCCGGGGTCGCCCGGGCCCGCCTGGGATTCCGGTTCGGGAGCCCGGGGTTCGGGCGCCCGGGGTTCGGGCGCTCTCCACCTATGCGAGGTGGCGGAAGGTGGTAGGGCTTTCATTTGCCAAGGCCTTTGTTGGGTTGTTTCCCCGCTTTAAGCGAATGTTTGGTTTTACCTTGTAAGTTCCATTTCGGGTGCTCCCCGATCCATTTTTTAAGGCTCGTGATGGAAGAGCCCCGGGGTCTCGTGCGTCTCGTGTGGCTTGCAGAGCACCCACCGAGGGGACATTTAGATTACCTCTGCTTCGGAAGCAGAGACTGGGAACATCACTGGAATACTGGAATGAGCTGGCTTAAAAGAATTTGGTCAAATACGTAATAACTCCAGGCATAGTCACCGCAGTTTGTCAAGACACATTAAAAAGCCCGTTTTTCCTTTTCCCTTTTTTTTTTTTTAAATGACCCTTTTTTCTTGCTTAATTTCATGGGTCAACTTAAGGTAAACCCCAGGCTCGATTTATGGCATTGGGTGAGTTGTTTTATGGACGTCTGAAGTGTTGGCCATAGGACTTTTTTGTGCTGTTGTTCAAAGCGGCGTACTTGCTGCCTCAGAATGTGGTTAAGTAATGGTTATAGAGAGGGCCAACTCCTGGGAAACCACGTAGACTTTTTCGTTTCTTTTGTTCCTCAAAATACCAGTTGCATCACAGTGTCTGAATACAAGTTTACTCAGTAATTTCTTCCCTGGAAAAGTCTTCGGTGTAATCTTCCGAACCAGGAAAACTTACCATTTAGCCACTGATCCCAGCATGGTGAAGTATGAACCTAGAAGTCTCACCCTCCTTGAAAATGTACTTCGTATGCATAAGACAGTCCATTCCCTGTAAATATCTCTAGTGAGGGGGAAAAAAAAAAAGGTTAAAAGTGTGTGTGTGTGTGGGGGGGTTGTTGGTGATGATGACAGTATTTGTCTTTTAAGTAAAGGCAGGAAGTAGCCTAAAACTAAGGTTGGTCAGAAAGCTCGGGTGCTTCAGACAGAATAATTAGGCACGAGAGGTCAGACATTGTACTGAGGACGTCAGGATGATCTTAATTAGACTGAAGATACTAAAAGAAGCAGAACTGAAAACCTGAGTATTCATGGATATTAATATGAACAGATCATCAGAATGAGAGCTACATTTATCTCGGATGTACCCAGCTCTTCCGTAATGAAAGGTGCACACTGACGTATGAGTGTCAGCAGCTAAGGTGAGCTTAATTTTAGAAAACGGTTGAATGCTGCTTCTTGCCAAATCGTCTTTTTCTGGTCATGGGCGGTGTACGTAACAGTTCGTTTTTATAGAAAACCTTCCTGAATTTGATGCAGATACATAGTTACCCAGCAAACCTTTTAAGTACCAAGCACCAAAAGTATTCTAGAAGGACGGTCCCTGACTTCACATCATTTCCAGTTCAGTGGGAGAAACAGAGTGTGATAGTTAATACAAGAAGTCCTTGGATAACGGTGTGCTGTGAGAGCCCCTAGGTAGAGCCATCATCTCAGACTGGAGGGCAGGCCACCAGAGGAAAGGGGTGCTTAAGCTGAGTAGGCACTGGGCGAGGAAACCGCATATACAGAGTCCTGGATGGACCCGTTGGTCGGTCCGTGTGGTGGGAGGTAGGAGCGTGGCTGGGAAAGAGATGGGGGCAGTCAAGGCAGGAATGCCAGCCAGAGGCATTAACTCACAGAGGACCTTGCTTGCCATTTGTAAGGTGGATCTTTATCCTGAGGACTGTGGAGGCTGGTGAAGCCTTTCTTTCTCTGTGGAGACGTGCAGGATGGGTCGGAGTGGTCTGAGACGGAGGAGATCAGAGGGCTATTCTAATACTCCAGAGAGGGGGGCGTGAATGAAAGCAGTGGGATATGAAGAGAGGACACGCTCTTGAGCGCTAGCTAGAGAGTAAATTTGATAGGGCTTGCAAATTGATGTGCCGTCGGCTTGAAAGAGGAGGGTAGGGTGATCCTAAGGTTTGGGGCTTGGGAAGCTGAGCCTATTTTTGGCAGGTGGGGCTTCTCACAGGTCAAGAATGTGGATGAGGGAATAGCATATGAGGAAGATGGTGATGAAGTTACTTTGGGGTATGTTGAGCTTTACACGCTGCTGAGACATCCTAATAGAAGTGGGCAGAAGACAGTTGGGATGGATGGTGCTGGGGAGATGAGAAAGCTCTGGTCGGAAGCACCGATTTGGGAGGCATCACAGAAGAGAGTAAAAGCTTGCATGGTTTGGATGAGGTCACCGTGGAAGAGTGTGTTGAAGGAAATAGCAGAGGGCCGAGGACGGAGCCCTGGGCTATCGGGAACCTGGGAGGGAGGTCTGATGAGGAAATGAAGACCGGGAAGAATGTGGTGTCTTGGAAACCAAGACCGAATGAAGGTTGAAGGAAGAGATAGTGGTTAACAGTGTCAGATGAGGATTGAGTGCATTTGGCAATTGTCGTGTCTCTGATCACCTTTACATAGGAAGGACACACACAGGGTCTGAAGAAGGAAGCTCCGTGATTGGCACCACCCGTTTCAGTAAATGGCTTTCATCTAATTGCCCAACCCAGAAGGCTGGGACCCACCCTCGATTCCGCCCTGCCCCTCATCAAGCCCCGCATCCGGTTCTGCCATCGCCCAAATGCGTTTGGAATTCACCCCCTTTTTTTTCTTGTCAACGAACCGTCCGCTTTTAGCATTTTAGGCAGAGTCACCCAGCTGGTCTCCCCCATTTCCCCATCTTGCCTCTTTTTAATCCATTCTTCGCCCAACTGCAGGAATGATTTTTAGAAAAATGTAATCAGATCGTCTTACTTTCTTGCTTACAGTCCTTAAAGGCTTCCCCTGACATTCTCAGTGACTCACCAGCTTCTCCCCATGGCCTGCGGTGCTTTGTGTGAGATCTGGTTACTGCCTCTCTGACTTCAGCTTGTGTCACTCACCCCCTGGCTCACTCTGTTCAAGCCACACTGCCATCTTGTTCTCTTTGACACTCATCCCCCTCTCAGGTCCTGTGCATTTGCTGTTCCGGCTCCCTGGCATACCGTTTCCCCAGGACTGCCCAGAGCGGTCTCCTTTTCGTCAGTGAGGGCATAAATGTCACTTTTTCAGGGGCACCTGGGTGCCTCAGTTGGTTAAGTGACCGACTTTTGATTTCAGCTCAGGTGGTGATCTCATGGTTCGTGAGTTCAAGCCCTGCATTGGGCTCTGTGCTGACAGCACAGAGCCTGCTGGGATTCTCGGGTCCCCTCTGTCTCCGCAGCTCTCCTGCTCGCATGTACCCACATGTGCTTTCTCTCTCAGAAATAAATACACATTTCTTTCTAAATGTCTTTTTTTCAGAGAGGGCTTTCTCTAACCACCCTGCCCAGGGGAGTTCCCTGTTATCATTTCCTGGTCCTTTGTTTATTTCTTTTTTTTGTAATTTCTAACTATTTGGTTTTTCTTCTTTCCTCTCTGAGAATCCAGGACAGAGATAGCGTTTGCCTTGTTTATATAAATGTCCCCAGTGCTTAGCACAGTGGATAGGATAGATGCTAATGGTTGTGAAGGGCAGTGAGGCATATGTATGTCTCAATAACAGTTTGTTAGTAGTTTGTAATCTGTAGTTAGGATTTAGCCTGGCGCATAGCGGGTATCCAGTGTTTCTTGAAACAAGGAATATTGGGGCGCCTGGGTGGCTCAGTCGGTTAAGCGTCCGACTTCGGCTCAGGTCACGATCTCGCGGTCCACGAGTTCGAGCCCCGTCGGGCTCTGTGCTGACAGCTCAGAGCCTGGAGCCTGCTTCCGATTCTGTGTCTCCCTCTCTCTCTGCCCCTCCCCCGTTCATGCTCTGTCTCTCTCTGTCTCAAAAATAAATAAATAAACGTTAAAAAATTTTTTTTAAAGAAAAAAAAAAAGAAACAATTTTTTCCCCCAAGTGTGATTTCATGTATCATCTGGTTATTTTCACTCTTTAAGTATGTGTGCGATAAATTAACATTCTCCAACTACTTTATTTCTTTTAGTTTCCTTATTTATTTATAAGTTTATTTATTTATTTTGAGCGAGACAGAGAGAGTGTACGAGGGAGGGGCAGAGAGAGAGGGAGAATCTCAAGCAGGCTCCGTGCTGTCAGCTTAGAGCCTGACGCGGGGCTCAGACCTACAAACTGTGAGATCACGACCTCAGCCAAAATTAAGAATAAGAATCGGACACTCAACTGACTGCCCCTTAAGGTTTATTTATTTAACTAATCTCCACACCTAATGTGGGGCCTGAACTCATGATCCTGAGATAGAGAGTCACGTGCTCTTCTGACTGAGTCAGACAGGCGCCCTCTTCAACGACTTTAAACATCATAGTTCTGGAATTACTAGTTATTACATATTTAAATTATTTGATCATGTTCGTTGTAGCCCTTAAGTGTTTTGTCAATAGGACTTTTCTATTACTTGACGCTTGTTGCCAAGATTTAGACTTGAGACACTACCTCTGCAGTTGAAACGCCACGGAGCTCAGTACTAATTCCGTCAGCCTTTTGCTGATTTGCCCGTCAGGATACTAAAACTTAGTCTTAAAAAAAAATTCTCCCACTTGTTTTTACTCTAACTCTAGCATAGCCACTAGGCTCAGATACTGCCAAAAGAAGAAATAAAAACAAGTCCTCTGTGAAAGATCTAAGTGAAAAGTACATGAAGCGAAGTTTGTGTTTTCACCAAGTCTTTATGCACTAAATAAACACCTCCCGAGTGCCGGGCGCCCTTTGAATTACTGTGGATACGGCAGGGAGACTGGATCCTCCACAGGATGGATATGCTTCAATCATGAATAATAAAGGACAGCTTATGAGGCGCCTGGGTGGCTCAGTCGGTTGAGCGTCCGACTTCAGCTCAGGTCACGATCCGCGGTCCGTGAGTTCGAGCCCCGCGTCGGGCTCTGGGCTGACAGCTCAGAGCCTGGAGCCTGCTTCGGATTCTGTGCCTCCCTCTCTCTCTGCCCCACCCCCGCTCATGCTCTGTCTCTCTCTGTCAAAAATAAATAAACGTTAAAAAAAATAAAGGACAGATTAAAAATTCACGACAGTCACCACTTTTAAGAAAATATGATTCACCTATTATGCAAATTCACAGAATTAAAAAAAAAACCCATAGAGCACTATTTGTATTACAAAATAGGTATTTGTTTCAACTCACAAAGGACACATGAGATTTCGTTGGTGGTTGATCTTTCCTACTGAGTTTTTAGAATGCGATTTGATTGGGAAAGACTCGATCTACATGGTTTTTCAGAAATATTGCTGCATCTAGAAAATGCTGGCCTACCTGTTAAATATTTCTCACATTCCTTTCTATTCCCACTGAGGCTGATTCATGTGATTCCACGATCACATTTTTCCTGGATGATTAGAATCTTCTACGGGCCCCCAAAGCCGGTGTTTTTATTTAAGTTGTATCTTTTATCTGAGAATTTGAATTCTCCGTGTAAAACGCGCCTCTCACGTGTACCTAAACCTTGTGAAGATTTTAATCTTGCTCTCTCCAACCAGTGGCATAATTTGAAAAGCGAGAATAAAGGGTTTGCTCTGACAGAATTTTTATGGATTCGTTTGGTCTTTAGGTCCCATCGAAGGGAATTTAATTATTAGAAAACCTAGAAGGTCTCGAGTATCGTACGGCTCTGGGTCTTGGTCCCTGCAGCTGAGGAGATACAAAGTCTTCGTGTATCTTGAGTGATTTTCCTTTCTTCCTTTTCCACTCTTATTTTGCCAAGTGCTTGACATTAGCAATGCCCTAGAGTCCAGACCACAGTCCTTGGGACTTTGACTGCCACAAGAAGGCAGAGATCAGTTGGCTTTGGGCCCATTCCTAGTGCCTAAATTGAGAAATTTAATGGTCTCTTGGGACCTATATATCTTTGCCCTTAAACCTCTTTATTCATTATCTTTTTGAATGCATGTGGCTGCTGTGATTTTTATTCACTTATAATTTTCTCTTGGTCCCATTAAGCCTTTATCAAGAAAAGGATGATTTCATTAATAAATTGTTCGGTAATCTATTTATTTATTTTTCTTCCAAACTCAGGGGTCTCTTTGGAAATCGTGATACTTTGCAGTACCTCTGATTGACTGGGCATGTAGTTGGAATGTGGTTGGCCCTTGAAGAACACTGGGGTTAGGGACGCTGACCACCTCCCCCCCCCCCCCCCCCAGTCGAAAATTCAGTTACAACGTTGCTTCCTGAAAACTTAACTGCTAATGGCCTACTGGCGACTCGTATTGTTCAAGGGCTCAACTGTAGTTTTCTAGCAACTGATATACTGTACCCAGACCTTAGTTGTAATTAATTGGGTTTAGAAATGTACTATGTCTTTACCTAGCCTAAGTTATTGATTATTGTAGATAACTGCCACACAGGTTGAAATCCACAACTTGAGCGCAGTTAGTATCATGCTGTAACCAACTGAACAAACTTTGATGAATTTGCAGTGAACATTGTTCATGCTAAGATTCTGACGTTCTACTTTGGGATCTGGGGAATTTATTCTGTGCAATTGAAAGACATTTTTGGGGGTGCCTGGGTGGCTCAGTCAGGTAAGCATCTGACTTTGGCCCAGGTCATGATCTTACGGTTCGTGGGTCCAAGCCCCGTGTCAGGCTCTGTGCTGACAGTGTGGAGCCTGCCTGGGATTCTCTCTCTCTCCCCCCCCCCCTCTCTGCCCCTCTTGCCCCTACTTGCATGCTTGTTCTCTTGTTCACTGTCTGTCTCTCAAATAAATAAGCTTTTAAAAAAAAATAAAAAAAATTATTTTTAAGATGCCTTTATCAAAATTAAGAAATGTGTTATTCTTTTGTCTTCAGTCGTGAAGGAACACAGTGTGGAGTTATGTCGCTTTAACATAATCTTATGCTTTTTCCAGACAGCACTTGAAAAAAATGAAGGTGCTATATTGAGCTTCACTGAGAACTTTATGAGTCTGCACCAGACCGTGTCTTATAGTGAGTTACTCTCCGGTCACGTTCAGGTTGTATTTGTTATATAGCCTTCTTCTACCTAGGTGATAGGTAAAAGACTCAGTTTCCTAAGAGAAAAATGTGTTAAAATGCAAATATTTGAAATCTCCTAAACGGCTAAGAAGGGCACAGAGAAGGTGAGTAGTTAGGGAGAAATTTTGGATTGATTGATATTATATCTGTCTGTATAGATACAGGTTCTGTGTGTGCGTGTGTGTGTGTGTGTTCTACCGTCTATAGTTCCTGTTTCTTAGCCCTTAGAAATTTGGATTTAGAACTAGCTTCCTGTTGTCTTTTGCTCTGCCTTTAGTGACAGAGTGCTTACTGTGTGCCAAGCCTTTGCTAAGCAACTTACGTGCATTGTCTCATCAACTCATCACAATTCTGTGATAATTATTATTTTTATGAATTTTATAGATGAGGAAACGAAGAATCAGATAGGTTGTGTAACTTGCCCAAGGCTACACAAAGCTAGCATATGATGGAGTTGGAGCTCAAAGCATATATTTTTGCAACTTCTCTGCTGTATTATAGAATTTCTCTTGCGAAGTCTCCAAACATTTTTTAGGAGGCTTTTGGCATATCTGAAATGTTTACAGAGCGTCTTTACTCTGTCCCAGGGTGTCCACCAATTTCCTTCTCTTTGTGGTAATGTTTGTGTGAGACTCTCCAAGCCTCCGTACTGCTGATTCTGCTCTGGAGACACAGAGCCTCCGTGTTGAAGCCCTCCTTACGAACAGCGTGGAGTCTGTTCCACCCAATGCTCTGACTACTCCTCAGGGATTTTTAAAGATTTATTATTTATTTTTGAGAGAGAGAGAGAGAGAAGGAATGCGGGAGAGACAGAAAATCCCAAGCAGCCTCTGCACTGTCAGCACAGAGCCGGATGCAGGGCTCGAACTCATGAACCGCAAGATCGCGACCTGAGCTGAAATCAAGAGTCAGATGCTTACCCCGACGGACACCCAGGCGCCCCTACTCCTCAGGGATTTTTAATCTTGGGTGGTTTTCGTAGGTTCTTCTCCCTCTTACGCAGATCCTTCTGACTAGGACACAGCCGGAATCTAGTCAACCAAGTGTCTGACTCCATGCTGGGCTCAGAAAGGTCCCTTGCCCCTCGTCAGGAGGCTCTACACGTGGACCAGGCCACTGAGCCTTTGCCTCTCTGCTTGGGCTGAGTTCTTCTGGAGGCTGTGCTGACCTTTCTGCAGTTAGACCAGTGGCAGGCTTACCCTGCAGGACGTCCACACAGGCCCAGGGTGTTTGCAGCAGAGGCTCCTCGCCGGTGCCTTTCTTTGGCCCCCGCACCCCTGCGCCCCATTGGCCGAGGCCCTGTGGCCCTGTGGCCCTGCCGTCTGCCTCTAGAGGAGGTCCAGCCCTGAACTTGTGGGGACTTGGTCTTCATCAGCTTTCCACTGTTAGGAACTTAATTTTTTTCCCCGGTGCCTGGCAGTGTAGAAGAACCCTGGTGAGAGTCGCTGAATCGTACATCGTGGAGACGGTAGAGAAAGTCTTGACAGTAAGTGGAGGCGACACCGATTGCGATCAGGCTGTCACACGTGTGCTTCGGAAACAGAACACGCAGTTTCTGTTTCTCCCTTCAGAGCGTAGCTTCGCAGCCTCTTATCAGCACTTTAAAATCGCCAGATCTCTGGAAGCGAAACGTTTTTTTCTAAGCTTGACACAAACTCTTTTTGGTTGCAGAATTTGACCGGTACTAATGAGAGCCTGTTTTTAGGCACGATCCCACTCGGTGTGACTGATACGTGTTTCACTGCAGAAATACTGATGTGTTTGGTTACGGGATGCTGCCCGGGGCCCTGCCGGGGCTGGGAGATGATATATAGTGTAGGCATTGTATTAATTTTTTTAAAACCTGAAAAATTCTCCATCTGAAACACATCTGGCCCCGGGGGTTTTCGGTAAGAGGTTGTGGGCCCGTACAGTATTTTATCTCTGAAATTTTCTCTTACTCTTGTAAATACCAAGAGCAACAGAACACGTTTTTAGTTCTTTAAGTATTTTGGTACATAGAGCTAGTGGTTTGCCACTTAAACACCTTCATTCAGATTCCTTTTTTTAATTTATGCTAGCTTGGACCTGGCCTCCCCTTTATCGAGGGGTTCTGGGTCTGTAAACTGGCTCAAGGTTGGAATTGATCGAGGACGTGTGACTTTATGTTTTTATGACTCAAGACTTTAATTCACTTGACCTACAACTTTTCTGCTTATAAAGATCAAGTAAGGGGGGGGGCGCCTGGGGGGCTCGGTCGGTTAAGCGTCCGACTCTTGATTTTGGCCCAGGTTATGATCTCGCGGTTCGTGGGTTCGGGCCCTGCGTCGAACCGTGGGATTCTTTCTCCCTCTCTCTCTCTCTTCTTCTTCCTCTCTCTGCCCCTTCCCCTGCCTCTCTCTCAAGAGAAATCAAGACAAACCATTAAAAAAAAAAGTCTTTACATGTCAAGTAAGAATTGAGGAGGCTGCCCGTCTATATCTCTTCTAGGAACACCACGATCATCCAGCTAATGCTGCAGGTCTGTGCAAGGCTGGCTGTTCTGATTCTGCCCTCACTCCACAGTGTTGAGGTACCCAGACCCACCTCTGCCACTTGGCCCCTGCCACTCCAGGAAGCACTTCCTTCCGTCGCCTTTAGGAGGCACTGTTCCCACCGAAGGGCTGGCTTACAAAGTAATCACAGAGCTTTTCAGGGATGCCGGGGCTCCTCCCAGAAATTCATTTCTCACCATCATGGGGAAAGGTGTGTCTGCTGGACCCCCCCCCCCCCCGGGAGAGTGGGGGGGTGGTGAGTAGGTCTCAAATGACAAATCCACTCTAACGTTCCAGTCTACCTAAGCCTTTGAATCCCTTCCTCTCTATTAACCCGAGACAGGCCTGGCACTTCTCATGTTCATTTGCTGTGGCCGCTTGTGATCCACGTTTCGGCCAAGGAACCAACTATTAGAGCTCTTTGTGACTCTCTGAGCTGCAACACGAAATGCAGAACCTCTGTTGAGCGCGCCCATATCGATAAATTTGGCCTGATGCACTTTTGTTTCTTTTATCGTTCTCTCACACGCAGTCCCTGGATCTCTGTCTGTATAAATGAGAAAAACCCAGTAGTTCTTTTGGAGTGTAGCGGGTCTCCTCGTGGGTCATGCTCTGTACCGCCGGGGGCCTTCTGTGACTTGAGTCTGGTTCTAAATCTGGAAGCACAGAGGAGTGGTGGGTGTGGGTCCCGAGGAGAGTCGGTGTCTTTCAGGGCAGCTGCCTCCGAGAGGCCATCACCGTTTTCTCAGGTTAGTCTGCTCAGGCAGGTGTCTTCTACTGAGAGAAGACGCGTCAGTGTTTAGGGGTTCAGTGTCTCCACCTTATCAGGGTCTTCCCACAGCGTCCCCGGTTTTCAGGGTTCTAGTCCTTTCTGGTCAGTGCTCTCACTTTAATAGATGCCCTGTGAGGTTAGGAGTTCTGTTTGCTTTGTAGTTCAGCGCCTCTCAGGATGAGATTCTGGGCTTGGTGTCCTCAGTCTCGGCTCTGTGGCTAAAGCAGATAAGGGTCTCTTTCAGGATAGAGAAATTTTCTGATCATTTGTTCAGAAATTCAACTGGGAATTCGGACCCCCTCTTTCCCACCTTATCTAGTGACCTTAGGAACAATCAGCCGGTATCATTGTATTCATTAGTTTGATGAATGTTCAAAGGTATTATATACTTGGTGACCCAGAACCTTGCCTTTATAAGTGTTTGATTAGTAGGATATCCAACGGTGATGTTTACATACCTCTTTGACCATATCGTGCCATGGACTATCGGTGCTCTCTTTACCTACTGGAAATTGAGTCATTTGTGTCTTTAAATCTAATCACATTAGAAAGCCAATTCCAGACACCCCAGGATCAGATTCAGAAAACTGGGCCTTGAGATTCTGTTAGTCTAGAACCATTCTCTGTACCCAAATCTGTATTCGTGTTTGAGAAACAGAACCATAAGGATGGATGGATGGATGGATAGATAGATGGGTAGGTAGATAGATAATTTTAAGGAAATGACTCACACAGTTAACGTAAGCTTAGTAATCCTAAAATCTACGGGATAGGCCAGCAGGGTAGAGATTCAGGGAACTAGTATAGTTTGAGTCTAAGGGCAGTCTACTGGTAGTATTCTTTTTCAGGGGTGGTTAATCTTTTGTTCTTTTACAGCTGAATGGATGAAGCCCCCCTACACCGTGAAGGATAATCTACTTTACTCAAAGTCTGCCAGTTTCAGTGTTTCAAAAAACAACCTCATAGAAACATCCAGGTTAACCTTTGGCCAAAGGTTATTGGTCCATCAGCCAAGATGATACAAAAAAGTAACCACCACACCAGGAATGAATTATACAAGATAGGCCGTAGGTGGAAATCTCAAATTGTTGATGTGGCCGGGTTGCGAACAGTTCTGTTCTTTGCTCTGTTTCACTACTTCCTGTCCACATCTCATGTCATGATGTCTGACCTCCTCTCACCCATGCGACACTTTGATAAAGGCCACCTGATATCGCCAAACCCAATGACGTGTTCCAGGCCTTTTCGTTTGCTTTCTTTGATGATCTGATGTAACTTCCTCTGATCTAACTTGGCTCTGATCTAACTTCCTCTGTCTTTGAGACGTCGCTTCTGCTTCTCATTGCTCTTCCGTTCGCCCCAAGCCTTTGCCTCCCTCTGGTGCCCTGCCGTTGATTTTCCTTCGGTTCTGCTCTCAGCCCTCTGGTAGTCTCACCACGTGCTCGTCTTTGGTGACCTTCTCCTTTCGTTCTTTCTGTCACAGCCCATATTCGGTAGATACAGGCATTCCGTAAGGATTCGTTAGGGACACGGTGACTCCCAAATGTGTCTTCATCACCCTGAACTGCAGACTCTTGCGCCTGGTCCACATACTTTCTGCAGAGCATCCAGAGGCACCCCGACCCTGCATATTGAAAACTCAACTCCACGTATGTCTCCTTTCCCACACTGCACCTCCACTCCACCCCCCCACCCCCCCCCCGCCGCATTCTTCTCACTTCCCCGCTGTCCCATTTGCTTTTCCCTCAGTCGCCCAAGACAAAAGCTTGAGCATCATCTTAGAATCCTCCCTTTCCCTCCCCCACCTCCGTGAATGTAATCAGAGTCTTGCCAGTGTTTTCCTTCTATTTCTGAATCCATTTCTACCTTTCCAGTGTGCTGGGACAAGTCCCAGTCGTTTTAAGCCCAGGTTACCACGAGAGCCTCCTCACGGGTCTCCCCTCCGCGACATGCTCCCCCTCTGGTCTTCCCTCTCAGCTGTTGCCAGAGGGGTTTTTCATGGGCGGATGCAGTCAGGCCACTCCTGTGCTAAGACCCTTCATCCCTGTTATCTCTGGGATGAGCTCAGGTCCTGAACTTGATTCCTACGTCCTGCCCTCATCTGCCCTCATCGCCCGCCATTCTCTTCCTTGCACTCCACTGATGGTTGGCAACGTTTCTGCCCGATACTCATTTTGCCTTCTTGATTTTGTGTATGATATATTCAGTCTCCCTCTTGATTGCCCTTCTCTGTATCTGTTTACCCGGCTGACTCCTATGTAGCCTTTCCATCTCAAGTGCAATGTCATCTGGCAGATATCCCCAGGTAAGGCCAAGCACCCTGCCTCTAAGCTTCCTTTCTATTGCTTTATATAAGATCATCTTTTTACAAGATAGCTTCTCCAAATGCAGAAACTGTGTCTTATTCACCTCTGGGTCTCTAACATTTAGCACAATACCTAGACCATGGGAAGCATTTAGTAGATATTAGGCGAACCATTAAACTGAACCCCAGGTGGGAACTGTAAACATCAGAGCAGAGAGTGAGCGAAAATAAGGAGGCAGGTCCTCCTAGAACTTGGGACCTCAAGATCCAGGGAGCAGTCAGGCCTTACTCCAGACACTGGACTTGACAGTGATATGGCTCAGGGGGAAACCATCTAACCAAGCTCTCAAGGGCACGATATTCAGTAAGAACATAATGTCAGCTTATTAACTTAAAGTAAGCATTATAAATGCTGGGGCAGGGGGCAAAGTGGTTAAGTGGTTGGGGTTGGTAGTGCATTTTTCTCCCCTGTGTAAAGACAGACTGTCCTCACAAGATAGTCCAGGGAATATGGGATCATCAGAGTGACCACAGTGGCAATGGTAGCCTGAAATAGCTTTCTGTCCGTGGTAGGAATATATATATATATATATATATATATATATATATATATATATATACATACATATATATATACATATATACATATATATATACATATATATATATAAAATGAACTGACAGATGCATTGGACTGGTTAAGTCCTGCTCTTCACTGGCCAGTGCTGCCCCGCACTGACAATTAGACATGTGCTAATTAGACATGACCTTAGACATGAAGAGACCGCCTAGAAACCTTGACTGGGCTTTAGAGTTTCCTGTGTCTTGAGAGAGCCCCGAGACAGAGAGAGCCTGTGGCATAGAGTGGATTCTCCACGGGTGAATAGTATCACCCGTGGAGTGTTGATGCTTCATCGTTTCAAAATTCGTTAGCGTCTGTGTTTTTCTTAATCTGGTTTTTTTTTTGGTCAGGTTTTGAGGTATTTACGACACCAACATAACATGGAAAGAATGTTGGACAGAGGCGTGCACAAAAATGGACGCACGTGTGGCGAACGCCCGTGGCACCTAGCAAGGCCAAGGCCCCAAGTGAACTGAGCATATAACTGCCAGCCCCATTATTGCTGATGTCCATTGCTCTCGTGTGTAGTCTCCCTACTGTTTATAACAAAATATGTTATTTTTTTCCTTACCTGTCTGCTCTTTCTTGGCTCTCCCACCACAGTGTACATCTACACTGAGGCCCAGAAAAGAGCCTGAAACGGTGGGAACCCAGTAGATGTCTGTTGAGTTGTGGGTCACCAGATAGCAACGTGTTGCCATATACTTGGTTCAAGTAAAGTTTTGAGATACAGGAGCTTTCTGAATATCTAAAATAAAAACTAAAACTCTAAAATCGGGGCCCCTGGGTGGCCCAGTTGATTGACTCTTGATTTCAGCTCAGGTCATGAACCCAGGGTCTTGGGAGCCCTGCGTTGGGCTTTCTGCTGAGTGTGGAGCCTGCTTGAGATTCTCTCTCTCTCTCTCTCTCTCTCTCTCTCTCTCTCTCCTGCCTTTCTCCCTGAGCACACACACACTCTCTCTCTCTCTCTCAAAAAAAAAAACTGTCTAAAATTTTAAGGTATAATTTACCTTATGAAAGCATAGAGTTTGAGCTCTGAAAGTCTCAGCAGGTGCTGCCTGCCTCTGAGCATTGCCATGACCCCCCCCCCCCCCCCCACACACACACACAAGGAGCCCCAGGGAGCCTGCTGAGCAGCTTTCTACCTGGGGAACAGGCCGGAGGGCTTGTTTTGTACCTCCCTCTCAGGGAGTGTCTGCGTTTTCCCTTCATTTGTCATATCCCTGTTGACCACAGTCACCTGCAGGGAGTTTCCAGGCGCGTGCTGCCTCTTGACGAGTTGTGTCTTACGGCTCTGAACATCTGCTCTGACCATCTGTCCTACCCGCTTGTCTTCCCCGAACCTCGTCAGTACCAGAAAATGCACCAGCTCCAAAACCTCCCCCTGTCGGTCAAGCACCCTCCTCCTCTTCGAGTCTGACTGCAATACTTTCTGGAACTCGTTACCTCTGATGCCTCCCCATTTTCTTATTTACGTGAATCACTTCCCGGCTGCTCCTCTCTCCTTCTCCAGCCTGGAGTCTGTGATCCATTGTTAGAATCACTTCCTTGCAAAAATTCCTGCCTGCTTTGCCCTTCTGTGCCTTCATTGTATTGGGTGGGGAATACAGCTTTGGGGAAACCCGAAGCTCTTTTCGTCTACCCAGAGCTTTATTGCTTTAGTTATTGCCTCTCTTTGGATCATTCTTCTTACAATACACCCTTTCGCTACCTTTCCAGGCTCCGGCTCTCAGCAGAATTTCTCAAGAACTGCCTGTGCTCCTGTCTCTGCACACCCTTCCTTCCTTCCCATCCTTCTGGAGTCCAACCTCGTCACAGCTGCTTCCTCCTCATACAGACTTCTGTCAGGATTGTCCGTGCGCTCCAGGCTGCCAGTCCCCCTTTACCCTTTGCAGTGGTCATCTTCTGAGACCTTTCTGCCACGCCCCTTCCCTTGGCTTCCTGACACCCTGTTCTCTGGTTTTCTTCCCTTCTCACAACTTGCCCCCGTCTTCCCTCCATACCTGACCTCGACAGCTCAGTGCTCCTCATCACTGAAGCCTGGCCCTTATCTTTCTCTACGTTATTGTCCAATGTGGTGACATTTTCTTCTGTGATTTAATGTTTTAATGTTTTATTTATTTTTGAGAGAGAGAGAGAGAGAGACAGGATATGAGTGGGGGAGGGGCAGAGAGAGAGAGGGAGACACAGGATCCGAAGCAGGCTCCAGGCTCCGAGCTGTCAGCACAGAGCCCGATGCGGGGCTCGAACTCGTGAACCATGAGATCATGTCCTGAGCCGAAGTCGGATGCTCAACTGGCTGAGCCACCCAAGTGCCCCTCTTCTGTGATTTTAACGACCACCTGTGTATTGCTATCTTCAGAAATGTATACACAGCCAAGACCTCTGTGAGCTTCAGCCCTCCATATCCTGGTACCTACTTGACTCCATTCGGAGGTGTGTAGACGTCTCAGACTCAACATGTGCAACAACGCAGGTTGATTTCTCTTCCTTCTCCCCAGCTAAACGTCCAGCTCTATGAGCACCTTTATTTATCTAGCTGTTCAGGCCAGAAACCCAGGAGTCACTCTGGGTTCATTTTTCTTCATTCCCCCGTTCAGTCATCAGCACGAAGTCCTGTTTAGTGTCCATTTCTGCCTCGTCACCCCGCCCCTGCCGCCCAGGCCACCGCTACCCTGTACCAGAACCGCTACGGTACCCTCCCACCGGTTTCTCTGTTTCTGTCTGTATCGCCCCCATTCTATTTCCGCACGGGAGCAGGAACCATTTTGCATCAGATCATATTGCTTTCCTTAAAATCCTTCAGTTTGATCAACTTCTTTTTGTTTTCCACATAATGTCAAAAACCTTGAATGCAAGTGCACCTATAAGCAGGTTGGCGAAGTGTAATATTATGGGCAGATATATTAATAATCACTTTCAATAAAAGGTAATTTTCAACTCTTTTTTTTTTTAATGTTTATTTTATTATTATTATTTTTTTTAACGTTTATTTATTTTTGGGACAGAGAGAGACAGAGCATGAACAGGGGAGGGGCAGAGAGAGAGGGAGACACAGAATCGGAAACAGGCTCCAGGCTCTGAGCCATCAGCCCAGAGCCTGACGCGGGGCTCGAACTCACGGACCGCGAGATCGTGACCTGGCTGAAGTCGGACGCTTAACCGACTGCGCCACCCAGGCGCCCCTTTAATGTTTATTTTTGAGACAGAGAGAGACAGAGCATGAACGGGGGAGGGTCAGAGAGAGGGAGACACAGAATCCGAAACAGGCTCCAGGCTCTGAGCTGTCAGCACAGAGCCCGACGCAGGGCTCGCACCCACAGACCGCGAGACCATGACCCGAGCCGAAGTCGGCCGCTTAACCGACTGAGCCACCCAGGCGCCCCAATTTTCAACTCTTAAAGTAAACATAATATGGATTGCCTGAAGGCATTCCGTAAGGAGTCCCATATCAGTCTACCAGAGTCAGAATGGGAACGATTGTTTCATGTTTTAGAGCCAAAACATTTTCTAGGTAGTGGTGGTAACTTTGAGGCAATGTTTGCTCTGGATGATATGATACAGAATTATAAATGTGACAGAGGAATATCTTTTCCCACTCATTCCGTTGCTAGGTTTATGGGTACGTTTTATCACTGAAAAACAGACACTTGGTGACAGTATTCGGCACGATTTCTTATGGCTGTCACAACCAGCCTCATAGGCACACAGCCAGTGCAGTCACACGGGGCACCACACGCAGAAGGACCCCGCAATCAACTTGGGGTTTAATGCTCTGAGGTCACCGTCTTGAAGCTCTTAATAATTTTATCTTTTTAAAAACTTATTTAAGTACTCTCTACACCTAACGTGGGGCTTGAACTCACTACCCTGAGATCAGGAGTCGTATGCTTCTCTGACTGAACCACCCAGGCGGCCCTGTGCGTTTTTTTTTTTTAATGTTTATTTATTTTGCAGAGAGAAAGAGAGCGTGAGGGTGCATGCATGAGGGAGGGGCAGAGAGAGAGAGGGAGAGAGAGAATCCCAAGCAGGCTCCACGTCCTGAGCAGAGCCCAGCTGAAGGCTCGAACTCACGAACTGTGAGATCATGACCTGAGCCGAAATCAAGAGTCAGACGCTTAGCCAACTGAGCCACCCAGTCCCCCTCCCCAATAGTTTTATCTTTGAATGTGTGCTTTAAAAAATTTTTTTAATGTTTATTTTTCTTTTGAGAGAGAGAGAGACAGAGTGCCAGCAGGAGAGGGGGAGACACAGAATCCGAAGCAGGCTCCAGGCTCTGAGCTGTCAGCACAGAGCCCGACGCGGGGCTCGAACCCACGGACTGTGAGATGATGACCTGAGCCGAAGTCAGATGCTTAATCGACTGAGCCACCCAGGCGCCCCTTGAATGTGTGTTTTGTACATGAGTCTGATGAGACAGTGGGGTATACACAGGGACTTAAGAGCCTCTGCTCACATGCAGACTTGCCTCTTGCCACCTCCCTGCTTCCCTGGGATGGGTCTTTTCACCCAGCTGCTTTCCAGCACCTGGTCTCCTGGGCCCTGCACAACCTCCCCTGCTCTGTGACCACTGCTCTTCTCCCAGGGAGGATCAATGTCCGGTGCACGCTCTGGGGTATCTTTGGGCGTACGGTGTGCTGACCATTCCCATCCCCCTGTGGGCTGGCCCCACCACGGCGAGTGTGGTGGGTAACTCAGCAGGGACCTCTCACCCTCCTGATGTAGGGTACCAGGCCCTTTCCCACTCCTGGCTTGGGCCCTACACAGTGTGTAGCAGTTGGCTGCCTTGGGTGACTGGTAGTAAGTGCCATGGGAAATTTCTGGACTAAAATCGTGTTGCCTGTGCTCTGTGTTCTAGAGCCGGCAGTGTGATCAGTTCATTTCTACTTCATCCTGGGACATTCCCAAAGTTACTCTCCAAGAAAAGCGCTTGCTGTCGCCTTCAAGGGGCCCGCCCATCTCTCCCCTCCCTCGGGTGAGGTGGCCACAGATCTAGGCTACAGAGAGCCTCGATTTGGCACCTCGGTGTTTACAGCCGGCTCTGTTCTTTGATCTGTTAAGAATGTGGGTCTGCCTTTGATAATCCGCGCAGACCCCAGTGGCAAAGAATATAACGGAAACGGTTCACCAAACAACTTTTATCAGCAGCCCAGTTAAGGGAAGTGGTCTTTGTAAAGGATTGTTGAAGTGACATACAGTCCATTTATTTCTGAAGCTGTTCCACGTTTTGTCCTCGGCTTGGCTTTGCACTCGGACACTTGGGCTTAGGCCCCTTGTACAGTTACTTTCTTTGAATCTATGGTGGTGTCATGTTGTTCGCTGCTTTTGGGGGGCTTTGTTTTGTTTTGCTTTGCTTGTTTGGTTTTTTTAAGAGTGTCAGGAGAACCTGCTTTATAAAACTCATTATTTTACTACCCTAGGTGTGGCTGGGGACACGCTCCTCACATGACTCAGCCTGCCCTGCGCGTATAATGTATGCGAGAAATCTCTTCCAGAATGCCAGCCAGGGAAAGCTTTGTTTTAGCCACTTTATGGACCGTATCTCCTGCCTCTCTGTGTCCTATTCTCCTACCCCAATATCGATCTTTAGATTTTCCTGATTTCCGTATTGTATTTAACATTTATATGCATTTACGGTAAGCAGCATCAGCTCCTTTAGGCAGAGTGTGAGTAAGTAAAGGTAACGATGCCTCTTGCTTCCAGTAGTCAGGTCATATTGTTTTGGGTTTTTTTTTTAATTTTTTTTAATGTTTTATTTATTTTTGAGAGAGAGAGAGACAGAGCATGAGCAGGGGGAGGGGCAGAGAGAGAAGGAGACACAGAATCCGAAGCAGGCTCCAGGCTCTGAGCTGTCAGCACAGAGCCCGACGTGGGACTTGAACTCACGAACCGCGAGATCATGACCTGAGCTGAAGCCAGCCGCTTAACCGGCTGAGCCACCCGGGCGCCCCGATATTGTTTTGTTTTCCAGTGCTCTGATCCTGGCTAACTTGGCCTCTGTCTCTGGATTCTGTGTGAACGATTGCGGAACAGCCTTTACTTACCGATTGCTTTAGAACACCTTCCATTTCGAGAAACAGATCTCATTGAGGTGAGGCTGGGCAGCCTTTCTAGCCTCTCCTTCCGGCTACCACTGGTACACCGTTGCCGAAGTAGCCAGTCCGGCCCACATCACACAGCTAAGGAGGCTGACGCCACAAAAGTGCCGTGGCAGGTGCAGCAGAAGCCTGGGGGTGACCTGTGTGTGCACTCAAGGTGCTTCGAGTGCAATTGGAGAGAGAACAAATAATGCACGAGGTAAAGGGGACCACGATTTGGGAGCTCCTTATTGGTACGGTGGTTGCTCAGAGAAGGGCGAGGCTACTGTCTGTTTTGATGGGTACTTGGTATAGTCCAGAAACATCCCATTGCACAAATATACCTAAGTGTCATTGCAGCTGCTTAGCTTTTTATTAGAAGTCCATGTGGAGCTTCCATAGGCCAGGCATTCTTCTAAGCCCTTGAGCCCTTTAATGAGATACTAGCTCATTTCATTCTTGTAACAACCATAGACACTATTATGAGAACAATTTAAGCAGAAGTGGACACACAAAGGGGTCTTTGCGCCCGGTTATACACCATTCTTCGTCATTTCAGGTAGCCTTCTGGCGTCCACAGTGACAGAGCACATAGCCACGCTGGTAGTTTTTCAGGATAAATTGTGGCATCATGTTAAAAACTTACCCTACAGGGGGCACAACTTTTTTTTTTTTTTTAATTTTTTTAACGTTTATTTATTATTGAGAGACAGAGAGACACAGAGTGTGAGCGGGGGAGGGGCAGAGAGAGAGGGAGACACAAAAATCCCGAAGCAGGCTCCACACGGTCTGCACAGAGCCCCCAGTGCAGGGCTCGAACCCACAAACTGTGAGATCATGACCTGAGCCGAAGTCAGCCGCTTAACCGACTGAGCCACCCAGGCGCCCCAGGGGGGACAACTTTTGATAAGTAAAACAAGGAAGGTCCGTTAGAAAGTGCGGCTAAATAAAGTCCACGGATTCTGTAGGAACCTACGGATAGACGGGCAGTTGGCCTGCGACCTCCCTCTGAAATAAGTTCTCCTATGGGCCTTAATAGAAGTTCTTTTCATGGACCCTTTACAACAGTGGGTGAACATCTATATGTGTTGGTTTCATTAAATCTAATTGGGAGTGAAATCAGAAGATCAGTTCAAGAATAACTGTTGTGGGCGCTGCAGAGGTGGAATGGATCCCCCTCCCGTCCCCGCAGTATTGGGTTCAGATGTAGAAACGGAAGGTACCTCGTGTGCACCAAGAAGGTATCACAAGGTTTGCTAAACATGTAATGAGACGTCCTGGGAAGAGCAGGCCAGGCTTCCCAAGCAGGGTCAGAGGTGGCTTAGAAGAACAGGTAAAGGGGACTGGCTTCATCTTGACCCTGACCAGATGGTGGGGCGGGGCCAGGGCTGCTGGCTGGGGTTCGGTGGTAACTTCCTGCCTGCTCCACGGGAGGGATCACCTGGGCTTTCTTATCAGCCTGCCTAGGGGCAGGGGCATGGGGCCGCCTGAAAGCCGGCAGCAAACATCGGACGAAAATGTTTTTAAGTGCTTACCATTGTTTCTGTTCTAGGGCAGAAATGCTGTCTGTGGACTAAAGTAAATACCATGTCACATTAATCTAATACTGCAAATGGGAGGTTCTGCAAACTCTAATATCAAGAATGTCTTGGGAACCTTGGACCCAAGGCCTTATCCTGTGTATCTTTTAAAAACACTGAAAACATTTGACATCTTTAATACGTTCGGGTTAACCCCGATTCTGAAATACTTGGTATTGTCTGGGTCGTTGTAGGCAAAGAAGCTTTTTTTTTTAGTTTTATTTTTATGGCATTAATGGTTTCTAAGTCTTAATCACATTCTTTGCGTACTTTATTAAGCAGATGCTTAATAAACAGGAACTCTTGGTTTTAAATTTAATAAATGGGACTCCTGTTTTACTGTGCGCATCTTAAGTTTTAGGTTCTGGGTTAACTGTTGGGGAGTAGGATCAAATGGGAGTAAAATGCAGACTTTTAGATGCCAGAGGCCTGGGAGAGACTGGGAAACAGTTATCAGGAGACATGTTACGGGTAAATAGTCGGAAGACGACATCTTTACCTTGCAGATTTGTGGTTTACTGCAGATCTTTAATTTTGAGACAGTTTCTCATGTTTTAATATCTGTGACACTGGGATATGCCTTACAGTTGATGGTGAGTCAGAACCAGCATTATTCAGTTCCCACTGGCACGTGAAATAATGGGTCTTAACCATCAGTGGCATCTTAGAATTGATGAAAGATGCAAATTTGTATAGCTTTATGCCTCTTCTGCAGAAGTGCATTTAAGCTTCAGGGAAAATAGCCACAGTCAGAACCAAGTGACAGATGTGATTGTCTTAGAGTTGCCTTGAAGGAAAAGTAGGCATTGGCTCGGTGTGAGTGAGCGGGAGAGAGGAGCGTGTTAAGGACTGTATTGTGTTGGGGAATGGGCTAGGAGTTCAGTGTGGCAGAAACGTAGGAAGGAGCGGGAGTGACATGGGGAGAGTGATCAACTGGCGGGATGGTAGCCTGGAGCCAGCCTTGGGAGGAGTGGGGGGGGGGCCGCTGGGGAGTTAGGTTGTATTGGTGCGTCCACATAGCCTTGTAGACCAGCTGCCCCTGTTTGCCTCAGCGAGGGGTGGGTAGCCCTGACATAGTAACAGAAGAGGGTAGAGAATGCAGTACATCAAATTCCATCAGTGGTACAGAGCTCTCCCAAGTGAAAGCAGCTAGCCAGATGGTGCGGAATTGAATGGAAGGGAGAACTTTACCCAGTGGGGCTATTTCCTTCTGCCCCAGGTGTGAGTAGAGCTGGGGTTCGGTGGCTTGTTTTGGAAGCCTATTTCTGGACTGGTGCTATGAGTGAAAAATAGAAGATGGCTTTCTTCTTTCTTTCTTTCTTTCTTTTTAAATTTTTTTTCATGTTTATTTTTGAGAGAGAGAGAGAGAGGGCATGAGCAGGAGAGGGGCAGAGAGAGAGGGAGACGTAGAATCCGAAGCACGCTTCAGGCTCTGAGCTGTCAGCACAGAGCCCAACGCGGGGCTCGAACTCACAAACCACGAGATCATGACCTGAGCTGAAATCAGAGACTTGACCGACTGATCCACCCAGGCCCCCCAAGAATGGCTTTCATAGGGTAGTTTTAATCCAATTGGATGGGAATTTGGAGGAAAGCATGCAGGAAGTAGTGTTTCTAAGCTGGTTTTGGCTTTCTCCTAAGGGTCATTTATTATTCTTATCTTCCTCTAAAATATAACATCTGGTAGAAGAAGGTTTTAAAATTTTTCAAATAGATTTTTTTTTTCCTAAGTTTGGAAATTTGATCCCTTATAGGAAATATTTGTTCAGTTTGGGTCTCCAAATAAAAGAGGCACAGAAAATGTGTTCATCAGAGAGCCACTGAGATACAAAGAGAAGACCAATGAGGAAAAGTTAATGGAACCGGAATTAAACAGTATAGAAAACCGCTAATTTTTCTGTTACTTCCAGCTAATTTTGGCCTTCATACCCTCTGCTGTCGCTGAGTATATTGTTGCACAGAGCTTTGCATTGTTAAACTGGCGGAAGGGACTAGTCTATTAAAAACATTTTCTAATTTCAGTTCACCTCTAATAAAAAAAAAAAAATGGACATAGTTCAGAAGTTTAAAAAGAGAGTACTGTCCACAGTAAGAAATCTTTCTCTGTCTTCGGAGTCCTTGCTGAGGAGGCCAATGTTAGTTTCCTGTGTATCTTTCCAAAGACATTTTATTGAGACCTGAGCAGATCTGTAAATTGGTAACATCCCCTACCCGCTGTTCAACAACTTGTTTTTTTAAGCAGCAGCTTTATTGGGATATAATCCACCTAGTATAAAATTCACCCCCTTAAAGTGTAAAATTCGGTGGGTTTTGGTATATTCACAGAGTAGTGCAGCCATCATTGCTACCTAATTTCGGAACACTTCCATCACCCCATGAAGAAGCCCTGTACCCCTTAGTGGTCACTCCCCGTTCCTCTCTGCCTGCAACCCCCTCTAATCTACTTGTCTGTCTCTGTGGGCTTGCCTCTTTTGGAGATTTCTTGTAAATAGAATCACAGTGCGTCTAGTTTTCCTTAGCCTGATGTTTTCCAGGTACATCCTTTGCCTATATCGATATTTTGTTTCTTTTTATGCCTGAAAAATATTGTACCGGACTTTGTTGACCTGTTCGCCAGTTGACGAGCGTGTTTTCAGTTCTCTTGGATGTACACTTAGGAGTAGGATCGGTAAGTTGGAGCAACTCGAACTGCCAAACTGTTTTCCAAAGGGCTGCACCATTTTATGTTCCCACCAGCAACGCAGAGAGGTTTAATTTCTCCTCATCCTCACCAATACTTGTTACTGTCTTTTTGATGATAGTTATCCCAACAGGGGTGAAGTGGCATCTCATTGTCGTTTTCATTTGCATTTCTCTCGTGATTAATGATGTTTCAGCATCTTCTTATTGGCTTATTGGGTTGTTTGTTTGGGGTTTTTGGGGGGAGAAATATCTATTCCAGTCCTTTGCCCATTTTTTAATTGGTTTGTCTTTTTTTGTTGTTGAGTTTGAAGGTCCTTTGTATGTTTGGTTCCAAGCCCCTTCTCAGATATACAATTTGCAAACAGTTTCTCCCGTGCTGTGGGTGGACTTTCTTGATGGTGTTCTGTGAGGCACAAAAAATTTAATTTTGATTTAAGTCCAGTTTTTCTATTTTTTCTTTTGTCGCGTGTGCTTTTGGTGTCACATCTAAGAAACCATTACCTAATCCGAGATCGCGGAGATTTACTACGCTTTCTTCTAAGAGTTCTACAGTTTTCAGACCACATTTAAGTCTGTGGTCCATTTTGAGTGAATTTTTGTATTTTTTTCGTTGAATTTTTTTTTTTCATCGAATATGCCTCGGAGATCATTTCATATCGACGCTAATGGACTTCCTCGTTCTTTCTCATGATATATTTACTTTTATAGATATGCCAAATTTATTTAAACAGTTCCCCCATACATAAACATTTGGATTTGTAACTTTTTTCAGATATCCTGGGGCTTGAAAAGTGATTTCATATCAGCCTCCTCAAAATGGCAGTTTCTACCATTTGGCAGGCTTTTCTGTTCTAAGCGATTCTTGCCATCCAGAAGCCTCTGAGTAAATGCCATTCCTCTGGGGAGAATGACTCCAAAGAATTGTTTCCAGAGATTTCATCCCATTAAATGTTCGTAGTAAGTCAGGAGGCAGAAGATGCTCTCCGTTATCTGAAAACATCTGGAAAAATACTTTTGGAGGAATAAGGCACTCCAGTTGTGCCTTACATTTTACCGTGTTGTACATTTTAAACTATATTCGGTTCCAGATGACTTAATGGCATGCGCCCTCCTTTTGCTGCTTGGCCGCATTGTTGTGTCTCACGTATATAAATCTAAGTGAGTAACAATCTGAACCTCGGGCAGTTCAGCCAGGCACTCTGCAAGCTGTAAAATGTCTGGAGATTATGAGACATGTGGGTTTCTTTTTTAAAGAAAGAGGAAGCTTGGGGGGAAATCTTAAAATACACCAACGCCAACACTTTCCTAATCCGCGGAGGCTAATCTAGCTACTTGGAAGTAAGCAAAAGGGGGCACCGAGGTGGCTCAGCCGGTTGAGCATCTGACTTCAGCTCAGGTCATAATCTCACGGTTTGTGGGGTGGAGGTCTGTGTTGACGGTGCAGAGCCTGCTTGGGATTCTTTCTCTCTGCCCCTCCCCGGCTCTCTCAAAAATAAATAAATTAACAACGACGACAAAAAAGAAAGAAACGGAAGGTCGCTTTAAAAAAAAAAAAAAAGGAAAGGGGTGCCTGGGTGGCTCAGTCGGTTGAGCGTCCGACTTCAGCTCAGGTCACGATCTCACGGACCGTGAGTTCGAGCCCCGTGTCGGGCTCTGGGCTGATGGTCAGAGCCTGGAGCCTGCTTCCAGTTCTGTGTCTCCCTCTCTCTCTGATCCTCCCCTGTTCATGCTCTGTCTCTCTGTCTCAAAAATAAATAAACGTTAAAAAAAAAAAAAAGTAAGCAAAAAAACCTCCAGTGAACAGCAAAGATTAATATGACAAAGTCTGCTCCTTTGGGTTCTTGTACTTTACTCATAATATGCTTCTTCATAAATAAACTACTTTCTGTTATTTTATACCCTCATCAGACCAGCATGATGTCACAAAAAGAGCAAAAGAGTTGTTCAGATCCTTCTGTTCTTGATAATGTGGATACCTTCTATCAGTGACTTAGCCTCTCTGGGCTAGAATTGTGTCATCTGTAAAGTGAACGTGAACTAGGTGAGCTTTTCCAAGCCCGTAATAGATTAGAGCAATTAGCAGGCACAGTAGGGGCTGCTGGAGGCAAGCTGCAGTTGGCACTGGTGATGGGGATGCAGCAGATAGGAAGAAAATTAAAAGCATTTATCAAAGTTCAAAAATAATGATGCTGGGCACCTCTAGATTGGGGCAAATAGCCTCACGTATCCGAGGGGCCCCAATGGGCATCACTCAATTTTATTATGTTCCTGATGTGCATACAGGTCCTGTTACCAAATTGCAAAACAAAAACAAAAACAAAACCCCCAGTTAAACAAAATACATTATTTCTTGTCCATTTTTATTTTGATGTAATTTCAGACTTACAAGAGAATTGCAAAAAAATAAATAAATAAATAAATAAATAAATAAATAAATAGCATTTACCCTTCACCCAGATTTCTCAAATGTTAACATTTTACTATATTTCCTTAATCCTTCTCCCTCTCCCTCATGTGTGTGTTTTTCAACTATAGGAAAGCTGCAGAAGTGCTGATTCTTTATTTTTTTTTTAATTTTATTTATTTTGAGAGAGAGAGAGAGAGAGAGCCTACACAAGCAGGAGAGGGGCAGAGAGAGAGAGAGAGAGAATTCTGAGTAGGCTCCGTGCTGTCAGCGTAGAGCCCAACTTGGGGCTCGATCTCACAAACCTTGAGATCATGACCTGAGCTGACATCACGAATAGGACACTTAATGGACTGAGCCACCCAGGCGCCCCTGATCTTTTATTCTTAAATACTTTTGTGCGCGCGCGAGTGCATATATGCCCTCCCGTTATCTTTAAGTACTTTAATGTTTCTTTAAGTACTTGAATGTTTCCTGAAGACTAGGCGCATTATCTTACGTAACCACAGTGTAATTATCAAAATCAGGAAATTAATGTTGAGGCGGTACAGTTACTGTGTCATTCAGATGTTGCCAGCCGTCCCAATAATGTCCATTGTGGGAGTTTCTTTGAGCTGTCCCGGGCCCTTCTGTTGCCTTCAGTTTGCATTACTGCCTGAATCTTTTTTCTTTCTCTTCTTGAGTTTACATTAACATGTTTTAAGAATAAGGGCCACTTACATAGTAGAATGTCCCTCCGTCAGGTTTGTCTGATGGTTCCGGTCACACTCATTTGTCAGGAGTACCACAGAAGTGACGTGCTGTTCTCGGTGCATGTGATAGGGAGGCATGTCTTACCAGTTTGCTCCGTTACTAATGACGTCCCCTTTAAATTTTTTTTTTTTAACGTTTATTTATTTTTGAGAGAGACAAAGCATGAACAGGGGAGGGGCAGAGAGAGAGGGAGACACAGAATCGGAAACAGGCTCCAGGCTCTGAGCGGTCAGCACAGAGCCCGACGCGGGGCTCGAACCCACGGACCGTGAGGTCATGACCTGAACCGAAGTCGGACACGTAACTGACTGAGCCACCCAGCTCCCCTGATGACGCCCCCTTTGATCCTCAGTGGAGATGATGTCTACCATGTTTCTGTGCTGTAATGTAACAATTTTTTTCCTTTTGTATTTAATAACTGTCTTGGGGAGGAATACTTTGAAACTATGTAAACGCTGTTTCTCTGCAAACCTTCACTCCTCGTATTATCTTTTTAGGAAGGCAGAAAAAAACAATACATTTTAGCAATATTTCCATCAAAATGGTTGTAGTGTTAAAAGGAGCTTGTGGGAGCCATATGACAAACGTAATCATGTAGAATTATTAATTATTTCAAAGAAACTAGATATATGTATTACTTAGTTAAAAAATGTTTTAAGTTTATTTATTTTGAGAGAGAGTGGCTGAGCTCGAGTGGGGAGGGGTAGAGACAGGGAGAGAATCCCAAGCAGGCTCCACATTGTCAGCACGGAGCCCGACGGGGGGCTTGATTCCCCTGGAACAGCCCCCCTGGACTGTGAGATCATGACGTGAGCTGAGATCAAGAGCCACACCCTTAACTGACTGAGCCACCCAGGCACCCCTGTACTACTTATTTTTTAAAAAATATTCCTCACGTATCTACACTCACTTCCTAGGGTTATATACGTAAGAATAATTTGGTCCGTAGTAGCATTGTTACTTATGAAAGATTTAGACAAGAGTCATGCCTGGAAGTTTTTCTGTTTTGTCCAGTGGTGGGGGCAGAAATGAAACAAACAAAAATCCTTCGCAGGGAGAGAATCTTCTGAATGTCTCTTCTTTCCCGCCTCTTTTCTGTGTTTTTCATGTCTCCACCGAAAAGTCCACTTTTACCGTATCATCCTTCTCGAATATACTCAATGGTGCCCCCTTCCCCCAGGATCAAGTTCCAGCTTCTCAGCCTGCCTTTTGAACCTTAAAGCTTTCTTCTACTCCAGCCAAGTTAACCTACACAGTTCATTTGTAAACATCATCCTGTTTTTCTCTCTCTGCGAAACGCCCTTCTATCCATCTATCTTGGCTCTTTTCAGCATTCCAGATAAATTGCAAGTGCATTTTCCATGAAATGCTGCCTCACCTCTTCATTTTTCAAACTTCAACTACATATAGTCTGTTTGCTACTTTAAGGAGATGTTTTTGTAAGGAACTTTTTTAGGGAGAGTAAGGTGCAATAAACAAGAAGTAAAGTACAGACTGGGTAGCCTGTGGTCCCCGTTTGGAGGGCTCTTTCCTGCTTCCTGCATCGTGCCCGGACCCCGCACACTGTTGGCACTTGCTGTTTGTTGCGTGCATTCGCGATGTGCGTGTGTTCACGCGGGGTGTCTCATGAGACTGCATCCCTCACAGAACGAGCCAGCCCTTATTTGCTATTCAGGAAATGAGTTGTTTAATTGATACTAATCCTTTTTTATTATTATCTTTAAAATTATGGGGCACCTGGGTGACTCGGTCGGTTGAGCGTCCGACTTTGGCTCGGGTCATGATCTCACAGTTTGTGAGTTCTAGCCCCGCGTCGGGCTCTGTGCTGATGTCTCAGAGCCCGGAGCCTGCTTTGGATTCTGTATCTCCCTCTCTTTCTGACCCTCCCCCACTCACACTCTGTATGTCTCTCTCTCTCTCTCTCAAAAATAAACATTGAAACAATTTTTTAAATTTTTTTGTTGTTATCGTTTTATTCTAACAAAGCCTGCATCTCAACAAGAAGCAAATGTTTTTTCAGTTCTCATATTTTACGTTCTGTCCAAGGATGAGCATCCATACTTTGAACTCTCGATGGCGGTGACAAAATGGTGCTGATTAATCTTGTTGCCTGAGGTTAGGTATCCGCCAAAGGGCAAGTTGGTTTCTTTGATTTACTTCAGCCAGAGAAAAGTGCTTATATGTTTCATTAACGATAACTTCACATTACAGGAATCCTAAAAATTCAGCCATTAATCAGCTTGTTTCCTCCTTAAGTGTTCTTTGAGAGCTTTGTGACCACCCGGAGGTATCCTGTGCGTTGGCCCACAAAGGCCAAGTAAGATGTAACTCCACCCCTCAAGGAGTCTTGAGTGTCGGGGTGGGGGGTGCTCGAGATGATTGCTGCACCAAAAAAAAGACCTGGGCTCTCGCCTGAAGGTGCTGCTTCAGTAATCAGTAGCCACAGAGAGATGTACGAGAAATACCGAGTATTGGGGCAGAAGAGGTAGTCAGATCAGGGAGGGTCTTACAGAAGTCAAGTTTAGGTGGAGTTTGGAGAGTCTGCAGGATTTTAGAGATGGGCCTCTGTTGCCCAGAGGTGTGCCGTCTGCGCGACCTGGTGAGGGAAGTGAGAGCAAGCTGGTACCAGCCTATCCATTGGCCTTCACCGATGTAAAGCAGGAAGGGCGGGGGGGGGATGTTACTTTGAAAAGTCTAGTGCTCCGTGCTGAGGACCAGGGGCTTCGTGAAGCAACGGGGCAACTTTTAAACCGGGTTTTAAATCTCAGAAATTGGCATGGGTAAATTTGCGTTTAATTAAGAACGTGCCCAAAGAATATGCAGGGAGGAGACCAAGCTGAGAGCACCCGTAGCTCTAACCGGGGTGAACCATTTCCTTCTCCATGGGATCCACTTCTCCCGTGCGGCTAACGTGCGGTTAGTCTGTCCGGCTGTAGGCTGCGGCAGTAGCAGACTGTGGCTTTACTCCCCTGCGGTAAACCTGAACTTCTCAAAAACCGAGCAGAACGGTAGTTTCCAGGCTCTCTTCAGTAGATTCCCGGGGGCGGGGGTCTGGCAGCTGTGTTTTCAGAGCTTCCCAATGTTGGATGTACGTTTTTTTCCTAAAGTTTATTTTTAACAGTGAAAATAATAATAAAGAGCGACATACACAGATATGAAGTTATAGGCATAATTTGAGGACTGTGAGAGCACTGCCGTGTCGATTCCAGCAGCTAACGCATTCTTCAGAATGAAGCAGATTTTTGTAATTTCTGTGTATACGTTTAAACTTGCCAGTGTGTGGTTAAGAAGGTAGTCAATCACTGCCTTAGTCTCGTAAAAAATTCAGGTCTCTGCATGTGTACTAATAATACATTTTACAAGTGAAATACTGCACCTACACTCAGCCAAATGCCAGGTAAGGCTTGGCCCTTATGCTTCGGGCCCGTCTCACTGTATTATAGTACCATATGTACAGCCCCATATCTCACTGGTCCAAAAGATAGTGGTTACAAATTTAGAATCACCTAGGGGTCTTTTAAAAGTCTTGGTGCCCAGGCCATGCCCCATGCCAATTAAACCAGAGTCCCTGGGGCTAGGGGTGGGACTCAGACATCAATGTTTGTTTTTGTTTTTGTTTTATACTTATTCATTTTTGAGAGAGAGAGAGACAGCACACAGGCGGGGGAGGGGCAGAGAGAGAGGGAGACACAGAATCCAAAGCAGGCTTCCAGATTCTGAGCCGTCAGCACAGAGCCCGACGCGGGGCTCGAACCCACGAACCGTGAGATCATGACCTGAGCCAAAGTCGGACGCTCAACCGACTGAGCCACCCAGGCGCCCCAATATTTGTTTTTAATAGACTTTATTTTTCACAGCAAAATTGAGAGAAAGGTTATATATCCCTGTGCCATTTTCTCCCAGGCATGCATAGCCTCCCTCGTTACCAACATCCCCACCAGAGCTGTGCATTTGTTACAGTTGATGAACCTACAGTGATACATCTGAACCACCTGAAGTCGATGATTTACAATAGGGTGTACTCTCCAAGTTGTACAAATGCATAATGACATGTACCCATCATTACGGTATCACGCAGAGTAGTTTCAGTAGGCATCGGTATTTTTTACAGCTACTGTTTTTTTAAATGTTTTATTTATTTATTTTGAGGGAGAGAAAGCACGAGCAGGGGAGGGGCAGAGAGAGGGAGAGAGAGAATCCCAAGCACGCCCCGAGCTGTCGGCACAGATCCCAACATGGGGCTTGGTTCCCATGGACTGTGAGATCATGACCTGAGCCAAAATCAAGAGTCAGATGCTTAACCCACTGAGCCACCCAGGTGCCCCAGGCATCAGTATTTTTTATTTTTTTTAACGTTTATTTATTTTTGAGACAGAGAGAGATAGAGCATGAATGGGGGAGGGTCAGAGAGAGAGAGGGAGACACAGAATCTGAAACAGGCTCCAGGCTCTGAGCGGTCAGCACAGAGCCCGACGCGGGGCTCGAACTCACGGTGACCTGAGCCGAAGTCGGACACTTAACCGACTGAGCCACCCAGGCGCCCCAATGGCATCAGTATTTTTTAAAGCTCTTAGGTGATTCCAGTGTGCAGCCAAGGTCGAGAACCATTGTACTGTGCTGCAGTTCTTGGACTTAAATTGTAAGTTTTGAATACTTCTTATCCGACTTGTATGTGAAAACTACCTCTTTCTCCGTTACATACTCGGTTCCCCAGAAGAACCCATATTTTGTTTGAATAAAAGATTCATTTAAAGCTTGAGAATCAGCGTCGCGGAAAGAGCTAGGCTTTGGGGTCAGAACATCCTGGATTCAACTTTTGGCTCCATATCTGCTGAGTAAGTGACTTGGGCAAGTTCTTTAGCCTCTCTTGAGTTTCCATCCAATAGATAACACCCAACAGTGTTGTTGAAAAAGAATACATGTTCCTTAGTTTAGTAATGCTTTACCCGTAATAAGCACTCAGTAAGTGGTGTTTTTCCATTGCACCCTTTTACCTTATTTTGGAGGTGAGGAATACCCTTCTTGCCCTTGACCACAGTCACATTCTTTCCAATCTCATGTTCTGTTGTTGGCGCTAATATTTTGTATTTTGTGGGTTTTTTTGGTTTGGATTAAATTTCAGTCCAGATATCTTCTGACATATGGTAGACCTTCTGATAAGATTTGAGAGCTCGGAAAGATACATGTAAGGTACCGTGGTCTTTTGCTTGACTAGAAAGAGAAGTATATTTTAGCACATGAGAAGTGTAAAGTATGTGATAGTGTTTTGTTTGTTTTTGGGTTTTTTTTTTTTTTTTATCTATAACATGTGCCCCCCAGGGCTTTCAACATGCTCTTTACGGTAAGCCTTTTAGTCCACTATCATCTATCGGAAATAAAATGATCTGATTTCTTACTTTCATCAGTTTGCTAAGAAGTGAGAAGTGCTAGGACACTTGATGTAGATGATACAACTCAGATTGACTACAACTGTGGCATTTGGGTTGACTGCTTGACTGTTTGGACACTTTGTCCTTTAGTGGAAGCCCTGGTCCTGTAAAGTCTCTGCGTCCCAGGGGCCAGGCACCATGCCTCTGCCACTGCACTGTAGATACTTGTTTATTTGTCTCCATGAGACTGTCAGTCCATTAAGGGCAGAGGCTGAGTCCCAGTGTGGTTTGAAAGAATGAACCGTTGATTGAAGGAAAGGAAAGCAGTAACAGGAAAGAAAGATGAACAGTGCATACATAGAGGAGGGCAAAGAAGAAATCCCAGGGCTTTAAGGAGTCAAATGATCAGTTCAATGACTGGCCCGATTCAGGACCTTTTGAATGTCTCTCATTTGAGAAACAGAAAGACCTTTGTTGGTGCAAAAAAGGTTAAAGATAGAGATGTGGCCAGCTGGACATTGATCATTAGTGGAAGGAATGGACTCTGAGAGGAGTTGAGTAATTCTGTGTGTTAGTGAAAGTACACAGCCTTATTATTATTTTTTTCAAGATAAAGGTTTTTTTTTTAATTTTAACTCCAGTGTAGTTAAGATACAGTGTTATATTAGTTTCAGGTGTACAATATGGTGATTCAGCAGTTCCATATATAACTCAGTGCTTATCAAGATAAGTGTGCCCTTAATCCCCATCACCCCATCCTCCCCCCCCACCTCCCCTCCGGTAACCATCAGTTTATTCTCTATAGTTAGGAGTCTGTTTCTTGGTCTGTCTCTCTTTTTTTCCTCTGTTCATTTGTTTCTTAAATTCCCACATATGAGTGAAATCGTGTGGTATTTGTCTTTCTCTGACTATCTCATTTCACTTAGCCTTATACTCTCTAGATCCATCCATGTTGTTGCAAATGGCAAGATTTTATTCTTTTTTTTTATGGCTGAATAATATTCCATTATGTATCTTTATCCATTTACATCTTTATCCATTCGTCTGTTGATGGACACTTAGGTTGTTTCCATAATTTGGCTATTGTAAATAATGCTGCAATAGATGACATAGGGAAGCATGTATCCCTTTGAATTAGTCTTTTTGTATGTTGGGGGTAAATTACCCTGTAGTACTATTACTGGGTCTTAGGGTAGTTCTTTTTTTAATTTCCGGGGAACCTCCATACTATCTTCCATGGTGGCTGCCCCAGGTTGCGTTCCCACCGACAGTGAACAAGGGATCCTATTTCTCTACATCCTCACCGATACTTGTTGTTTGTGTTTTTTATTTTAGCCATTCTAATAGGTGTGAGGCGATGTCATATTGTCGTTTTGATTTGCATTTCCCTGATGATGAAATGACGTTGGAGCATCTTTCCATGTGTCTCTTGGCTATCTGGATGTCTTCTTTGGTGAAATGCCTGTTCATGTCTTCTGCCCATTTTTAAATTGGATTATTTGTGGCTTTTTTTTTTTTTTAGGGTTGAGTTGTATAAGCTCTTTATATATATTTTGGATACTAACCCTTTATCAGTATGTCATTTGCAGTATCTTCTCCCATTCGGTAGGTTGTCTTTTAGTTATGATGGTTGCTTCTTTTGCTGTGCAGAAGCTTTTTATTTTGGTGTAGTCCCAATAGTTTATTTTTGCTTTTGTTTACCTTGCCTCAGGAGACATATCTGGAAAGATATTGTTACAGCTGATGTCAGAGAAATTACTGTCTATATTCTCTTCTAGGATTTTTATGGTTTCAGGTCTCACATTTACATCTTTAATCCACTTCTTAATTTTTTTTAATGTTTATTTATTTTTGAGAGAGACAGAGACAGGATGCAAGTGGGTTAGGGGCAGAGAGAGAGGGAGACATAGAATCTGAAGCTGGCTCCAGGCTCTGAGCTGTCAGCACAGAGCCCGACGCGGGGCTCAAACTCACGAGCTGTGAGATCATGATCTGAGCCAAAGTCAGATGTTCAACTGACTGAGCCACCCAGATGCCCCATCTTTAATCCATTTTGAGTTTATTTTTGTGTATGGTGTAAGAAAGTGCCCAGTTTCTGTCCAGTTTGCGTGTTGCTGTCCAGTTTTTCCAACACCGTTTGTTGAAGAGACTTTTTCCTGTTGCTTATTCATGCCTCCTTGTTGAAGATTAATTGACCATATAAATGTGGGTTATTTCTGGGCTCTCTCTTCTGTTCCACTGATCTGTGCGTCTGTTTTTGTGCTAGCACCATACTGTTTTGATTACTACAGCTTTGTAATATAACTTGAGGTCTAGAATTGTGATACCTCCATTTCTGTTTTTCTTTGTCAAGATTGCTTTGGCCATTCAGGGTCTTCAAGTACATAGACTTTACTTATTGAACGTTTCCAAAGATGAGTCTCCTTTGGGATTCTCTCATCTAGATTGGAAGGTGAGTCTCTCGAAGCCTGGCTCAGCCTCGTCCAAGACAGATTCAGCATCTGAGCCTGGCCCTGAGTCATCTTTGCAGACACTGTTTGTTTGGGGCATTATCCTACAGGCATTTGTTGTGAAGCAAGTGTGTAATTTTTATGGCTGAGCTTATCTGAGTCTAGTTGGTATGTTTTCTTTTTCTCTCTTTTCTTTCCTTTCCTTCCTTCCTCCCCATTTCCCAGCAAACGTTTGTTGAACGCGTTGACAAAAGGCATTTGTGAGGTGATGAGAATATGATGGTGAACAAGGTGGACACAGTCCCCTGCTCTCTCCTGGTTCCAGACAGCCGGTCATTCCAGTAGAGTGTGAGGGAGCCTTCGCAGGGGCAGGCAGGATGTGAGGGAGCACAGGGTGGGGATTTGGGGCACACGTTGTAAGGATGTCACTTTTAGATTGAGGCCCAAAGCATGACAACAGACAAAGCGTGGAGTAGAGGAGTGTGTTCCTGACAAGCGAAAAGCTGAATTTATTAATCGTTAGGGTTCATCGAAGAGAGTATATTTTTGTAGCCTCCCCTTACTCTGTGCTATCCAGCCTTGGGAGTCCAAGATAGATAGCCCTGACTCAAGGAAGAAAGGAGCCCGCTCCAGCTGCAGAGTGGTCCCGTTCTGAGGATGTGAGGCCTCCAGCCTGGCCCCTGTGCTGTTTCCAACTGACACACGTCATCAGTTGGCTTCTTGGTATCCAGCCTGATTGTAGGAGTGACAGTTGACACTGTGAGGGAATCCTGTGCTGAATGCTTTCACTGGAGCATTCTGGAATTGAAGAAGTAAAGCTCTTACCACCTTACTGATGTCTTCCTTTCTTTTAAAAAGAAAAGCAGTTTTTATTATGAAAAATAAAATACATACAAAAGAGTGTGTGTGTGTGTGTGTGTGTGTGTGTGTGTGTGCCTACAGTTTACACAGCTCAGTTAAAATGAGCTCCCATGCCCTCACTGCCTACCCTAGGAAATAAAACATTACCGGTAGTGTGTGCCTTGTTTCCTCCTGCCCCGTCTACCTTCCTCCGCTCCGAGCCACTCATCTCGGTTGTGTTCAGTGCCCTTTTATTTCTCCCTTTTAGTATGTTTTGAAAGGTCATGTTTATGCTTGTGGTTAGGTGATATTACGATATCAGGTTAACACTGTGTACCGGTGAGATAGGCCAGAAATCTATTTAAATAAATTACTTGATTGTATTCTTCTAGGCAGGAGAATATTCTGGTGACATCAAAGTGTTTCCAAAACAAAACAAAAAAAAAAATCAAAACAAAAGCCTTCTTTCAGTTTCAAGGAAAACTGTGGTGGGAGCTGTTCAAAGGATAAGGTTTTTACAAACCAGGGTATTACAAATGGACCCAGAAGTGATATGCCAAAGAATTGTTTCACTTGTTAAGTTTTGGGATCTCCATCTAGGCCCCGCGAGTGTTTATTCATCCGTAATAACGCTATTCCAGTGTATTTCAGATGATTTTATAGTATGAGTTTGAATTTACTTGGAGTAAGACCATTTGGCACTTTTGGAGGCATTACTGACATGGCATTTCTTCAACAATTCACGGTATTGAAACAGATCACATCAGGAAACAGACTCCTGGCCAAACTATTCTTGATTTTGAATTTGCTTTTTTCCTTTGGGGTTGTGATGGGTGTTATTTTGTATTGTGTATTTACTTGGATTTTCCCCCAAAACTGTTCTGGTTCTCCATCCAAAATGGAAGAAAACCAAGCTGTAGGTGTCATAGTTGACTGCTGTAGAAACAAATGACCCGTGTTGAGTTGATTCTGCGAACTCTTCGATTACTTGTCAAACGATTTTTCAGGCTTTTTTCATTTGAATTGATCTCCTACAAGAAGGACTGTTCTTGTTCATCTTCTTGCCCTCTGGATGCTGGTGTAACTTAGCAGGTCAGGATTCCTTCCCCAGGAAGAAAGTCGTAAGCTCAGCGCCTGTTACCGTTTTTGAAATTTACGTGTAAGTTAATATATAACTCAGAGTCCAAAGTTGGCAGGATATAAAAACGTTTACATATCACTTAATCTTTCCATTTCATTTCCTTTCATTTCTGTGTTTTTTATTCCTGAGGCAATTGGTTTTTCCGGGATTCAACAGGACACTTTTCCCCATCCAAGTTTTTGAATTAAAGCTTTGATACTTTTCACAGCAGTTTTTGCCCGTGTACTGTAACTGTAAATCTCAGGCCTAAAAGACCCCTATTTTACGTCCTGTTCAGACTCGGATTCCCGTCCTCAGTGGCATGGACTTGATGGAGTTTAGAGCAGTGGTTTCTCTGCATCTCAGGGTACTTTACATTTGCATTTTCAGCCATTTTAACTGGTCCCTAAAAACTCCCTTTTATGACTGTGAAGACAGGCCCGTCTGAATTCCACAATAATTTTACTGTGTATTGCCATAATACTCCTAGTGACTTAGGAGGGGAAAAGAAAAGGCCTGGACAAAGCAAACCATTCCCAATTGTTTAAGAAACCAGTGAACTCATCCCTTGCTTGAGCCTCATGGAATGCAGTCCGAGAGGGAAACCTGTGTTTTCCCCACACAGGAGAGCTTCTCTGGCAATCCCATCTTGCTCATCGCATTTGGTTAGAAACCGCCGTGCTGTGCTTGGCGACCACAGGCACCGTAAGCAAGGGTGTCTCCCCAGACTCCTTCCGAGAGCAGCCGGGGGAGCACCTGACTCAGGGTGCCACATCGCTGCTTGCTCTTCCCTTGTCTCTCCTGGCATCGTGACTTCCTGGGATACCTCCATGTTTTTGTCCTTAGCGTTCTCTGTCCTTGGGGGCCCCCATCCTGGGCAGAGGAGCTACAAAATGACCAGGGTGGCTGCTGCAGCGTGTCTGAGGGAGGAGGGTGGGAGGCGAGGTCTGAGAAGTGGCTAGGAGTTAGCTCTGGTCGGGCTTTGTGGACCTGTGAGGACTTTGTCCTGATCCTGGCTAATGTGGAGACTGTTTGGAGTGTTTGGAGCAGAGGAGTAATAAGATCTGATACGCGTTTACAATTTTTTTTCAGTTTATTTTGAGAGAGAGAAACAGAGCGAGCAGAGGAGGAGCAGAGAGAGGGTGGGGGGGAGAGAGAGAGAATCCCAAGCAGGCTCCACACTGTCGGCATGGAGCCTGATGTGGGGCTCGAGCCCACAAACCATGGGATCGTGACCCGAGCCGAAACCAAGAGTCAGGCACTTAACCGACTGAGCCACCCAGGTGCCCCCTGATAATGCATTTTAAAAAGCATGGGCTGGCTGTGGTTAAGTGGGTGAGGGTAGGAGCAGAGACACCAGTTTAGGAAGCCACTGAAATATCCCAAGTGAAAGAGGAGAGTGGCTTGGACCAAGATGGCAGCACTGAGAGAGGCAGTGAGAGATCACTTTTGAGAAGATGTTTCTAAGTAGATACAAACCTGTTTTGTGACAGCGTGGTGGTAAGGATGTGAGAAAGAGGTCTCAAGAAGGACTCCCGGGTTTTGGCCTCAGCCACTGGAAGGCTGGGATTGCCATTTACAGAAATGGGATAGGCTGTGGAAGGGTGGGTTTGAGGATGGGAATCGGGAATTCAATTTGGTCATATTAAATTTGAGATGCCAGGTAGATCCAAGTGAAATCGTTGATAGGTGTGTGTGTGTGTGTGTGTGTACAGGGATCATCAGCGTTTAGGTGATATTTACAGCCTTGAAACTAGATGAGGTCCCTAAGAGATAAGAGGTCAGTGGGAGAATCTGGGACTCTCCAACATGCAGAGGTCAGAGAACTAGAAAGGAACAGGCAGTGAGATAAGAGAACAAAAGAGTGATGCTTCAGAAGTTAAAATGGGAAGAAAAAGTGTTCCAAGGCTAGGAGGGATCGGCTGTGTCAGATGTTGCAATAGGTCAGTTTGAGAATTCACTGTTGATTTAGCCACATGGAGGCCATTAGATTCTTTGACAAGAATAGTTTTAGGGGCACCTGGGTGGCTCAGTCGGTTGAGCGTCCGACTTCAGCTCAGGTCCTGATCTCATAGCTTGTGAGTTCGAGCCCCGCGTCGGGCTCTGTGCCGACAGCTCGGAGCCTGGAGCCTGCTTCAGGTTCTGTCTCCCTCTCTCTCTGCCCCTAACCCACTCACATCCTGTCTCTGTCTCTCTCAAAAATAAACATTAAAAAAAATTAAAAAAAAAAATAGTTTTAGTGGAATACTGGGGATAAAAGCCTGGATTGGGTTTATTCAAGAAAATATGGGAGGGGGTGGCTGGGTGGCTCAGTGGGTTAAGCGTCCAGCTCTTGATTTCAACTCAAGTCATGACCTCACAGTTCGTGAGATCGAGCCCCGCATCCTGCTTGGGATTCTCCTTTCTCCCTCTTTCTCTGCCCCTCCCCCATGCGTGCTTGCACTCTTTCTCTGTCTGTCTCTCTCTCTCTCTCAAATAAACTTAAAAGAATTAAAAAAAAAGGGAGAAGGTCACGATCTCGCGGTCCGTGAGTTCGAGCCCCGCGTCGGGCTCTGGGCTGATGGCCCAGAGCCTGGAGCCTGTTTCCGATTCTGTGTCTCCCTCTCTCTCTGCCCCTCCCCCGTTCATGCTCTGTCTCTCTCTGTCCCAAAAATAAATAAACGTTAAAAAAAAAAAATTTAAAAAAAGAGGGAGAGAATAGGGGAGGAGAGAAACTGCACACGGTAAATATAGACAGTTCTTTCAAATGAGATGCAGGGTCAAGATGTTTTTCCCCCTAAACCTGGGATATAAATATAGGTATTTTTTTGGCCGGTGGCAGTAACTCAGTTGAGAGTGAGAACTTCAGGAGGAAGAGGGAGGATTGCTGGATTAACATCCTTGGTTAGGCCAGAGAAGATGGGGTCCTGTGCCCCGAGCAGGGACCGGCCCCGAGGAGAGGTGCAGACCTTTCGGACACGGTAGCAGAGGAAACACGGAGCACGGGGCGCTGCTGCGGGGAGCGAGGGACGCGAGGAAGTTGCCTTCAGGTTTGCTTGTTTTCTCAGTGAACTAGGAAGCACAGACCTTAGCGGAGAGTCCAGGCGAGAGAGAAGGGTATGAAGTGGTCCTCTGGGGGGGGGGGGGGGGGGGGGGCGGGGGAGGGTGACAGATCTTAGGTTCTGATGCGGCTGAAGGATCAGCAGAGTGTTGGAGGAAGTGGTCTGGAAAGACAGGAGGAGGCCGTCAGAGAGCAGAGAAGCTTGAGATTGTGGAGCGGGTGCTCGTATTGGTAGGGTCTGGGGCACTGGTTCTCAGCCACGGGCACTTGGCCCCTGAGAGGATGTTTCAATGTCTGGGGACCTTTTTGGTTGCCACAGCTGGAAGGGGAGACGATTCCACTGACATCTGGTAGAGGCCAGGGACCCTGCTGAACATCCTGCGATGCATAGAACAGACCCTGAGTGGAGAACAATCCAGCCCGGTTGTCAGTAGTGCTAAGGTGGAGAAGCCCTGGCCGAGGGTCGGATGTGAGAATGGGGGGCTGGGACAGGCCTGAGGGTAACATTTTTGTAGCAGGGAAGATCAACAAAGAGACCAGGGCTTTGGGAAGTTCATTTTATGACTAGTTGGGATCTCCAAGAACTAGGACAGCTGGAAAGAGAGAGAGAGAGAGAGAGAGAGTCAGGGATCAGAGGATGCTAACTAGCTGTGCATGGAGCCATTTTGTTCTTTTGGAACAGCTGATTGGCCAGAGTTGGAATCCATAGCCCTGGCTGTAAACAGCTGCCTGTGCAAATGAGCCAAAGAGTGAGGGTTTTTGTTTTTGTTTTTTTTTTGTTTTTTTTAAGTCACTTGTATATTAACCAGCTCTGGTGTAGTTAAGTCTGCCTCAGATCAATTGTCTAAAAGCCACTTTAGGGATTTGGTTAGTCTTTTCGGCCAAAATTCCGTGACTGTAAACTGAAACATCTTTATTTTTTTTATTTTTTTTTTCAACGTTTTTTATTTTATTTTTGGGACAGAGAGAGACAGAGCATGAACGGGGGAGGGGCAGACAGAGAGGGAGACACAGAATCGGAAACAGGCTCCAGGCTCCGAGCCATCAGCCCAGAGCCTGACGCGGGGGGCTCGAACTCACGAACCGCGAGATCGTGACCTGGCTGAAGTCGGACGCTTAACCGACTGCGCCACCCAGGCGCCCCAACTGAAACATCTTTAAAGAACCTCTCCGGTACCGACCAGATTTTGCAGGCCGGCCTTGAGGCAGGGATCTGGCTTGAGAAAACCCTTGAGGAGACTTATTTATTGACTTCGCAGACTGGCTTTCCTTGTAGCGCTTGCCACTGTGGAGAAAACTAGTCAAAATCACGCAGCATAAATAAGGGTTATAAGCCAACACTGCTTCCTGGAAAAGCTGGTCAGATCTTCTGGTCTTGTGCTTTGTCCCTCGTTTTGAACTCAGATGCCCTGGGGCTGGTTTTCTGCCTACCCACAAAGGCAAGGAACATCTTTTGTTTGCTTCTTGTTTGAAAGAAGGGTTTGTTTTGAGGTTTGGGCCACAAATAATAATCCATTGTTCTCTATAATAATAATCCACCTTCTTTAGCAGAAAAAAAGTCTGATTGATACAGTATGGCTATCAGTTTATTTAAAAGAATAGCCAAAGTGCCCATTGTGTCCTGCGAATAAACATTTGGAAGATGGTTGGGAGAACTGGGGGAGTACTCTTTTTCTGCCTGGCCTAGAGTCTCGGGCAAGACCTCAGGAAGAAAAACTGAGTGTGATCATCAGTCCTGGGTGACAGTAAACCCTCCTCATTCTGCTCATCTGTTACATTCTAAGAATAATTGGAACACTGCAGATACGGATTCTTTCCAAACCGTTTCTTTAGAAAATACCCTATTTGGAAGATAATATTTCCTCCATTAGCTTTAATTGTGTCCATTTTTAGGCTAACGAATTTCCTTTCTGACCTTCACTTAATCCAGGAAAGTGTCTTTTTGAAGTGAAGATTATTTTAGCAGCCATCCTTAAAACTCTGATTAATTCAGTTGCCTCTGATTACAGATCTTGAAAAAAAAAAAAAAGGAGCTATTTTTGTATTACAAGTGATAGACATTTGAATTACTATTTCTGGGCTTAGGCTGACTGAATAAAACTCAAGGGGTAGAGTGAAAACGTGGCCCGGTGTGGTCAGCTGGTTCTTGAACTCACAGTTATCTAGCACAGGTTACACTGAGATGTAACGGTAGATGGGATTTCATTAACGAAAACAGCATGTTGTGCATGTTTTTTGCCTTAAATCCCTTACAGGAAAAGGATCAGTGAAATAATACACACGGCTCTGAATGAAGTGATACCTTACCTAGAATAGTTTTAATTGTGTTAAAATTAAATGGCAGATGAGAGAAGTTCAGTGTGGTAGCAGTTGAAATTTAACAGGTGAATGTGAGAACTACTTAAGCAAAAAAAAAAATACGTATATATATGTATATATATACACACACACACACACATATATATACATATTTTTAATATTTATATTTATATATAATATATATATTTATATATACATATTTTTAATATATATTTATATTTATATATTATATTTATATATAATATATATTTATATATACATATTTTTAATATATATTTATATTTATATATTATATTTATATATAATATATATATTTATATATATACATATTTTTGTGTGTGTATATATATATATATACATCTTTTTATATATATATATATATATATATATATATATATATATATGGCCTCTACATCATTAAAAACAGACCACCAGGGAAGCAACCAAGATGTCCTTCAGGAGGTGAATGGATAATATCCATACCGTGAATATTACTCAGCAATCAAAAGAAATGAACTGTCATGCTATAAAACGACAAGGAGGAAACTGAAGTAAATAGCGCTAAGTGATAAAAGCTAATCTGAAAAGGCTGTAGGATTCCGCCTCTATAATGTTCTGGAAAAGGCAAACGTACAGATACAGGAAAAAATCAGTGGTTGCCAGGGGTTTAGGGGGAGGGGGGAGGAATGAATGGGTGGAACATGGGATGTTTAGGACGGTAAAAGGATTCTGTGTTTTATTATAATAGTGGATACATGTCATTGTACATTTGTCAAAACCCATGGAATGTGTAACACACAGTGAACCGTACCATAAATGATGGGCTTTAGTTAATAGTGTAACAGTATTGGCTCATCAATTGTAACACATACCACACTCACGAAAGATGTTATGAGTAGGGGAAACTGGGGGTAGGGGTGGAGGAATATACTGGAACTCTCTGCTTCATGCTCAGTGTTTGTTTGTTTTTTTTAAACTTTTTTTAACGTTTATTTATTTTTGAGACAGAGAGAGACAGAGCATGAACGGGGGAGGGGCAGAGAGAGAGGGAGACACAGAATCCGAAACAGGCTCCAGGCTCTGAGCGGTCAGCACGGAGCCCGACGCGGGGCTCGAACTCACGGACCGCAAGATCATGACCTGAGCCGAAGTCGGCCGCTTCACCGACTGAGCCACCCAGGCGCCTCTCATGCTCAGTGTTTCTGTAACCCTAAAACTGCTCTAAGAAATAAAGTCTATTAATGAAAAACAAAACATAAACATGAGGTAATAGCTGAACTCGTGAAAGTATCTTCTTACTAAAAACCAAAAACAAAATCCCAGACCGTCAGCAGTTTATCCCGCTTCTGGGAAGTACCTGGCTGTGAAATATTCTGCCAGAAATGTATATTACACAATGGCAGCAGAGAGAGAGAGCGATGACTGATTGATAGATAGATAATCTCTGTAACTGTGTATATCAAGTAACTTTCTCATATCTTTGTCATATGCAGCATGATATTTATACTAAATGCTACTCAAGCTTTCCTTGCTCCTCTCTCTCCAGTGACCACGGGCACATCGGCCTTGGAGGTATATACCCCAAAAGAAATCTTCGTGGCAAATGGGACACAAGGGAAGCTGACTTGCAAGTTCAAGTCTACTAATACCACCGGCACGTTGACCTCAGTCTCCTGGAGCTTCCAGCCAGAGGGGACCGACACCACTGTGTCGGTAGGAATGCTTGATCGCGCCTGCTGGGCCTGCCTCCTGGGTTCTTTACGGCTGTGATGTCATAAATACCCATTCTTCTGATGGTTCCCTTCCCAAAGAAGTGACTGCGTTGACTCGGAGATTTCAAGGCCCTTCTCTTGCTCTAAACTCTCCAGGAAAAAATAAGTTCAGCATCTCTTAAATGCAGCTCTTTCCTTGGCTTTGCACAGCACTCTCCCCCTTGCCGCCCCCCCCCCCCCCCCCCAGTTCTTTTCCATCAAATCCCCTTATGGAATTTCTTCCACGGAGCCCCCGCTGGCTGGCCTTGCTGACTCTGATCGTGGTTTATCCTCCGCATTTCAGCTTTCATTTGCCCCATTTTTTATTGAATTTCTTTGAGGTCTTCCTGTTACACACACACACACACACACACACACACACACACACACACACACACACCCCTTTCTGACTTAATTATGAGGTTGTTTGCATTTATCGTAGAGCCGCCTGACTCAGCAGTCGTCCCTGGAGCTCACTGTGCGGTGGGGATGTGGGGTCTTCAGAACCGTGTGCAACCCAGGCTGCCCTCAGTCCTCAGTAGGAGTAAGGATGGCACATTGGTGGGGCGCCTGGGTGGCTCAGTCGGTTAAGCGTCCCACTCTTAATTTCATCTGCGGTCATGATGTCTCGGTTGTGAGATCGAGCCCCGCATGGTGCGCACGTGCTCTCTCTCCCTCCCTCCCTCTGTCTCTCTCTTAAAAAAAAAAAAAAAAGGAATGGTTTGTGGGTGACTTCAGACTAAGGTGAGTGGCGGAACGAAAGCGAGGTCCAGTTAGTAACTAGCCGAGTGCTGGCTGAGCCGTGGGGCTCTTCAACACCGACCATCCTGGTTCTTGTCCCAAAGAGGGGGGATGCTCGCACTTTCTGGGGCTGCTGTGAGGGCCCAGGGGGACATTGTTCAAGTCTGCTCCTGCTAGGTCTAGTTCCTGAGGTGGCTAGCGGACGTAACTCACCGTGTTTCCGTTCCGTCTGCGTGTTGACCGTCCTTTAAGTATCAGCCTGTGCTTTCGCAGTGTTTCACAGTCCTGGTTGTCCGTGCGCAGCTGGGACAGAGTCTGTCATTTCTCTTCCCGACCACTTCTTCTCTTGCATGATGACGAGTCACCTTGTTGGTCCTCACCCGGATGTAATTGTGCCCCTCACATCACCCCCTCACCTTCACGAGGAAGGAGACTTCTCCCCGCTTACAAGCTGGGGAGGGCCTGGGGACCTGCTCCGAGAGTCGTCACACCGTCCAGGCTGGAATCATTCACACCCCGTTTTCTTGCGCTCTGGTTACTCGGTTTTTTTCCCTTACGTGTTCTTTCTCAGATGGAAACATTTGTTGATAACCAACTCTAGGCTTTAGGGATTGCTTGAAGCACTGTTTCTCAGTCTTTTTATTCAAATCACCTTCCTAAGGAGTCTTTTTAAAACACACTTTTCCCGGGGCGCCTGGGTGGCGCAGTCGGTTAAGCGTCCGACTTCAGCCAGGTCACCCAGGTCACGATCTCGCGGTCCGTGAGTTCGAGCCCCGAGTCGGGCTCTGGGCTGATGGCTCAGAGCCTGGAGCCTGTTTCCGATCCTGTGTCTCCCTCTCTCTCTGCCCCTCCCCCGTTCATGCTCTGTCTCTCTCTGTCCCAAAAATAAATAAACGTTGAAAAAAAAAAAAAATTTAAAACACACTTTTCCCAATTTCTGCCCCCATCTACGAAACTTCATTCATTCATTCATTCATTCATTCATTTATAGGTTTTTTGGCTTTTTTTTTTTCTAGAGAGAGAGCAGGGCACAGGCAGAGGCACAGAGAGAGAGAGAGAGAGAGACAGAAAGTGGGGGGGGGGGGGGGCTCCATGCTCAGCACGGAGCCCGACTCAGGGCTTGATTCCATGACCATGAGATCATGACCTGAGCCAAAATCAAGAGTTGGACCCTCAACCGACTGAGCCACCCAGATGCCCCATGCAATTTTAATACTACAGATACATTGCATATCTGTGCTTTATGTGTAAAAAGAGCGAAGTATTTTTCTCTTTCTCCCTTGCCCTTAGAGCCAGTATTTGCCCCCCCCCAGGGGAGATGTCACCCCTGTTGAGAAGGCACAGCTTAGAAACTCTAGTGGGAATTATCTGCCTCATAGCTGCTGCTATGACATTTTGAAGTGTCTTTTTTTTTTTTTTTTTTTTTTTTTTGCAGAAAGCCTTGTGTTAAGAATTTACCCTTGATGCCTTTCCTTAAAGAACAGAGGGACTACCTGTCCATTGTCTCTAGGTCCTGAGTTCCTGAGGGTCTTCTCTGGGAAAACTTGGGGGTGTGCATTGAGATGACTATAGCCCCTGAAATAAAACCGTTTTTATGTTTAGCCTCAGTGGCTTCAGTTTCATATGTGACGTTATCAAAGCTATGTATCTTCTGTTGAAATAAGTCTCCAAAAGAAAATCTCGGTTGCACTGGGTTGGAATATATACCCGATTTCCAAATTCTTGGGTGGACCTGTGTCCCCCAGGATTTATATAAAAAAGGAGGAAGCCCTGGGTGTTGTACCAAGAAGGAAGGAAGGCTGAGGTCAAGTCCAGGAGTGCTCACCGGGTCCGGCTGGGTGTGATTCTGTGTGTGGTAGCACAGGAATGAGTGAGAGCAGGCATCACACACACACACACACACACACACACACACACACACACACACACCCCTGGGAAAACTTACTGCTGCTTCACACAAACGTGGCCTCAGTGCACAACATGCTTCCTGTAGAGGCAAAAGCAAGCACACGTAGGTTTACTCAAGAAAGTCTGAAGAATTGTTTAAACCTGCGAGGGTTTCCCAGCTGAAGTCTTTGGTCAGAGTAGACATGGGGGGCATTGTTTAGTCTACAGCAAATTAAACATCCCCTGGAAGATGTCCAATGGTAATAACTTTCTTTCAAGTAGTGGCTCCATTTATGCTACAAACATTCTTGCCGAGGGGGTCAAGGCAGGTGAACATACCTCAAGACTTACTATAAAGAACATGCTGTATTTTTGATGAGTGTGTTTAGCTAATCCATTGGTACTTCCACACCAGCCTGGTTACAGGTAGTTCCAGAATGCTTAGCTATTGATGGAAGATCTTTTAACTCACAGGTGTCAGAACGTGTATAAGAAGATGAGCAGGATGCTTTTGATTTTCACAGATTTTCAGGAAAATGGAAGCCCGGCATACCACAGATGCCTTTTCTAGGCTGTGGAATCAGAGTCCCCATGTCTAAGCTGGAACTCATCTTTTCTCCCCTCTGTTTACCTTCTTTGCTAGTTCTTTTCAGGTAGCTGTGTTTGTCTAATGACCCAAATTTTAAAATCTTGAGTCTTATGGGGGTTTATTTTGGTCCTGCCCTTCCCTATCTGCTCCCACTTCTTTTCCATCCCAGGAAATACGAGTGTTTGCTGGGTCTTCTGTTTTGATTTCTGACATTTAGCGCTCATCAGCTTTCCTGCTTCTCTGCTCTCCATCACATGATAAAAACCGTGCTAGGACTAGTGCAGTAGCCCCCTTGGTTGTTCCTCCACTTCTGTTCATCTTTCAATCCAACCTTACATTCCACGAGGTTCATAGCCCTACAACAGTTCTTGTACCTTGTCCCTCCTCTCGTTGGAAAGCCCAGTTTCCCACTGCTAACAATGCTCAGCGCTTTGTCTGGAATGTCTTGCAGGTCACTTCCAGCTTCACACTTCAGCCCTGCTTCCATTCTCTTATGAGATCATCTCCAAGCTAGTAAAAACTCTAACAGACTTCCAAGGAGGGTAAAATCTGAGAGCCTTCATAGTTGTTTTTTTTTTTTTTTTTAACATTTATTTATTTTTCAGAGAGACAGAGTGCAAGTGGAGAAGGGCAGAGAGAGAGGGAGACAGAATCCAAAGCAGGCTCCAGGCTCTGAGCTGTCAGCACAGAGCCCGACGCGGGGCTCAAACCGTTGAACCATGAGATCATGACCCGAGCCAAAGTCAGATGCTCAGCCAACTGAGCCACCCAGATCTTAGTTCCTGAGAGCCTTCATAGTTCTTAACGAGCATTTAGATTATATTAAGCATAGGGGTATATGCTTGATAAATGATAATAATGTAATTATTACTATTAATATTTTCTAGTGATCATTTAGGCATTGTGGAGGGTGGGCTAGAGGAGATCAAGGCCAGTAAAGAGGCCACAGTCCAAGATGATGAGAGCATGAAATGAGGTATTATCAGTGGGACTTCAGTAGAGAGAAGAGAGAAAGGTATGAGGTAGAATTGACAGGATTCACTGGGTGGAGATTAACTGGATGGGAAGGAAGGTAGAGGAATCAAGGATTACTCCAGGATTCTAGTTCGGGAGACTGGAATAATCCACCCGTTGAGGTGGGACACACAGGTGGAAGGTGGAGGTTACAGAGCAAGGTGATAAATTTGGAGGTAGGCAGCTGGGTTGTAAAGGTAGTAGGCATTTGGGTGAGGAGATTCTAGGGCTCAGGGGAACATCACGGATGGAGAGAGGGGCTGGGGAGTTACCAAAATATCGATGGTCCTTAAATCTTAGGAATGGATGCGATCATAGGGAGGATTTGCTGTGTTCAGAGGGTTCTGAAAACGTTCCGGTTGAGTTATCGTGGAGCTCGTGGTTGACTCCTACTGATTTGTTTGCCTGGCCCCACTATCACCCGACCTGTGAATAAGAAGAAAGGCATCAGGCCTCCTGCCGAGATGCTTGGATTGAAGCCAGGTATCAGGATAGATCCCCACTTGCCAGGCCTTAATCTAGTTTCCAAGGTGCTGGGCTTGACCAGCCCTTGTCAACGTTTTCTTTGAGAAAGGAGTTCCTTGACTAAAAGCAGGTGTGAGGAAAGAGTGAGCTAGAGTCTGACTCTTCAAAGAGAAGCGAGAACATTGGGGGTGTCTGGGCTTCCACTCACACACCCATGCCATTTCCAGAGGAAACTGATACCTAAGAGGGAGAAACCCATCAGACTAACTGATCTGTCATATTTAGGCTTTGTTTTCTTCATGTCTTTGTATAACTAAATAGTAAACTTCATGAATCCAGACTGAAATTTTTGGATTCACAGGCTCTGTCACGATGACAATCACTGGCTGTGAAGGGTCAGATGGTCCTGACTTTGACTTTGGATTCATCACCTGTTATCACTGTAACCTTGGGCAAGTGGCTTCTTTGAGTCTCCTTTTCCTTCTATATGAAAAGGTGGGCAGTAATCACTACATCAGGGGTATATTGAGAAGATTTAAGATGACACGTGAGTTTATTTCTTCCACTGAGATAGGATTGAACCCTGTGATTTCTAAACGGTCTGGCTTAGATTCCATAGCTTATTTGCGATACGAAGTTGTATTTCTTTCTGTATGAAGTCTTTTTAAAAAAAAAGAACCTTCCACACACAGCATGCCTATTACAGAGTTTAGAGCGTCTGCCTTTAGAAAATCTCACGTGTTCTGTTTTTTTTCTAATTGCAGTTTTTCCACTACTCGCAAGGGCAGGTGTATCCTGGGAATTACCCACCGTTTAAGGACAGAATCAGCTGGGCTGGAGACCTCGACAAGAAAGATGCGTCAATCAACATAGAAAATATGCAGTTTATACACAACGGCACCTATATTTGTGATGTCAAGAACCCTCCTGACATTGTTGTCCAGCCAGGACACATTAGGCTCTATGTTGTAGAGAAAGGTACTTCTTGAGTGTTTCGGCGGTGATGGTGCAGCCCCCTTTATCTCCGGTTTAGTTGGAGAACAGGAGTTCCATCTCCGGGTGCATTTGGAAGGGGCGTTTTTGTGCTAGTTATGTCCCTGTTTCTGTGCACCTGTGGTCCCTCCTCACGTGCCAGGGTGCGGGGAGCCACACTCACACAGCTGTAGCAACCGGCCTCCTCCTTCGGCCACCTGGAGCCTGCTGGTCCGGTTTCGGGAGTTTCCAGTTTTCAGTGTTTATCAGAAGTTAAGACCAAATCTGCTATGCTTGGGTGGGGTGGGCACCGGGAGAGAAGATGAATACTGCTTCTCCGTTCTCCAGGAGAAAGTTTTAACGTTTGCAAAAACAGTACGGTTCTTTCTCCCCCCAACCCTCCCCCCTTTTTTTTTTCTTCCTTTTTTTTGAAAATAAGCAGGAAATGCAGGTTCTGGTGTCTCCTTTTGAGACAAAGTCTGCTTTGTTGGAGAGCACACTGAGGTGAATTCACACCCTGGATTTTCTTTGACCTCAGAGCATTGAAAGGGAGGGATTGTGTGTGCAGAAACGCTTGGCCCCGAAGCTCATTCTTTAGGATGTGTACGTCCTCAGTTAGACACCAGAAGTTCATAACGCGGATGATAAAAGAGGACGCGGTCACCGCTAAAGCGCTCGCTTACTAATTTCATAAAATCCCACGTCTTCTCTTGGTAGCAAAGCACCTTAAAACGATTTTGTTCTTTCTCTCTAGAGATCTTACCCGTGTTTCCAGTTTGGGTGGTGGTGGGTATAGTTACTGCCGTGGTCCTAGGGCTCACTCTGCTCATCAGCATGATCCTGGCTGTCCTCTATAGAAGGAGAAACTCTAAACGAGACTACACTGGGTAAGAAGCACTGCTTTGGGGGGGGGGGGAGGGCGGGCGGGTGGGTGGGGGAAGGAATCAAAAACTGCCTGTATTTTTTACGGAAAAAGAATTGTGAAGAATTAGTTACTGTTCGCATTTACACCAGAATCAGGGGCGTGCCGACGTGGGCATGCAGAAATCGGTGGCCTGCTGTCAGACGTGGGCTGGGACACTAATCCCTGCTTCAGAGGGATCAGTGTCCCTTTCTTCGGTTTGGTGCCGTGAAGCCGGTAAACGGCTTCAGCTGACGGACGTGAGGAGGAGGGCTTTTCCTTTCTGTATTTTTGTAAGCAGCTGTATTGCTTTGATCATTCTGGAGTGCATGGCTGGCCCCATCCAACCTGGGATACAGTAAAAGTTGGGCACCCAAACATAGAGGGGAATAGATTTTCTTTTTGTTTATGGCTGTTCCCTTGGAGCAGAGGGTGTGTGCCTAACTGAGGACCTTCTCTCTCCCCGACTCCAGCTGGACAGCTGACCCATGTAAGCTATGTAGAACTCGTGGGGTAAGACCGAGCGGAGGCTGGGTTCCAGTTGTAGCGCGAGCCGGGTCCCACGTGCACGGGCGCGGCTTACCCAGCCCGAAGGCACGGCGATCTGAGAGGGTTGCATGCCCTGGGCCCCCTTGCTCGTGGACGGCGGGAACCCGGGCCCCTCTGCGCCGGGCTCTAGGAGTGCCGTGTTTTAAACAAGCTCGAGTGTTCAAACTCAGATACTGTTTGCTCGGAATGCTTCTGTTCTGCCGACTGTATCTCCCCCCCCCCCTTGCATGGTGAGTGCTTTACGAGGAAATGTAACCGGAGTGTTGGTTTTCAACGGGAGACTAATCCAGGATGGGGACATACCAGCCTCCGTAGTTCTTCGCTTTGGGGTTAATAAAGGGGCAGAAGAGCGTGCCTTCGAATCCTGCATGGCGTCGTGAATGCTGCTTTTCTTCTTACTTCGGTTTTTTTCCCCCCCCCCTCCCTTTTTCTACCTTGGTGTGCCGGGATCAGATCCTGCTTATCTTCCACTTCTTAAGAAAAGCTGACATAGACGACACACTGGGACTGTAACAGGGCTGGGGTCTCCTTCCACCTACACTAGACACATGGTAACTAATCACATCGCCCGTTGCTGTTAACATTCGTGTGTACGTATTCAGCCCATCTCCCTTGTTGACGACTAACTAGCTTGCTCCGAGCTAACCCAACAGTTATTATGGTTTGTCCGCAAATACGTCCTGCGTTTGCACTGGCAACTTGTCGAGCATACCAGCCCAGTGAAACTGGGTTGTCAGGTTTCCTAGGGCTTGTACGATTATCCGAATATATATGTTCTTCATGTAGAATGGCTTTGTGTGTGTGTGTGTGTGTGTGTGTGTGTGTGTGTGTTTTAGTGGTCTTTTATGCATGAATTGTGTTGTGATTGAGACCCTCTCTGTGTTAGATACTCAGACCATTTTCATTTGGGATGCAAAGCTTCCCGTTTCAGAGAAGACGCAGCTTAAACACACAGCTGGCTTCGGTCTTCGTAACAACACTTGAACGTGAACCTTGCCAAACTCCTAAGATTTTCTTTAAAAATACACCCGAAAGGATTGAAGCTCTGACAAGTATCGATAGAGAATCCCTAAAGAGTTCCCTCCCGGCATTTGCCTTCCCTTCTTTATTTACGACATGATCCTTGTTGTTAAAGACCCCCCCCTCCCAGGCCCTTGAAAAAGTCCAGCCTGTGTGATGTGGCATTCCACAGTTTCTTATCACTCACGACTTCCTGGGTTTTCTTCGGTTTGGTTGTAGTTCGGGGCGGGGGGGGGGGGGGGGGGGACACCGAAGATGGGGAACTAGGGAATGAAAGGAATGAGATGAGCCAAGACTGCAGCCTCGATGTGGATCTGTAATTCGGGAAATACATTCAGCAGGGGCTCGCCTTGCATTGCTGTTACGAAGGCTTAGCTTACTCCCGTAAACCTTTATCCCAGAGGAGTGACGGCAGGAGAAACACACGAAGCAGCCAGAGGATAAATGGGCATTATAGCCAGAGGCCCTTCAGGAGACAGGATTATTGCACAGTGAGGCAAAGAGGTGGCACCATACTGGTTTCTGTATTTAGCCCAGAGGAGGTTCACTGACTTACAAGAGATAGTGTCAGGGTTTTAAAAAAAAGTCTCAAGATCTGTGATCATTTTGACACTCATCGTTCTGTCGTGTTTTGTTCTATCTGCGGCTTCATCTTGTCATCACTTGCATTTCTAGATTTTTCCCCCTTTATTTTAATTAATTTTTTTTTTTTTTTACATCTGTTCTCCACATTGCCAACTCATCAGCTGCAGTACATCAGAGAGTGTCTCACCGGTTAAGCAGGCTCCCCGGAAGTCCCCCTGCGACACAGAGGGTCTAGTAAAGAGCCTGCCTTCTGGATCTCACCAGGTAACGGCTGATTGCCCTTTTGCCCGCCGCCCTGTGCTCTCTGCCACTTGCCTGGTGCAGGAGAGGACACTGAGCCGTGAGACAGAAGCGGAGTAAGACAGGAAACAGAGCAAGAGAGGACGAGGGGAAATACGCTGGCTGGGGAGGATCACAAGCACCACTAACAGATTGTTCACCAATAACGTGGCTCCTCTGGCCCGAATGAAATTAGGAAACGGCTTTGGCAGGTGTAATTCCTTCATTGCTTAAGGAAATAAATCCCAAGACCTAGATTCTGTCTTGAGGTCCTCTATAGGACCAGAAATTCGCAGGGAAGAGTTGATATTCTTGGTATTGAAAATAAAAAAATTATTTTGTATGAATTCTTCAGAAGAAATTGAAAGTCAACATTTATCTGGATAACTGGTAGGCTGGATGAACAAGGAAAGGCATCAATTTCTGCTTCTTATAGAGAGTACAGAAGGGGCGCCTGGGGGCTCAGTCGTTGAAGCGTCTGACTCTTGATTTCGGCTCAGGTCATGGCCTCACAGTTTGTGAGCTCGAGCCCTGCGTCAGGCTCTATGCTGATAACACAGAGCCTGCTTGGGATTCTCGGTCTCCCTCTCTGCCTCTCCCCTGCTCCTGTGCGCTCTCTCTCCCTCTAAATAAAAAAAAAAAAAACATACTTTTTTTTTTTTTTAAAGTACAGAAGAGAAAGAACTTTTATTTAGAACTTAGCACAGAATCTAGCATCACGGTTTGGCTGTGCTATTGTAACTGTAATTGTGGCGTGGCAAACATTCCACAGCTTAGTATATACAATTCTGTTGTAGAGCAACTTTGTTCTTCTGGGGTCGAAAGCATCCTAAGGAATTTGGTTAGTTACAGCTTTTCCCTGAGGTGTTTTAGAGGTCGGATGGATTCAAAAGGAAGTAAAGGTGTTAATACATAGTGAGGAAACTGAGGCATTGTGGTATTTAATTACTAAAAGCTCATACCCAGCTAACAACAGAATTAGGGCTAGAGCTCCAGTTTCTAGACCGTACATTCTCCGTCATAACAGCATCAGGGCTCATGACTTACTCCTAGTCTGTCTGTCTCTCTTGGATAACACAGTGTACCTCAGATACACTAATTTGGATTGTGAATGAGAATAGGGTTGTGAATAAAGGCTTGAGAGTTGGGCCTAAGATCTAAAAAGCCTTGGAAACTTTTCTTCTGCCTTTGAAGTGCTGTGGGAGTTGCTCACCCGCTGAAAGCAGACTAGGAAACGAATGGTTTGGGGACGTTGGCAAACAGGTTGAATGGTACTGTTTTCCCTAAGAGAAAGGAAACGAGGAGTCCTGTGATCATCTGAGTTTACTGCCTTGAAGCAGTTTCCACACTGCAGTGCCAGGAGAAGAAACAGAAATGGAGCTCAGTTGTCTCACCGAATTGAGGAGGCAGAAGTCAGTGTTTGGAGAGGCCAACGTAGCTAGGCTTGCTGCAGCAAAGTACCAGAGAAGAAGAAACTACACAGAGCAGAAGAGAGTTTCAGACATCTGGAGTGGTGGGGCTCCCTTGAGCCTTTTCTGAGTATAGTTTTTTGCATGCATGGGAGAAAAGACCCTACAACCAGAGAAAGAACCACTTGAAAAGCACTAGGTTATATGATATCCTACAGGGCTAGGAATTGTTTGTGTTCCTAAAAGCCAGAGTGCAGAGACCTCACAATATACAGAATATCGGTCGTGGTCCTCAGAATGGTCATGCGTTAGTAGTGGGGTTAAGGTAGCACCAGAATAAGGATGCTGTGGATCTGCCATAACAAAGCGTAAAAGGAGGCCTTTAAAGAATCGAACTAAGAAAGTATTCTAGCTGCGTGCCATAACAAAACCCAACACTCTTTACAAGAATACAACAAAATTCAGCACCCAACAATGCAAAGTTTACCAAGTCCGGCACCAGTCAAAAATTACCACACGTACAGAGAAGCAAGAAAATAAAAACATAAATAAGAGAAAAGCCAGTCAACAGAAACAAACCCAGAAATGACAGACAATGGAATTCATAGAACCAGGACTTTTAAACAAGTATGATGAATCTTCTAAATAACCTGAATGATGTAAAGGAAACCTTGACATAATGAGGAAATATAAAAAAGACCAAAGTGGAAACAAAACAAAATAAAACAAAACAAAACATTGGATGGTGTAAACCACAGATTAGACACTATAGAAGAAAAGATCAGTAAGCTTGAAGACACAGCAATAGAAATTATCCAAAATGAAGCATGAAGAGACGGGCAGACGAGTGAAAATGAACAATATCAAACAATCTGATGGGAGTCTGGAAAGGAAAGGAAAGAGAAGGGAGTAAGGAAAAAAAAATCAAAGAATAATAGCAAACGCTTTCTATTCTTTTCACTATTTCTTCTGATATTTATCTTCATGTTTCTGAACAACTTTATCACTTTGCTACTTCAGTACTTCAATTTTAGATACTATCTACTGACTCCATACTATGAAAAATGAGAACATACATTTCTTTTTCTCCCAGCCTTTCTTCCCAGTACACACTCTGTACACACACATATATATACACCGGCCTCTCCCCAGTGTGTATCTCACTGTAGTTAGGTATATTTCAGTGCCACATGTACCTGTTTGTTTTTCACTGTTGTACCACATATATATGCTTCCTTTTATACTTCTTTGTTTTTCACGGAGCCAATATTTGCCTCATTTTTTGTTTGCATAGTTTTCTAAGTACATGTTTATATTCCTTCTCAGAACTCTCTAATTGGAACACCTTCAAACATGCCACATATTCTGTTGGTTTCGTTTTCTTTTTGGAGACATACCTGTTAGAATCTTCTAGCTTTGTTGTGCCTTAGGCTGTTGCAGAGCAGTCATCCTGGGCCTCTTCTCCCAAGGAATTTCATTTACTCATTTCTTATTTAGACCTCAGGTCTTCACCTTTTTAGTTTATTCTCATGTCACAGTGGAACATATCATCCATAACTTGTTGAGAAAAGATGCACAGGAGATAAAAATTTTGAGGCTTTGTTTGATAAGCAGAATAATGACCCCAGAGATGTCCAGATTCTAATTCCTAGGACCTGTGGAAGGTATTGCCTCACCTTTCACAAGGACCCCACAGCTCTGATCAAGGATCTGAAATGGGGAGATTCTCCTGGATAATCCATGCGGGCCCAGTGTCATCACAGGGGTCCTTGTAAGAGAGAGAGGCAGGAGGGTCAGAGTCAGGGAGAGATTTGAAGATGCTATAATACCTTGGGCCTTGAAGATAGAGGACGGAGTCTCAAGCCAAGGAATGCAGGCAACTTCCGTAAGCCGGGAAGAACAAGGAGGTGGGTTCCCCCCACAGCCCCCAGAGTAACGCAGCCCTGCTGATACTTGAGTTTAGCCCTCCTGGCCTCCGAAACTGTGAGATAACACATTTGTTTCTAGCATGTCTAAAGTTGTTTTTACTCCCCTCCCTCTGACGTGCTCGATAATGCAGTTGGGTAGGATTCCAGGTTATAAATTGTTTTCCTTCAGTATTTTGAGACATTGTCGATTTTTCTAGCTTCCGGTGCGAAGTTGCTGCGTTCTGATTCCTGCTTCTTTGGTAGCGGTTTTATTTCCCCCCTCAGAATCTTTTTTATCCCTTGTGTTCTGAAATTTTATAAAATTGTGAGTCTTTTTTATTCATTGTGCTGGATGCTCCAGGGGCTCTTTCCATCTGAAAACTGTGTCTCTCAGTTTTAGGATATTTTCTTCCATTATTCTTTAGAGATGTTCTTCCTTCCATTTTCGGTTCTCTCTTTTTGGAAATTCCTACCAGGAATTGGACCAACTCCTAGATCAGTCCTTTAGTTTTCTTATGTTTTGTTTTGCAGTTTTTGTTCCGCTTTCTAGCAAATTTCTGCAATATTATCTTCAACTTTTATTGAATATTAAATTTCAGCTTTTTATTTTCCAGAGCTATTTCTTTTTTTTTTTAATTTTTTTTTTAATGTTTTATTTATTTTTGAGTCGGAGAGAGACAGAGCATGAGCAGGGGAGGGGCAGAGTGAGAGGGAGACACAGAATCGGAAGCAGGCTCCAGGCTCCGAGCTGTCAGCACAGAGCTCGACGCGGGGCTCGAACTCACAAACCGCGAGATCATGACCTGAGCCGAAATCGGACGCTTAATCAACTGAGCCACCTAGGCACCCCTCAAGAGCTATTTCTTATTCTCTAATTATAACGTCCTCTACTTGTTTTCATGAATGCATAGTCTTACCTCTCTGAGCATATCATTTTTTCTTCTGTTTTATGTGATTTTGTAAATGTTTTCTCCCATCACTTGATTTTGCTGTTTCTTTTGAATTCCCTTTTTCTCTTATTATTTCTGTCTTTCATATTAGAAGCTTTACTCAAATGCCCAATGATCCTTGGCTATCCATCGTATTTAATTAAGGTACTCAAATCTGGGGGCGCCTGGGTGGCTCAGCCGGTTGAGTGTCTGACTTTAGCTCAGGTCATGATCTCACAGTTCTTGAGTTCAAGCCCCACATCGGGCTCTGTGCTGACAGCTCAGACCCCACTTCAGATCTCCATTCCCCCCTCGCTCTGCCCCTCCCCCCCTCAAAAATAAATCAAATCATTTGAAAAATAAGGCACTCAAATCTGATCAGCTCTTTGTGCAGAGATAGAGTTTCCCGGGGGGCGGGGGGGGGACTTCGCTGTTTGTATAAAGTGCTGGCTGTTTTCCAGTTCGGGGCCTCTAAGTGTCAGTTGCAGAGGGTCCTTTCTCTCGAGTTAGTCAATTTTTCCAGAAGGAAATCTGATCTCCGGCTTGGGAGTTGAACAGAGGAAGGAGAGATGAGGGCTCACTGTTCAGGAAGCAGACTCTCGCCCACCCCGTTTTCAGTGCAGACACCTCCCCCAGCCGTGCCTGCTGTTCTGGAGTCAGAGACTGCCTCACTTCCTGTGAGTAAGCCCCCCAGGGTTCTGCCCAGGCCTGACTCGATGGCATTTTCTAGAGGTTGGTGAGAATTCACGCACCGTGTCGATCTCTATTGGCATTTTTCGGCATTTGCAAAATAACACCAGGTTAGCTTTGGGGTGTTCCTCATAGTCGATTCTTGGCTTATTTCCTCGGGCTCAGTGCAGACCCCTGAAGGCCCCCGCTCTCCCCGTCCTGTTGTAAAGCAGGGCTTCTGTTCAGGTGGCATGGACCTGGAGTCCCCTGGGTCTTCCTCGGTTATTTTCATCTTGCCTACCAAACTTTTTAGTTTCCAGTGGTGCTTGTTAAAACTAGCTTCTGCCTTGCACGTTTCTGGAATTTACCAATCCTGTGCCAGTTAACCCAAGGCTTGGAAGTGGACCGTGTGATTTCCTAGCAAATGTATCTTCTAGTATTTGTTTCACTTAGATTTGCGTTTAGTGGGCGTGTCAACTTACAACAGGGAATGTCACCCTAAGGTTAAAACATTCGCTTCACTTACTCTGCAAGCCCCGTAGAGCGTTAGCAGGTGACCCTGGTGTGTGTTTTTATTCCCCACCACACGCTACCTTCAGCTTATGTCTCAGGGATGCAAACATTTCAGAGCCCCAGAGTATTTAACGGGGGTGGTTCTCTCCAGAATCCTTTATGGTAGCTGTGTCTTCAGTTTGTTCAAACTAAGGCCACAATGGTTTTCACAGTTCGGGAAACTTGACCTCATTAGGGAATTTAGGAGATTAAATACGTTTTATAAGTTGGGCACAACCAAACAATAATTCTTTTAAGAATCTAATCATCCCAAGGGGCGCCGTCGGTTAAGCCTCCGACTTCAGCTCAGGTCACAATCTCGCGGTCCGTGAGTTCGAGCCCCGCGTCGGGCTCTGGGCTGACGGCTCAGAGCCTGGAGCCTGCTTCCGATTCTGTGTCTCCCTCTCTCTCTGCCCCTCCCCCGTTCGTGCTCTGTCTCTCTCTGTCCCAAAAATAAATAAAAACTTAAAAAAAAAAAATTAAAGAATCTAATCATCCCTTTGTATGTTCTGTTTTGATCACTTCCACACACAGGTGAGCGCTTACTGTATGTGCAGTGTGGGCCGAACACGGGAGATGCAGGGGTGATTAACACCCAGGCCCTACCCTGGAGAACCTTCGAGTCTCCTGGGATGTTGAGATCATTTTTAGGATTTTCCATTATGTGGAGAATTTTTTTATACATAGCCTAATGAATAATTGTTGTCATTATTGTTTTTTAATACCCTGACCAACAACCTTGAGGAAATCTTTGTATTTAGGTAAACTTCAGGGTAGTGTTTTAAGAATTAATGATGTGTGAGGTGCCCGAGTGGCTCAGTCAGTTAAGCATCCAACTTCAGCTCAGGTCACGATCTCACAGTTCATGGGTTCGAGCCCCTCAGCATTGGGCTCTGTGCTGACAGCTCAGAGCCTGGAGCCTGCTTTGGATTCTGTGTCTCCCTCTCTCTCTGCCCCTCGCCCACTCATGCTCTGTCTCTCTCTCTCAAAAATAAATAAACATTTAAAAAATGTTTAAAAAACAATTAGTGATGTGTTACAAACTAGCACTGACTCTGGGGTCTAGCCAATGGTGTTAACTTGGGGAGAATTATTTAACTTCAGCGTCTGTTCTTGTCTCTGAAATAATGGGTTAGGGCAAGTTGATCTTCTCATTTTTCTTCTTCTTCTTCTTCTTCTTCTTCTTCTTCTTCTTCTTCTTCCTTTCTTTTTTTAAGTAGGCTTCATGCCCATTGTGGAGCCCAGTGTGGGGGCTCAAACTCACAAGCTTGCGATCAAGACCTGAGCTGAGATCAAGAGTTGGACGCTTAACTGAGTGAACCACCCAGGCACCCCTCATTTTTCTGTATTTAATTATAAGGGCCCCTGGTGCACTGTGCTTTATAAGAACAGGTTTAGGCAGTTGCTGCCCACCTTAGCAATCAGGTCGGTGAAGTAGGGGTGTGGATGGGAATATTTGCGGACGATCCCTTGGTGCTTTCCTCCAAGGGTTCTACCGTGACATGTTCCCTGATCAGCAAAACCTTCCATTTCCTGCCTGCAGGCGTCATCCTAACTAATAGCATTAGTAATGACCACTTGGATGAGTAAATACCTCCATGTTATCTTATCAGAAGACGAGTAGCATCCAGAATGCACTAACAAGGAAATTTACAAAAGATGTAACACCCGGGCAGGACATTAAGTTTGCTGTATTATTTGTCTGTCCTTGGTCACCGTTTTTGTTATAATTGGAAGACTTAGTAACAGAAAGCTTGAATAAAAGTGGCTTTCAAATTAAGTAAGAGGCTTATGGGGCGCCTGGGCGGCTCAGTCGGTTAAGCGTCCGACTTCAGCTCAGGCCATGATCTCGCGGTTCGTGAGTTCGAGCCCCATATCCAGCTTTGCGCTGACCGCTCAGAGCCTGGAGGCTGCTGTCTCTCAAAAGTAAAAAAAAACTTTTTACAAAAAGGAAGAGGTCTGTTAACTCACAAGAGTCCCAAGCACTGTACTTCTGTCTGGGTTCTTCCGGTCTGTGGCCCAACGGTGTCGTCCACACCAGTTCTTTCCATCGTTATCCTCTGCATATTGTCTTTATTCCCAGGCTCCTTCCCGCAGCTGCCCTGGTTCCAGGCCGGACATGAGAAGAGGCAACAGCTGGGGAGGGGGGCAGGGAAGAGCCGAATCTCCTTCCCTGCAGTTTTTATTATGGAGGAAAACCTTTACCAGAAGCCCCCCAGCGAACTTCTGAGTCCCCTTTGGGGACGGGTCACATGCTGTTGCCTCTTCCAGGCATCTGCAAAGGGACAGGAATTATGACTGGCTTCACCCCTGGGGGCGGGGCAGGGTGGGGTCATTTACCCAAGCAAAGGGAGGGTGAACACCCAAACCTAAAGCAAGGTCCTTCCAGCGAATCGGATGTGGAAGGTTGGATGAGCAAGGGTGTTCGGTAGGCCCTCCTTGGGGTATCGCGGCATCAGGGATGAGAGGTGCCATCCTTTCTTTGTAAAGCTTAGTTTAAAATAATTTTTGTGGGTATCTTTTCTGAGGAGTCGGCTTTCTAGATCCTTTTCTGGAAATGGGTCATGTTTCGTAGGCAACAGGCAGGCCTCGGGGGAGGGGTGATTGAATGGACTAGTTCTGTACTGGTCGGCTGGGTGCACAGACCTGGTGATGCTTGAGGAAGCCCCCCGGGCATTGCCTCACCCTGTCCCCGCAGCAGCCCGGCGAGGCACGTTGTCTTGTCCCTGTTTCACACACGGAGAGACTGAGGCTTGGTTAGGTGTAGTCACCTGCTCAAGGTTACTCGTTAGCGGCAGAGCTGGTGTGAGGCCCAGATCTGTCTGGCTGGAAGGCAGGCAGGCGCTCATGGCCTCGTGTCTGTCCGGTTCTTTTCAACTCTGTTTTGATCGTCAGTCTCCTCGACCTCGGAGTCATAATACGCAGCTGCGTTTCACATCTGTGTGCGGCAGAGACACTGACAAAGGTGTTGAGCGAAAGTCACCGAGCACGTGGTGGAAGCAGGTGTTCTGTCTCGGTGGTGCCTGTGCCAGGGGCTCAGGTGTGACTGAGGTTAGAAAGGGTCACAGAGACCATGGCAAGCAGGTGGCCGGACACACTCAACACAGTGGCTTCGGTGTGGTTAGTGCCTGAGTGCAGCTACAGGCCTCCTCGGTCTCCCCCAGCCCTCTCCCCTCACCCTCACCCTCACCAGTACGTTTTCATATTGGAATACATTCCATGCACGTGGAATCCAGGAGTCACTTTCTCTCGAATTGGCGCTAAAAGAAAAGACCCGGGTCAAGCGGTTCGTGTCTTGAAATATTTTCAGGAGTTAAGGATAATTTGTGTAGTAAATAGTTGGGGAAAGATCTATCCAGAGCAGTTTTTCATTTGATTGTTGTTATTTCTTGGTGGCAAAGTTCCCTCCCCCCTTCCCCGCCCCCCCCCCCCCCCCCCCCCGCCGCCAAAAAAAGAAGTGGAGGGTGGAAAGGGTGAGTGCCAAGATGTATGGTAAAAACAGCTAGATTAATGACACTGCTGTTCTGGGGGTTGTTTTAATTCTCGAGTCCCCAAAAGTGACTGTCTTAGCAGTGGCAGTCGTTTCCAAGTTGATGTTGATTCCCTGGATCCTCTGTGTTCCACAGAGACCAAGGTTACTTTCAGCTTCCAATTAATCCTGAGAACTCAGCTTCAGAGAGCTGTTCTAGATTGAACTAGACCTGGAGCGCCTGGGTGGCTCCGTCGGTTGAGCGTCCGACCTTGGCTCAGGTCATGATCTCGCAGTCTGTGAGTTCGAGCCCCACATCAGGCTCTGTGTTGACGGCTCAGAGCCTAGAGCCTGCTTCAGATTCTGTGTCTCCCTCTCTCTCTGTCCCTCCCCCCCCGTGCTCTGTCTCTCTCTCTCTCAAAAATAAATATTAAAAAAAAAATTTAGACTGAACTAGACCTAGCAGCAGATGCCTGATCTTGACCTACATCCCAGAAGTCCTTTGGTTCCATTACGTCATCCAGCCCTTCACCCAGCACCTACTGGGTCTGCCCAATACTGCTCTAGGCACGTAACTAACAAAATCCCTGACCTCAGGACCCTATTCTAAGAGGGAAGGAGAGTGAGGGCATTGGATAGTGGCAAGCAATTTGTAAAAACCAAACCCATCAACAGGAGGGAGTTTCTTGTATTCTTTAGTGATTTCCCAGTTGCTTTCAACAAATTGTTGTGTCCTCTTGTCATGAAAGACCGCACTGTCTCACATGAGAGGCCTTAATTGGTATTTTAACATTTACTGGCTGATTCTCAGATTATTCTGTGTTCTTTTTCTTCTTTGCTTTCTCTGTTCTCTTTCTGTTCCACTCCCCTAGTGTGTCAGTTACCTAATGCAGTGTAACAAACCACCCAGAAACATAAGGGCTTAAACAGCCACCATTTATTCGGCTCCCAATTCTCTAGGTTGGTTGGGTGGGTCTTCTGGTCGGGGGGCAGAGCAGCTGATCTCCGCCGGCTCACTCGTGCACCTGCCGTCGGCTGGACAGTCTACGGCGGTCTCAATCGCCGTCTGTTAGTGGGCAGGCTGCGGGCCAGAGACACAGTTCGAGTTCGAGTGCCCACACCCCCCAGGATCCGCCGTGACACCCGGGGAGATGCAGGCTGTGGGCCTCCTAGGTGGGAATGAGGATGTTTAGTCGAAACACAGGCTTTTGGCTACCGAGCTTATGATTCCAAAGTTGGAAGCTTAAGCACAGTATTCGACTTCTCAAGGAGAGTTTTCCTGGATGGGGAGAAGAGTTGACTTTGGGTTAGATTGGACTTTTCTTTTACAGTCAGGGCCATTTTGTTGTTGTTTACAATTTTAGAATCTCTGGGTTGGAAGGGTCTATAAGGGTCATGAAATGCAAGCACCGGTCTGATATTTGAAACCCCAGCCTCTGCTCAGACCTCCTCCCCAGGCGTCCAAGAACTCACTGTGCCCCGCCCCCCCACCCCACCCCCGCCCGCAGCCCACCTTCCCTGGCTGCCCCCGCTGGGGCCCTGCAGCCCCCTTCCTCCCTGCTGAGGCCGAGGGGAGGACCTCTTCTACACTCGTCCGTGCAGGGTTTTCTTTACATCGTAGCTTCTTGGTTTTTTATTTTGAAATAGGAAAAATAGTTACCTGCTCTTAAATATTAAAGAAGCAGTACTTTTATTGGTTATGATAGGATCAGACTAAAAGGATTATGCGGTAGGTATGTACATGGGAGAATATTTGAAGTGTCCTTAAGCACCTATTTGTACAAAGTGACCAGTTCAAATCGTTCGTGACTTTGCTGGCATCCAACACACTGGTTTCCTACGTGCATCATTCTGAGGCTCACCACGTCCGTGGGTCTCAGGTTGGTACAAGTCCCCATCTTCGTCCTCGGATCCCAGTTCCAAGGGTTGAGGAGCCCTGTGACAGGGACTAAGATAAGGGCAATCCCTGAGGAGGAACATTGCAGTGTATAGAAACTCCCAAACAGGGGCGCCTGGGTGGCGCAGTCGGTTAAGCGTCCGACTTCAGCCAGGTCACGATCTCGCGGTCCGTGAGTTCGAGCCCCGCGTCGGGCTCTGGGCTGATGGCTCGGAGCCTGGAGCCTGTTTCCGATTCTGTGTCTCCCTCTCTCTCTGCCCCTCGCCCGTTCGTGCTCTGTCTCTCTCTGTCCCAAAAATAAATAAACGTTGAAAAAAAAATTAAAAAAAAAAAAAAGAAACTCCCAAACAGATACACAGCCACGCAGAGTAAGGAAACACCTCTGGGCACCAGCATTAACTGTCCCAGAGCAGCCCAGCCTTGGTGATAAAGTCAGGCCTAGACATCCTGCTCCTAAGAGATCTTCTGGAAGACCTTCCGAAGAAGGAACCCTTTACTCTGGAACCCTAATGTTAGCACTCTAATGATTGCTTCTGCACCTGCCCTCGAAGGGACCGCCCGTTTCCCCAGATCCCTAATAACTGTCCTTCTCTTCTCCAGGGCCCAGTCATATATGCGCAGTTAGACCACTCTGGCGGACATCACAGTGACAAGATTAACAAGTCAGAGTCTGTGGTGTATGCGGACATCCGGAAAAATTGAGAGAAGACCCAGAACGTGTCCTAAGCAAGAAGCAGATCCAAACTGGACTCTTACGCAGCAAGTGTAGCCCGTGACCACGTGTGGCCTTGGAGACCTGGGCAAGGACGAGCACACGTGTATTCATGGAGGGAGGAAAAGACGTGTATAGACGACATGCGTAACTATTCTATTTAATCCGATGTGGGGAGCCAGTGTTGCATGATGAAAAGATGCTATGACTCTATGTGTATATAAATTGTCTTGCTGTTTTGTGCTTTCCTTCAGAGTCATTTACAGTTGAGCAAAGTCAGAAACATTCCTGTCGCCGTGCTTTAGGTGTGGTTTGCTTTACCGGAGGTGGTAGCCGATCTTTGTCTTCGAGTAGACGTGGCCCTTTGGTCTAAGGGCTCAACCGGTCTTAGCTTTTATTGGGGTTGGAGAGTGGGGATACCGGTGACGGGAGCACGCCCAGGGTGGCCTCTACCCAGTGTCTGCACCACCTGTTCGGCTGTCGTTTTTAGAAAACATCCACGAGCTCTGCCACTTGGACACCGTTTGAGGGTTTTTGTTGGTGTTTGTCTCTCTAAAATCCAGGCGTGGGTTTCTTTGTTTTTGTTTTTGTTTTTTGCTTCGTGTGTGAGGCTTACTTTAACGTCACGCCCTTTGTCTTAATCAGTGTGTGGACCCATCATAGCAAGACTAGCAAAGGGTGAATGCCAAGGTCACTTCTTTCCAGGTACTTTCAGGTCAATGCCATACACACAACTGAAGTAGAAAAGCCAGGCCCTGCTTGAGGAGTGCGGTAGCCTTTGGAGGCTAAAAGGTACCACGTGACGTTCTTTGCCAGAGTCCTTGCTGCCTGAAATGAGGGTCCCCAGACAGCGGAAGGAGACGAGCTCCATTTCCTTTTAAGTGGGCACAAATGGGCTAATTGGGAAGCCAGCCCGTGGTACCCCAGAGCTCTCGCTGGGGAATCGGCCTTGTAAAAGCTTCCGTCATCATTCCGGCAAGAGGCAGCGTCCGTCGTGGCCCTGCAATAGCCTCTCGGTGCCTCAGAGACCTCGGAGGTTCAGGGCAGTCTAGGTTTTTTTAAATCAGCAAGCAGGGCTGTTAGCATCATTCTTTCGGGAATCTCTTCTCATTCCCGTTTTGGGGCTTTTTTTTTGGTGGTTTGTTTCTGGTTTTCCTTTTCTTTTTTGGCTTTTCCTTTTCTTCCCACTCTTTCCCATTCACGTGGAATTGGTAAGCAATGAGATGAGGAAAAATCTAGACACTTTGGGTATTCTTTCCAGTAGCTCATTTTCTTCCACTGACTACCCCCACCCCCTGCCGGGCCTCTGAGTTTTTATCTTTTGCTGGGAGTGAAAAGCATGGTGAAGGTCCTCGAGCACATTTACATTGTCATTCCCCCTTTTTCTAGATTATTTTGTTTTAACAGAATTTAACAGGCCCCCAGCCAGCCAGGGACGCAGAGGGCTCACCCCGAGACATTTCTGCAAAGCGGTCCACTTTTGCCTGGCGTCCTAAAACTTCCTTGCCTCCATTGTGAGAACTACAGGAGCCTGTAAAAGACGTGTGTGTGTGTGTGTGTGTGTGTGTGTGTTGGGGAGGGTGGGGGGTGCGGGGATTGTCACCCTTCTTCAAACTGATGCCAAGTTAACAATATTCTTGGCAAACCTTTGCCACTGGGAGAATCTGTGACCGAGACTGTTTTTAAGGCAGAAAGAACACGAATTGTTGAGAGACTGAGTGTGTGCCTTTCGACGTGTAATGGTTCCTTACAGTCGCTTCTTACAGAGAAAGGGCCACTCTCCTTTTGCTGCACAGGTCCTGTGAATAAAGCATACATTCCTGACACCTCCTGACAGCAGGAGTCCCGATGCCTTTCTTTCCTTGCCGGGACCCTGTGCTCGTGAAGCGGCCACCGGAACCAGCCCCGCGCGCCCCGCCTCCCCCACCCCTGAGGTTGCCTCCCGCCAGGCCAGGTGCCCTCCCCACCCGGCCAGACACCTCGGGCTGTCATGTCAGCACGTGCACAGTGGCCGAGAGTCCCCCACCACGCTGCAGCGCCCCCGCCCCGCTGGGTCCGCGGGGCAGGCTTGTCTGAAGGAAGCTGCTAGCAACTGGGGTAGAGCGCCTCGGGGGCAGGGCTTTTGCCTAACCTCCTGCGGATTTTTGGGCCCTTCCTCTTGCCTGCCAGCGTGCCTGGGCCTGGCCACACAGGACACCGGCCCAGTTGCCTTTTCCGTGTCCAATTATTGGCAGAATGAGACCTTTTAAAGTTACACGTGATTTTTGTAGGGGGCCACCTAGAAGGGATTAGAGGTGCGAATTCCAAACCACCTGTAGTGTTTCAGTGGAAATGTATCCGGCTAGGGGAAAAACCATCAAGTTCATTATTAATTTTTTGGGTTTTTTTTCCTTTCTCGATTGTACCTTTGTGAATATTTTAATACATCTTTTTCAATTACTGAACTGTGTCGTGTGTTCATTTTTAACCAAGGAGAGAAAGAGAGAAAAGCCTTTTCGCTCCTCCCACTCCGGCCACACTGGCCTCCTCCTTCTTCAGAAACACCAGACAAGTGCCGGCCGCGGGCCCTTTGCACCTGCCGCCCCCTCTCTGCCTGGAGCGCATCCTGCACCTGTTGGTGTGGTTTGCTCCCTCACTTCCTTGAAGCGTCTGCTCAGATGTCACCTCCCGGAGACTTTGTGCCACATACAGAGCAACCTCACCCACCCCCTGCCGCTGGCCCTCCCTAGCCCCCTTACTCCCACCTCGTTCTTCTCCCTCTGTCCAGCTGTACGTGTGCTGCTCTGTTTTCCCCTGGTAGCAAAAGCACCAGAACTTTGCTGTTTTGTTCACTGCTCCGTCTTCAGTGCACAGGATAGTACCTGGCACCTGGGGGCTGAGCAGATGTTCACTGGTTGGATGATAGTGGCTATTCCTTCAACAGAATTATGTTGGGAACTGTCCCGTGCCAAGCAGTGTGCCAAGATTAGGAAATAAAATGAACAAGACAGCTCCTCAAGGACCTTGCCACAGAGTAGGAGTGACAGGGGACATAACAGAAATAACTAAGAGCTACTAAGGACTTGCTACGTGCCAGGCACGTTGCGTTGCTTACTCTGTGTTGCATTATGAGTTTCCGCTGGTTTACTCATCTTAGACCCGCTTTTAGACAGTGTCACGCTTAGGGCATATAACTTGTCCAGGGTCACTCGGCTAATCAGATCCAGAGAGGCAGGGCCGGGCCTGGGGCTGTTTGATCCCAAGCCCTGTTCTTAACCACTGCGCCCTTGGCATAGCCCAAAAAAAGAAAAAGGAAAAAAAAAAAAAAAAAGATCTCTTCCTTATTCAAATAAGTGTGCTGAGTGCCTGAAATAGTTTTCTGTGTTCCTTACGAGCCGGGTGGGGGTGCAGGGAGGGAGGTGGTTAAGCCGTTGCTGGAGGCCCAGGGGCCTGAACCTCAGTTTGGAAAACTATATGGGGACAGCCTGTTGAGAGCGGTGTCACAAGTAACGTCTTACTAATAAGCATGGATTTCCTGCGATTTATTAATTTAGTAAATTACCGTGGAATTTACTGCGAGTAATGGAAACTCGCAGGTGTTCTGCGGGTTCCGCCCCAGTGGGAACTGAACCCTGGGGCGGTCCCGTCAGCGGAGGCGCTGGTCTCCGAGCCACACAGGGAACCTGCCAACCAGATAGGTGACTTCTGAGGGCGGCCGCGGCCCGGGTGAGCTGCTTGGGCGGTACCCAGAGAGGAGACCTCACGCTCTTACCCCCTTGATGCGGAAGGCTCCCTCCCGATCCTTCCGGGCGATTCTAGTGCTAACCAGCTTGGATTTAGGAACCGGATGATGTCATCCTCCCGACTGTCCATGGAAGCTGAGGGGGCAATCTCACGGAGGAGGAAAGTGGCATTTGTAGTGTTGGTGGAGGTGGCATAAGGAACTGACCACCTGTTTCATGGCAGGTTCCCACGCAGACACATTTTTCCCGTATATTCAAGATCGTGGCATAAAGAATTTCAAACAGGCACAAAAGAGAACAGTAAAGCCCATCCTCAGCGACGTTTTCCTCTTTTCCGAATTAAAACAAATCCCAAAACATGTCAGCTCACCCCTACATTCTTTGATGGGCATCTTGTAAAAATATGTACGTTTACGGGGCACCTGGTGGCTCAGTCGGTTAAGCGTCCGACTCTTGACTCTGGCTCAAGATCACGATCTCACGGTTTATGAGTTGGAGCCCCGCGTTGGGCTCTGAGCTGATGGTGCAAAGCCTGCTTGAAATTCTCTCTCTCCTCTCTGCCCTTTCCCTGCTCATGTTCTCTCGCTCTCAAAATAAACTTAAAAAAAAAAAAGAAATAAAAATATGTACATTTTCTTACATAACCATAATACCTTGTCGCATTTAACAGAAACATTTTTTATTTTTATTTTTATTTTATTTTAGAGAATGAGACTGTGAAAGAGGAAGACAGAGAGAGAGTCTTAATCAGGCTCCTTGCTCAGGACGGAGCCTAACATGGGGCTCAATCTCACGACCATGAGACCGTGACCTGAGCCAAAATCGAGAGTTGGTCGCTTAACCACCTGAGCCCCCCAGCCGCCCCCGGAAGCATTGTTTTAAAAAACGCGTTTCAGCAGTTCTTTGATGTCGTCTAATACTCAAATTTCCCTGTCTCAGAAATGGCATCTTACAAATGGTTTCCTCAAGTGAGGGTCCAAACGTGGCTCCGGTAAAGACTTCCCTGCCTGTTTCACAGACAGGAGCCTAGTACCCTCCAGTTCTCTCCCTCAGCACTGTCAGGCTTCTGTGTGAGGAGGGAAAGAACCAGACCATTAACACCCATGGGGCCTTCCCTTGGATAGATGCGCCGTATTTAAATTTTTTTTTTAATGTTTATTTTAGAGAGAGAGCATGAGCAGGGGAGGGGCAGAGAGAGAGGGAGACACAGAATCCGAAACAGGCTCCAGGCTCCGAGCGGTCAGCACAGAGCCCGACGCGGGGCTCGAACTCACGGACCGCGAGATCATGACCTGGGCCGAAGTCGGACACTTAACCGACTGAGCCACCCAGGCGCCCCGATGTGCTGTATTTGAAACCACTTCTGACTTGGTGGATGTTTCGGTTGTCTCTAGTTGTCTTGTTTCTGTCCATCCCAAGTGGTACTGTAATTGTCACGTGTTAGGAACCACTGGAAAAAAAAAAAAAGGCGAAGGTAAATTATTTGCAGCTACGGAGACGCAGCGCGGGTTGAGATGCGTCCTCCCGGCCCCCTGGCAGGGGGACCTGATGTCTGAGGGTCATGACGGTGGCTTTCAAGCTCACCTCCCTGTCACATCCTTCTGAAAGCCATCGGGGACTGGCAGAAGGGCCACCGACTGGAGCTGTGGGAACAACTGAGGGTGGGAGGCGGGCGGGACCCCCAGCACCCAGAGGGGGCCCCAGCTGTGTTTGCTGTGTTTACAAGGAAGGAAACGAGCCGTTCAAGCTCCCAGAGGGGCTGCCGCTTCCAGCCTGTTTCCTCCCGCAAACAGGATGTTTAACTATTGTCCCTTCTTGGCTCCGATTTGGGTTGGATTGTCGGTTCCTCCCAGACCTTGTGGACCGGCCTGCAGGGCTCCTGAACGTAAGGAAGGGGCTGGGTTCTTTTTTTTTTTTTTTTTTTTTTTTTTTAAATCTCTACAATTGGGAAGAGGAAGTTTGGCAGGTTTAATATTCCCACATCTGCGTTGGAGCCCCGCCCTCCAGCACTGTGTGCCTGACACATTTGGGGTGATTCTGAACCTGAATCCCTTTCTGCTGAGGGACTGGGGGACAGGGCAAAGCCAAGGCCAGCTTGCTGAAGGTCTGAGGTTTGCCTTCTCCTTGATACGGACTCCAAGGACACGGAGTTTTGAATCTAGACCCATTCTTGGTTCTTTCTCCGGCTTTGCATAATCTTTTTTTTTTTTAAAACGTTTATTTATTTTTGAGACAGAGAGAGACAGAGCATGAACGGGGGAGGGGCAGAGAGAGAGGGAGACACAGAACCGGAAGCAGGCTCCAGGCCCTGAGCCATCAGCCCAGAGCCCGACTCGGGGCTCGAACTCACGGACCGCAAGATGGTGACCCGAGCTGAAGTCGGACGCTTAACCGACGGAGCCACCCAGGCACCCCTCATATATTTTTTTTTTTTTGAAATCATAGTTCCTTTCAACTAGATAAAAGAAACATAAATTTTTAATTTATGTTGAGGGGAATCTCTTAGAATGTACAACAGCCCCCGAGGAATGTGGAACATTTTGCAAAACCCTGTCCTTGGCTCTTGCTGGCCCAGCAGAACCCCAGAGGGTTTGTTTATAACATGTCTGGACGTTCCTATCTGAGTAAAAGCCCCGGCCTTTGCTCTGTGTAAGCGATTCCTGAAGATAGTTGCTCTGCCAGAGGGAGAAATGTTTCTGAAAAGCCTGCCCAAGGATTTTCGTCCCGAAGAATGTAAAATGTCTGCGGGCCACACGGGCACTGGTGGCCAGCACGGGCCGCCCTGTGTCCCTGCGCCCAGGCAGCCCAGCCGAGCTCCGGGGTTCAAGCTTGCGCAACAGCACCGCATCCTGGAACAGAGCTCACAAGGCAGGCGGCGCAGCCTGAATCCCTCTGGCACAGGACACCTCAGGACATGCCAGGCTCTCGGAGAGGAAGCTGAGCTAATGACTTCGTGTTGGCCCAGCGAGGTTGCACCAGAGAGAAGAAAGCCCGTGGGAGAGAAGGAAACAGGAAGAGAGCTCACACCTGGCTAGAAATAACTGGCCTCCTTCCATGTCCTGTCTAAAAAAAAAAGAAAGAAAGAAAGAAAGAAAGAAAGAAAGAAAAAAGTACCATGAGAGAAACCGAACGATCTGCGTTCCTATTGTAGGTTTTGTCTATTTCGATTCATTTCCAACTTTTAGATTATGGCTCTTCCAGGACTGCCCTCCGTGCCTTCTCCTCCCTGTCAGCAGGCATGCATCAAAGTCATTGCAAAATGCAACCCCTTCCCCTGGAGGCCGGGGGATGATGGGAAGGAGGACAGCATTACAAAGCGGCCTCGCCAGCGTGCGCCCTGGGCGCTAGACCGACATCAAATGTGTTGTTAAGCACCAGTTGGACGTCCTGGAATCACATTAATTGGAGAAATACATATGGATGAGAGGTGTAGGCGATCCAGCCTGATACATTTTCTCTTCTCCCCTCTGATCCAAGCTGCTACCATTCTTTGCTATAGAAACGTCCCAGTTCAACCTTTGGGGGTTCTGCTTTGGCGTTTTTAAGGTCAACGAAATTACTGTGGCGGCCAGTGGCCGCACGCGGCCATTTACATTCAAATGATGTAAGATGAAATCAGACTTAAAACTCAGATCCACGGTCACACTAACCACACTTCAAGCGCTCGGTGGCTACCTGTGGCGTGGGACAGTACTGGACAGTGCAGAGATAGGACGTTCCTGCGTCACAGAAAGTTCTGTTGCACAGTGCTGCGGTAGACCGTGAGGGGGCCGGCAGGCCTTTGGTTGGCTGTGCACACATGCTCACGGAAGACTGGTGAAGGCTGTTCCAGCTGGGAAGAAGAGCCCAGAGGTTCAGGGTGAGAGAGAGAGAGAGAGAGAGAGGCCAGCGTGATTGCAACATTGGATTTGGCGAGGAGCCAGGCCTTGAGAGCCTGGTTAAGAAATGGGATGTTGTCCTGAAGGCAAATCGGGTTTTACACAGGGGACAGAGCAGTAGCAAATGGGGATGTGCAGGTTAGCAAACTCACCCCGCCCGCCGGTGGGGGAACCGCAATCTGAAACCGGAAGGGGAGTGCCTTGCGTGGCTGTTGGAGGAGCTCAGTCACAGATGACCAATTGGATTTTCAGCGGCAGTGGGAAAGCAGATGGTCGGGGGGGCCTGAGGGTCAGGGAGAGTGTGAAAGGGCTTTGACGGATACAGAGACCGGCAGGGGCTGGAGAGAGAAGACTCAGGGAGGAACAGTGACCAGCGCCCCCCGACTGATGGGAAGCTGGGTCACGAGTAGGTGATCCTGGGGGAGCTGGGGGCTGGGGCGGAGGCGAGAGGGGGTGATGTAATAGTCCATCTAGCAACTGCTAGAAGATGCGAGTGCCTGGCCCTTCCCAGTTCCCAGTTTACTGGGCTTCTCCCTATGTATTTGCAATTTTTGAGCACCCTCCTTGAGAGGCCAGTCTCTGAGTTCAGTGCGATCTGCCTCCTCTCAAATCAAAGACCTTATCTCCATCTCTGCTGTGCCTTCCCTCCTGCAGGATAAGGTCCCAGCCCCCAGGCCGTCTGCTCCAGGAGGCCTTTAGCCCCGAAAAGCAACCCCCTGCCTCCCACATCATCATTCCCCCCCTCCCTCCCCCACCCCCACTCAGTGGAGCTCGTTCAGACCAAGTGGGAGGATCATGGCTTCCAAAACCTCTCCAGCACCGAATACCAGGTCCCCACCTGGAAAGGTCCTATGTCTTCTTCCAGGAAGCTTCCTAGAAACTTCTAAAAGCCATGTTAGGGTGCTTGCCTCCCCATTTTGTTCTCCCACAAACCCTATGCGGTCCGCTTCGTAACTCTGCATTTTCATTGCCTGCTTGTTCCTTCTGCGGAATTCTGAGTGCCTTACCTGAATTAACTCCTATCAACCTTATTATAAGATGGAGAGTATTAAATCTCCACTTGAAAACAAGAGAACTGGGGCGCCTGGGTGGTTCAGTCAGTTAAGCATCCCGCTCTTGGTTTCAGCTCAGGTCATGATCTCACAGTTCGTGGGTTCGAGTCCCATGTTGGGCTCTGCACTGATGGTGTGGAGCCTGCTGGGGATTCTCTCTGTCTCCCTCTCTCCCCCTCCCCCTGCATGCACTCTCTCTACCTCAAAAAATAAAGTTTTTTAATTTTTTTTTTAATGTTTGTTTATTTTTGAGAGAGAGGCAGAGCGCGAGCAGAGAAGGGACGGAGACAGAGAGAGAGAGGGAGACACAGAACCCGAGCTGTCAGCACGGAGCCCGACGCGGGGCTCGAACCCACGAACCGCGAGCTCATGACCCGAGCCGAGGTCGGACGCCCAACCGACTGAGCCCACCCAGGCGCCCCTCAAAAAATAAACTTTAAAAAAAAAAAAAGTTAAAAAAAAAGTAAAGCAACGGAACTGACACACAAACAGGTTGAATAACTTGCCAAGGCTAGCGACTGGCAGTGTGGAGATCCAGTGCGGTGATGTCCCAGGCCCGCACGTGTCACCTCCGTGCCGGCTGGTTCTCATGGGCAACCGCAGCACAGAGCCGGGCCGGTGCGGTCGATGTCAAGGAGATTTTGTTAATCTCCACGAGGGTCCACATAGTTCACGCGTTCAGTAAATACTAGGTTCCTACCCCTCAGGGGGCCTGGAGGAATGAACTGGAGATGATCAAATGAAAACGTTAACACATTCATCAGTTTGCCAGCGCTTTCCGAGCGCTGTCTGCCCAGGCACGCGGCCTGAATGGGGGCCGAGCCCCTGCCCTCCAGGAGTTCATACCCTGGTGCGGGAGGCTTCAAAGGCTCATGTTTAATAACACGGGATAGATCATCACTTCTCCGTTCCTCTCTGTTCCCGAAGCCTTCACGGCTTCTGTGTCTTCTGAAAAGAAGTCTCAGCCGAATCTACTTCCTCCAGCGATGCCCCTGGAAGGCACGAGCCCCTCAGAAGAAGTGCTTCGGGGCGCCTGGGTGGCTCAGTCGGTTGGGCGTCCAACTTCAACTCAGGTCACGATCTCGCGGTCCGTGAGTTCGAGCCCCGCGTCGGGCTCTAGGCTGATGGCTCAGAGCCTGGAGCCTGTTTCCGATTCTGTGTCTCCCTCTCTCTCTGCCCCTCCCCCATTCGTGCTCTGTCTCTCTCTGTCCCAAAAATAAATTAACGTTGAAAAAAAACCAAAAAAGTTAAAAAAAAAAAAAAAAAGCAGAAGTGCTTCTAAGGCGTGAGGCCGCGAGCCTGGAACTTGACGAGGGGCAGGGAGGAGGACAGACTCACCTCTAGGACAGCACAGCCTCTGCAGAATGCCACCCCCCCCCCCCACCACCACCCGACGCTTGGCCTACGTCTCCCATAAGCTGGAGTCACACACCTGTTTTCTGTTGGCCACGGCGGGGCTCACGCCTGTCCCCGCCTGTGCTCGCCCAGGCTCTCCTATACCCCCCACTTGCCCTCCACCCACTCCAGGGAGGGACCGTGTAACCAAAATGACTTCCTTTCTCAGGCAGTTCCCCTAAGCCTTCGCAGCCCGCTGGCTTTTGTGTGCGCTGCTCCCCTCCACCGCGCCCTCGTCTAATCCCCGAGCAGCTTTACCCGTGTGCCTTCCTCCGGAAGGTTCGTGAGCTTGCCCAGGCCAAGAACTGGTCTTTTCTGTCTCTGCATCGCAACCTCCGCTACTGAATCCGTTCCTGGTACCCGGTGATTAGTCAAGACAGGTCAGGGCCCCTGGGTGGCTCAGTCCGTTAAGCGTCTGACTTTGGCTAAGGTCATGATCCCGAGGTTTGTGAGTTCGAGCCCTGCATCGGGCTCTGTGCTAATGGCTCAGAGCCTGGAGCCTGCTTCTGATTCTGTGTCTCCCTCTCTCTCTGGCCCTTCCTCTCTCTCTCTCTCTCTCAAAAATAAATAAACGTTAAAAAAAAAAAAGACAGGTTGGTCAGAGGAGTAAATATGGGAACGGATAAGTGATATACAAAATAACAAAGGTCATTAGAAAGCAAGGATGTATGCAAGTCGCAGAATAGCAGCTTTGAAGGGGATGACGCTTACGTGAAGTTTGCTATTTGATGTGTTTATTTTTTATTTTCATTGATTTCGAGAGAGGCAGGGCGTGGGAGCAGGGGAGGGGCGGAGAGAGAGGGAGAATCCCAAGCCGGCTCCGTGGGGCTCAAACGCAAGAAACTGTGAGATCATGACCTGAGTCAAAATCAAGTCGGATGCTTAACTGACTGAGGCACCCAGGCGCCCCTGCCGTGTTTGTTTTTAAAAGCAGTCATCTCATGCTAATTTTACTTGTGTGGCACGTTGTCATCTTCAACACCTTTTCGCCTTCGGTATTCTATCCAGTACCCACACCCGTGCGCTGAAATAGGTTAGGGGACAAGCCACAGGAATAAAGTATGTGTGAGGCAGAGCTCATGCTGGAACTTAATGCTTGCATTTTCCTGGGCTGCTGTCCCCACTCCGCCAGGCCACCGGGCCTCTGGGGCTAGCCTCCTTTGTGGAACGCAGTTATGGTACCAGGACGAAAAACACACGGCTTTGCCTTTTTTTGCAGGACGACGAAATACTGGTCTATTAAAGAAACGCCCGTTAATGGTGGCGCCGCCTATGGAAATCACTATGAGACAGCGAGGTGTGTGTGAAAGGCGGACACGTCGGTGCCATCAGAAGAACCCCCTTCTGGGATCAGAAGAGGCCTGGAATCGACACACGAAAATCCGGGTGCACCTGCCTGAGATGACCATGGGGGCCCATGAAATGAGGCAGCCCGAGGGAGCTGTGGCAGGGCGGAGGTGGCTGAGTCTCCATGGACTCCACTTGTCCCCTCAGAGGCACAAACTGCCACCAAGACTGCTTCTGTCTGCCCAGAGAGAGTGACTGCAGGTGGCTCTGGGGCACAATCTCCAACATCTGGGAAGTGAAATTGAATGCTATCACTCTCTGAAATAAAGCAAACTAACTCTAAGCACGTAAGCGTACCCACAGCGAAAGTGCGACTATCTCAACTTTAAAAATTGTATCTCCACAGATGTTTGATGCGTGTGGTTAGAAGGGCTTGGAAGCTGCCGTCAGGAGCTACGAATATGTGTCTTTTCTTATGTATATTTTTAAATGTTTATTTATTTTTTGAGAGATGGAGAGAGACAGAGCATGAGGGGGGGGGGGGGAGGGGGGGGAGGAAGAGAGAGAGAGGGAGTCACAGAATCTGAAGCAGGCTCCAGGCTCTGAGCTGTCAGCCCAGAGCCCGACGCGGGGCTCGAACTCACGAAGCCTGACATCATGACCTGAGCCGAAGTCAGGTGCTTAACCGACTGAGCCACCCAGGCGCCCCCAAAATGTGTCTTTTCAAACCTTGCCCTTACAGACCATGAAAAGCATTTGCCATTTGCCATACCGTGCGACCTACAAAAGATGGGACGACTGGACACGTAAAAATAAACATTTTCAGTTTAATAGAGGAACTAGAAATGTCTCTGTCGCTGCATGAACCATTTTGATATTCATGTTTTTCCACAGGACACACATTTTGCCTGGGCTGAAATGAACAGGTCGAGTTGAAAAATGAAAGGCAGGTACAGTTTGGGTAAAGCTGGGAGAAAGTAAGCATGAGGCCACTGACCCTTCCTGACCCTCCAGAAAAAGAAAGAAGAACCCGGAGCGTCTGCCTCGGTGTCTGGAATGGAAGAGAATACGCAGGAACCTGGAGGGTGCTGGTTCCAGAGAAAGGTTAACAATGGATCATTGCAAGAGAGGGAGCCTTACTGAAATCTTTGTTCTTTTTCACGAAAGGTTAGAAAGGATTGTCCAGGATATTAACTCTCATCAGGAATTTGTTTTTTTGAATATCTTGCATGTTCACCTTGCCCGATACAATTTTTTCCCAGGAGGGGAGATTCGAGACTGTTTGAAGCCATTGGTCGTCCATTACCTCGGAGTCTGAGTACCACCATTCCTGAGAGGAGAGAAAGGGTGAAGAATTAATCAGCGCTCCCCGACTTACGTGACCAAGCCTGGTCTGATACCAGAACTGGTCCAGGGTCCTTGAACTTTTTTTTAAATGTTTATTTACTTATTTTCAGAGAGAGAGAGAGAGAGAGAGAAAATGCATGTGCACATGCGGGAGGGGCAGAGAGAGAATCCCAGCGGGCTCCGTGCTCCCACAGACTGTGAGATCATGACCTGAGCCAAAATCAAGAGCCAGACGCTCAACCGACTCGGCCACTCGGGCGCCCCCAGGTCCTTGTGCTTTTAAACCACATGAACCCCCAGACAAATGATGAATTTTGCCCCCCAGACTAGGCTACTGACACGTGACTCTAAATAAACACACGGAAGTATAGGCCCATTCGCTTATTCAACAAGTGCTGAATACAAGGCGCTGGGCTGGATGCTACGCGTGATGTTCGCCTTCGAAGAGTTCACGTTCTCGAGGGGAGGAGAGACCTGCGTAGCAACATTAACACCAAGTGGAAAGCGGTGAGGGCTGCCGAGAAGGGGCGGAGATCTTGCCAAAGCAGATTTGAACTCGAGGGAGGTTCCATGGGAGCTCCAAGGGGACGAGGAGCCACACACACCTGAGCTACGGATCTATCGCCCCTTTTAGGAAGAGTCCAGAAAGGCCCGTGATGGCCTTCGGTGCTTGGGGAAAGCTAACGAGGCGGTAGGCTTCTGGGGCTTCCCTTGGAAGGGTGGGCATCCCCACGCCACCTGCTGGCCGGTGGTACGTACTTTGCTCATGTTCAGCCAGCATTTCTCCAGCACATTCCCCTGTGTTTCAGAGAGCCGTAAGGCTGTGTTCAGGAACAGGTCACAGTTCTGGCCGTCTCCCATGAGTATACAGACGTAGGCCATCAGGTGGTAAAGCCTCGGGTAGAAGACAGGGCCAGTGGTATTCTGGGTCACCAGGCTCTCCAAGTTCTAAAGGAAAAACAGCATATCAGAATCAGAAAGGGTCCTTGGCCACAACGATTTTTTCTCCACGGATGATGTGGGAACGTTTGAAAGATTGAAGCAATCAAATGAAAAAGCGTATTGCAGAGACATTACACAGGATGTAGTGGACACAAAGTGACACGCGTCAAGTGGGGTAGCTTCAGCGTTCTACCCGGACCAACCATGCGATATGGGTGGGCTCACTAACCCTTTCCGGCAAGCGCTTTTTTTTTTTTTTAAGTACCTTTTCTTTTTATTACCAAAGCCATATAAGTTACTGTTCAGAATTTAGGGGGGAAAAATGGAAGAAAAAAAAGAATCACCCATAAGCTTAGCACCGGGAAAGAAATATTTTTAACATTTAGGCACATGCTTTCCCACTTCTCTCTGTCTCTCTGTCTCTCTCTCTCTCTCACACACACACACACACACACACACATCATACCCCCAATTGGGATCATACTAATCACATAGTATGGCAACTTTTTTTCTCATTTAGCATCACATGATAAACATTTTCCAGTGACATGATTCTTTTACATCAGAGCTCACAAATTCAAATGCTGACAAGAGTCAGGCAAGGAACATAAAGAAGCAGGCTGGCTATAGCATGATAAGAGCAGAGGGGATTATGTCATGCTAGAGATGTGCCCTATACAAGTGTCATCTCTCAATGCCGGCCAACAGCTGTCCTTTAGGCATGTGGGCTTGGAGTCACCAGATACTCCAATTTTTAAAAGAAGAGTCAGAAATTCAGAATTTTTACGTAAAATATCCCAATGTTTAAATGTACCATTTCTGACTTAACCAAACTTAAAAAAAAAAATTTTTTTTAATGTGTTTATTTATTTTTGAGATACAGAGCATGAGTGGGAGAGAGGCAGAGGGACAGGGAGACACAGAATCCGAAACAGGCTCCAGGCTCTGAGCCATCAGCACAGAGCCTGATGCGGGGCTCAAACTCACAAACCTCGAGATCAAAACCTGAGCCGAAGTCAGACACTTAACCGACTGAGCCACCCAGGCGCCCCACCAATCTTCTCTTTGAAGTGCATATAGTTTTCATTTTCTCCAATCTTTTTACTGCTATAAACCTGAGATCAACATCTTTGTAGACAAATTTTTGTTTGTCGTCTGATTATTTCCTTAGGATAATTCCCAGGAAGAGAATTAACCAACGTGCATAATTTAAAGATATTTTGCCAGAACGCGCTCTGGAAAGTTTATGGGAGTCTTTCAGAGTAGGAGTCTGTCTTCTCACGTGTCTTTGCTAATCTGATGCTCAGCGAAACAATGTTCTATTGTTTTGTTGCTTTTATTTCAATATGACAGACATGGGATCAAAACGTTGGGTTTTCCTGACTGACCTGTTAACACGTCTATTTATCTATCAATTATTTATCTAAGAAATGCTCACCTGCTGCGAACAAGGCATCATTCTGTGTGCCGTGGGAGATACACGCAAGTTTGTGCTTCATTCATTCGTGTTCCTGTGTTGTCTCCGCTCCCTCCACCACCACCCCCACCTCCTTTTCGAAGTCAAATAAATCGCAAACTTCTTGAGCACAAAGACCATGTTTTTCTCGTCTTTATTGAACCCGGTAAGTATTGTATTTTTCACCTGTACTGTCTTTGGGATAGAGGAGTTTTATCACTTTACTATTCACTAAATAAAGACGTGCTTTCTTTTCATCATCTGCTAGTTTGTCTACCTGGACTTTCATATGTCAGACTGGCCAAAAGTGGCCCCCTTTATTAGTATTCGATCAATATTTGAAAGTGATAGTGACAGGGACGCCTGGGTGGCTCAGTCGGTTAAGCGTCCAACTCTTGATTTCGGTTCAGGGCATGATCTCACGGTCGTAAGATTGAGCCCCGCGCTCGGCGCGGAGCCTGGTTGAGATTCTCATGAGTCATTTTCTCAACTCCAGACACTCTATCAAATCACATGAAGTTACAGAAGACATAGTAATTCCGTAAATAATACATAATACAGAATAATCCCATAAAGCAAGATAATGTTTCAGGTAACCAAGCGACTCCATACCCTGAATGGAAGCCAGCAGAATGCTTTATGTAACAGAAATACAAATAGATGCTCTGTATCCAAAGAGAACGTCCCTCTAAGCAGAGGTGACAATGACCTTTTAAGTATTTCAGGCAGGGATCGGTAAGCAGTGTGAACAAATTGCAGGAGGAGACCCCGGCGCCTGGGTATCGTAGGACAGTGGTGAGCACAGCTCCTACGTGGGCAGATCGAAGACTTCCTCCTAACAACGTCCTGAGGATTAAATGAGCTACTTGTACTTCAAGACGCCTTGAAGTCCCAGGATGCCTTGCTTTGACAAATTGTGACGTCTCTGAAACAGAGACATTCCTGAATTTTCAGCCTCTGGATTCTGCTCACAACCTTAAGGAACCTGCAAGCACATATCTTCTGAGATCTCTAGGGAAGATCCCTACCCAGAGGTACTTTGGTCAGCATCTTGATTTTAAAGCCTTCTAAGACCCTAAGCAGAGAACCCGTCAAGCCTGTCCAGACTTCTGACCTGCCCACGTGTGCCATGAGAGGTTTGTGTGATTTCAGCTCTTAGGTTTGTGGTAACTGGGGGCCCGGCAATGGAAAACTAATACACGTGGGCTTAGTTTTGAAGAGGACAAGGCAAAACATTGTCAAGTCGACAGGAGATTTGGCCCTTCTTCCCTTGGAGGGTTTGCCCAGCCTAGGCTGTAAACTCCGAGAGGCGGGTACCGGGCGTGAGTTGCTCCCCCTCACACCCCAGCGCCTAGTATCTGGTGGTTACTGCATATCAGGCAGGAGGCCAGTGTTATTTATTTATGTGTTTTTGCACTCAGCACACGTTTGTTCGGTGAGTGGAAGATGCGCACGTCCTCTAATGCTTATACTGAAGTGTCTGAAAATGCATTTTAAAAGTTTTTGGTTTTGGTTTTTTAAGAAGTTAACATGAGCCTGGGTGGCTCAGTCGGTTAAGCATCCGACTTTGGCTCATGTCATGATCTCGCGGTCCATGAGTTCGAGCCCCGCGTTGGGCTCTGTGCCGACAGCTTAGAGCCTGGAGCCAGCTTTGGATTCTTTGTTACCCCGCCATCTCTCTGCCCCCCCCCCCCCCGACTCGTGCTCTGTCCTGTTCTGTCTTTCAAAAGTAAATAAGTGTAAAAAAAAAAAAAAAAAGAAGTTAACTTAGGGGCACCTGGGTGGCTCAGTCGGTTGAGCGTCCAACTTCAGCTCAGGTCCTGAGCCTGGAGCCTGCTTCATTCAGATTCTGTGTCTCCTTCTCTCTCTGCCCTTCCCCCACTCACACTCTGTCTCTCTCAAGAATAAACATTAAATTTTTTTCTTTTAAGTTAACTTAAAAGACACACTCAGGATCAGCTGAATATTTTTAATTTCCATGTGCAAAGACTTAACCTCCCAAGATGTTTATCATAATAACTGCCGTAAAATACTACGAAAAAATTCTATCCAAGGACAGTTTGGTAATATCATCTAACAAGATCTAGGAGACTTTATCTATAAGATAAAATACTATGCTTCCTTTTAACTCGTGGTGTAGAAAACAATTTAATGACAGGAAATTATTCACAATATATTTTATTTGATAGCATGTTTTAAAAATGGAAATGTGCGCACGTGCGCACACAGAGAAAAGACTTGAAAAGTGATGTCTCTCTTTGTAAAAAGTGGTTACCTCTGAGTAGTAAGGTTGTGAGCAATTTGTATTTCCTTCCAATCTGGGGGGTAGAAGTTACCTTAAAAAACTGTACTATAAACATAGAAATTCTGGGGCGCCTGGGTGGCTCAGTCGGTTAAGCGTCCGACTTCGACTCAGGTCCCGATCTCGAACTCTTCGTGAGTTCGAGCCCCGCATCAGGCTCTGTGCTAATGTCTCAGAGCCTGGAGCCTGCTTCCGATTCTGTGTCTCCCTCTCTCTCTGCCCCTCCCCTGCTCATGCTCTATCTCTCTCTCTTTCTCAAAAACAAGTAAACATTAAAAAAGAATTTTTTAAATAAATATATAAATTCTGGAATCAGAGAAAATAATTTGCACAAGAAGGTAGACAGAAATCCACTTACGGAGTGGTTTATCCTGGAAACTGGCTCACCTTGAGCAGCTCGACTCCACTGTCCTGAGCGTTCTCAGACTGCCCCTCAATCTGCTTTTGAAGGTAGAGGACTTGCCCTTCCATGTACCTACTGATTCCTTCATAGTAAAGAGCTGTCGGGGTTCTTCTTGGCACTAGGTTTTTAGCTCTACTGGAAAAGATGTGAAAGTTGTCCCATTCCTGAAGCCTGGCATACCTGCGCCAGCACAGAAGAAGAAGACAAATCAGTATCGCCCTTGGAATGTTCTGAAATGGGTCCCCCTGCAGGCCCAGCTCCCGGGACCTGGGCCTGGAGCCCACTGCCTGCTCCCCAGGAGAAACGATGTGCTATGGAACAGGGCAAGAAGAGAATGTGTGGATGGTTCGTGATGAATAGACTCCTCGGGAACCCTCGGCTAATATTAGCAAGCACTTAACTCTTTGGACTCTAAAAGGATCATCAAACACTCGGAGCTATGAATTCTAGGGCTTGAAGACATTGCTCCAGTTCCAGAGAGAGATGGCCTAGGCCAGTACTGCTCAAAGTGTGGGCCACCGACTGGGAACATCCGTGTCACCTGGATGCTGCTTAGAAATGCAGGCTCGCTGGTCCAGCCCCCATCTGCTGAATCACTCTGGGGACTGGGACGAGGCCAGGAATCCATTAACAAGTGTTAACAAGCTTCCCAGGTGATTCCTGTGCCCACTAACGTGTGACAAGCACAGGCCTAGGCCACAGCTGTTGAAAGAAAGTAGGATAAGAAACTAGGATGACTTTCAGACTTTAGATTCCTTGGATTTTTAATTCACCCGGGCGAGTTCATTTGACTTTGAACTTTAATTTCTTTGGACTCTTACTGGTAAGGGCAATTAATTTTTAGATTTTAATGTCTCCCAGGGAATTTCGGAATAGATTTCTTTTCGAATTTGGAACTGCTCTAGTCTGTGGCGCTTTAGACAGGAATGTCTTCAGATGCTCATTTCAGTCATCACAGAGTCCAAATAAATAGTGGACACCGTGGCTGCACGTAGCATGTTGGGAGTGGCTGCGGAAGTCATTTGATGAATGTTCTGGAGCCTTGCTGTTGCTCTACTTCTTTGAAGGTACGACCATAGCTGCAGGTTTACGGAGTTGAAAACCTAATGAGTGGGGGCGCCTGGGTGGCTCCATTGGCTAAGCGTCCGACTTCAGCTCAGGTCACGATCTCGCGGTCCATGAGTTCGAGCCCCGCGGCGGGCTCCGGGCTGATGGCTCGGAGCCCGGAGCCTGCTTCTGATTCTGTGTCTCCCTCTCTCTCTGCCCCTCCCCCGTTCATGCTCTGTCTCTCTCTGTCTCTCTCTGTCTCAGGAATAAATAAACGTTAAAAAAAAAAAAATAAAAAAAAAAAAAGAAAACCTAATGAGTGAAAGGCGTTCAGCCACAGTTGTGGTCAGGAGGTGGCAGCAGTGTAGGAGGTAGGCAGGTGTGGCTTGGCACCCGGCCCTCCCCATCCTGAGGGGCAGTGAGGCCCGAGTAAAGGAGCTTCGTGTGGTGCTTCTCTCTGCCACAGGGTGGAGAGCTCTTGATGGGGGAGAACTGCCGCTTTCCAGAACTGCCTCCTGCTGAGTGGGCAAGTCTAATCCTGGGCTTCAACATTAGGAAGCCCACCGGCCTGCAGATACCTGCAGACATAAGCCACATCCTCCAACATCCGTTCTATCAACGTTTTCCAATATAATTCCATCTGTGGGGGGGCGGGGGTTGTGGGCAGGTGGCGCTATTTTTTTTTAAGGTGTATTTATTTATTTATTTTTGACAGAGCGGGGTACACAGCAAGCTGGGGAGGGGCCGAGAGAGAGGGAGACCGAGTCCCCAGCAGGTTCCGCGCAGTCAGCACGGAGCCCGATGCGGGGCTCGAACTCACACACTGGGAGATCACGCCTGAGGCGGAACCAAGAGTGGAGGCTTAACTGACTCAGCCCCCCAGGCGCCCCACAAATGGTGCTATTTATCAGTCTCCCTCGCACCCCACCACTCCTCAGTAGCAAGTACTCTTCCTCTCTATATTACCACGCCATGGTGCGCAGGTAATAAAGCCTTGTGGCACTGACTACAGCCGGGGTGGCCTTGCTTAAGGGCAAGATGACCCCAAGGGGCCTTTCAGTGTAAATCCACCCCGACGCCTTCAATGCCTTCAATCTCTCAGGTACAACAAAGTATAAATTCTTTTCTTTCATTTCTGTGTGCGTGCGTGTGCGCCTGTGTGTGTGTGCGTTCTGTGTGTTAATGTCCCCTTCTTCGGGAGTCAACATGTTTCAAATGTTGGGAGTGTAGTGAGTGCAACACATTGTTACCAGATAGCTATACTCGAGTAAAGTCCCAGGAGGATTCCACTTTGGAATTTGAGGATTCTGTTGTCTTCATTTTGGTATATGAATTCCAAACATTCTTCAAATGTCTTATAAACAAAGCCTAAAAAAAAAAAACAAAAAAAACAGAGAGAAACAGGAGAGCTTTGCTGGTGGGCGGGGGTGGTCCTGTTCTGGCCTAGTAGCTTCCAGGAGACGTCCCCACTGTGGGGAGAGGCCTTAATCTCGGTTTATGAATCCAGACGGTCCGGTAGATTGCAACAACCTTGTGACCACACTGCCCGCCCCGCCCCTGCCATGCTTCCTTTGCCGGCAGCAATATCTACAGCCCTTTTCAAAATCCCATGGTGATGGAGGCGCCTGGGCGGCTTATTTGGTTGAACGTCCAGCTTTCTGGCTCAGGGCACCATCTCACAGCTCATGAGTGGGAGCCCCGCGTCGGGCTCTGTGCCGACACCTCAGAGCCTGGAGCCTGCTTCGGATTCTGTGTCTCCCCCTCCCTCCCCTGCTCACTCTCTCTCTCTCTCTCTCTCTCTCAAAAATAAACATTAAAAAAAAATCCCTTTTCGGGGCGCCTGGGTGGCGCAGTCGGTTAAGCGTCCGACTTCAGCCAGGTCACGATCTCCCGGTCCGTGAGTTCGAGCCCCGCGTCGGGCTCTGGGCTGATGGCTCAGAGCCTGGAGCCTGCTTCCCATTCTGTGTCTCCCTCTCTCTCTGCCCCTCCCCCGTTCATGCTCTGTCTCTCTCTGTCCCAAAAATAAATAAACATTGAAAAAAAAAATCCCTTTTGATTTAAAAAATCCCGTGTTGGGGAACGAATGCCCAGGCCGGCCCCTCTGGTTTACTGTGGACACTGAGGGCTGCCTCGTCGGTGGAGCTCCTTTTCCGAATCTCCGAGCAGCTACCGGTGCCCGGATCCATTGGCAATCCAACGCTTCCTCGTAAAGCGCGAAGTCTGTCCGTATATTCTGCTAACAAGTACTCTAGTAAGACACTGTCAGTCACCACCACTTGTGTGTAAAGTGATCTGACGCTAAACTGGCCGCTTACACCCGTCAGGTTCTTCTGGGCCAAATTCTCCTCCTTGCTGGTCCTTCACAATCCTTCCACCTTCCAGATGGCTCCTAGCTCTTACACCAGCCTCTCCCCTTCCCTGTCCGATAGGTCTTTCCAGCCGGAATCCTAGTGGGCTCGAGACCCCAGCCCCGAGAGCGGCCACACCACACTAGCACACGTGTTAAACCCCAATTTCTTGTAAATTCCAAAGCCACGCTCACCGGAATAAAGCATGAGGTCCAGGCAGACGAAATAGAAAAAGGCCTTGCTGAAGATGTGCTCTTCTGATATAGAAAGGTCCCACAGCCACCCCAGCACTTGGATCAATTGTTTGTTTCTGTGGGCAAAGGAAGGTGGTAAAGATTAGGAGGTGCTGGGGAGGAGAGGATGGAGTTTAGCGCTGGGCTCGGCTTCATCCTGCCCGCAATTCCGGACCAAATGCGGCAAATCGCAAATTGGCTCTTGGCTCAAACTGTTGTCACGGACCCCTGCGTCAGGGCCACCAGAGTCAGGCCAAGTTGGCTGGAGCCTCCGGTCCTGGTAGCCCTTCTCTGGGCTTCTGCCTCCCCTGTGAGACTCCTCCCTTTCCCTCCACCTGGCAGCCTGACTCTCATAGCAGGGGAAGACAGTAAACAGACTAGGGATGATGTACACACAGCGGGGGCCTGGCTGGTTCAGCGGGTGGAACGTGGGACTCACCATCTCAGGGTTGGGAATTCGAGCCCCACACCGGATGCAGAGATTATTTTTAAAAATAATAAAATCTTACTCAACACGTCTCCGGAGGCAAGGAAAACAGAAGCAAAAATGAACTACCGGGTCCTCATCAAAATAAAAAGCTTCTGCACAGCCAAGGAAACAATCAGCAAAACTAAAAGGCAACCGACGGGATGGGAGAAGATATTTGCCAACGACATATCGGATAAAGGGTTAGGGTCCAAAATCTATAGAGAATTTATGAAACCCAACGCCCAAAGAACAAATAATCCAGTGAAGAAATGGGCAAAAGACATGAATAGACAATTCTCCAAAGAAGACATCCAGATGGCCAACCGACACATGAAAAAATGCTCAACATCCTCATCATCAGGGAAATACAAATCAAAACCACAATGAGATACCACCTCACCCCTGTCAGAATGGCTAGCATGAACAACTCAGGCAACAACAGATGTGGGCAAGGATGCAGAGAAAGAGGGTCTCTTTTGCATTGTTGGTGGGAATGCAAACTGGTGCAGCCGCTCTGGAAAACAGTGTGGAGGTTCCTCAAAAAATTGCTGGTCCTCCGACCCAGCAATTGCACTACTAGGCATCTATCCAAGGGATACAGGTGTGCTGTTTCGAAGGGACACAGGCACCCCTATGTTTATAGCAGCACTATCAACAATAACCAAAGTGTGGAAAGAGCCAAATGTCCATCGATGGATGAATGGATAAAGAAGATGTGGTATATATATATATGTATATATATATACGTATATATATACATATATATATATATACACAACGGAGGATTCCTCGGCAATCAAAAAGAATGAAATCTTGCCATTTGCAACTACGTGGATGGAACTGGAGGGTATGATGCGAAGTGAAATGAGTCAGAGAAAGACAAAAATCATATGTCTTCACTCATATGAGGACTTTAAGAGACAAAACAGATGAGCATAAGGGAAGGGAAACAAAAAGAATATAAAGACAGGGAGGGGGACAAAACAGAAAAGACTCATAAATATGGAGGACAAACGGAGGGTTGCTGGAGGGGTGGGGGGAGGGGGGGGGAGGGGCTAAATGGGTCAGAGGCCCTAAGGAATCTACTCCTGAAATCATTGTTGCACTAGATGCTAACTAATTTGGAGGTCAATTTTTTTAAATTTTTTTTTTTTTTAACGTTTATTTATTTTTGGGACAGAGAGAGACAGAGCATGAACGGGGGAGGGGCAGAGAGAGAGGGAGACACAGAATCGGAAACAGGCTCCAGGCTCTGAGCCATCAGCCCAGAGCCTGATGCGGGGCTCGAACTCCCGGACCGCGAGATCGTGACCTGGCTGAAGTCGGACGCTTAACCGACTGCGCCACCCAGGCGCCCCTGGAGGTCAATTTTTAAAAATAAAAATAAATAAAGAAATAAAATAAAAATAATAAAATCTTACAAAGAAAATGCCGTGCAGAGAGCAGTGGTGTCCCAAAGTCTATGATCATCAGTCACATCTTACCGAAAAGCCTGCTCCCTTGCCAGCCAATGGCCAGGCTAAAGTGAACCCCGGACGCTCAATTCCTATGGCTTCCTCCCTCTAATTTTGGGAAACGCTTTCGGCTAAATACCTGTTTTTCAAGAAGAGAGATTTACTAAGCCAGCAGAGGACCATATACTGCCTGTTAGGATTTCGGAGCAGCGCCCACATCTTCTGGGCTCGAGAGCCTGGGAAGAAAGCAATTCTAGGATATTTCAGGATGTTACTTGGTATCTGCATGGCCCTTCTCGCCCAGACAACCCTTACCTAAGTCAATGGCCAAGTCCAAGTGACCCATTAAAAGCTTGGTGTAGCCCAGTTTATCAGCCACATGTGACACGATTTCAATGCCCTCGCCTTTCAGGGGGAGGTTGAAGATCTGCTCCATGGCCATGATTTCATATTTGTACCACACGCCCTGGTAGCCGGCCAGCTGGTGGTGCAGTGAATAATCCAGGTAGGCCTTAATGATCTGAAATGGCAGAAGTGGAGAAGAGAGGTGACACCCAGATGGCACCCAAAGCAGGAAGCCCAGGGACACCACCCGGCGTGGGCCAGTACACGTGTGTTTACTAAGCTTGAGAATGGAGCCGGTCATTTGGCCAACGCACGGGCTTTGGTGCAGAAATTAAACTGGGTCTCTGTGCCCTTTTTCCTGGGTCATCCGGGACAAGCTCGAGGGCTCCCTTGGCCCCAGGGTCCTTAAGCAAAATAGAAGAATTTCAATTTCTGTGAAAAATAAAAGCCGTAGCTTATATATATGGATATAGGACTGCAAAGCAAAAAGCCTGGAAGGGTTCATTCTGAGGTGCGCACAGTAGTTACCTTTTTGGGGAGGAGATCTGAGGGACAGGAGGGACTTTCCTTTTGACTTCATAAGTTTCTGTGACCTTTTAATTTGTGAGAACAAGTACTGTCCTTCTGTTGTTTAACAAAAAAAGAAAGGGGGGTTGGGTTTGTTTGCATGTAAAAAGAGGAAAGAGCAGTTGTAAACTGAGTTTTGAGACTCAGGAGAAGTTGGTTACTCTATAAACAACTCTTTTCAGTGGTAAAGTTGCACCAGGACATGAACGCCTAGGGACAGGTGAAAAGAAAGTTCCTGCTAAAGAAGCATCCCTGATTAGAAGCGCCAGGTACGGAGGGCAGTCAGTGGGGAGGCATTTAGGAAAAAGGGGCTTTGGGGGCACCTGGGTGGCGTTGTCAGTTAAGTGACGGACTCTTGATCTCGGCTCAGTTCATGGTCTCACAGTTCACGAGTTCAAGCCCCACCTTGGGCTCTGGGCTGATGGCACGCAGCCTGCTTGGAATTCTTTGTCTCTCCTTCTCTCTGCCCTTTCCCCACCTTGCGCCCAGGCTCTCTCTCTCTCTCTCAAAGTCAATAAAAATAAATAGAAAAAAGGGACTTTTTCCTAGGATTCGTCAAATCCCACAGAATAAGCGGTCCACAAATTCGGTGCTGCGGGCAGTTCTATGGGCACCTGTGAAACCACAAGTCAACCTGTGGGAGTTCCTGTGCTCCTGATCTGTGTTTCAGATGGCACCCCAGAAGGGCAGGGCAGCCGGAAGCCGTGGAGAGGAGAGGACTGCGGGGCGAAGGAGATGTCCAACGCTGTGGCAGAGCCCAGGACTTCTTGGATTCGGACCAAGAGCATGGCATCCGACTGCTTCATTTTGTCGGGAAAATAGAAAGCTTGGTGGTTATGTGGCTTGGCAGCGGTCACGCCACAGATAGGTAAAGTTCTGGAAACCACTCTCTCGGGACTCATTCTAGTTCTTTCTGTTATCCGACACCAAGTGCCTCATCTGCTCTGGAGCGCCCAGAGGCCGCTCTGCCCTCTGTCACGGCCACCTTGTTGGCACAGAGCCCAAGGTGGGGCTTGAACCCGTGAACTGTGAGACCATGACCCGGGCTTGAACCCGTGAACTGTGAGTCCATGGCCTGAGCTGAGATCAAGCCTCTTTCGATTCACTTTCCGATTTTGGCTTTTCCGCTGTCGTCTCCTGTCCTCCAATGCCACCGCGTTTTTAAGAGACAGCCCCCAAGTATGGAGGGGAATCAAAGCATTTCATTCAGTAAATATTTGTTGAGCACCTACTATGTGCCAGACACTATTACTGGGGCTCGGGATGTGGAAAAGATAACAGACAAGGTCCCTACTCTCATGGAGTTTATAGGCCAGTAGGGGACACAGGCTGCACACTAACAAAAGAACAAACAAGTAAATGCCAGATGGTAATAAGAGTTACTAAAACAGGTTAGAGTCCCTGGGTTAGGTGGTCAAGAAAGGCTTCATGGAGGAGGAAACCTTCCAGCTGATAAGCACAGAGACCGGGAAAGGTCGGGGGATGGGCACTCAAGGCAGAGGAAATGTCCATTGCGAAGACCCTACAAGGGGATTGAACTTAATGTTTGAGGAGCCAAGAGAGTCTAACATGGCTGGGTGTAGTGGCCCGGGAAGCCACAAGACGAGGACGGCATATAGGCAGAGGACTATATTTGATGGGCTTTATACATATTTATGTGCCCTGGTCTACCGAAAGGCAGATTCCTGGCCAGGAACTTAAGCTCCTCCAACATTTACAGTGCTACTTGACCATTTCCTTTAATTCTCGATAATTAATCGCCACAAGAGGAAGTTCTTGCCCCGGAAGAAACCTCGACTTGATGTACTTTTTATGAGGGAACCAGGTCATTTTCATTAGCGGAATTGGATTTAGCTTAATAATGTCTTGATCTTGTCCCTTGGAGTTTTCCTCATCTAATGGAAGATGTCCCAGTTCCTGACCTCGTAGGAGCCGAGGGCAGGCTGCCCCCAGACAGGCCACTTTGGCACGGACATTATTTTGATTAAGAGCAATCGAGGGGCGCCTGGGTGGCTCAGTCGGTTAAGCGTCCGACTTCAGCTCAGGTCACGATCTCGCGGTCCGTGAGTTCGAGCCCCGCGTCGGGCTCTGGGCTGATGGCTCAGAGCCTGGAGCCTGCTTCCGATTCTGTGTCTCCCTCTCTCTCTGCCTCTCCCCCGTTCATGCTCTGTCTCTCTCTGTCTCAAAAATAAACGTTAAAAAAATTTTTTTTTTTAAATAAAAAAAGAGCAATCAAAACCCAGCAGACTCAGGAAATGCTTTTTTTTTTTTTTTTTTTAGGCTTAAACAAATTTGTTTCATTTTTAAAATTGAAATATAATTAACATACGGCATTCTATTAGTTTCAAGGAAAAGCTCTTTATCTGCCCCCCAACTGCCTGCTTTACCGAACTTCACGTGTGTGTGGATTCCCTGTACATACACTATTGTATTTTATTTTCTCCCGTGAAACCGTCTCCTGGCAACTTGATTCTTAGTCCAGCTGGAAGGACCCGGAAGGGCAGAGGAAATTCCTCCTCCCGACAACTTAGACAGGCAGTTCTCCCAGTGTGGTCCTGGGATCCCCAGAGGTCCCTGGAGACCACTTTAGGGAGTGCCCGGAAGTCAAAGCCAATATTTGCGTCAGGAAACATGGCGAAAGACTGAAACAGACAAACAACAAACTTGGTGGATGTCCCGTCTAGCTCACTCGTGAAGGTTATCTCTGCTTCTCACTGTCTTTGGGCTATTTTACAACTCTGTATGAGGCAGAAGAAAACTGATAATATTGTAAATTATTCTCTTGCATAGACATGTAAGTATTCCAGGGAATATGTGTGATTATTGCCCCGTGACTGGGCTATTTTTGCATCCAGTCATAATTGAATTCTCCTTAGAACAAGTTGTAACATCTTACTAGCTCTCAGTAATTAAAGTGTTTAATAGAGTCTTTGATATGTGTTCTTTTTATGTTTCTAAGAGTCATGATTTTATCTTTAAAAAAAAATTATCTTTTAGGGGACACCTGGGTGGCTCAGTCAGTAAAGCGTCCAACTTTGGCTCGGGTCACGATCTCGTGGTTTGTGGGTTCGAGCCCTGCATAGGGCCCTCTCCTGTCAACGCAAAGCCTGCTTCAGATCCTCTGTCCCTCCCCTCCTCTCAAAAATAAAACTTTAAAAAATTATCCTTGGGGCGACTGGGTGGCTCAGTGGGTTAAGCGTCCGACTTCAGCTCAGTTCATGATCTCACGGTTCACAGGTTCGAGCCCCGTGTCGGGCTCCGCACTGACAGCTCAGAGCCTGGAACCTGCTTCAGATTCAGTGTCTCCCTCTCTCTCTGCCCCTCCCCCACTCGCACTCTCTCTCTCTCTCTCTCTCTGTCTCCTGAAAATAAATACATGTTAAAATAAATTTTTAGGGGCGCCAGGGTGGCGCAGTCGGTTAAGCGTCCGACTTCAGCCAGGTCACGATCTTGCGGTCCGTGAGTTCGAGCCCCGCGTCGGGCTCTGGGCTGATGGCTCAGAGCCTGGAGCCTGTTTCCGATTCTGTGTCTCCCTCTCTCTCTGCCCCTCCCCTGTTCATGCTCTGTCTCTCTCTGTCCCAAAAATAAATAAAACGTTGAAAAAAAAATTAAAAAATAAATAAATAAATAAAATTTTAAAAAATTATCCTTTAACCTTTTCCTTTTTTAACCCTCTTTCTCTACCGGCATAGAGTGGCATTTTCCAGGGGCGACACCTGATGCTGGAACGGAGCGAAGGCAGAAGCAGGCTGAGCGCCCAGGTGCCTCCCATGAAGCCAGAGGTTAAGATATTTGCAAAAATTTACTGCGTGCCACCCTTGTCACTAAATTTGTTGTTGGGGAAAATTATCTTTCAATGGAAACATTACGGAGGTAAGAGCTTTATCCTTCTTTGAAAGTATTTTTAGTACCTCCGTTTTCGTTGCTCACAATTTCGGTCGATGCAACCCGTAGACATAAACAGCTTCGCGGTCCCCGGGAATCGACTGAAAGCATCAAGTGACGCGGGGGCCCAAGTGCTTGAGAACTACCGGCCTGGGCGAAACACTCCAGCCGGGAAGGCCTTGGGTACATACACCCCCATGGTTTTGAATCCCTGCCGGCTTCCGCCAGGACCCTCCCAAGGGAGACACGGACATTGACAAAGCAGCCGCCACGAAGGCAGCCTTACCTGAAAATCGTCTTGGGTTTCCAGTGCGGTATTTACTTCCATCATAGCTGCCAGATGGCCGTAGTACTTGTAGTGAAAAAAGTAATTTAGGCTGTATATCTGCCACAGCAGGGAGAAGCAGGCGGTTTGCCTGTAAAGCTGCGCCAGCCTCCTCTTCCTGGAGACACACGAGGGGCAGAGAATACCGTCACCGGCGTGCTTGAGGGGAACGCCGGCCCAGCACCCCCGCTGCGGGTTCGGGGGTCAAGACGTGGGCGTGAGTCCTTGCCCCCTTTGCCACGTGGTAAGGCACAAGCACGCTCAGTTTTAGGGAGCACGTTTTCTCCACCACAGACCGGGGAGCGCGATGCCTCCTTTGTGATGATTAGTTAGGGTAATCGAGGTAAGTCGCTTTATCCCCAGGCAGGGCATTGCCACTTCAGTGAAGTTATTGAAAAAGCCCATTTACATCACTCATCACGGTTGATTCCGATCACAACCCCGCGAGAAAGGCAGACGTGATGAGCCCCATTTTATGTCAGCAGGTGAGACTCAGGCAGCCTAAGTGACTAACTCAGAGCCACACGGCTAGAACGTGGTTGTGCCAGGACGCCAGCTCTGTCCACTTCCAGCCTGGCCATTCTCGTGTGTCATTTCCTCCACTGAACATTACTCTCGGGAGCTGGCTGTCAGCTCCACGAAGGAAATGAGCATTTTTTTAACGATCACACTCTGCTATGGTCTGAATACATCTCCACCAAATTCGCAGGTTGAATTCTAACCCCCCCAAAGTGACGGTGACAGTAGGTGGGCCCTTTGGGATGTAATTAGGTCATGCAGATGAGCCCTCATAAAAGGGGTCAGGGCTCTTATAAAAGAGACTCCAGAGCTTTCCAGCCCCTTCCCACCATCTGAAGCTAAAAGAAGTCTGCGACCCTGAAGAGAACCCTCTCCCAACCATGCCGGCACTCCGGCCTCAGACTTCAGCAATAGATTTATGCTCTTTATAAGCCACCCAGTCGATGCTATTTTGTTACAACAGCCTGAGCAGACTAAGACACATTCCAACAGTGGAATGGAACGTCATGAGAGGTGGTGAGCCTCCCGTGCTGGAGGTATTCAAGGGGAGGATGGATGACGACCTACAAAGAATGTTTGGGTTCGCAGTCTTGGCTTCGACAAGCCACTTAACTGATAATGTAGCCAACGATCCCCTTTATTTATGATAACGATGGGAACCTGAGCCAGTTGGCTGCAATATTAGTGATTTAACAAAACCAAGAAAACGAAATGTAATTAGAAATATTTATCCACAAGCAGATTTTAAATAAAGACGAGAAAGGGGGAAGACACAGATATCCTGGAGATTTTAAAGACAAATTCCGGGTACTTTCAATTTAGACACTGATGACGCTGATTCTGTGGTGGAAATTATTTTTTAAAGCCTCGGAAGAAACATGGACAGCATGGGACGTTCATGACGGCCCTGGAAACTCTGGCACTCACATTGCTTCTTGTCCTCCTTTTTGAGGTCAGAACCTCTGGGGGGACGGGGTTTGAAACTAACATCTCTGCAGACGTTTCACTCCCCCCTCCCCCCCTTTCCTTCGTGCAGGTCACTTCCTGCTCCTTTCACGCAAGTGGCTGTAAACCAGACTTGTGAAAGTTAGGGAACGAAAGGGTGGGATGCCCGGTTCAATTTGCAATTCAAAACACATAATTTGTTTAGAATGCAAACGTCCTGAACATTTTCCGTGACGTACGTACATGAGAAAAGTGATTCTTTGTCCGTCGGAACTTCAAATTTAACTAGGCATTCTGTCCCCCTACTCAGTTTATCCCCCCACCATCATTATTTTTTTTTTATAGTTCTTTATAGGCAAAATTGACGTGCGTGGAAGTGTACAAATCTTAATGGTTTAATCTTGACTGATGGATACCCCCCCCCCCCCCATTGCAACCCACATCCCTAACGGGATACACAGATGGGTGGCAGTTTGTCCTCTGCAGATGCCTTGGGCACCTGCTATTTTAGTTTTGGGTAGGGACAGTACCCAGGGCTGTACCTCCTGGATGGAAGAGGGCTTGTGACAGAGGCCCCGGGAGCTTGCAGCTTCCACGGAGGCACTGATGGGACCGAGCAGGGCAGGGCACTTGGCAAAGGGCTTCCTGGTGTTTCTGTCACTTGAATTCCCTTTCACAAAAGCTGCTGTGAAATATTCCAGGGCCACCCCGCCCTGTCCTAGGAGGCCCTCCCCCTACTGGCTCTGCCTGCACCAGTGAGCTAGGTCAGAGCCACCCGGCCTTCTGGCGCCCCCTAGAGGCCCAGGCGTTGGGCGCTGATGGAGTATGTGCAGGTCTCTCCCTCTGCGGAGTGAGACCTTCGGCTGTTCCCAGCTCCTTCCCTTACCCTGGAGGTGCGCTCTCTTGGGCCTGTTGATTCAGGTAGTAAAAGTGTCTGTTTTTCTCAACATGGGTCTGGAGAAACAGGGAGATTAAGTTGTAAGGAAAGATTCGGTGGAGAAGCTTCAGGGCCTTCCGCAGCATTTTCTTGGCAAGCACCATCTGGCCCATGTTGAAACAGACCTGCAGGGGACAAGGGGAGGGGGGCGGGGGGAGGAAGGAGAAAGAGCAGGGATCCTGGACTTCATCGGCAAGTTCCAACGACACGGATTTGGGGGATTCTTAACAAAACGGCAAACTGAAGGCCCAGGAACACAACCCGCCCTGGCAGAACCGTAAATGTTTACAAATGTATGCCTGGAACGATGGCTGGCTGAGGGACCGGAGGTCTCATCGCGTCTTTGCTGTGCGTCATCGGCCGCCGAGAAAGTGTTCACCCGCCCCGGTCCGTTAAAAAAGCATTTCGTAAAGACGTCAACCACAAGGTCAAGGGAGACCTGGCTGGCAAGCGAGGGCGCGGAGGGGTGAGAAGCGCGAGGACCGGCCGGCCGGGAGGTACAGGGCTGACCTGTGCCGCTTCTCCGCAGCGCCCCAGGGACGAAGAACACGTGCTCGTGTTTCCCGTGGCTTCTTACCTCGCCTTTGAGGCTGTGAAAGGTGGCGGACTCAAAAGTGTGACTCCAGGACTTGTCTTTCTTGAGCGTCCTCAGCAGCCTCTCCCCCTCGTTCAAATAGATGTAGGCCTGCAGCCGGCACAGGGACACAGAGGGGCGGGTCGGCGGGGTGGCCGCAGGGGCCCGCCGGCCAGCCTCTCCGGGCCCCTCTTTGTCCCCGGGCTCGCTCACTCCGAGGGATGAATCTGGGCAGCTTCCTCCGCTGAGTAATTCCATGGCCCGATTTCCAACAATGTACCCACCCCCTTCCCCCATGGCACCCCCCACATCCACAAGGAGCTGGTCTCTACCTTGGGAATGAGTTAGGACCCTCCCCCCCCCCCTCCTGTCCTTTGCCAGGGCCAGCTTTGGAAGGGACGGGGAAGGCCCTGAGCAACAACCCCCACCACATTTTAATTAAGCCTTCTATGACATCGTTAGACGGGACAGCCTTGGTACCTGTGAGTGCCAAGTCAAGGGCACAGTTGAAGAGTAAAATAAAAGAAGGCAGTATCCTCAAGTCTCCTACAGCCAAAGGGGTTTGAATGGGAGGCAGGAGAGAGGCACACATGAGTTGGCCACCAGCCCTGGTCCTACCAGATTTTTTTTGATGGGAGAGAGGCTACCAATGGCACATTCTGGGTACCTTGTACCTGGGCTCTGCGTCCAGTCATTGCCTTTCTGACTATTCCTATTCCCTGCTGATTGAAAAGGGGGTATTGCACAGACTTGGCAAATGGCTCCCCGGGCTGCCTAAACCTTCTCTTCCTGGGACTCACTGGCCATATCCCCCTTTTCTCTATGTATCTATGTATCTATCAAACATTATCATCATCATCTATCTATCTACCTATCATCTATAAATATATATAAAAATGCATTCCATAAGGGCTCCTGGGAAGCTCGGTTGGTTCGGTGTCCGACTTCGGCTCAGGTAATGACCTTGCAGTCTGTGGGTTCAAGCCCCGTGTCGAGCTCTGGGCTGACAGCTCAGAGCCTGGAGCCTGCTTCAGATTCTGTGTCTCCCTCTTTCTCTCCCCCTCTCCCACTCGTGCTCTGTCTCTCAAAAATAAATATTAAAAATTTTTTTGATGCATTTTTTTGATGCTGCATATATATATGTGTATATATGTATATATATGTATATACATGTACATGTATATGTACATGTATATATATGTAGATATATGTATCTATATGTATATATATATATACACACATAATATGCCTGGGGACTTTCATCTTTAACATAAATCCTGAGAGCACTGGGGCTTACTAACATTCTTAATGATTAATTTTTACATTTTACAAACATCTCAGGTTCGAGGGTCGATTAGGCTGCTGTGATCAGAAGCAGCCATAAATGTGGAACAGACCAGCAGCGTGGACTTGACCTGCAGGCATGTCTGCTCAGGTACGTGAAGCTCTTTCTGAAGCTGGCTGAGTCAGAGGGGCATTTCCTGAAGTGAGTTTATGGAATGTTTGTCTAGCCAGCTGCTCTATGAAAAGAGATCTAAGGTTCCAAGAAGTTTGAGAAACGCAGTGTGCCCCAGAACCGGCCTGACCCTCTGGGAGTTTTCCGCGTATCCTGACATGGTAAGGCCCGGAAATATCTGCGGTAAAGAGACCTATTTGGCCTGATGCGGCTCGGTGCTTCCCAAGTCACTGAAGAGCGAATTCTCTTTATTTCATTACACACGCATCACATCCCCACGCTTCAGGGGGTGTGTTGCCCTAGACTGTTATTTACAACTATCCTGGAGAGACACCACAGCGTTGGGTCTAAAGGGATGTGTGATAATGTAACGCAAGTCCCGCAAAGACCAAAGTGGGCGAGCTCCTTGGTTCTCGTTTTCATTTTTCAATCTCAGGTCCTTTCCCTCCTGATTTTTCAGAGGAAAGAGGTGCTGGCAGGAAATCAAGAGCCTGCAGTAATTCAAAAAGCCCCTTGAATTTCCCGGCAGGCTCTGCGGTCTCAGGCTCGGTTGGGAGGGGGAGGGGGTGGGGTGGGCAGAGATCTGGGTTGGAACACCTTACCATGTAATTATCACCCAAGATGAGATAAGCGGATGCAATTTCTAGAAAGTAATATAAGGCTTTGTTGTTTTCTCCCAAAGCCACAAAATGGTGGGCCAGAGGCATGATGACCATCTCTAGGATCTCCTCACACTGGCAAGACTCCAGAGGGATGATGTCTTCCTCGGATGTCCTCATTTTTGTTATAACGATGTCGAAGAAACTCAAGATCTTTTCTTTTATTTCTTCAGGACTGTCCAAATGAGAAATAAATAGGAGTCGTAACTTAGAGTCACGCTGAGCTTTTGATAGGAAACTGTCTTTAACAATGAAGCAAAGAGCAAGACAAGAAGACCTACCTACCGTAGATGCTGCGGACGGAACTCACCAGACACACACACACGCCGACACTTCCGCACTCGCACCTGAGAGGTCCCGAGAACTGACCCAACGATCCTGAACTCAGTGACAACGGTCTATGCCCTACCTCCTGGACAGTTACATACGCCCGTACCTGAGGTTTTCAGCAAATAGCTCAGATTTCTTAGGGGCCTCTATTTTGGAGAAGGTGATCTCTTCTTCGGCTAGAAAATAAACAAACAAATGAGTCGTCTGGGTCGCGAAATGTTCCGTGTGGCAGAAATGTCTGGCGTCCATCCAAGACTTGTTCCTCTCTCACTACATACTTGCTGACCTGCCAGGAACTACATTTCCCAGCCAGTCTCCGTTTCATCTTAGGTGAATCTGCATAGATTAATTTAAAATGGAGTGATGGCAGAAGTAATATCGGGTGCCTCTGAGCTGAGATGGTTTGGTGTCGCCTCCACCCTTTCCTTCCACAGGAAAGCAAATAATCGTGAGACGCTAAGGGACAGCAAAAGGGCCAAACGGAAGGAACCTGGGTCCCTGGCTTTCAAATTACTGGCGTGCACGTAGGGAACCCACCCGGATGGAAATTTTATAAATATTTTTTTTCAACGTTTATTTATTTTTGGGACAGAGAGAGAGCATGAATGGGGGAGGGGCAGAGAGAGAGGGAGACACAGAATCGGAAACAGGCTCCAGGCTCCGAGCCATCAGCCCAGAGCCCGATGCGGGGCTCGAACTCACGGACTGCGAGATCGTGACCTGGCTGAAGTCGGACGCTTAACCGACTGCGCCACCCAGGCGCCCCCCGGATGGAAATTTTAAAGACAGTGAGGCAACGTGAGCCTTCTGTGAGCTAAGGAGAAGGCTAGGGGTCTGAGGGTACAAAGGAGGGGAAAGACGGTTTGCTGTGTTTGGAAAACAAAAGTTGCCCTGTTATGCAGATAAGGAAGAATCTCCGTTGATAGCTCTCTTCCTGTTAAAGCAGGCAGTTAGTTGAGGGGCTGGTGAAGAGCCTTTTCCCAACCTGCTGGGTTTAGATTGCTTTTAACTCAAAATAATGTTCATGTCAAAGTGGGCCATCTTGGGGTGAATTGCCCTTGGCCCCGACAGTGTTAAGGCGCTGAAATGTTGGGGTTTATTATAGATGATGATCGTATCTTAACGAATTTATCCTGCAGCAACTAAAACGATTAATTAACAATCTGTCTGTAGTGGAGAAGCGTAGACATTGAAATGTATACCCCGAAGGCAGACAACCTTGAATTTAAAAAGCTTCCGTCTATCCAGACTCCAGGAGAGTGGAGACTTCCGTAATGATCTTAAAACAGAAAACAAATGAGGATGATTGGATGTAGCCACGTCTCCCTGTAGGAGGAAGGAGGAACCCTAGAGAGGGGAAGGGACTTGTCTCAGATCATCTGTTAGGGATGAAATAAGACCAGCACCTAGGTCTCCTGGCCCCAAAGGAAATGCATCAGTCTACAGGACGCGGGGGACAAAGGCAGAAGGAAATGGCAGATAAAATTAAAGTTCCCTATCACCTGCAGCCCACCGACACATACCTGAGGCCGGCAGTTTCTCCGGGAACTCACCACTGTCTTAACGCTAAAGCTTCGCTAGAGGGAAAAACAACCTCAGTCTGACAATAGCTAGGCCTCCCGTGTCCTGTGAGTTGCCTTTAGCATATGGAAATCTCATCGGAAACTTCCCCTGGACTTTACCCCTGCCCCCATCCCCATAGTATGTAACCAGTCTCTCCTCATGGTCCCGGGGCAGCTCTTTCTGCCCAGAGGTCCTGTCCCCGTGCTTTGAAATCACCTTTTCGCACCAAAGAATGTCTTCAAGAATTCTTTCTTGGCCATCGGCTCCGGACCCCCACGAACTTCCACTATTATCTTCTGATTTCTAACAATGCAGTGTAAGCCCCTAGTCATCACCTTCCTTTGAAAAGCCTTCTGTGCCCTTGTCGCCGTAGATCTAGTGTCCCAACCGTAGATCTAGTGTCCCAAGCCGTAGATCTAGTGTCCCAACCGTAGATCTAGTGTCCCAACTCACGGGTGCCCTGTGCCGACCTCGGTCACAATCCTTTTCACACCTTGTAAGGAAGAATTTGCCCACCTCTCCTCCTACGTTGCCAGTTGGTGTATTTCTAGCGACCGAGAGCTGAGTAAATTGAATTAGGCCTCTTTCCTTGTACTCCTCTAAAACGGTTCTCGTGGAGGTTACCGGTGGCTGCCGGTGGCCGCCATGCGGCCAGAACCAAAGGTCACGTATTTGTCTACATCTTATCACGTCTCTCCGCAGCACTAAATACAGCTGACCGCTCGCTCCCTGTTTTCGCCAGCTTTTGGAACAACCATTCCCCTGGTTGCTTTCTTCATTGGCTGCCCACTTTGCTGGCTCCTACTCCTCCGGCAACATTGGTAAGCTTCGGTTTGGTCCCCGGCCCCTTTCTCTATACAAAGTTTTCCTGGGTAATGTCGTCTGCCCACGACTATAAATTCCATGCATATGCCAATGACTTACAATTTTTTAATCTCTAAACCCTGACATCTCCCCTTAAGTACAGGCTCATATACCCAGATGCTCCCTTGGCAACTTTTGTCTGAATGCCTAACAGGCATTTAAAAATTAATATGATCTGGGGTGCCCAGGTGGCTTAGTCGGTTAGGTGCCTGACTTCGGCTCAGGTCGTGATCTCAGGGTTTGTGGGTTCGAGCCCCGCATCGGGCTCTGTGCTGACAGCTCAGAGCCTGGAGTCCGCTTTGGATTCTGTGTCTCCCTCTCTCTCTGCCCCTCCCCCACTCATGCTCTGTCTCTCTCTGTCTCAAAAATAAATTAACATTAAAAAAATTTTTTTTTAATTAAAAAAATTTAACATGATCCAAACAGAACTCTTGAATCTCTCTTCCATAAGCCTATACCCACCTACGTTTTCCTGATCTTACTAAGTCTCAGTGCCATATATCCGCTTTCTCAAGGCAAAAAACCTACGCAGTGTTCTTGATTCTTTTCTTTCCCTTATCCCCATTTAGCCCAACAGGAGGTCCCATTAACTTTACCTCAAAACACACCTGAAGTGTTTACTAAACACTTCTTTACTAAAGTGCTGCCCTAGTCCACCACCAAATTTTATCCGGACAAGTATGAAAATTTGATCTCCCTTCTAGTCCTATCCCCTTAATCTGTTTTCTACAGAGAAGGCAGAATACGTTTTTATTTATTTACTTTAATTTTTTTCAGAACAAGTTTTTAAAAACATGACTCAGATTTCTGTGGCAGAAACTGTTGCTTTCCCATCTCAACTCCATTTTCCCTTTTCTCCTTACTAATAGAACTCAATTCTACTCAGGGCAGCTACTTCCTTGCAACGGGATAGAGCCATGTAAGTTCTCAGTAGGACTTCTAGAAGAGTCCTTAAAAGGGCATGGGCATCCTTTTCATTTCTTTTGGTTTCTCTTCCTCTAGTCTTAAATGCAAACATGATGGTTGGAGCTCCAGCAGCCATTTGTGGACCAAGAGTTTCTGAAGATCATGAAGCCTTTATACGAGTCCCAGAGATGAGACAAACATTTTACATGAGAGAGAAATAAATTTAACCGTAAATAAATTTAGGTCATGCCACCTGGGTCCTTGTTACATACATTCCATACTAATTCTAATTTTAATTCATCTCCAGTGTGTTCCAACTCCCTTAAAAGAAAATTCAGACTATTTATCAAGGCCTGTAAGGACCTTTGATGGTTTTATTAATTAATCTGTTTATTGTCTATCATCAGACTTAATGAAAATTCAAATATATGAGAGTAGACACATGTCTCTCATTTTTATCTTATTTAAAAAAAATTGTTTTTTCGGGGCGCCTGGGTGGCTCGGTCGGTTAAGTGTCCGACTTCAGCTCAGGTCATGATCTCATGGTCCGTGGGTTCGAGCCCCGCGTCGGGCTCTGTGCTGACAGCTCAGAGCCTGGAGCCTGTTTCAGATTCTGTGTCTCCCTCTCCCTCTGCCCCTCCCCCGTTCATGCTCTGTCTCTCTCTGTCTCAAAAATAAATAAACGTTAAAAAAATTTTTAAAAATAAATAAATAAATAAATAAAAATTAAAAAAATTGTTTTTTAGTGTTTATTTATTTTTGAGGCAGAGAGAGACAGAGCACGAGTGGGGGAGGGGCAGAGAGCGAGGGAGACACAGAATCCAAAGCAGGCTCCAGGCTCTAAGCTGTCAGCACAGAGCCCGACGCGGGGCTCGAACTCACAAACCATGAGATCATGACCTGAGCTCAGGTCGGACGTTTAACTGACTGAGCCACTCAGGCGCACCACACATCTGTCATTTGTGGCATGATACCCCTGGTACTTAGATCACTGCCTGGCACATAGTAGATACTCAATAAATATTTGCTGAATAAAATGCACATTTGTTGAAAAACATAAAAAAGAAAAATAAAATGCTATTCCTCCATCAACATCTACACACACACACACACACACATATATTTTTAAAGTTTATTTATTTTGAGAGAAACTTTATTTAAAGTTTATTTTATTTAATTTTTAAAGTTTATTTATTTTGAGAGAAACTCTATTTAAAGTTTATTTATTTTGCCCCCCACACACATGGGGGACAGAGAGAGAGAGAGGGAGAGAATTCTAAGCAGGTTCCGTGCTGCTAGCACAGAGCCCAACATGGGGCTTGATCTCACAAACTGTGAGATCATGACCGCTGAAGTCAAGAGTTGGACGCTTAGGGGCGCCTGGGTGGCGCAGTCGGTTAAGCGTCCGACTTCAGCCAGGTCATGATCTCGCGGTCCGTGAGTTCGAGCCCCGCGTCGGGCTCTGGGCTGATGGCTCAGAGCCTGGAGCCTGTTTCCGATTCTGTGTCTCCCTCTCTCTGCCCCTCCCCCGTTCATGCTCTGTCCCTCTCTGTCCCAAAAATAAATAAACGTTGAAAAAAAAAAAATTAAAAAAAAAAAAAAGAGTTGGACGCTTAACAGACTGAACCACCCAGGCGCCCTAACATCTATTTTTTTATGTTTCAAATTGTAATAGTGATAGAAGCAGATGCAGAGACAAGCAACATTGGCTAGAAAAGGAAACAAAGTTGGGGAGGGGTGCCTGGTGGCTCAGTCGGTTGAGCATCTGACTTGCTGATTTTGGCTCAGGTGATTTCACAGTGAGTGAGTTCAAGCCCCAGGCGGGGCTCTCCTGACAGTGTGGGGCCTACTTGGGATTCTCTCCTCTCTCTCTCTCTCTCTCTCTCTCTCTCTCTCTGCTCCTCCCCAACTCTACGCATGTGCGTGCTCTCTCTCTCCCTCTCAAAATAAATAAATAAAAATGAAAAAACTTTAAAAAGAAGAAATAAAGTTGGGGAATACAAGATATGGTTTTTGTCATTATATCGTCTACCCCTCAGGTGAATCATATTATTTATTGTTCTCAATTTTCTTCATATATGAAGGAAATATTTTATTAAAAGTTCCCTACTTCAAAGAGAAGCTGTCAAAATCGAAAGGAAAAAACATAGGGGCGCCTGGGCGGCTCAGTCGGTTGAGCTTCCGACTTCGGCTCAGGTCGTGATCTCACAGTTTGTGAGTTCGAGCCCCGCGTCGGGCTCTGGGCTGACACCTCAGGGCCTGGAGCCTGCTTCGGATTCTGTGTCCCCCTCTCTCTCTGCTCTTCCCCTGCTCACATGCTGTCTCTCTCTCAAAAACAAATAAAGATTAAAAAAAAATTTTTTTTTAAGGAAAAAATATACACAAAATGCTTGTAGGTTCTCAGAGGGAGAAAAGCCAAGATACCACTTGCTCATCTCGGGGTTTCAAAGACCTGGAAATAAGACCTCAGCTTCAAGGTGACAGATTGAACTCTTTTGTTTTAAACCCACCAAAAGCTATCGATGTAAGACCTGGAGCAAACATAACATTTTTTTTTTTTTTTAATTTTTTTTCAATGTTTATTTATTTTTGGGACAGAGAGAGACAGAGCATGAACGGGGGAGGGGCACAGAGAGAGGGAGACACAGAATCGGAAACAGGCTCCAGGCTCTGAGCCATCAGCCCAGAGCCCGACGCGGGGCTCGAACTCCCGGACCGCGAGATCGTGACCTGGCTGAAGTCGGACGCTTAACCGACTGCGCCACCCAGGCGCCCCAAGAATAAAACACATTTTAAAAGCACAAACCCACAATGTATAAAATAGAAGGGATCGATTCCTGTCTTGGGGCCTTTGTGCTGTCTATCCCCTGCCTGGATGCTCTCCCTCACCAACCCCGAGACAAAATCCCTCACTTCCTTCATCTTTCTAGAAATCTCACCTCTCAATGAAGGCTTCCTATTGGCTCTACATTCCTAATCCCCCTGGCCCTAACTAATATTCTTTTCAGTTTTCTTCCTTGGGATGGGATTTACCCCTTGTGACATCCTATAGATTTTACTTCTTTACTAAATTTTTTTTCTCCATCGTCTGTTTCTCCACGAGAGAATGCTCTTTTTTTTTAAATTTATTATTTTTGTTATTAAAAAAAATTTTTTTTAATGTTTATTTGTTTTTGAGAGAGACAGAGACAGAACGCGAGTGAGTTGGGGCAGAGAGAGAGGGAGGCACAGAATCTGAAGCCTGTCGTGGGGCTCGAACTCACAAGCTGTGAGATCATGACCTGAGCCGGAGTCGGGGCACTCAACCGACTGAGCCACCCAGGTGCCCCTGGTGGATGGGATTTCAACACGTTTGGAAGACAAAGGAGCAAGAGGAGTGGTCATTGATGAAGTAGGCAGAGCGACCTGAAGGACAGAGCCCCGGAGAAAGATCTTTGGGGATCAAGACTCATGAAAATAACAGCGTTCAAGAAGGACTTGAGGACAGAGAGAAAATTGAAAAGAGAATCAACTTCCTCCCTCTCTAATCGACACCTAATGCCATGTCTTTGAACCTCTTCCAATTACAGCTGACCTTTGAACAACACAAGGGTTTTGGGACACCGACCCCTCCCCACCCCCAGCAGTTGAAAATTCACACATGACTTTTGACTTGCCAAAACCTTAACAGTCTACTGCTGACCAGAAGAAGCCTTACTGATAACCTAAAACTGATTACCATATTTCTGTTTTCTGTATTATATACTGTAGCCTTGCCATAAAGTACTAGAGAAAAGAAAATATTATTTTTTTTTAATTTTTTTAATGTTTATTTATTTTTGAGAAAGAGACAGAGTGTGAGTGGGGGCAGGAGCAGAGGGAGAGGGAGACACAGAATGCGAAGCAGGCTCCAGGCTCTGAGCTGTCAGCACAGAGCCCGATGCGGGACTTGAACTCACAAACCGTGAGATCGTGACCTGAGCTGAAGTCGGACGCTTACCGACTGAGCCACCCAGGTGCCCAAGAAAATATTATTTAAAAAATCATAAGAGAAAATACATTTGTAGTACTAGACTGTATTTATTGGAAAAAAATCTGAAGTGAATCTGCGCAGTTCAAACCCATGCTGTTCAAGGGTTAACTGTATGTCCTTCACCGGGTATTATCTACAGGCATAAGGTTCAAGGGTAATGAACAGAGGACCCAATCACGACAGACAGGATATTATCAAGAAGACGTTGCAAAAAAAAAAAAAAAAAAAAATTATCCTAGAAACTTGAGGAAAAATAAACTTTCATTAAGAACCGTATTCACAGGGGCGCCTGGGTGGCTCAGTCGGTTGAGCGCCCGACTTCGGCTCAGGTTATGATCTCACAGTTCGTGGGTTCGAGCCCCGCGTCGGGCTCTGTGCCTGGAGCCTGCTTCGGATTCTGTGTCTCCTTCTCTCTCTGCCCCTCCCCCGCTCATGCTTGGTCTCACTCTGTTTCTCAAAAATAAATGAAGGTAAAAAAATTAAAAAAAAGAGAACTGTATTCACAGTATATTACTTGGTTCTGTAATGAATAGCATTTATGCGGTCTTCGTAAGGATTTATCTAATGATGACAACGTACGGGGATAACGATAATGGGGGAGAGGTCCTGAGGAGGAACGGGACAGCGGTAAGTCCTCACCCTGGCCTGCTGTATCTGTTGGCCACGGTAGGAAGAAAACAGATAACGTCAGAATTTGAGTTTCAAACAAGCTGTATAAACACACCATTTCGTATATGGAGGCAATGACTGAAGAGAACAGTTAAGTCAAGGTGTTTGTCCCTGAGAAGTACTATCGAAAGCGTGTGGGACACTGGGTCTTGGGATCATTGTTTCTGTCGTAAAACTTTTTGGAAGTTTTTTTTCTGGTCACAGAATCGCCGGAGCAAAGCTGCTGAGTTACATTAGAGAACCCCCAAAATGAATGAAGTTGCTTTCTCCGACGACGCTAGCAGCCTGCTTAAAACCAACCGCTCGGATTGACCCATTGCCTGCTGCCAGCTGGTCCCTCGAGTCCTTGTTAAAGGTGATTATGGGGCGCCTGGGTGGCTCGGTCAGTTAGACGTCCCACTTCAGCTCAGGTCGTGATCTCAATACTTGTTGAGTTCGAGCCCCGCGTCGTCGGGCTCCGCGCTGACAGCTCGGAGCCGGCACCCTGCTTCGGATTCTCCGTCTCCCTCTCTCTCTGCCCCTCCCCTACTCGCGCTCTGTCTCTCTCTCCCTCAACAATAATACATAAACATTAAAAATAAATAAATAAATATTTCTTGTGTAGCTACTCTGTGCTGGGCACTTTCCATACATTTCTTCCCAGGGTGTAATATCCACAAAAGATAGGAATCCTGCGCTTTTAAGCCTCTGGTTTCCTCGCCGGGTTTAGCCACAGTCACCAAGGCTTTAGCTAAGACATGTAGCCCACCAGTTCTCCCTGGTCACCCACGAGGGGGGCTGGAATTGGGGTTGCGACCCTTGGCCTCACATCCATCATGCCTACGGTACCAGAGTCCTTGGTCCCTTTTGCCCCTTGAAACCTGTGTTTCCCCAGATCGCGTGGCTGACTTGTGCTATCGGATGGTAACTTTCTCTCACTTTTGCTTCACAGCAATATCCCTCTGGATATTTTCCTTTGAGCTCTGGTTGCGCCCCGTTTCACCAGAGTCCCGATCCCCAAACCCCCTCTGACAGTCTCACAGCAAGACGGTTCCCGCTGGACTCGGCCGCCCCCGCGCCCCCCTCTCCCTCCCCAGGGGTAGTTGGAACTAACGGGGAATAAAGTAAGTCTTACTTGTAAATCCGCGGGACTTGGCCATCTTCTTAATAGTATCCAGGTCCAAAGTGTTGAGCCGAATGTCCACCGTGAAGTGGTGACAGGGGATGAAGTCGCCGCTTCGGCAGTGGTCACACCTGTGGGCATTTTCCTCTAAAAAGCGGGCACACTTCAAGTGCATGGCTTTCTTCTGGTCCTTCAGCCACAGCTCATAGGCCGTCTTCTGCATCATAGGCCTGCAGAATCGGATGATGTGGCACTCGATCACCTCGCTTTCCAGCTCGCGGAGCTCTTCCTCCTCACCGCGGGCTGGGACGAACAGAAAGGCGGCGGATCAGCCCCCCCAGCCCCGCTACCTCGCACGTCAGCCCTCTGACCGGGCAAAGAGGAGATGTGGGTTGCCTCCCGGATCTACTCACCCAGCCCTTCGCTGGGCTGCAGAGACAGGGAGCGATAGTTGACCTCAAACGAGGCCGCGTTCTGTCTTAGAGCCATTCGGAGCTCCTTGCCGTTCCGGAAGCAATCGAAGATGTTGGATTCCACCAGAGTGGCCAGGGCCTTGATCATCATCTTCATGTTCCAACAAGGGAGAACCTCGAACAACAGCTCCGTGGTGAAGGTCAGGCCGATAATGGCCGCGCATCTCACCAACATCTGGTGGGAGAGACTCATGCTATCCAGCTGAACCAGAGAGATTTCTGCAGGTGAAAAGCCACACAGTAGGGAACCAGTCACTCGTCCGGAGCAAATACGGCCCACGGGTGGACAGCCGTCCTGCTCTACTGTGCTTGCTTCACGCAACCCCCGCCATGCGAAACCAAATGAGGGATCTGCCTGGTGTCTACACCACAGACAGCATGCGCTGGGGGTACGAGAGAGGCAGGTGCCGGCGTCTGAAACACGCCCGGCATGATGGCCCGATCGACATAAGACTGAGGTCGCGGTGTTCTGATCTGGAGCAAAAGCATGATGGGGTTTGTGAGGAGAGGGGAGGTCATGGCGGGCCACGGTGGTCGGAGGTGAGAGCCTGTCATCCACGAGCTGGGTTGGCTTCTCCAGCGGGCCCTTGTCTGTCCTCGTCACTGATTCACCCTCCTCACAGCAGCAAGCCTCCTCTCCACCTGCCCAGAGACACCTTCTTTCCTGTGACAGCCTATGACTACCGCCTCTATGCTCACGACCAAGTGCCAGAGAGCTCTGAGCTCGAATCCCGGCTTCTCATCTAAGCCCAGGTGTCATGGTCACAAGGCTTCCCGAACATTTCTACCAGGATGTCCTGCTATTACATCACCTGCAGTGGGACAAAATCTGCATTTCTCAACTTGCCCACAGAACACCGTAGAAGGCAAGCCAGTCCACCTTCCTACTTTGGTAGACCTAGCGGAAGAAACAAATGATGCTTTGGGAAGACTGGGGACCTTGAGGTGTCCCTAGGTCACCCTTCAAAACCTTTTCAGTTATTTATAGATGGCATGGGTTGGAGCCCAAGTCACATCAGAACGTTGCTTGAAAGCCATTTTTCTTTAAAAGAGTAATAACAGAGCTTGGATATAAAGTCCACGCTCGTCATGTCTTTTAAAAGTAAATGGCAGCAAAAGCTACAGGATTAGATTTTCTCTCTCGTTACGTGGCGTTGGTTTAATGAAAAATGCATTACGCTTCATTCTTTCATGCGGTTGAACAAAACTTTGTTCACGTCAGCTTCCAGAAATTGCACAGGGGAGCAGATAACTCTCCAAATTAGAAGCAGGGAGGCAAAGCCCACCGTGGAGACTTCGACTGCCGGGGGCAGCACAAAACAGACAAACGTCATCAGTCTATGATGACCTTCCTTTCTCCCTTTTATGCAGTTGTCCTCGAGAACGAAAAAGGGGAGTCTAGGTCCTGGAAAACGAACACGCAAATTGTCTTTACCTTTTAATGATGCTGGAGGTGACAAGTTTTTCAATATGACACCACTAGCGAGGTTACAGACTTCCTCGTTTCCCTCCTCGTTACCGAGAGTAAAAATATTTAGCTCCTCTGTTGGCCTACTAAAATTCTCTACAGGGGGAGAACAAGGGAGAAAAGTTGAGAGTCATTTTTCTGTTATCTTGATTTTCCAAGAAACGTCAAGAGGGATCTTACGACAGTGCACGCAGAGACGTGTGTTGGCTCGCCAGATATTTTGGAATCCTGTTGAAGCGAACTCATACGTGAAAATCGAAATGTATTCAAAAATGTTCTGCAGCCCCCAAAGGATTGGCAGTAACTATCAGAAGTCTTCTGTGGTACATGCGGTTTGCAAACAATCTGATTCAAAGATTACCAGGACGTATCTCATGGTGACATATATTTGCACGCGCGTTCAAATATCCACGCTCAGATGCAAACCCATTCTGTGGGAGACGACTTGACTCACCGCATGTTCATCAGAGAGAGATTGTTTAAAATGGTGAGGCTGGGGGTGCCTGGGTGGTGGTGACTCAGTCGTTAAGTGCCTGACTCTCAGTCCAGGTCATGATCTCATGGTTCAATGAGTTTGAGCCCCACGTCGGGCTCTGTGCTGATGGTGCGGAGCCTGCTTGGGATTCTCTCTCTCTCTCCCTCTGTCTCTCTGCCCCTCCCCTGCCCTCTCTCTTGCTTCGTCTCTCAAAATAATAAATAAACTTAAAAATTTTTAAATGGTGAGGCTGGATCGTAAACTTGCTTAGTAATTTTGTCTCCTGCTACTCTAAAATGCATTACTGACTTACCCTTCAGCCATTCATATATAACACCTTCATCGTAAGGCACGGCGATATGTGATGTGGAAATATGGAGGTGAACATAGCTAAGTTTCCAGTCTCCTGGAGAGATAAGATATGTACGCAAGGAGCTAACTTTCCAGGCAGTAAACAGGTGCCAGGTAAGTGGGCTCAAAGACCATCGAGAGTTCATTATCAATACAGTACAGACCCTTTGTGCACCATAGCCTGTGAAGGCTATAAATGTGAACAATGCATGCTTCCAACCTCCGTGAGCTCAAAGTCTACAGAAACAGAGAGGTAAGTAACTAATCGTCGTGCCAGGACGAGGGACCTAATAGCTAAAAAAGCAAAGAGTACTATGTCGTGAGAAGGGAGAAGAAAAAAATGATTCAGTCTTGGATTCAGAAAGGCTTCATGCAGGAGAAAGTATATTTTGATTGGATCTTGAAGGATGAAGGGGTTTTCCATTGGAAGACGGGCGATCAACGTGAAGGCACAGAAGCCACAGGGCACTCGGCAAGTCAGGGGAGTGTAAGGAAACCAGGACAGCTGAACCCTAGCGTGTGGGATGCTGGAGCGCTACCGTGGGACATGTATTCGGGGAGACGGTTTGGGAGCAGAGTGTGGAGGGCGCTGAACGGCACACTGTGAAGTTGGGACTTTATTCCGAAATAAAGGGGACCTAGCACAGGTTTCTGAACAGGGGAGAGTAGTGATCCGCCAGCTACTTTTAGGAAAGTAACCCTGGAAGTGGGTATGGGAGGAACAAGAGAACAGGAGAAGGAAGACGGGGTAAGAAACGGTAACAACGGGCGATCAAGAAGGGATGGTGGGTAGGACTAGGTAGTGATACTGTGCGGCACACCAATGAGACGGAGGAAATGGGTCTAAGCAAGGTAGTGATGGCGCTGAGACATAAATGTTGCCCCCAGTCAAGCGGGGAAATACAGGAGGAGATGCAGTATGGGGGGGGGGAGGGCGATGCATTTAGGTTTAAGGAGGCGGAGTTCGAGGGGGTCTGGAAGATGATCCAATGGGCAATTGGGAATACACCGTCTGGAATTCAGAGCGAGGCTGTGGTTGAAGCGCACACACACACACACACACACACGGAAGCTAGGGAGTAGATGAGTAACTGACCAACACCTGGGGAGACAGAGCCGCAAGCTAGCAAGGAAGAGGGCTAAGGAACGTGAAGAATGCTGTCATCGCAGGAGTAGACCCAGGGACAGGAGACCAGCTGAGGGCTGGTTGGGGGGGGACAGGAAGAGTTCAGAAGCAGGGAGGGGCGGTGCGAGTGTGTTTGAGTACATTAGGAGCAGGAGAGTGGGGTTCAAGGGCACGACTCGCTCCGTGCTCTTTTACGCGTGTTCATTTCCCTTTCTAAGACCTAGCAACTGTGAGACCTGTTCTTTCAATCACACAACCCGTACCAACTGAACTCAGGGTACTGGGCATTGTTCTAGGGTTGAAGATTCAAAAGTGTGCCAGATTTCCTGCCTCCCAACGCTTAAATTCCAACAATGGCAGGGAGACAACGAACAGTAGATAAATAAATTTAGGATAATGCCATCATGCGATTTAGCTGTCTGATGAAATAAACCCAGTAACAGAGGGTGCAGGTCAGGGAGGCTTTCTTTTTTTTTTTTTTAATGTTTATTTATTTCTGAGACAGAGAGAGACAGAGCATAAACGGGGGAGGGGCAGAGAGAGAGGGAGACACAGAATCTGAAATAGGCTCCAGGCTCCGAGCTGTCAGCACAGAGCCCGACGCGGGGCTCGAACTCACGGACCACGAGATCGTGACCTGAGCCGAAGTCGGCTGCTTAACCGACTGAGCCACCCAGGCGCCCCTGAACGATCTTTGAAGAGTCACCTTTTTTGAAAAGGGGTCTTCACAGACACTGAATAAATGTTGAACAAATAAACAAATATATACAAGGCAGGAACCGTATTGCTCTGTAGTATTCATGTTTAAATACGGTCTTTGATTAACTCACTGGTCAATATATCATTGTAATGGACTTACCTAAAAATAATGACTGTAGCATTCATTGTCCAACTGAAAATCCATTACCCTCCTAACATAACTTTGTCCAGAAAAGCCTATTCTGACTTTTTTTTTAATTTTTTTTAACGTTTATTTATTTTTGAGACAGAGAGAGACAGAGCATGAACGGGGGAGGGGCAGAGAGAGAGGGAGACACAGAAGCGGAAGCAGGCTCCAGGCTCTGAGCCATCAGCCCAGAGCCCGACGTGGGGCTCGAACTCACAGGCCGCGAGATCGTGACCTGAGCTGAAGTCGGACGCTCAACCGACTGAGCCACCCAGGTACCCCGAGGGGTACGGTTTCTAATCTTAACTCAAACTGTTAACGGGGTGATACCAGTAGGCTGTGATAACATATGCTATATGATCTAATAGCTAGAACAATCATTAAAAATCTATACAAAGAGACAGCCTCAAAAATACTGTAGATAAATCAGAATTCTAAAGAATGCTCAAATAGCAAAGGGAGGCAGGAAAACGAGAACTGTAACATGGGGAGAGAAAAGGAAACTTTTCTTAAAATGGCAGACTTAATGGGGCGCCTGGGTGGCTCGGTCGGTTAGGCGTCCGACTTCGGCTCAGGTCATGATCTCACGGTCCGTGAGTTCAAGCCCCGCGTCGGGCTCTGTGCTGACAGCTCAGAGCCTGGAGCCTGTTTCGGATTCTGTGTCTTCCTGTCTCTCTGCCCCTCCCCTGTTCATGCCCTGTTCATGCTCTGTCTCTCTCTGTCTCAAAAATAAATAAACGTTAAAAAAAAAATTAAAAAAAATAAAATGGCAGACTTAAGCCCTAACATATCAATTACTGCATTAAATCTAAATGGTCTAAATCTACTAACTGAAAGATAAACCTGAGTATATTTAACTACATGCTATATACAAGGAATTCACTTCAAATATACTATGATATAGGCAAGCTGAAAGTAAAATAATAGAAAAGATATATCATGCAAATATTGATCAAAAGAAAACAGGAGTACCTGGTATAGTAATATCAGACAAAGCAGACTTTGGAGCAAAGAGAGTTAACAGAGAGAGAGGGATATCATATCATGATAAATGGGTCAATTCACCAAGACAAATAGCAATCCTTTTTTTTTTTTTAAAGGTTTTTTTTTTAACGTTTATTTATTTTTGAGACAGGGAGAGACAGAGCATGAACGGGGGAGGGTCAGAGAGAGGGAGACACAGAATCCGAAACAGGCTCCAGGCTCTGAGTTGTCAGCACAGAGCCCGACGCGGGGCTCAAACTCACGGACCGCGAGATCAGGACCTGAGCCGAAGTCGGCCGCTTAACCCACTGAGCCACCCAGGCGCCCCTAGCAATCCTAAACGTTTATTCACCGAACAAAAAATACGTGAAGCAAAAGCTGATAGAATTAAAAATAGGCAAGTCTACAATTATAGTTGGAGACGTCGACATTTCTCCCTCAGCAATTGATAGGACAGCTAGGCAGAAAACGGCCCAGGATATAGAAGAATTCAACAACCACAGGGGCCCTTGGGTGGCTCAGTGGGTTTAGCGTCCGACATGTGAATTTTTTTCATCACTGTCGACTCCCCACACAGACCTTTCCTTATCATTCACAGAAGCTTTAATCCACTTTCTGGAATGCATCCTTTTCCCATTCTCCCCCTCCCGATGTTAAAATTATTCTCTTAAAAACTCCAACCGGCCTCCTTTATGCCATTATCTCAGATTTCATCCTCCCGTACGTGTCTATAGTATGGGAAACCTGGTGACAATTCACTTTGAGCTAGAAGACTCTGAAAGACAAGGTATTTTCTCCCACCACCTACCATCTAAATCCCCTTCCGTGTGGATTCTGGGCTTTAAGATTCCCCAGTGTTCTTTCTGTGTTCTTTCCGAGGCACACAGTCTCCCTCCGTTCAGTGAGCCCCAGGCAACGTTAAGTTCTCTCTCCATCTCAGATATCAGAGCTGACACTCCTTGCCTCCCCAGTCCCCCTGACCCTACGGGATGCAGCCTGTGGAAAAAGCCATTCCTGCCATCCTCTCTGCAGAGGACAGAGAGAAAGAGCCTTCACCGGGAGACTTACTGAACAGGTTATTCCAGGTCATATTGGTCTTTTCCTCCACTTCCATTGGCTGGAAAATGAGTACCCTGTGATGGTCAAGGTTTTTTAGCAATTCTTCACAGTAATATGGGATCCCACAGCTTCCCTCCACTAGGTACCTGCAGTGGGAACAAGGCCACCTGTTTGCACCAACGAACCATATTTTCCAAAGGAAAAATATTTGACTCATTTCAACCATTTGAAAATAATATTATTCTCTGTTTGTTTCCATTTGTTTTCCTTTTCTAGGGTTGGGTTTTTTTTTTTTTTCGTGCTTATTTTGAGAGAGGCACAGGGTATGAGTGGGGGAGGAGCAGAGAGAGGGGGAGACACAGAATCTGAAGCAGGCCCCAGGCTCTGAGGTGTCAGCACAGAGCCCGACGCGGGGCTTGAACGCACAAACCGGGAGACCAGGACCTGAACCAAAGTTGGACGTTTAACCGACTGACCCACCCAAGAGCCAAGAGCCCCAGGGGTTGCTTTCTACATCTTTCTTTCTTTCTTTCTTTCTTTCTTTCTTTCTTTCTTTCTTTCTTTCTTTTCTTTCTTTCTTTCTTTCTTTCTTTCTTTCTTTCTTTTCTCTCTTTCTTTCTTTCTTTCTTTTCTCTCTTTCTTTCTTTCTTTCTTTCTTTCTTTTTCTTTCAATTTTGAAGAGAGAGATAGAGAGACAGCAGGTGCAGAGGGAGAGAGAATCCCAAGCAGGCTCCACGCTCAGTGTGGGAACCAACATAGGGCTTGATCCCACAACTCTGGAATCATGACCTGAGCCAAAATCAAGACACGGGACACTCAACCAACTGAGCCACCCAGGTGTCCCTCATTCTTAAAAATTACATAAAACATTCACATGTTTTTCAAAGCCAAAACTATATAATCAGGAACATCCTCAGTCTTGCTTCCCTTGCTGACTTTATAAATAACCATGTCAGTCAGTTTCCGATTTCTCCTTTCAATGTTTCTTTTTATTTTTTTTTAAATTTTTAGAAAAAATTTTGGACGTTTATTTTGAGAGACAGAGACAGAGCGTGAGAGGGGGAGGGGGAGGGGCAGAGAGAGGGGGAGACACAGAATCCGAAGCGGGCTCCAGGCTCTGAGCTGTCAGCACGGAGCCCGATGTGGGGCTTGAACCCACGAACTGTGAGATCATGACCTGAGCTGAAGTTGGATGCTCAACTGAGCCACCCAGGCGCCCCTCAATATTTCTTTTTAAAAACATAAACAGGGGTATATATATATATATATATACACACACACACACACTATATATATATATATACACACACTATATATATATGTATATATATATATATATATATATATACACACACACTATACACACACACACACACACACACACACACAGAAAAAGAGACGAGACAGAGTGAGAGACAAAGGGAAAGACCATGCCAAGTTCATGCCTGGGGTTATTTTAAATGAGAGTTTGTCCAAGACATCTTTCCTCCAGAAGCAAGGCAAACTCATTAGAAAGAATGGATGCAGGGGTGCCTGGGTGGCTCAGTTAGTTGAGTGTCTGACTTCACCTCAGGTCATGATCTCGCGGCTTGTGGGTTTGAGCCCCGCATCGGGCTTTGTGCTGTCACCATAGAGCCTGGAGCCTGCTTCACATTCTGTCTCCCTCTCTCTCTGCCCTTCCCCTGCTCGTGCTCTCTCTCCCTCTCTCTCTCAAAAACAAATACTAAAAAATTAAAAAACAAAAAAAGAAGGATGCAGATACTAAGGTGTGTTGTAAACAGTCAACCAAAGCAGGGGCACTGTCCGTGTCGTTAAGGCAACTGGGGTCTGGGCCCCGGTGGAGGCATCACTGAGACACTCAGAAAGCAGTGAGTAAAGAGCCAGCCTTCAACACCTGCCACAGACGGAGAATATTCCAGACAACAGTATTGCCGGACCTTGCTTGTTTACAAGTTGTGTCCTTAAACTTTACCAGTGGGGTGCTCGCTTCGGCAGCACATATACTAAGTTTTCCCAGTTTGCTTTTTGTGACACTTGCCCACGACGACGTCCTCAGTCACTGCTGACTACACTGAGAACGCCCGTACCCAACACAACGAAGGGGAAGCAACACTGAGGTCACTGAGCAAACGTCTGAGACAACCTAACGGGGTTAGGAAGAGGTGAACAAGGTCAATAACAAGGAAGAGGTGAACGGGGTCTATCCTACCAACCACGAGAAATGGCTCTTGAACAGCGGGCCCAGTGAACATATTGAAACGGACACTTGTAGATACACCTTCGGGAAACCCACGAAGTCTCGACCTGGGGAATGGACACGGAGGTCGGGACCTCAGGAGACAAACAGCTTACTCACGTGTCCAGTTCTTTGGGGATGCCCCTGACATCGAGGTCTAGGCAGACCTTGTTGCGGATATCCTTAGGCTGCACGGCTCCGAGGGTGACGTAGGTGGTGTTCCTGTTCTTCATTATGGCGCTGGCAGCCGCACAGGGTATGTCAACGAAGGGGGACAGGGACATGACGATGAAGATAGGAATAGTCCGGATAAGCTTCTCCAAGAAGGACCAGGAGGCTGCGTCGACGAACTGGCCCTCATCGATGATGAAAATAATCCTTTCCTCTTTCACGGTCTGCACAAGGCGGAGAGACAGAAAAGTGCGGTGGGACTTCGGGTTTTTAGTCATGTGTGCGGGTCTGCATGTGGATCCACTGAGTTTTGTGGGGCTAAATCAAAATCTTCCTTCCAGGTAATTTGTATTAATTTAGATTCCGGTAACGTGGCATTTGTGGCAATCGGGACAAAGCTAGCTGGAATGGATTTTCTTACTTGGTCAGAGCTTTGTGTAAAGATAATGTGTAGGATAAATGGGGTTGTAAGCAGGTGAAAGGACCCACTACATAAAAATGACTGATATGTTTACCACAAGTCATTTTATTTTTTATTTAAAAAAAATTTTTTTTTTTTAACATTTATTTTTGAGACAGGGAGAGACAGAGCATGAACAGGGGAGGGTCAGAGAGAGGGAGACACAGAATCTGAAACAGGCTCCAGGCTCTGAGCTGTCAGCACAGAGCCCAATGCGGGGCTCGAACTCACGGACCGCGAGATCATGACCCGAGCCGAAGTCGGCCGCTCAACCGACTGAGCCACCCACGCGCCCCCACAAGTCATTTTAATCTATGGACAAATGAAGATCTCCCGGGGGTATGAAGGAGACGAACCTCGTTTGTGCTGTTCTAGCCTGACGTATGGTCTATGGTACCTTGAAATCAGATCACCTGTCCCGTTCCTTGGGTCGCTACCTCTCCCCCAAATAATCTGAATGATTTATGCACTCATTAAGGATTTATTGTGCATCTACTAGGGTCAGGTATTGTTCTGGGTGGTGGGGCTACAAGGATGAAACAAAGTAAGAGTTTACATCTTAGTGTCGGCCCCTTACAAAGCACACCCTGGATTCCACTGTGTGAGCTGGCTAAATGGAGAAGACCTCCCCCGCTCTTCCTGCTCTGCACCCCTCTTGGCTCCCTCTGGGACGAGACTGGGTTAACCCACTCGTTCCCTCCACATTTTTACAAACAAAAGCAGCAGAGGCTACTTGAAAATTTCAGATTTTGTAAGATAATCTCATAAAGTGTTATGACCCATTTTATCACATTTACACGATAAGTCTACTCTTATGGCCCCATTCTGTTACCATATTTAGCCGTTCATTGACCTTGAGGACATTTTAACGGATGGGGAGGTTAGCATTACATTGGTGTTGTTTTGGATTGATGCCTTTAAAAATACAGGGCAAATAGGGGCCCCTGGGTGGCTCAGTCCGTTAAGCGTCGGACTTCAGCTCAGGTCATGGTCTCGCGGTTCGTGAGGTCATCCCTCCCTGACTCATGCTCTTCTCTCGTTCTCAAAACTACACGTTAAAAAAAATATTTTTTTTAGCAGGAACTAAAAAAGCATGAATTCTATAGTGCATCATGGGCCCTGGTTTCTTCATATTTAAAAGGAGAAGGTTGAACTGGATGGTCGCTAATTAACGTGACTAAAAGCCAACATCTACATTGTACTTAATACGTTCCAAGCACCGTGTGAGGCTCTTTCTAGAAATTAACTCATTCACCCCTCGCAACATTCCCAGGAAGTGGTACTATTGAAGCTACGCCCTGAGAAAATTTCAGTTAAGTAACTTGCCAAGGTCGCACGGTAGAATAAATGGTCTAAGGACAGTTGTCTTGGTGCTTAAAGCGTAGCTTTAGCGGTGGTTTCCAAACTCGGCGGTGTGTCAGAAACAACTGAGAAGTTTTCAAACAAAAGCCAGCGACTAAACCAATTCCTAAACCCAACCCAAGTCCCTTGGGATCTTTAGGTGCCGAAGTAATAAACCCGTGTGTTTTGTTTGTTTCATTTTCCGCAGAGATTTTAATTCGAGTACAGTTTAACGATGTTATGTTAGTTTCAGGCGCACAAGATAATGATTCAGCAATTGTATACATCAACTGTCCAGAGTCTGACATTTTGAAATTACTCATAATGCCTCGCTTATTTGCTCGAAGCGGAGAAGGAGAAAGTGGTGGTATAAACTTTAGACAATGCCACAAACTTGTATCGATCATTTATAATGTGCCAGACGCTGTGCTGTGCAATAATAATACACAAATGAATCAGGCTCCCTGTCCTAAGAAACCCACAATCGCCTGAGAGGCAGAGACACCCATATAAGGAACAACTTGTAATACTGTATGGCAAATATAATAAGAAATATGTTCAAAGTGTTACAGAAGCAGGGTGGAAGAAGGATCAGTGCTTTGGGAGTTTTCACCAAAGAAGTGACGTTGAAGGACGAATAGCATTTCTCCAGGTTAAGAAACAAACAAAAAACCAAAACGCTTTTGACTTACGTCATTAGCCCTGGGAGTGATGTGGACAGCATAAAGCACGGGGTGGCGCAATTTACACAGGTTCTGGCAACTACGTGGAGCATGAACGGGAGAGGAGAGGTCTAAGGCACAGAGCCTAGTTGGGAAGCCATGGAAGTCGTCCAGAGTGACAGAACTTGAACGACAGCAGAAGAGAGGGAGGAGACATTCCCAGGGAGAACTGAGTAGCTGTCGTAGAAATGGCAACCGATGAGGAAGAGAGCAAAGATAATTTCAAGTGATGCATGAATGAATCTGCCATTAGCTAAATCAAGGATCGGAATGAGGAACAAGGGGCCCTGCGGGAGGAAACATAAAATTTAGTATTAGACGCTGAACTGAACGCGAGTTTCTACATCCACGTGTTGCAAATGGAAGGCTCTTGGAAAGCTGGTTCTGGGTGCTTATGAACGAGGTGAGGACTCGAAAAGAAATCTGGTGATCGTCCACATACGGTGAATTGTCATGAGGTTACTCAGGGAACGAGGTAAGATGCGGGGGGCAGGGGGAGGGGTGTTTCTGACAAAGAGGCGCCGTTCCAAGTGTGTCTACACAACGTTCCAAGTGTGTTTGCACCACCCTGTGAGTCAGGTACTGCTATCTGCCTATTTTATAGATGATTAAACAAGGGCATAGGCAAGTCAACTTGCACAAGGTTACCCAGGTAGCAAGTGATAGGCCTGCGGGTTCAAGTGTGGGTAGCGTGGGGCGCCTGGGTGGCTCGGTCGGTTAAGCGTCTGACTTCGGCTCAGGTCACGATCTCGCGGTCCGTGAGTTCGAGCCCCGCGTCGGGCTCTGTGCTGACCGCTCAGAGCCTGGAGCCTGTTTCGGATTCTGTGTCTCCCTCTCTCTCTGCCCCTCCCCTGTTCATGCTCTGTCCCTCTCTGTCTCAAAAATAAATAAACGTTAAAAAAAAAAATTGTTTAAAAAAAAAAACAAATGTGGGTAGCGTGACTAGGGAGCCTCCACACATGACCCCTTGGCCATAGTGTACCTCTCACAGAGCGAGAAGAAAAAAGGGCTGGTCTCAAGGAGAAGCCAGACTCCCGGGAGTAATGTTAAAGGGACCCCTTTCAAGCACAGCTAAATTCTGAACGGACTCTTGACTTGAGGCTTGGAAGGAAGAAAGGAGAACGAGACGCGGGCTGTGTTAGGATAAAGCTCTCACACCGGTCGAAGCCTTTTGCCGGTGGCGTCTGAACCCCTCCGGCCACCTCCCAGTTGCCCTTGCCCCCGACTCGACCCCCAGCTGCTCTTACTTGCTCCAAGATCTTCATAAACAGTGCTTCCAACTGCTTTTGCTTTCTGAAGGTGGTCATCTTGGAAACCTCTCGTGAAATAGGGAACTGTACAAAGAATCAGGAGAAGATCAAGTACGGGAACATAGCAACGGGCGCTACTAGCGGTGTGACTCGGGGCGAATCACTTTCCCATTCTGTGCCATCGAATCCTCATGCGTTAGCTAATTCATGGCGCCCCTTCCGGCTGTCACACGCGATGTCACTGAATCCAGTGAGATACAGGAAGTAACGGGGCATACTCTGTCTTTGCACTGGCGGTCTCCTGGACCAGCTAGTCCAGAGTAGCTATGATGGGAAGGTGAGAGCAAAGCGAATCAGCGGGTTTGGGATTTTTCTGAGTATGGTATTTCTAGATACCTCCAATGTCTCAGGAGGGGGCATGCTCATTCAAAGACGTTTGGGAACCATCTCCTCATCACCCAGATTCTCCACATGAGAAAGGAAAAAGGCGATAAACGGCAAAGAGACGCTACGGCGTCAGACCTCAGGCAGGGGTCGCTGCGCGGGCCCTGGTCCCTCTTCCCTGCAGGTGTCAGATCTAGTGACTCACCCGGACGTGGAAGATGTCATTCAGAAGACAGTGGAACTTCTCGTCCAACAGTGTCTTGACTTTGTTTTGAAGGTTGGTCTGTCGTTCTTTATAATGTTTACAAGTATCGAGACCTAGTACAGTGGCCATGAATATCTGGATGGTATAAAAATTTTGATGGAAGCTGATCTTAGTCAACGCGATGGCGATAGTCCTGTTCGTGAGAAAGCCAAGAAGCAGAAGAGAGTTCTTAAACGTATGTTTCGAAAACAAGAAAGAACGAAGGAACGCTCCGGAGTTTCGTAGTCAGTTACAACCGAACTTGCCTATATTATCTGGAAGCTGTTCGTTACTCCTGCTTCAGATACACCCCCTCATCCCGCTATGTCCCTGAGCCCTCCTAACTGACCCTGGCTCTGCCCTCTTCTACGGCCCCACTCCCACCACCTTGCTCTAGGCCCTCAGACTTTCACCCGCACTGCTGCGTAACATCCTACCCTTGCCTAGTGCCATGATTCGACGCACCACCTTTACAGAAGCCCGACGTAACGGGATCGATGCCAATTCTCTCTCCGATCTGCAAGTCTTCCGTGGCTCCCATTGCCAAAAGGTGTAAGCCTACGCTTCTTTTCTGTGACATACAAGCCTTTTCCGGGTCTCAGTGTGCCATTTCTTGCCACTCTGCCCAGCAGTCCATCCTCTACCAACGAACTGGTGAGACTTCCCTGAACACCCAGAGTGGTTTCTTCTCCCCGTGCCTTTGTGCGGGCTATCTCCCCAGCCTGGAAGCTTACCACTCCTCACAGCCCCTGGTAACCCCTCGTCTCCTGCTTGTCTGCAAATCTCAGCTCAGGTGCAGCCTCCTGGAAATCTTTCCTGGAGCCCCAAGGCTGCGTTACACACAAGGTTGGGTTTGTCCTAGCTTCTGCAGTATTCCGGTTGCACACCTCTATCACCGTCCTCACCGATCCTATTTTCATCGTCTCTCTCTCCTCTTCCGGGAGCAGTTACGTAGCGGCATAGATTGGGCCCCTAATCCAAAATGACTAGTTTCTTTATAAGAAGGGGAAATTTGGGGCGCCTGGGTGGTGGCTCAGTCGGGTGAGCGTCCGACTTCGGCTCAGGTCATGATCTCGCGGTTCGTGAGTTCAAGCCCCGCGTCGGGTTCTGGGCTGACAGCTCAGAACCTGGAGCCTGTTTCAGATTCTGTGTCTCCCCCTCTCTCTCTCTGACCCTTCCCCGTTCATGCTCTGTCTCTCTCTGTCTCAAAAATAAGTAAACGTTGAAAAAAAATTAAGAAGGGGAAATTTGGACACAGACAAGGCACAGGGAGAACACTATATAAAGGCAGAGATCGGGTGATGTTTCTACAAGCCTACAATTGCTAGCCAACCACCAGCAGCTAGGGGAAAAGGCATGGAACAGAGTGTCCCTCACGGCCGTCAGCAGGAACTAACCCAGCTGTCAACCTCGGTCTCCGACTCCCAGCCTCCAGTACCCGGAGGCAATGCATTTCTGCTCGTGAAGCCATCCAGTTTGTGGTTCTTCGTTATGACAACTCTAGCAAACAAATACAGCCCTCAACAGTTCCCGGAACACAGTAGGTACTCAATAAGTGACGGAATACATGAATGAATACATAAATGTCTTCTGGTTATTATGAATAACCAGCGACGTTAAAGATATTTACAAACTGGCCTTTCGCAGGCTTGACATTGAAAAAAAGAGTAGAAATACAGGTAATGTAAGGTTTCTAAGCATATTCCCCTTAAAGGCTTGAGGTCCGATGGTGAAGGGACATGAGACACCATCGTCATCTCAGTCACCGTCACCGCCACTGAGTATCACGCTGTCCGTGAGGCGCCACGTGACATTTCTTGTATGAAAACACATGAACGGGGTGAGATAAGTACATTAGCTCTGCCTTCCAAAGGAGAGAGAATCCAGAGGCCTATCATTCTCTATCTCCAGCTGGATAAATTTCTGTTTGTTCTGCTGACCCGATCTTGCCCCCAACGTCCATGCCAGGAGTTCTCAAAGTGTCCGCACACTGGGATTACTTAGGAAGCTTTAAAATATTGATATCCAAGCCCCGCCTGGCATTAAATCAGGATCTCCAGGGGTCAGCCCAGCTTCTCATTTTCTTAGTTCAATCTGTTTATCGTCTATTACCTATTTAGTACAGAGGGCATGGCACCCAGGAACTGATAGACTGTGGGTAGTTCACAAAAGGCGAATTATATCGAGGAGAGGAACATGACAATAAGTGAAACTCTTAAGGACATCAGGAATCTCTGAGTTCTCAAGAAACGACACTCACCTGTGGTTCTCACCTTGGGCCAGATACTCGATTTCCATAAGTATCTGGCTTTTTCCATATCCTGATAATCCTTCGTACATTAGGACTCGGCTGCAGTTGGACACCAAAAATTCCTTCAGACTACACATGAAGTATTTGATCTCCTTATCACGTCCTGTAATTTGCATTTTTTAAAAAGGGAGCAAACCTAATCAACATAAAGTAGTCGAGACATATATAGAAAAAACACATAGTGATCACGCTCCTACAAATACCTTTAGAATTCCCATGGAATTGCTCATGACCTTTCTTGAGAGACTGTGCACTTTAACAGTTTTTGAAACCTTTCTCTGGAGCTTTCTAGTTACAGTCTTATCTGATCCCCACACGCTGTGAGGCCAAGTATTCTTAGAACGCTCATTATAACGTCCATTTAATTTTAGTGTAGAAAACGGAGATTTAAGGTAGCAAACTGCTTGGATTACACAACCCAGAATTAAACCAGGGTTGTGTGACCCTGGCGCTTGTGTTCTTTTTCTTTTCCTCTATAGCACACGAGAAGTAATCTATAGATTATTACATTGGGAAATAAATTTATTCAATTAGGGTTCCCACGTTAAACAATTATGGAAAACATTTTTTATTCCTACTTCTGTGAAAGAAACTTGCTCTCTTCTATGAGAAATGCTCCTTATTTCAGGGCTACTGGAAACATTATCCGTACTAAGAAAATTCAACTTGCTGTCAAAAGTCATGTGTAGATTATTTCTATCACAGGAACAACCTACATTATAAAATATAGTCTTTTTCTGATTGTGAAACTCAACACATGCTCGCCATGTGTTTCTTACATCTTTTTAAATATATGTAATAGGAAGCCTGCCTGAGATCTGAAACCCAGCCCACAATTTTGGGAACCTTTCAGGGCTGGTTCTTTCTTCTTTGCTGGATTGGTCACTGCTGGCGGGGGTGGGGGTGGGACCATTTTGGACCCCTTCACAGAGCAAACACATAGCCCGGTGTTATCTAACGTCTAGCGAAAACCAGGACGGATTACTCTAAGCTTAGATGTTTTATACAAAGCAGCCGACTGTTTACGTGGTAAGGCAAATTTCTGGGCGATTCAGCGAGAACCACTCTGCAGATTTCACTGCTTCATTTGGGGGAAACGTTCCCTCTCTGCAAATGCATTTGAACTTCAGTATTGTGAGATGCGTCACACTCTTCTTTGGCCTGAACCTCACGGAGGTCACTCAGAAAAGTCACGTCACCTTGTTTCTCTCCCAACGAGGCCCTAATATCTGGGACACTTTTTGAGTATAGGTTTGTTAACATCTATGCTGTTAGCATATACGATTTCATTTTCAGGAACTCTTGTTAAAAAAAAAGGGTATTTCCTATAGTCCTCACCTCCGACAAGTTTCTTTTTGGCTAGAGCGATGAGGAAAGGTTGTGTGGGCTTGATCTTTACCTCACAGCGATGGAATCAGGGCAAAGAGGCGCCCAGACCAGATTGGGAAACATAAGCAGATTGTGCCAATGTGGCCTGCTATGGCGGTCGGATGGAGTCCTTGGTCTTATACAAGGGGGTTAGGACTTCCATTTGCTGTCAGTCGCCGTGACAACAATCATATGGTAGGTAGGACGGGCAGTAAGGCCTCAGAGGAGGGTGAGAGTGAGCATTCCTTCTCCTTTCCAGCCTTCAAGTGTCTGGGAATCTGTATTTACAAGAAGTGATTAGACTCTGAAAAACACACTACTGAGGATCCAAGTACCCTTTTCAGTTCTGGAACTGCTGCCTTCTTTCTGCTCTGCTGAAATCAAGATTCTGTCCTGATATCCCCCCCAAAGTGTGGGACAGAGCCTCCTCCTGATTGTCCTAACACAGTTAGGACCAGGATTTAACTTACGATGATACTTTTAGGGATGTTCATCTAACAGAAGAAAATTACAAGTGTTCCTAGAAATGGCTGTCTTCAGATTCCACAGGCCTATCTTCATGACGGTCTCTTCCCCCAGAGGGTGTATCCTTACCTCATTTAGGCCCCCTTCCCTGTCTAATCTCATCTCAAGTTAGCTTTCTCTTGATACGCTTCCTGTCACCAAGAATCACAAAAACATCACTGCCATTGCCAGATAGATCATAGATCTAAATGTAAAAGGTAAAAACAAAGTTTCTGGAAGATCTTCATGATTCAAAAGTAGATCTTCACGATTTGGGGTGATGGAAAACTTTTAAACAGTGTACAAAAGCACCAACTGTCAAAGACCAGATTTATATAACCTAGATTATACTAAAATACAATATTCCGTTCATCAAACACATCACTAACAGGGTGAAAAGGCAAGCACGGGATGGGAGGAGTTACGTACAAGAAACACAAACGACAGCGGACCCGTGTCCAGAATATACAAAAAATGCCAACGGATCTAAAATAAAGATACAACCCAACTGGAAAATAGGCAGCAGAGTTGTATAGACGCGTTATAATAGATGATGCCCAAATGGCCAACAAATATATGAAAAAGGAACTCAGCCGTATCAGGGAAGCACAAATGGAAATCACAGTGAGACACTACCACACACCCAACAGAGTCATTAAAATTATGAAGACTTAAAACGAAGTTGTTGGTGAGGATGAGGAACTCCCCTAACACCGTGGGTCAGCATATAAGTAAATACAACCATTTTGGACAATTATTTGGTATCATCTCCCAAACCATCTCCCAAGCCTCAACAGAAACACGTACGTGTGTTCGCCAAAAGACACACACAGGAATCTATTTTTCCATTTCTTCGCTTGGAAGGTAATCACGCCCATTTTGTGATCATTCGTTAGGAGGCACGCTTAACGCTGGTATACTTTTCTGTATGTTTTGTTATAGTTCAGTAAAGAAGCTTAAAAATCACGGCTTACTACCTACCCAGCAAAGGGTAGCCCTCATTTCTGTTGCAGATGAGGTATGCCATACCAAACATGCTGAAGAGAAGAAAAGAAAAGATGTTAGAGTGAGAACACGGAAATATAGAAAATTCCAAGTGCCCAGACGCTGATTTGGTGAGCACATGCTGTGTGCCTGGCACGGTTTCAAGTCCTCCGCCCACGTATCACCCTTTACCCCGGACAAAAACCTTATGAAGAAGGTACGATTATATCCATTTTACAAATGAGGAAATTGAGATGCAGAGCATTTAATTTGCCCGAGATTGGGGCGCCTGGGTGGCGCAGTCGGTTAAGCGTCCGACTTCAGCCAGGTCACGATCTCGCGGTCCGTGAGTTCGAGCCCCGCGTCGGGCTCCGGGCTGATGGCTCGGAGCCTGGAGCCTGTTTCCGATTCTGTGTCTCCCTCTCTCTCTGCCCCTCGCCCGTTCATGCTCTGTCTCTCTCTGTCCCAAAAATAAACAAACGTTGAAAAAAAAAATTAATTTGCCCGAGATCCCATGGGGAGTGGTGGCAGGAACGGAGAATACTGACAGAATCAGTATCAATAACCGGGCCAGTGTATACACGCTTGCCCGCTGCGCACTACTGTTTCTTGAAGGAAAGTGGTCCACTTTTTAGTCAAGTGGACCATCCCCTTGTCTGCACTGCCATACCGTTGTGTTACGTCTCTGTTACAGCACGTACCAACTTCCGCGTAATACACAGCTCACGGGGCGTATTGTATGTGTTGGTCTTCCCCATTAAATTGTGAGCTTTCAGGGCAGGACCCAGGCCTGTTCGTATTTGTATGTGCATTTCGACACTATCTCATCTGCAGAAATGGTATAGAAGAACTATGAGGAGGGCGGCCTTTGGGACGAGATGGTCCTGAATTTCTCAGTTCTTAAATTTATAAAGTGGAGACAATAATAGCGTCTCCCTGATGTGGCTGATACTAAGAATAAATTACGTATTTTGAGGTAAAGCGCCTAACACTTAATAAGGACTCACACGAAAAAATTAGTAGTATTCATTCACTTATTCGCACAGCATTTTATTGATGGTCTATGCATGCCAAGTACAGTGCTGAACCCTGGGAATACAAAGATGAATAATAAAGACTCCTTGAACCAACTGCAGCCCTGGTACTGTTATATGATCCTTTAAGACCTAGATTCTAGCTCGCTAATATAAAGAACAAATACCTTTCCACTTTCCGTATTACTTGTTTACTTGTTATTAATGAGTGCCTACTATGTGCCAAGCCCTGGGAGTATTAAAAATGAACAGGAAATAGCTACTATCATCAAAAAGCTCATAATGTGTATCAGATCAGCAATCATGATGGGTATGTGCTAGAGTTACAGAGAGGAGGAAAATGCTAAGTTGACTGTGGTTGTCCCAGTAGACAAGGGGGGGGGAGGGGATGGGGAGGACACTCTATTTAGACAGCCCAGAGGAGAGGGCACAGGAGGAGATACGGTTGGAAAGGCAGATGGTTGTATGTCATTTTGAGGGATTTGAACATTATCATGAAAATGGAAGCCGCTGAAGGACTTTAAGTTCCAAGGGGATCCCTACGTATCTAAGCTGGGCTTCTGGGGAACAGATTTCACTAAAGACCGAGAGGAGGAAAAAGATCTCACACTCTTTTCGCCCCATCCATGCCTGGCACATAGTTGGTACGATCAGCAAATACTTAATGGTTGGCCGCTGTGTCCATCTGGGTCCCAAAAGATACTCAAATGAGGGGTTCTCTGTTCAGTTTGCACCACCTTTGAAGAATCACCCTTAGATTATCAGTAGTGAGGGCAGGATGGGCTCATACCACTATCGTGATGCTATACTATCAGTAAGATAGAGAAGGACGAAGGATTTGGGAAATCTGGGCCTCGTTCCGGGGAAGGAATCGGTTTCACTTTCATAAATTGCGTGCAAATCGGGCACGGGGGACGGATGGTTTTCGCTATTTATTAGCGAAATTCGTTTCGCTCATTTTTCCACTTCTTTACTAAAAAAAATACCGCAAAATCGACGCCCCACACTCACACTTTCTCATTCAGTCCCAAACACTGATAGACGGGTCCGGGGTCCGCAACACCTTTCATGACTTTCTTTGGAAGCTCTTTGAAAAAGTAGGCTGGGAGGTTGCTGCCATTGTAGGTGACGGAGTCACAAGTCACGGTTCCTGGGTAGTACATCATCATCCTGGCGGCTATGTTGACTTTTTGGCCAATCACTGAAACAGAAGGGAGGAGGGCAAAGGCCGGGGAGAAAGGAGCCATTGAACTAGCAGAATGCAATCTGGAACACACTGTCTCCAAGTGGCATGTTCTTTAGGGACTTTTAATAGGATTTACGAGGAGTAACTGTCTAATGTTCACAGGAAAGGGTTATAAAGGCGGCCTCATTCCATGCGCTTACAGCCTCTACAGATCCCCGCGAACGACTACTTATTTCTGATACGCATGCACAGCTCAGAAACCCACACTTTGCAAGCAACGAGCTGCCAAGGGGCAAAGCTACGTGGCTGGGCTCCTCCTGGAAGGCTCCAAGCTTTCAGAGGGCAGGGCCCCTGTCTCCTTAGCTATCCTTCCACCCCCAAGGCCGGAGGACAAGGCGAGGAGAGAGGAGGAGTTAGCTCAGCGCACCTGTGTATTCATGCCTCACAGAGTGTCCGACGATTCCACAGAAGACGATCCCGCTGGCCACGCCGATGGAAACGGTACTGGCATCCGGGAGAAAGCAAGAGAGTTGTAAGGGAAAGGTACTGAGCGGAGAGAAAGTGGGGAGGTTGGGGACACGATGACGAACGGGGCAGGGGAACGGGCAGGGGGGCAGGGAGGCGTTTCGATAAGTAACTGTCTTCCCTGTGGGGAGTTTAGGGCGACTGCCCAGGGCCCGGACATGCGAAGGAGGCACAGCTTGAGACGCAGAACTGAGTTCTCAGAAGTGACAAATCACTTCCCTTTCCTGCTACTTTTCAATACCCATCTGAGCCACTTTTCTGGAAAATAACCTCTCACCCCCGCAGGTGGACTTGAATTGCTGAGTGACACTGTAAGCATTGTAACCAACTCAACGATGTTTGTTACGGTGAGAAAGAACAAAGCCATGGAGGAACTCAGATGTAGTGTGTGGCCGTCAAAAGCTAGCTTAGTTAATACATGAGGGTGGCTGCATAGGTGGATGACGAGGGGCTGACGTGGCAGAAATGCTTAGAGCCAGGGGGGTGGTACCTGTTAAAGTAGAGCCCCGAATTGGGGACATTGGGGTGCTCGGGCAAGGCAAACCTGAGGGCCTGGGCTCTTAGGCAGCCCGGGCTGGGGATGCTAAACCTGACCTTCTTAACAGCTTAACTATTGAGTGGATCATCTTGAGATCGGATCGGTATATAAATTTCCAACCCAAGGACTCACTGCATCTCTCAGTTATTAAAAATCAACTCAAGGGACACCTGGGTGGCTCAGTCGGTTAAGCGTCTGGCTTCGGCCTACGTCATGATCTCGTGATTCCTGGGTTGGGGCCCCGCGTCGGGCTCTGCACTGACAGCTCAGAGCCTGGAGCCTGCTTTGGATTCTGTGTCCCTCTCTCTCTCTGTCCTCCCCTGCTCATGCTCTGTCTCTCTCTGTCTCTCAACAATAAATAAATGTGAAGGAAAAAAATCAATTCAAGGGGCACCTGGGTGGGCTCAGTCAGTTAAGGGTCCCACTCTTGGTTTTGGCTCAGGTCACGATCTCAGGGTTTGTGGGTTCGAGCCACGCATCGGGCTCTGTACTGTCAGCACAGAGCCTGCTTGGGATTCTCTCTCTCTCTCCGTCTCTCTGTCTCTCTGCCCTTCCCCCACTCACTCTCTCAAACTAAATACATAAGCTTACAATTTTTTTTTTCCAAATCAACTCAAGTCTTCCATATGGTGTTGGGAGCTCAACCTCTGCCAAGAAGCCAGAGCACAGACAGGCAACCCAAGTAGGTTTTCTTGCGAACCTGCTATGTGTTGACTTTTTAAGAGTGTCCTCTTCTGCATTTTGCCTTCCCCGTCCCTCTATGGCTGCATCAAGGCTGGGTTGGCCCCGAGGAATGAGTGCGGACAGAAGGGCTTCCAGTCAACGACAGCCCTCTCCTGCCCTCCTGTCCCCTGACCGTTTGTGCTATCTCCCCATGTGCTACCAAAAAGGTCAAGGTCCACCAGATGGGAACAGGGTCAACACTCACTGGATTCTGTGAGCCTGAGAGCAGAAGTCAAATATATCCATAGCACTTTCCAAGGCATGAGTGACCTCGTCAGGAGCCTTTTCCCCAGGGAAACCAAAGACGCAGAGGAAGGAGCAGCCCTGTGAGGGAGAGAGTCAGCACACCCAGCTGGCGGAGGGCCATCTTTCAACTGAACCAGCCAGGGGCGCCTGGGTGGCTCAGTGGCCGAAGCAACCCACTTGGGTTCGGGTCATGATCTCGTGGCTCGTGGGTTCGAGCCCCGCGTCGGGCTCTGGGCTGACGGCTCGGAGCCTGGAGCCTGCTTCCGATTCTGTGTCTCCCTCTCTCTCTGCCCCTCCCCTGCTCATGCTCTGTCTCTGTCTCAAAAATGAATGGTTTTTTGTCAACGTTTTTTGATTTATTTTGGGGGCAGAGAGAGACAGAGCATGAACGGGGGAGGGGCAGAGAGAGAGGGAGACAGAGAATCGGAAACAGGCTCCAGGCTCCGAGCCGTCAGCCCAGAGCCCGACGCGGGGCTCGAACTCACGGACCGCGAGATCATGACCTGGCCGAAGTCGGACGCTTAACCGACTGTGCCACCCAGGCGCCCCTCAAAAATGAATTTTAAAAAAACATTAAAAAAAAAAATTTAAACTGAACCAGCCAGAAGGCTACTGGAAGGAGGGCAGCAACACTCACTTTCTGAGTCACCCTTGATCATGATTTCTCACACATCTATTTTATTTTTAGTAAACGTCCTCTGACTTCTAGCCTGAGGAGGGCTTGCTTTTCTCCAGAGACAATGGGTTGTGCTGGGCTATTTGTGGGCACCCACTTGTCTCTCCCCCTGCGGCCAAGGTCTTACACTACGCGCTGCTAAGTTTAAATCTGAGAAAACAGCACAGAGCAGTGGAAAAGGCACCCGCTCTGCAGTCAGAAAATCTGTGTTCTCAGGCCGCTTCACAAGTGTGGGAACTTGGATAAGTCAATTACGCGCAGCGAACTTCAGTTTATCGATCTGCAAATGGATATGACATAGACCTGCGAAGGTCGCTCTGGCTCCTAAAATGAGGGTTCTATGTATATACACATACACATACACATGTATAACTTTGCAGGCTACTTTACAGCGTGTCTATACTCTACATAGTATATTACATATATTCTGTATTTTGTATAGAATATAGACTTTATTATTTGTATTTTTTAATGTTTATTCATTTCTTGAGAGAGAGAGAGAAAGACAGAGCGTGAGCAGAGGAGGGGGCAGAGAGAGACGGAGACACAGAATCCAAAGCAGGCTCCGGGCTCCGAGCTGTCAGCACAGAGCCTGACGCGGGGCTTGAACCCACGGACTGTGAGGTCATGACCTGAGCTGAAGCCGGACGCTCAACCGACTGAGACACCCAGGCGCCCCAAATATGTACTTTACAGTATATACACTTTTATAAACTTAATGTTATATATGTAAGTTTATATAAAACATTATATACATTTATAATGTAAACTTGGTACACAGTTACACTTTGTGAACTCTAAAGTTCTTTTCAGATATTGTTATTATTGTTAGGGATAATGGCTTAAACTGAGAGTGCTTTTTCTTGGCATAGACTTGACTGTTCCAAGCAGACATTAAACTCTGAAGCTTTGCAATCCTAGTATCAATCACTTAAACAATTACCTGCGTCAGATGCTGTTGTCTATAAGAAAAGAGCATAATAATTAAAGGATGATGGGCTACAAATTTCAGTCTGTATACGTGACATATCCTGATGAAATGCAAAAGAGAACGCCTTGATTTCTTTAACCCTCTCCAAAAAGAATCTAAGGGTCAGATCCCAGTTGGCGCTGGGTTCTATCTTGATGGGATAAAGGAAGTCCTATTCAGGTCTGTGCAAAGACCAGAGGGTAACCCTTTCTACCAAATGCTCAATAAATGCTCTCAAATTAGTGAATGAGTGAATGTGGGGCAGTGACTTAGTGCTCTGCTCTTACGATGCAAAACACTTGAGACGGGGAATCAATTCTCCTAGCACTTCTGTGGTAATTTGGTAACCACATCGTTTTTCTCTGAACCTATTAAGAGCAGATTAAAAGGGGCACCTCTGTTAAGCATCCGACTTCGGCTCAGGTCATAATCTCGCAGTTTGTGGGTTCAAGCCCTGCATGGGGCTCTGTGCTAACAGCTCAGGGCCTGGATGGAGGCTGCTTCAGAGGCTGTGTCTCCCTCGCTCTCTGCCCCTCCCCTGCTTGCACTCTCTCACTCTCTCTCTCTCTCTCTCTTTCAAAAATAAACATTAAAAAAATTTTTTTAAAGGAGCAGATTAAAAATATCCAGAAGTGGAGCACCTGGATGGCTCAGTTGATTAAGTGTCCAACTCTTGATTTCAGCTCGGGTCACGATCTCACGGCTTGTGAGTTCTTGGGCTACGCGCTGACATTCGAGCCTGCTTGGGTAATCTCTCCTTCCCTCTGTCTCTGGCCCTCCCCACTCACACACACTCCCTCTCAAAATAAGTAAATAAACTTAAAAAAGAACACCAAACACCCAGAAGCTACAGGTGCCCCTCCACCCCACTCAGCCTCCCTCCCCCTGCTGAAGCTGGAAGGGGAACTGGAGGTGTAGACGCGGCAGGTAGGGAATATTGGAAACAGGCTTCTGGAGCGTGAAAGTTACCAGACACGTGACCCAAAGTCTCCAGGAGATGCCTTATACGCTGGGCTGGAGATGTGCACATGGCAAGAGCTAGTCGGGCAACAGTGCTTGAGGGCAGAGACTGGGGAGGCGGACTGCCTGGGCTCGAATCCGGCCCACCACCTACTAACGGGATGACCATGAGCAAAACTGAATCTCGCGTTGTCTCAGGATGCTCATCTGTAAAATGTGGACTACAACAACCGCACCTACCTCTTAGAGTAGTCCCGCGGGCACCTACCTCTTAGAGTAGTCCCGCGGGAGGAAATGAGTTAATGCGTGTAAAGTATTGAGAATAATGGGTGGCACGCAGTAAGGGCCATATCCACCATACAAGCTATTTCTAGAAGTCCAAATAGAGACAGATATTTTTAGGTGAGAAGTGTCTGTTCTCTCCCTCTCACCAACGTCCATAGGTGTGAATGCCAACTTTAACTTATTGGTAGGTTTCCGCCCCTCAGTTCACATTTACCTTGTCAAACATGAAGACTTTGTTGATTTGGCCTCGGGAGACCCTCAGGACAGAATTGATGTGCACACAGGCATCCTGGATGGCCGAGCCGATGACTTCTGCCTTGTCTTGGTCCTTAAACATCAGGTTCACGAACACAATGGTCACAGGGCGAAGCTCCGACAGGTAACCCCGAAGCTGTTTGTCATCGATCTGCAGAGTTGAGAGCGGCTTTCTTTAGCCCGGATCCTTGGCAGTGGATTCTTTGTTGCAACCCCACCCCCAAGAAGGCCGCTGGCCTTTTGCGATCCTCTGGGGAGCTGAAGTTACCGGAACGCACGACGTACGACATGGCGGAGGCAGCCCAAAGTGGAGCAGATGGAGATCTGCTCTATCAAAATCTCTTTCAACGTGAATTCACAGGCTTGCTCATTTTTGGCCAGCAACCACATCCTTGCCCCAACGGCTAGCTCCCTAGGGCCAGTAGGAGCCGTCACAATAACAAGAGACAAGCACTGTTCCTTTTGGCTCCCTTACAAGTTAGGGATAAGAACAGCCTATTATGTAATCCAACCTGGTACGTTCACGGCCTGGGACCTTCAGGAATACTTTCACATCCTACCCCACCTTATCCTCAAATGAGATAAAATAGGCATTAATGATCCTCTCTTTACTGATTAGATAACGGAGACGTGGAGAAATAATGTTAAGTTTCCCAGGGTCACACAGAACCCAAATCTCCGGGCTCCTAGTCCGATGTTCCAGTGACGACACGCCCCTGCGTCTCTGGGGAGGTATATATGTCATTCGGCTCCCCTCTTCCGTCCACGCCCATCCAGCCCAAGCCCGGGGAAAGGAGAGTGGTCCCAAATCATGCCTGCCTATCACGATTCTTGAGTTTTGTTAAGTTACGTGCATGGCAAACCAATGGCTACGTCTCAGACCCTGGCTGCATCTCTTACTTTATAACCTTAGGAAAGTTCCTGGTATCCTTCTGGGTCTCAGTTTTCTCACATGTAAAATGAGGCTGAAGATATTTGGCAAGAATTGTGAAGAATAAACACACGAAATAGCAGAATGCCTGGCATATGGTGAGTGGCGAGAGAGTTCTAATTCACGTGCGTTAATACATTTAAGAGAGCCCAGATCTAAGCGAACACAAAGGGAAAATTTTAGGGGGTGGGGGTAGTTCTGGGCATTCTCATTGTCTGCATTGTTAACTCTCGAAGCTCAAGATCTAAGGTAAGTGACTTAGAGAAACATGGTACCAATGTGAATTCACTTGAGATCTTTCTGCCAACTGGCATATAGAAAGGGTGCCTTTAACTCTTTAACTCATAGTGAACCGTGCCTCCTTTAACTCTTAAAAGTATCCTGATCTGAAAAACCAGTGTGATAAGTGACGTACATGTGGAGAACGTTGGCCCCATCTCTTTTTAGTTCAGTGAAATATTTTACTAGCTACTGGTCTTCTTGATCTTTCCAGTTGTCCAGGATCCCTGACACCCCAAAAGCCAATGTGTTAAATTGCGAAAATACCTGCTTCAATATGCTTTCCATCACATACTTTTGGAGGGACAATTCTAGCTCAGGATCGGACTCCAGCATGCACGCAAGCCTCAGGAGGTCTAAGAGAGCAGAAGGAGGGGCGGGGTCAGAAAAGGAAGTGTGGTCTGCAGTGCTGGGGACCGGAGTCTCCTAGTCCCCTTTCCCTCGGACAGTGGTCTTTATGGTTCAGTCAGGGGACTCTGGGATACCTAGCAGCCAAGCAGAACCAAGGGAAATCCAATGAGGATTCTTTTTTTTTTCCTTTAATTTTTAAAAAAATGTTTTTATTTTGTTTTTGAGAGAGAGAGAGAGAGAGAGAGACTGAGTGCGAGCCATTCTTGAATTTTGTTAAATTAAGTACATAGCAAACCAATGGGGGAAAATTATTGCATTTTCTCCTTCAATAGCACAAAAGAATCAGACCCGCCATTGACAAGATAAAACATATCTTCTAGGGAGCACCTGGCTGGCTCAGTCAGCAGAGCATGGGACTCTTGGTCTCAGGGTCTTGAGTTTGAGCCCCATGTTGAGCTCCACGGAGCCTACTTAAAAAAACAAAAACAAAACAAAAAACAAAAGCCCATATCTTCTGGACAAAAGAAGGAATTGTGGTAAAGATTCTAGTCTGGCTGGAATCCCATGTGAGTACTGGAAATGAAGAAGAAATGATATGAAACAGACTGTGGAGAGAGGCAAGGGAGCAGGAATTATAAAGGTCTAGGCTACTGTAGTGGCAATGGTTATGGAGAGGTATGTGTGCCTGTAGTAAAATAAAGACTTTGGCTGGTATTTGCTCCTGGTACCTGGGAAGTAACTTCTAAATCTTTGGACTTTTTCAAGTAATGGGATTGTCTTTGTTCATCATGGCCGGCCCTTTGGACCACAGCTGAATTTATGCTAATGAGGTCTCAGGATTGGGCTAGTTGTGCTGGAAACACCAACCATGTGAGGAAAGGGTGGGGACTTTGAGCCATGTGATATGAGCCTGACCTCTGACCCCTGAAGAGGGCAAGGGGGCCGAAGGTTGAGTTTAACCACATGGCCGATAATTCAATCAACCATGCGTTCTTAATAAAACCCCAATAAAAACTGAACACCCAAAGCTTGGATGAGCTGTCTTTGGTTGGTAATCCTACAATGATGTACAGGGAGGGTGAAATATCCTGAGGACACAGAGACTTCATGTTTGGGGCCCTCCAGATCTTACCCTATGTGTCTCTTGATTTGTCTGGTCCTGATTTGTGTCCTTTACAATAAAACCAAAATCATAAGCATAGCACCTAAGATCTGTGAGTCACTCCAGTAAATTATTGGGAGCACTGGGGGTTTATAGACAGTTGGTCAGAAGTGCAGGTGGCCTGGTGACCCTGGAGCTTGCTGCCGGTGTCTGAAGTGAGGAGAGTCTTGGAGAGAACGTAACCCATGAAATCTGTGCCGAGTCCAGGTGGTTAGTATCAGAATTGTATTGTGACACCGCAAAGCCCAAAATCAAGCCTGAAGGAGCCCTTTACTGAAGGCACCATTAAGATCTGGGAGATGGGATGAGGTAAAGCTTGAGGAGTATCACTGGACTTTCTCCATCTCTGGAGATTTTGGGTTCTTGGCCTTTCCTGGTCAATTTTCCTACCGTTTTCCCCCCTATCCCACCTCCTGCCCCATTACATAGTACAGCTTAGTACAAGTACAATCTACTACTCGTGATGTTCAAAATATTTATGACCCGGATGTAGATGATGAAAAAGAAGGCTGATTCAAAGATGTTTCTGGGGCACCTGGATAGCTCAGTCGGTTAAGCGTCCGACTCTGTTTCGGCTCAGGTCATGATCTTGCCCTTTTGTGAGTTTGAGCCTCGCATCTGGCTCTGCTAGGACAGTGCAGAGCCTGCTTGGGATTCTCTCTCTCTCCTTCTCTCTCTGCCCCGCCCCTACTCACGCTGTCTCTGTCTCTCTCAAAATAAACAAATAAACTCAAAATAATCAAAGAAAATATGTTTCTGAAGTTTCTGGTTTGGAGGAAGAAACGATTTCTAGGGAAAGGTAAGCGGCTCAGTGTTCAAACCTTGTTGACCTACATTTCTAGGCCCAACATGGAGCTGCTCCAGCCTGTGGTACCACGTCAGCAAACTGAAACTTCAGAACTTTCAAGTCCCCGGAAATGCCCCACTTGACCGGAAATGCAGTCCGTCTAGCCAGGCAATCCCCAAATGCCAAGCCAACTCTTGGTCTTCTCACCCCAAACGAGGTTGACTATGCGCCCCCCCCCCCCCCCGTCAGATATTTTCTGTCTGTCACTTCCTTGTTCTCTAATCTTTCTCTTATAAAAGTTTCTTGCCTTCCACCCCATTTTGCGGGTCTCCACAAGGAGACTGTCCACACCTCGTGAAGCATCGGTTTGTTTGCATCACCCAGGTTGTCATCTTTAACCATATTTTTTAACAACGTGTTAATGTTTGAGTACCTGTTTGACATCCAGTGAAAATGACCCATGGGCAGTATTTTTAGGAGTCTAGAAATCGTGACAAAAGTCTGGGCTGAATTCCGGCAGTTGGGGCTGGGTCTTATGTGGGGCAAGAAGCTTGCAAAACCATGAGTAGTGCCTCCTTAAATTTCATGCCTTAGGCTTCTCTTTTTCCTCACCCTAGTCCCAGCCTGCTGGGAGTCCTAGGGAAGTTAAGCATGGATACATAGAATAGGTCTCCAAAATGTGAGCAGAGAAGATTAGGGGGTCAAGGACAGATCCCTAGAATCACCGACATTTAAGGAATGGGAAGGAGGGTAAGCAAAGTCACTGAAAACAGGTGGCTTAAGGTGTAAAAGCAAAACTGGGAAAGAATATTCTGGAACCCAAGGGAAGAGAAGAAGGTATGTCCATAAAAAGAGGGTAACTGAAGGCCAACCAGCTAGGATGAGGCCTGAAGAGAGGTCATCTGCTTTGGCAAGCTTGATGGTCATTGGTGGCCTTGACCTAAACAGTCTCAGTAGACAGAAAAAGTGGCTGGAAGCTAGACGTCAGGGGCTCAAGACAGAAAAGTAGGTGAACACGTACCCCCCCCCCCCCCGCCCCCGAGGCACATGCAATTTTCACCCAAGTTTATTGGGTGAATAAATAAATGAGAAGATAGGAGGAGGCACAGACATACAGATCACTCTTCTGAGAACTTTGGTGGTGAAAGTTAGGAGCAGAAAGTAGGGTTTACAGAAGTTTTATTTTTCCTTTTATCATGCGGCAGACTTGTACATGTTTAGAAGATAAGGGAGAAGAGTCGTTGCCAAAGCAGAGAAGGACGGCCTGAGGAGGGTTATACTTGGAATCACGGTCATGAGGAATGGGAGGAAGGTCCCCTTTGTGGGCCGCTGGGAGCTGTACTGAGGAGGCCGGTCGCTTATAACAGAGCCCTTGGCATTGGTTAAGACCCTACTGAGCACTGGTAGAGGCCAAGGCTCTTGTCCATGGAGCGTACTCACTTTTATGGTCACCAGAAGGGTAATAATCCATGAAAGTCATACACTTGGTGAAAAATTCATCAAAGTTAAAAGTAGAAGGCGGCTTTAAGAAATTCACCTAAATGAAGAAAAAAAAGAGAAGTTTTTTGGTTATTCTGAGAATTTTCTGGTCCTTTGAATATAATTGCTCAGCACAAAGGGCAGGGCGTATGCTCTTAAAATGGACATGGTAAATGGAGACTGGCATACTGAGACAACCGAGATCTACAATTTGGATACGATCACACTAAAAGTCTCTCTGACTAGTCCTTAAGATCTCAAATCTTCAGTGTATATACAGAAGGCGCCACCAGGGGGCTCACTCGCGTGCTTTCCCACTCTTAGAATTTCCTTCTTTTTTTTTTTTTTTTTCCTTCGTAACATTTCAATTTAAGTAAAACCCGGCAAAACTATGTATCATTTCTTTCTTCTAAGTATAAAAGGACATAGGGGGCTGATGCCCACAAATGTAGTGGGGAGCATCGCCAGCAAGAAGATTCATACCAGGATCAAGAACCCCATTGGTACGATACATGGAGAATGGTACAACCTCATTTTTGTAGTATTCTTGTCTCCCGCCCCATGTGAGTAAACCCTAGTCCGATAATGAGAAAGTGTCAGGCAAAACCAAAGGGAGGGACATTCAACAAAGTGGCCAATACTCTTCTTAGGTGTCAAGGTCACATAACGGCCAGGAAACACCGAACTGTTAGAGACTGCAGGAGACTCCGTAAAAATGACAACGAAATGCCGTGCGAGATCGTGAAGAGAAACCTGAACATTCCACCTAGGGTATTAGCGGGAAACCGGTGAGGTCCAAGTAAGGCCTTCAAGTAGAGAATAGTATTGCCCCGATGTTCATGTTTTCTGGTTTCGACAACTGCACTCTGATTATGAGAGATGCTCACATTTGGGGAAGCTGGGGAAGGCGTATACGGAAACTATTAATTTTGAACTTCTCTGCACGTCTAAACTTAATTAAAATGGAAACAATTCCAGGGCGCCTGGGTGGTTCGGTTGGCTGAGCGTCCGACCTTTTGATTTCGGCTCAGGTCATGATCCCGGGGTCATGGGATCGAGCCCCGAGTCGTGCTCTGCCCTGAGTGTGGAGGCTGCTTAAGAATCTCTCTCTCTCCCCCCTCCCCCACTCGCCCTTCCTCTCTCTCTCTCAAATAAATAAATTAACTAAATTAAAGCAAAACAATTTCTAAGGGTATCCTTAAGGAATGATGGCGCAAGATGGGGAACGGGGCACCGTGAGCCAGCTCGGTCACGCATCCCGGGGGACACCGCGGGAGGAGTGATGGTGTGAGGGCCGTAGAGCGATGCACAGTGTAGGAGAGTCTCTCGCCTCGGCCAGCAGCTACCCGGACCCTCCCCCTCCTCTCCGTTGGCCTTGCATCCATTCCTGGTGCGGCTGGTGGCACGGCCGTCCTCCCTGCTACACACGCTCAACGTCCAGTGTCGCTGAGTGACCATATCCCAAGGACAATTCTGCTTATAGTTGGTCTTCAGCCTTACCCCAGTGTCTGCTACGCTGGGCGCCTCTCTTCCCTCACTAAAGGGCTGCCCCTCTCCCTCCACCCCTCCCCCTCAGTGATCCCTCGCCCTGAGTTAGGAGGGTGCTGAGTAGCGACACCTCCAACGACACCCCTCTGCTCCTAGGTCGGCAGGGGACCCTTCCTGTTCCTTAAGCAAGGGCACTGGCACACCACAGGCCTCCACACTCAAAGTCCGCATCCTTAGCACAGAGAAACCTAATCATTTCCTCCTGAACGCCGGGCCTTGGCTCCTGGCCTGAAGCCTGTAAGTGTAACTCAGGCTGACGCATCCGAGAGTCTCCAGGCCAGGAGCTTCATGGGACCAGCCTTCCCAGTGGTCTTCCTGACGGGGTGGTATGGGCGGGGGTGGGGGCGGGGGGGGGGGTTCGGGGACAGCCCTGGCACAGACGGATGGAACTTTCTGCAAGCAGCAGAATCGCACCTACCTTAACTGCTCTCTGATCTGGAATCCTCTCAATTTCGATCATGCTCCGGTCACAGAGCTGCCAGCAGTTTGGTGACAGAATGACATCGTTCATCTGTGCCATGTTCTGGGCAAGGCGCACGTCGTCCACCGCCTGACCGATCACCAGAAAGAAGTTGCGTGTCTCATCTCCAAAGACCAGCATGGTGATGTGGCCAGCAGCCAGTCCTGGCAAGAAGGCCCGCACAAGAATTTCCGGGTTATTCCCCAGGAGCGCTGGTTCTTGGAACAGTCAGAATCGACCTCCGAGCAAAACGGAGGTTCTGAAACTTGACGCAGGAATCCGAGAACGCCTCTGTGGGCCCAGACCTTCCAAAGCTCCTCTCTTGTCCCACGGCTAGAAAGTCAGCTACTACTTTTCGCCTTTCCTTGACACTTAACTCTCTAGAAGGCCCAATCAGTCCCCAAAGTTATTTTCTTTTCTTCAATGTATTTGTACTTAAGAACAGCAGAGAACAACTTTAGTAATTCCTTTTGGAGAGGATTTGCATTTTATCAGAGATTGAGGCTTTCATTGAAAAAGAAACCAGGGGTGCCTGGGCGGACCAGCTGGGTAAGCATCCAACTTCGGCTCAGGTCACGATCTCACAGTTCATGGGTTCGAGCCCCGCGTCGGGCTCCGTGCTGACAGCTCAGAGCCTGGAGCCTGCTTCAGATTCTGTGTCTCCCTCTCTCTCTGCGCCCCTCCCCCTCATATTCTGTCTCTCTCTCCTTCAAAAATAACTAATCATTAAAAAAATTTTACTTCAAAGATAAATAAACATTAAAAAAATTAATTTTTATTTATTTTTGAGAGAGAGACAGAGTACAAGTAAGGAAGGGGCAGAGGGAGAGAGAGAGGGAACACAGAATCTGAAGCAGGTTCCAGGTTCTGAGCTGTCAGCACGGAGCCCGACACGGGGCTCGAACCCACGAACTGTGAGATCGTGACCTGAGCCGAAGCCGGATGCTCAACCGACTGAGCCACCCAGGCACCCCCCTGCTAAATTTTTTTTTTTTAAAAAGAAACCCTCAAGGTTGAATCTCAGGCAAGAGCCAGAGGGGAAAAGGTTGGAGAAAAGGAGTAGGTATTTTGACAGTCAGGTGTCCCATCCCAACAATGTGCCCTCTGTTTTTAAGTTGAGAGTTAAAGGTTTTGGTACCAGAGCCACAAAAGACAGAATGTTGCAAAATGTGACAGGTACACAAAATGTACATATGAACGTATCAACTACAAATGATACGTAGTTCACTAATTTGGATGTAAATTTAAGAAAATAAAAAATAAAATAAAATAAGTGATACACAGTTCTTTTAAATGACTATCACTGACAGCGGTAAGACCTGAAAACAATAGCAGTAATGGTAATAATGAAGAATATTTCATGGAGTGGTTATGCTGTGCCAGGTACCACACTAACTATTTCAATTTACTTTTCGTAAGAGCCTCTGAGGTAGATCTTAAGATTAGCCCAAGTTCTAAGGGGTAAATGAGGTAGCCAAAACTCATTCTGGTTAGCTTAATTCCCAAGTTCAAGACATGATAGGCGGGCTGAGCCACTGTGTTCCACCCCATTCTATGTCTTCTCTTGGGGAGAGAGTTTCCTCGGGGGTCAGGACCCATGTCCAGATTGCTTTAGCGTCTCCCCTTTCTCAAAGCTTACCTATCTTGACTCGGACATCCAGGCCTTCTTCGGACTCCTGAGTCTCGAACAATCCGTGGATCTCCAGGCTACATTTAATTACCACCGTGATAATGTTTTTCAGTTGCCTTCGCTCCACCTTCCACAGGGCGAGTAGTGCATCACCTTGAAGAGACAGATACACGGAGGGCTCCTGCCCCGCCCTGCCCTGGGGATCAGTTGTGTCTGGGGATTCAGACTGTTGTGTCTGAAATCTGGGGAGACACTCTTCAAACATTCCTCAAGGCGCACCTCAGCATTCCTTCCTTACCCCTCCCATCTCCATGAGCCCCCCTACCTGCAAATTTTAAGATGTCTCCTCCAAAAATCAACACTTCTGAGAAAAGAAGAAAACAAGGTAAATCAAACTCCAATTCCTTAAAGCTAGTAAGAATTCATTCTTCATCCGTGGAATAGAAATTAGCTCAAGAGAACATTAGTTCAGAGTATAAACTCACGCTAAAGATGCCTGAAACAAGTCACTTATACCCACTGAGGTGTTTCCTCAACTGTAGAATGCACACGGAACGAGACTAGTATGTGGTCTGTTTCTGTGAACGGGAAGAGACAGGAAGGCAGGTGGGGTTTCTGGTGAGGTCTGAAGACAGTGAGCTATGCCCATGATAATGGAGTGCTTTCTCCTGATCAATGGAACGCTCGAGTGGCATGGGCAAGTGGAGGAATGACAGGACTCCGCATTGCAGTGAGAATCAGGAAACCGGAAAAGCACAACTACGGTCAGCTTGGGTGTTATTACCAACTTGCATTTTGTTTACGTAGGCTTTACAAGAGACGTGGGCATTGTTTTCTCCTCTGTGTGTGTGTCACAAATTTGTTGAGCACCATTGTGCTGAGTGGGATGCAAAGAGGAAGTAGATACAGTTTCAGCTCTTAAGGAACGTGAACTTTGGTCTAGTTGGGTGGCATTAAGATAACGCTGGAGAACGTAGAGCCCAGTAAGACTAGACCCTGAGTTTACCTTAATGGAGTAAGACTTTTTGCTTCATGAATAGCTCAAATGAAGAATACACACAAGATGGCCGGCAGAGGTTGAAAAGTCAGTTGTAAGTGCTTCCGACTCCATCATTAGAAGACAAAGCACTAATAAGTGAGTTATAAATCACTCACCTATTCATACAACATTCTCTTAATGACTACGGTGGGGTTATGTCGATGCTCGCTTTTTTTTGAGTCATTGAATATAACTAAAGTTCTTTAAAGGTAATCTCTATTTCAGTGTTTTAACTGGTCCAAAACATTCTGTCCCTCAGTCTGTGTTAGTGAGGTTTGATCACGTGCCTTCACTTGCACGATGTTAGTTTCCAAAAAAAGACTGGTTTCATACACATTTCATGAGGAAAATAAAGGTAAGTGTTCTGTCAGGCTATCACCAAAAAACCACAGGGAAACAATGAACTAAACGTACGTAAGTCAGAAACCCGTGGGGACACTTACTCTCGACAATTGCGCTTATGTAGTGGTTGAGGATTTCCACCAACTGCTCAGCCCCTCGGTCCATGTACATGGCTGTGCTGAACTTCTCAGTCATTGCAGTAAAACCTGTAAGAAATGTCCACCTAGTTTCCTAGGCTCCCTGGAGGAACCAGAGGCAAGACAAGAGGAACTCATTGGAGAGCACTGGGCTCCAGCTCTTAAGAACGGGCAAGGTTTCTTCTCAGTGATCGTCAGCAGCCCTCCTTGTCTATGCTTATTATCTTAGGGGTCAGGGAAGGATGCCAGCTACCTCTTGCCTCCAAATTTCTCACCTTGCACAGGGATGGCCGCAATTCCCTTAGCTGGTCTAGAACTTCCATCCCATGGTATTGAAAACATACAACATGTAAACACTTCTGAAGAGGTGACAAGTTTACCGTTAAGATGTAAACAACATCTGGAGGACCATTTCCTGAGGTCAAGTTTGCCTAGGATATGTATGGGGCTTGGGGACTAGAGTCAGTGCTGTTGGGACACTGGAGTCTAAAGTTCCAGGCATGGGACTGGGGCATCTCAAAGGTTTTCCCATGACTGGACGTGTTGGGTAAGGGAAGACAGGAGGGCCAGGTACACAGGCTGTCCCTCTCCCTTCTGTTTTCTCCGTAGCGATATCCGTAATAGTGCAAAAGCTCAAAATGGGCCACCCCACTCTGCAATCGAGCTGTGCGTCCACCTACATGAAAGATTCCCTTTGTGCTTGCCTGAAATATCAACAAACATCAGGACTCCATCAAAATAATCCACAGAGGGTCGCTCTGGAGAGAAGTCTCCATAGACAATGAGGTCTGGTAAATGCGCGGCTATTCTGACGATGGCCCGTTCCTGGGATTCTTCTCTTCGAGTGCTCATGTTCAAGGCAAGTGTTCAGGAGTTTATGGTCACCGCAAACAGTCCCCCAGATAGACCTTCTGGAAAGGAAAGCTGAGAATGGAGGACATCTGACATATTCATTTACTCATTTTCCTATTCCTTTTTCTCCACCTGCGTTGTACTAAACTGTGAACGATAGTTAAGGGACTGAGTAGTGATAATGCCTGATGTGTGCAGTCATCCTTGAAAAGGGCCACTTTTCTATTCTGAGTACCCCTCACACACTGGGCCGCCAACCCCGAGCAGCTGTTACATGAACGAGCACCACTGCAAACAGGATGGGGTGAAAGAGGGCAGCCGAATGAGTCCATCCGTTTTCATGAAGGGATGAGCTGGTCAGTGTGCGAGTCGTGTTGCGGAGGGGCCAGCGGCACTTTTCACTCAGTCTACACCCCTTGTCCTTCTGTCCCCATGGGTCATCCTGCTCTCTCCCTCCCTTTGGTTCTCTCATCTTTTCTCTCTCCTTTTTGAAAATTAAAAAGTGTAGACGTGGGTTTTGGGGGTGGATATTTATACAAAGGTGAGCGGCAAAGTATTACATACAAGCAAGAGACCAAGTGTATTTAAGGCACAGTCTTAAATAAACAGAGGAAAGGAATTCAAGGCTGTGTGTGTGTGTGTGTGTGTGTGTGTGTGCGCGCACACACACACACGCACAAGGTTTTATTTTTAAAAAAAAAATTTTTTTTTCAACGTTTATTTATTTTTGGGACAGAGAGAGACAGAGCATGAACAGGGGAGGGGCAGAGAGAGAGGGAGACACAGAATCGGAAACAGGCTCCAGGCTCCGAGCCGTCAGCCCAGAGCCCGACGTGGGGCTCAAACTCCCGGACCGCGAGATCGTGACCTGGCTGAAGTCGGACGCTTAACCGACTGCGCCACCCAGGCGCCCCACGCACAAGGTTTTAAACTGTAAGTAAAAGGAAATGTTGAAATTTCAATCCATTGCCCGGTTAGTTCTAAGATAACTAGAATTTCCCAAGGCCTTCCTTTAGCTGTTGGGGCCAATTAAATGTTCATGCCTGGATGTTGTAAAAAGCATGCTCTACCACGCTGACGGGAAATAGCACACCCAACCTTTTTTCAGAGCAATCCAAGTTCCTGGAATAAGTGATACAGAAAAATAAAAGAGCTTAAAAAAAAAAAAAAAAGACAGGGGGAAAAAAAAGGAACTGTTACTGACCATCAGGGAGGAACTGATTAGTAATTTCAACCAGACATACATAGGTCATATTGGGGTATGTGAGAGGATTAGAAGGAAAAGTGAGACAGTTTTGTTTTTTTTTTTAAGTTTATTTTTTTGAGAGAGAGAGTGTGTGAGAGAATGTGCACGTTTGCACATGAGTGAGCGGGGGGAGGAGAAGAAGGAGAGGGGGACAGAGGATCCGAAGCAGGCTCTGCACTGACAGCAGAGAGCCCAATGTGGCTCCAACTCATAAACCATGAGATCATGACCTGAGCCGAAGCTGGATGTTTAACTGACCGCGCCGCCCACGTGCCCCAAGACAGTTCACATTAGTATTTTTAGCAAACTTTAAAGTGTCTGGAAAACCTCTCAAACTGAGCACTAAATATTAGGTATTGAATGACCTTTAAAAGGAAAAGTCAAACTCAATTGTGAAGAAGTGAAGAGAGATACAGAAATGTGTAAATAGGGTTAAAAAATTAAAACATTCAATAAGGGGTGCCTGGGTGGCGCAGTCGGTTAAGCGTCCGACTTCAGCCAGGTCACAATCTCGTGGTCCGTGGGTTCGAGCCCTGCGTCAGGCTCTGGGCTGATGGCTTAGAGCCTGGAGCCTGTTTCCGATTCTGTGTCTCCCTCTCTCTCTGCCCTTCCCCCGTTCATGCTCTGTCTCTCTCTGTCCCAAAAATAAATAAACGTTGAAAAAAAAATTAAAAAAAAAAACATTCAATAAAAACCACAGCATGTACCAGGAACAATTAGTAGATCACATTAAGTCAAATAATTCAGATAGTGAATTTGGTAAGTGTTATATGAACTTACAAGAGGGTGGGAGAAGACTGAATTCCCAGAATGAACTGAGACTTAGGAAAAATGCTTAAGAAAACTTAGAGGGAGTTTTAAGCTTTATTAAAAGCAAAGAAATCTTTAAAAGAGGAAGAAGGGCAAAGCTTCTGCCTTCTTCGCTACAGAGAATTGAAAAGTGTAACAAATATTGCTAAGAAAGAATTGAACTCCAAGCTAAGAAGGTAGTGATAAAGCACCCAGGCATTAAAAAAAAATTTTTTAATGTTTATTTATTTTTGAGAGACAGAGACAGAGACAGAATATGAGCAGGGGAAGGGGAGAGAGAGAGACAGACAGACAGACACAGAATCCGAAGTAGGCTCCAGGCTCTGAGTGGTCAGCTCAGAGCCCCATGTGGAACTCAAACCCACGAACTGTGAGATCATGACTCTAGCTGAAGTCGGACGCCCAACCAACTGAGCCACCCAGGCACCCCAAGCACCTAGTCATTTTAAATAAATTCAAGGAGCCAGCCCCAGATAGCCTATAAACACAAATACTGAAATACTGGACAGATGTAATCTCAAGAACAAGAGAGGAGCTGGAAAACTGGACGTGGGCACATTCTCTTCTGAATTTCAAAAGACGAGGCTACAGGGGCCCCTGGGTAGCTCAGCCGATTGAACATCTGATTTCGGCTCAGGTCACGATCTCACAGTTTGTGGGTTTGAGCCCCATGTCGGGCTCTGCGCTGACATCTTGCAGTCTGGAATCTGCTTCAGAGGCTGTGCTCCCTCTCTCTCTCTCTCTCTGCCCCTCTCTGCTTGTGCTCTCTCTCTCAAAAATAAATAAACATTAAAAAATTAAAAAAAAAAAGATGAGGCTACAGAAAACATAGACTGGTAAATATAATGTATCAGTCAGTATAAGCTAGGTCATGCTTCGTTAACAAACACTCCAAAATCGCAAGTAAAGAAGGGCTATTTCCTGCTCATTTCTTGCTTGTGCTACGTATCTTTTGTAGGTCATCTGAGGCTTTCCTCTAGTGATGCCTTCACTATGGGATCCGGGCTGGGGCATTCTGGATGCCAAGACAGTGGGAAGAAAGGATTAAAGGGACAGATTCATTCTTAAAGTGTCCTCCCAGAAGTAATATATTTCTCCTTCCACTCACATGACCTTGGCCAAAGAAAATTATGAGAACACGATTTCAAATAAGTGAAGTGCAATTCTACCGTGTGTGAGAGAGCTGGCATATTTGTGATAATCCAAATATTTGTTAATATGTGAGCACGTAGATAAGCAAGAGGGATTTAAAAGGAGTCAAAATGGATTCAGAGCCAAGAGCAAAGTTCTTTCCTTTTTTTTTTAAATTTTTTTTCAACGTTTTTTATTTATTTTTGGGACAGAGAGAGACAGAGCATGAACGGGGGAGGGGCAGAGAGAGAGGGAGACACAGAATCGGAAACAGGCTCCAGGCTCTGAGCCGTCAGCCCAGAGCCCGACTCGGGGCTCGAACCCACGGACCTGGCTGAAGTCGGACGCTTAACCGACTGCGCCACCCAGGCGCCCCAGTTCTTTCCTTTTTTGAAGTTACTGAATTTTTAAGTCAAGAGAAAGCTGTAGATAAAGTAGATCTTGACTTTAACAAGATTTTAATGGCCAAATTTCTCACATCCTTATGGGTAAGGCACAAAATTTTAGGAGTGATAAACACATAGTTCTCTGGTAATGCAGTTAACAGTCCTACCTAAAGGACACTGATTTGTGTTGTAGTGTCCATTCAGAGGGGAGCCTCTACGGGCACGCTAGAGGACATCTTTAAAGATGTAATTGGAGAGAGAGCCAATGAACTGAATGACAGAATCAGGATCTTAAAATGTCTTCATTGACTAAAATAATAACGAAATTTCAGAAGAATAAAGGCAAAGTGCTATACATAGAATTTTAACAAAATAAAATGCATAGGCACATGGTACGAAAACTAGATTTACTGCAAATTCCATGTTATCTCTTAAAAAACATTTTTATGGGGTGCCCGGGTGGCTCAGTCGGTTAAGTGTCCGACCAGCTCAGGTCATGATCTCACGGTTCGTGGGCTCGAGCCCCGTATCGGGCTCTGTGCTGACGGCTCAGAGCCTGGAGCCTGCTTCGGATTCTGTGTCTCCCTCTCTCTCTGCCCCTCCCCTACTCATGCTCTGTCTCTGTCTCAAAAATAAATAAAAACAATAAAAATAAATAAATAAATAAATAAAAACATTAAAAAATTATTTATTTATTTATTTATTTATTTATTTTTCAACGTTTATTTTATTTTTGGGACAGAGAGAGACAGAGCATGAACGGGGGAGGGGCAGAGAGAGAGGGAGACACAGAATCGGAAACAGGCTCCAGGCTCCGAGCCATCAGCCCAGAGCCCGACGCGGGGCTCGAATTCACGGACCGCGAGATCGTGACCTGGCTGAAGTCGGACACTTAACCGACTGCGCCACCCAGGCGCCCCAGAAAAAAAATTTTTTTAAACAGTGTAAAGTCCCCAACTGAGCAAACTTGGAAAGTGCTGGACTTCCTCGCGAGGGGCACAGCTGCCTCGCCTTCCAGACTGTAGTGAATCTTATCTTTAATGGAAAGATGATTGCTAAGATTCCATTGTTTTAAGTAAGTTGATTTGAAGACTTGGGCAGGTTTTTTTAGGTTTATGATTACCAGGCAAGAAATTAGATTCATTTGGCCACGAAAATGACAAACGTATGAGGAAAAACGGAATAAGAAAATGATTTGTCCGTGGGCTGAAGAGGCAAAGACATCTCACATGAATCCCTGAGAGTTTTTCTTGGGAACATTCCTAAGAAGACAACAGACAATTTCTAATTTAGAAGGCTTAGATTAATATTTACTCTGTGACGCATACCACATTTTAACGTTTTGATAGGTTGCCTCAAAACAGCACTGTGGGGTAGGCCCCACTCCCATTTATAGATACAGAAACTGAAGTTCAGAGAGATTAATTTGCCTTGGTCCACACTGCTGGAAAGCCCAGGTCTCTGGGATTTAAATGTCCATGTTGTTTCTATCACACCTGCTACATCCCATTTGTGTATGTTTTTTGGTTTTTTTGTTTTTGTTTTTTATTTATTTTTGGGACAGAGAGAGACAGAGCATGAACGGGGGAGGGGCAGAGAGAGAGGGAGACACAGAATCGGAAACAGGCTCCAGGCTCCGAGCCATCAGCCCAGAGCCCGACGCGGGGCTCGAACTCACGGACCGCGAGATCGTGACCTGGCTGAAGTTGGACGCTTAACCGACTGCGCCACCCAGGCGCCCCTTGTTTTTGTTTTTTAATATAATTTATTATCAAATTGGCTTACATACAACACCCAGTGCTCATCCCGACAAGTGCCCTCCTCAATGCCCATCACCCATCTCTCCCCCTCCCCCACGCCCCCAAGACTGAAAGAGCAAGCAGGCGGTTGAGACCCCCAAAGACATACCCAGAGAGAGTTTCGTGAAAGAAAGGAGTGCGCAGTTCCGTTCTACTCAAAACTCAGCGGTATCCACAAATGAAAATGAAATTAAAGATCAGTTACATCCATGATGGTTTCTCTAAATACATCCTCTAGAAACTTCTATAGATTTCAGCTTTCATCCAGTTTTTCACCACTCTGTAAAACCAGGTTTTACAAGAGTCCAAAGAAGAGATACTCTGAACTTCAAGGGATACTATCGTGAGGAAAGCTTGCCAGACCACTCTAGCCAAGGCAACTTGTCCTCTGTGCTGTTAGGGCACTTAGAGTCTATAAATGTATTAAATGTGCCTTATTTCCTATTTAAATATCCTTACTTACCTATTGCTCTCTTTATGTCTTCCTGTGCATTGTAAACTCCTCTGTTTTAGAGACCCTGGTCTACACGTCCCCGTTTCTTCCAGAGCATCTTCCCACCACCCCCACTTACACGGTAGGCACTTGCTATGTGAGGAGGCTATCGGGTGAGCGGTTGTAGGAGGTAAAGACAGCCTGCATCCAGGATAAACAGGATGAGGCCACATTTAAGACTTCAAGTTTCTTTTGTTTTTTTTTAATTTTTTTTTTTAACGTTTTATTTATTTTTGAGACAGTGAGAGACAGAGCATGAACAGGGGAGGGGCAGAGAGAGGGAGACACAGAATTGGAAACAGGCTCCAGGCTCTGAGCTGTCCGCCCAGAGCCCGACGCGGGGCTCGAACTCACGGACCGTGAGATCATGACCTGAGCCGAAGTCGGCCGCTTAACCGACTGAGCCACCCAGGCGCCCCAAGACTTCAAGTTTCTAACCTTACTTAAAAGCCTGACAGAGATATATACATCATGATTATCTATCTATCTATCTATCTATCTATCTATCTATCTATCTATCTATCATCTATCTACCTACCTACCTACATACCTATCTGGGATTCCTAGCCCAAGGATTCCCCACTTTCCTCTAAGCTCCAATACCTGTCTTCCCAGAGGGCAGCCTTCACCTTTACCTCTGCAACCGTTCTTTCTACTGACATGCCACATACCTCTTCTTCCTCCAAGGCTGAGGAGAAGCCAGGGCCTGGATCAGGTACTAGATCTTTCGGGGGTGCTTTAAACAGGAAAGGGGTCTGGGCGACATTATTCTGAAGCCAGCAGAAGGGCTGTGTCCCCTTAGAGCTGACCCACAAAATGACAGTTTTGTCTAAAAGCCGTTTTCCAGGCCACACCCTCATCAGGTCATTGTCCCCCCCCCCCCCCCCCCCACTGACCGTGCTCCTGATTGGCTGGCCCTGCCCTCCCCTCCCCCACCAGTCCCAGTGACCTATTGCTCCTATAGGGACTGGCTTTTTCCGGTTGGCAGGTAGGACAAGTGGGGCAAGGGTCAGGGAGACTGATATGACCCCCGAGTAGTTTTCACGTCTCTTTCTCTGACCTTGTGGAGGGTGGTTGAAATTAGGCAATAGTTTGTAGGTGGTTATTATAAAGCCACGGATCTCCAGTATAAGCAAACACCCAATTTGGTTATTGATTATGATTTACCAGGACTATGAAATTTACCAGTTACAATGCATTCAGTACTTACTCTTCAGGCATTTCTGTGAGGCAGATTTTTGTGTGAAGAATTACGTACCTGTCTTTTTTGATCGGTTAAGTGCACGCGTCTGACCTCATGTACCCCAAAGGTAACTTGTGGCCCAACGCTGGCATTGGATTTGGGGTTCTCAATCCAATATGACACCGGCAAAATCTTTTAAGTGGGTGGCATATTTTCCAACAGCTTAAATCATGTTTTGATTTCCTAGCTGTTCTTACGTATGTCATAACTACACTTAACATTTAGTGACACGTATGTAAAACTTGAATTTAAGAAAGTTGAACTGAAAAAGCAAGGAATCATTCTCAAGTAAAGCCCAGCCCTCTAACTGAATTTACTGTGTGCTCCAAAAAGTTGTAAAACACAGTTGTCTTAACGGAGGAAGAGATTCCTTTAATTATGTCTGTCGAGAACATTTTCTGATGTCAGTTGTGGAAACCGGTCTTAATATAATTAGAATCATACCTCATATAATTAAACAGACCCCTTAGGGAGGGAGCCGTGTTAACATCAGTGTTTTCTATTTGTGTTTCATTATGTAAACAAGCTCCTGTTTTGCTTCATGGAGAGGAACCTGGGCTCCCAGGTCAGGCCAACCTTTCCCGATTGTTTGAACAACTTTAAAGAGAGACAAGCTGTTTACTAGGCAGAAATGAGTCAATGTTGCTTTGAAATGAATGCCAAACCACAAGAAGATTAGGTTAAAGAATTTATCTTGAGAATGCTCCACCCTGCCTCTGGGTCCCCCGCGCCCCCACCCCAAGCAGCTTGTTTTCTGCTTTAACCTGTGGAAGTCTTAGAAATTCCAATAGTCACTACCCCAGAAGGTGTGCAAACAGGGGTAACATGGTCCACCCTTTTTGTAGGTATACTTTGGTCTAAGAAAGTACTTTTGGGGTCTACCTTCAATTAATAAGCTTACCATTTTCTGAAACTTGTGTTAAAACGTTATTTTGATTGAGCTTTACAACAATCTTATCAAGTAAATACTCTCCTCACCCCATTTCACTCTTGGATATATACTAAAGCCCAGACACAAAGGGTAATAAGGTTTCACAGTTAATATGTAGCAGAGTTGAGCTGAAACACCCTGGGAACTCACCTAATGAAGTTTTGAGGACCAGTTAGAAATTTTGATGTAGAATTCACAGTGATTTGCACCACTGTGAAAAGTACCTCTACGGAGCTCAGTGCCTACATTGGTAGCGAGGACTTCTGGTATATAAATTCTCCTAGATTTTCGAAAATAGTTGTGAAACTGGTCAGTGGACTATGTGTTTCCAATGTCAGCAAGAGTTAACTAGACTCTCTTAATTTTTAGGATTCAATAATGGGATGGATGAGGGGTGGGGCATAAATAAAAGGATGAGCTGATGGTCTGTCCATGGAACTTCTGAGAACCAACAGGAAGATAATTGTGATTGTATCTAAATGCTACAATTAATTTGATGAAGTGGGGCTTAGAAGAACCCATTTAGGAAAGAGCAGGTTTTAATGAAAAGAAAGAAACATCACTTCAACATATATATTTTAATAAACTTTTTTGTGCCTATGCCATATTTCGGAATAGATGTTTTTCTTAAAGGTTTAACCCTAGGAAACACATACACACATGCTCACACATGCCAAACTAATTCAAACAGCATGGTTTACACAAAGAAAGCAATAATGGGGCACCCGGGTGGCTCAGTCAGTTAAGCGTCCAACTTTGGCTCAGGTTATGATCTCACGGTTTGGGAGTTCGAGCCCTGAGCTGGGCTCTGTGCTGATAGCTTGCTTCGGGTTCTGTGTCTCCCCCTCTCTCTCTGACCCTCCCCTGCTCATGCGCTCTCTCAAAAATAAACATTAAAAAAAGAAATTGGACTCTTCAGGACCTCTTTACTTCTGTGTCAAATTCTCTAATCCTTCCTCCTCGAAGGTGGATTACAGGGAAGGGATAAGTGATTAAAAAGTGCAAGGTTTTCACCGATAATTGCCTCGATCAGTTAAATATATTATTTAAAAAGTTCTTGGGGCACTGGGGTGGCTCAGTCGGTGAAGCGTCCAACTTTGGCTCAGGTCATGATCTGGTGGTTCACGGGCGAATCCATGGTGTGGAGCCTGCTCGGGATTCTGTCTCTCCTCTCTGCCCCGCCCCCACTTGTGCGTGCGCACACGCTCTCTAAGATAAACATTAAAAAAAATGAACAAAAAGTTCTTTTTGTCATTGCTTCTTCAAACTTAGAAATAACTTGCTTTGCTGATTCCTTTGACTACAGTTCTGCCCAGGACGGGCTCTAGTAGGATTTTCAGAAGGAAGCTCAGTACTCCAAACTGGAGCTCCAATCAAACAGGATATTGATTATATTTCTAGCACGGAGTAGTCTATGTCCAGTCTCTCTCTTCAAAATGGGGACAAAGGTCACACATGTTTACACAAAGCTGACTTGGGGCGCCTGGGCGGCGCAGTGGGTTAAGCATCTTGATCTTGGCTCAGGTCATGATCTCGTGGTTCAGGAGCTGGAGCACTGATGGCGTGGTGCCTGCTTGGGATTCTCGCTCTTCTGCTCTCTGCCCCTCCCCCGCTGGTCTGTGCGCACTCTCTCTCTCTCTAAATAAATAAGTAAACTTAAAAAAAATTAAAAAAAAGAAAGCCAACTTATGTTCCAGGCATTCTAGTAGGCACTTTGATTTGCCCGAAGTCATAGATTATAAGCCATAGAGCTGGGATTCCAATTTGGGGCTGGAGAGCCTTTTCGGCCACATTCTATCAATTATTGACTAATTCAATAACTGACAAATCTTTTGTTACTCTGTAGCCATACAAGAATTGCTAGCATTCCACTACCCATTTCTCACTCTCTTTAGCTCTATTTCCTTTTACTTCTAGCTAGTTCACCACCCTTCCCTGTAAAAGAGATAATTGAACCTTTCAACTCTCTCTGGTTGAGTAGTACAGAAGAAAGCCAAGGGTATGTAGGAGCAAGTATGATTTATTTGCGGCAGAGAGTAGAAAAAAAATGTTACCAATAGCCATAGATACATTCCTTAAGTCATATACAAAGGAACGCTGTTATTAAAAGTTTGTTTTATTTTTCTGTGACATTGAGTATCAGCCCCCAGTTTACAGTCTTTTTTTTTTTTTTTTATGGCTTCCAAACATTAGCACGGTTAATATCACCTCATCAATAACCAAATAATAAATCAAATTAGTCCCAGTGGTTATACGTCCACATCTAGATTGTTCGGGTGGTCAGGAACTCTTAGTTGTTTGCTTTAGCTTTTAGTTCTTGGTTGTATCTATAAAGGAAACAGAAAAAGATTAATGATGCATCACCATAGATAACTATGTAATAAGAAGGGAATGGGAAGCATATTCCCTGTCTCCTTCCTCACTAGTCAAGGGGCTGTATCGTTTTAGCTACAATCTTCTCAGGGGCTTGTGGCTGAAACAGGAAGAAGGGAAAGTGACCTAAGGATTTTCTTTGCATCTGGCTTCCAGCTGCCAAAAAGTTTCAACAACATAACTGACAAATAGCTTCCTGTACAAAAGTCCTATCTTGGTATTTTCATTCTTGAATTATAACAGTGTAACAAACACGTGAACATACAAATAAAATTTGGCAAAATGTGGTCATCTGGAACTTTATAATCATGGAACATCTTTCCTAAGAATAAAATAAATTGGGAATGAGATCCTAGGCACTAAAAATAAAACACACTTTCAAAAAAAAATGAAATAGACTTTTGTGATGCTGACAGGCTACTGAGTTTTTAGCAGTTTGTAGACACTGGGTTAACAGAATAGTAAAGCTAAGGCCTATTTCTTCAATTCTCATTAATCCGAAGAAGAATTAACCACCAAGTCAGAGTCTTTCCCTTCTATAGCACCCAGAGCTTCATTTACTATTCTGTCCCAGATTACAAGGGTGGAGAATAGAGCACAAGAAGTAACTTTTTCCACGAAGTCTACCAGAATCCCAGATTTCTCTAAAGGTTCTGATTTCAAATATCCCATGGTGCCTGTCTAAATGCTCCAGAGTCCAACACTTATATTTTGAGCTAAATCTCCCAATCTACTGTTGTGACTGCAAACAGTGCCGAAAACCCTTTTGTCAAACCGTATCTGTGTTTCCACTTTAGAGATAATAAATCCAAATGTTGCATTCAGCGTGTTTGCAGCCCTCCCATTATGGCTTAATGTAAGGTTAAAATGCAACGGCGGATGAGAAAAATACTCGTGAAGAAAGTCACCGCACAGACTGAAGTTTGTATCGATACAAGTAAGCTCTAAAAATGCTTGTCGGCTGTGCGGTAGAATGAGTGAGTGATTCATCATCCATCCATTCTGTGCTAGAGGATAATGAAAGGGTTCACGTGTCAAGCTAGGATAGCAAAGATGAGAAAAATGAAGGAGAGAACGCCTTCTGAAAGGAAGGCAAATTATAACTGAATATTGTCCGTTTCTTTAGTATGGAGATCATTTAATTTTTTTTAGCCAAAGAGCACTGTTTTGCAATTTAGGAAGGTTCTGTGGTTCAAGCGAAGCCGGAGCCTTCATCTACGATGAGCTCGAGGCAGAGTGTGAACCAGTCAGTGACAATATTAACTACTGAGTACAGACAAGCTTCGCAGACATAGTGGGCTCAGCTCCAGACCACCACGATGATGAATATTTTGTGAATGAATCTTCAAATGAATATTTTAGCTTCCCAGTTCATATAAAGGTGACATTTACGCTATGCTGTATTCTATTAAGTGTGCAATCGCAGTAGGTCTAGGAAAAAAAGTACATACCTTGATTTAAAAACATCGCTTAAAAAAACGCTAACCATCATCTATGTTTTCAGCAAGTCGTAATCTCTTTGCTGGTGGAGGGTCTTGCATCAACGCTGATGACTGCTGACTGACCCGGGTGGTGGCTGCGGAAGGTTGGGGTGGCTGTGTTTTCTTAAAACAGGACCACAACGAAGTTGCCACGTCAACTGACTCTTTCACAAATGATTTCCCTGGGGCATATGATGCCATTCGATAGCACCCACAGTGGAACTTCTTTCAAAACTGGAGTCTATCCTCTTAAACCCTGCCACCGCTTTATCAGCTAAGTTTATGTAATATTCTAAATACTGTACTTTGCTGTCATTTCAACAATCTCCACAGCACCTTCACCAGCAGATTCCATCTCAAGAAACGCTTTCTTTGCTCATCCGTAAGAAGCAACTCCTCATCCATTCAACCCTGTGATTGCAACAATTCAGTCCCATCTTCAGGCTTCGCTTCTCATTCTAGTTCTCTTGCTGTTTCCACCACATCTACAGTCACTTCCTCCACTGAAGTCTGCAACCCCTCCAAGTTATCCACGAGGATTGAAATGGACTTCTTCCAACCTCTTATTCATGTTGATATTTTGACCTTTCCATGAATCATGACTATTCTTAACGGTACCAGGATGGTGAATCCTTTCCAGGTTTTCAATTTACTTTGCCCAGATCCATCGGAGGAATCACTCTCTATGGCAGCTATGGCCTTACAAAAGATAGTTCTTAAATAAGAAGACTTGAAAATCAAAATGACTCCTTGATCCAGGGGCTGCAGAATGGATGTTGTGTTAGCAGGCATAAACACGTGAATCTTGTACATCTCAATCGGAGCTCTAGGGTAACCGGATACATTGTACATGAACAGGAATATGTTGAAAAGAATCTTTTATTCTGAGCGGCAGGTCTCCACAGTGGGCTTAATATTCAGCAAACCACGTTGTAAATCGAGGTGCTGTCACCCAGGCTTTGTTCCATTTCTAGGGCACAGGCAGAAGAGACTGAGCATTATTCTTAAGGTCCTCAGGATTTTTGGAATGGTGCATGAGCACTGGCTTCAACTTAAAGTCACCGGCTGCATTAGCCCCTAACAAGAGAGTCAGCCTATCCTCCGAAGCTTTGAAGCCAGATATCGGACTTCTCTGTAACTGTGAAAGTCCCGGAAGGCATCTTCTTCCAGTAGGAGGCTGTGTCACCCACATTAAAGATGGGTTGTTTACGGTCGTCGCCACCTTCGTCATCTTGCTCCATCTGTTGGGTAACTGGCTGTAGCTTGTCCGCCAGCACCTGCTGCCCCACCTTGCACTGTATGTGGCAGAGACGGCTTCTTTCCTTGACCCACAGGAACCGACCTCTGCTGGCTTCAGACTTTTCTTCTGCAGCTTCCTCACCTCTCTGAGCCTTTCAGAGAATTGAAGAGAGCGAGGGCCTTGCTCTGGATTGGGCTTTGGCTACAGGGAACGTCGTGGCCGTTTGATCTTCTGTCCAGACCACTAAAACGTTCTCCGCATCAGCGATGAGGCTGTTAAGCTTCCTTACCGATCGTGCGTTCACTGAAGTAGCACTTTTGATTTCCTTCCGGAACTTTCCCTCCGCATTCACAGCGTAGCTAAATATTCGGCACAAGAGGCCTACCTTTCGGCCTATCTCGTCGGCTTTCAGCCTGCCTTCCTCACTAAGCTTACTTATTTCTAGCTTTTGACTTAAAGTGAGAAATGTGCATCTGTTGCCTTTCACTTGAACACTTAGAGGCAAACTGTAGGCTTATTAACTGGCCTATTTTTACTATTGTTGCGTCTCAGGGAATAGGGAGATCTGAGCAGAGGGAGGGAGATGGGGGAATGGCCCAGTCGGCGCAGTTAGAACACACAACGTTCATCAGTGAAGCTCGCGGCCTCATTTGGACGTGACTCGTGGACCCCCAAACGACGACAGCAGTAAAATCAAAGATCACTGACCACAGAGCACCACAAGATTGTGAGAATGACCAAAATGTGGCACACAGACACGAAGGGAGAAATGCTGTTGGGAAAATGGTGTCGACAGACTTGCTCGACGCAGGGTTGCCACAAACCTTCCATATGTAAAAAGCGCAACATCTCTGAAGCACAATGAAGTGGAGTGAGACGAAAATGTGGGACGCCTACAAACAGTTTTAAAACTATTCATAGGATACTTTCTGACAAGACCCGAAGCCTCACGCCAAACATCATTTCCAACCACTACATAACCACCCCCATTTTATTATCTATAATCGAAAGCGAGCATTTAAAACGTTCATGGAGAAAATTACTTAGTATTTTGTAAATCATGTCTGTTGTCTTAAGACAGATTCTATGAATGGGCTGTATTTCTAGATAATACACAGTCAGATTTGAAACCTATGTAGCAAACATACTGCTTAACACTTTGAACTTAAGCCCCCAGATTTTTCTAGAAATTTCTGCTTCAGGCCTCTTCCATCTTAACATCATACATGAATCTTAAAAAAAAAAAAAAATGCACTGCCATCTGGGTGGCTTCTGAGGCAGATTTCTCTTTTTACACCTGTGGTGGGCTTACCTCCAAATACGAAAGAGCTGAGAGGCCCCTGCTGCGCCCACGAAGAAATTAACAGCAAACAGACTCCAGTTTTTTGGAATAATTACAAGTGAGTATCTTGACCAAATAAACCCTGTTGAAACAAAAGATTTTTTTTTTTTTAAAGCACAGGTACTGCTGCAATATCTTTTGAACATTCTGTATTAGAGCAACATAATTATAAGATCATGACAACATAAAGTAGGATAAAAGAAAAGCTATGCTTTGAGTCTTTAATAAAGTTGCTATAATTCAGTGTTACACAAAATATGCAGTTCTTACATCAACAGGGAATCTTTACAGGGCAAATGAATATTAACTAACTTTTTTTCCTACTTACAAAAATATGTTCGTGGTAAAACAAACAAACCAACCAAAAACCCACGCAGATACTTATTCACAGTAACCCTCTTATCGAATAATTAATTAACTGCCCAACGAGAACACTGTTAATTCCTTTGTGTGTGAGTGCATGTGCATTTCAAACATTAAACCGTTAAATAAATTGATGTAAGACAAAAACAAAAATACTGAATGCCCTAAATGGAACAGGGAATATACTCATTTAATTTACCTGTAGCCATGAGAACAGCAGACTGAGCTGTGCTGAGTTTCTCTGCAGGTCTGGCCATGTCAGCCAGCCCAGCACACACGAGGCCCTGGAGAGACACATTAACACACAGCAAGAAAAACAGCCTCATGAGTGTGCAGTAATATTTCTTCATTTTATTTATTTTTTATTTATTTATTTTTTTAAATGTTTATTTATTTTTGAGACAGAGAGAGACAGAGCATGAACGGGGGAGGGGCAGAGAGAGAGGGAGACACAGAATCGGAAGCAGGCTCCAGGCTCTGAGCCGTCAGCCCAGAGCCCGACGCGGGGGTCGAACCCACGGACTGCGAGATCGTGACCTGAGCTGAAGTCGGACGCTCAACTGACTGAGCCACCCAGGCGCCCCAATAATTCTTCATTTTAAATAACACATAAAGTTTCAGAGATTTCCACGATAGTAGCTATGATTTTAGTATCTGCGCATTAAGAAAATATATACGTCACCAAAAACTACAATGAGTTCAGGGCTGCTTTTTGCATTTGTGTCTTGTTAACCACATCAAGTGGCCTCATATATTTGAAAATTAGTAGTGTGTGCGTATTCTTTTTTAATTTCATTAAAAAAGTAACTTTGTTTGAAAGTTATTGAGAGAGAGAGAGGGAGGAGAGAGACAGAGCATGAGCAGTGGAGGGGAAAAAGAGAGGGAGACACAGAATCTGAAGCAGGTTCCCCGTCTCTGAGCTGTTAGCATTGGACCCGATGCAGGGCGTGAACTCGTGAACCGTGAGATCATGACCTGAGCAGAAGTCAGTCTCTTAACCAACTGAGACACTCAGGTGCCCCTGCGTGTGTGTATTCTAACAAATAATACTTTTTTCCACATATGAAATTATATATATATATATATATATATTTTTTTTTTTTTGGCTCTCAAAAAATTTGCATGAGTGGGGGAGGGGCAAAGGGAGAGGGCAAGAGAGATTAGAATCCCAAGAGGGTTCTGCACTCAGCATACAGAGCCTGATACAGGGCTTGATCTCATGACTGTGAGCTTGTAGCTTCAACTGAAATCAAGAATTGGATGGATGCTTAACTGGCTGACCTGACCACCCAGATATCCCATAGTTATATATTCCTTTTTTTAAGAAAATGTTTATTCATTTTTGAGAGAGAGAGGAAAAATGAGCATGGGGGAGGGGCAGAGAGAGAAGGGGACAGAGGATCCGAAGCAGGCTCTGTGCTGATCGCGGCCAGCCCGATGGGGGCTTGAACTCCTGAACCGCGAAATCATGACCTGAGCTGAAGTCAGATGTTCAACCCATTGAGCCACCCGGGCGCCCCCAAAATGATATATTCTTCATACATGTTGGAAACCACTGGTGTGGTGGATGCCTAAAAGCTGTTTAGGCATTTATGTAATTTGTATAGTGTCCTCCTTTCATGTTTTGGTCAGTGTTAATTCTTTTCTAAAAGTGGAAGTATCTGAAAAGCTCTGTTATAATTTTAGTTTCTTGGTTGGATAATTTTTCTTTAATGTCAAAGGATACATGGTTATTTCTTCCCTGCTGTGTCTTTAACACTGTTATGTAATCATCCTACTAAAACCCTACCATCAGCATCACTCAGAAAGTTCAGTAATGAGTCTTTGGTTATGCTGGTTATGCTTGGTTATGCTGCTCTATTGCAGAGATAAGAATATGTAATAAAATGATCTTTATTGATGAAAAATTCAAACCTACACAAAATAAAAGACGAGTACAAAGAACCCCTACATACACATCACCCAGAGTTAAAATTCTGCCACATTTGCTTCACCTCCCCTCTTCCCTTTTATCCGTTAAGTATTTTATTTATTTATTTATTTATTTATTTATTTATTTATTTATTTTAAATGTTTATTTTTGAAGGAGAGAGAGCATGAGCAGGGGCAGGGCAGAGAGAGAGGGAGACACAGAATCCGAAGCAGGCTCCAGGCTCTGAGCTGTCAGCACAGAGCCTGACGAAGGGCTCGAACCCACAAACCATGAGATCATGACCTGAGCTGAAGTTGGACTTAACTGGCTGAGCCACCCCAGGCACTCCTATCCTTTAAGTACTTTAAATCAAATCCTAGCTGTCATTAAAGAATATGTCTTTAAGAAATTATTTTTAGGTTTTATGGAGTTTCTGAAAGATGCTCTCACATGGAAAATATAAATCAGCAAAGGACTTTGCTCCTAAACAGAACACAGACATACTTGTGAATTTATACACAAATTCAAGTCAAGTACAAAGGGTTTTGAATTAATAAAGTCAGTAGGTCAAGAAGGCAACGATTCTGATTTAAAAGGGGGCAAGTGGGTAAGCAGGGGTACAACCAGATAAATCATGGCTAATGCGATTTTGCCTCTTGTTAACTTTCACCCACAGTCCTGTGATTTTTCTCCCAAATGCTTCCTAATCATCCTTCCTCCATTCTTCTTCTAGGTCCCCATGTGCATTTTTTCCATTTCCTATTTGTTCTACTTCTACGGGGTGGAATACTGCCTTTGAAATGGGGAACAAAGGGGTTGATTTCTGCTATTGACCTACTGGGTCCACGTATTACACTGAGGCTTGCTGCACAGATCTATGAACACTATAGGCTACATTCTAGCATCTTCTTTTAGAAGAAGTCAGTGGTCATGATTTATTTATGCTCACAGTATACCCTTTATTTTTCTGGGACACCTTAGGAATTATTCTCTCCCACAAAGGTCTTGAGCTCTCTTTCTACTTCCACATCATTCTAAGCTTATGTAAATTAGCTTAGAAAATCTCACTGTGGGGAGCCTAGGTGGCTCAGTTAGTTGAGCTTTAGGACTCTGGATTTCGGCTCAGGTCATGATCTCTCAGGGATCTGATCTCATGGTTGTTGGGATTGAGCCCCGCATTGGGCTCCGCCCTGAGGGCGCGGGGCCAGCTTGGGATTCTGTCTCTCCCCTTTTCCCTGCCCCTCCCCTGCACTTGTTCTCTCTCTCAATAAATAAACATTTAAAAAAAGAAGAAAAAAAAAAGAAAATCTCACTGTGAATCTATTCTCCGTCACTTGCTAGCTGTGTGACTTTGGTCAGATTACATAACACTTGGTCTTAAATTCCTCATGTATAAAATGAGAAAACCAGTAGCTACCCTTGCAAAAATGATAATATGATTAAACGAGATAACATGCACAGGTGCCTGGTAAATACTATTATTAACAACAAGAACAGACAGCTTTTGTCTGAAGAGTAACAGAGAAAAAGGAATGTTAGTTTTCTGTCCTTTCCTGCATTACTAGCCTTAGGCTAGGAGGCAGCAGGTCCGTACTCGTTTTCATCTTTATTATGAAGCTTATTCAAATAATAGAACTACATAGATTTTATTCAGAGAGTGTTTAGAATAAACAAGATAGTGTAAAATATTCTCCAACATACAGAGAAAATACCAGGTTAGATCTACAGCGGCTATTTTAAAGGTGGTCATGTAAGTGTGTAAGTGCATAGGCTTTGGAGTCAAACAGACCTGGGGTTTCAAGTCTTGATTGTGCCCCTTACCACGATGGTATATTCAGTCATCTAGCTCTTTGAACCTTAGTACCCTTACCTGGAAGATGGTAATAATATTTAGTAATATTTGCTTCTCAGATTTTTTTCTGGTGAAGATCAAATTACGAGACCACGTATCAGATAATCAAATACAGTCTGGCATTTAGTGGACTCAAGTCAGCTCCCTGTTTGCATTAGTTAAAAAATGCTCTTCAAATTATCTAAAGCCCAGGACTACGGTTCTTTTTGGCATCTGATTATCTCCACTGGGTGGGGGAGATATTCCTCAGATGGTATAAAAACCTTTTTTCTTTCTTTCCTTCAATATTTTCTCCTCTATTAAAAAAAAAAAAAGTCTTAGGACACTTTTAGAGGAGAGTTAAAAAAATGAGATACCACTATAGAATATTCCAATTCCCAAATGCTTAGAGACAGCAAAGCCCTCAGGATTTTTAAGCCATTAATTAATCTACATAAATAGTCCCAGCTGGAAAAGCAAACAAATAGGTATTAAAAATCTGCACGGATAATCTTAAAATAGCTTAATTTATTCTTAAGGAGAAGAGGAAATAAAAAAAATTAGCTACACAAAATGGTCTATTATTTGAGAGTTAAGTATAACCCTGTTTGTACAAAAAGACTATGAACAAAGATAAAAGCTCTCTTAAGTGACCTTCACAGAATAGTGTCCCAGGCTAGCCAATGATCTCCATTCCTTCTGTAAACAAGCTAACAGAGGCCCAAAGGCATGCTGGATACTCATGGTTTTTCATTCTGTATTGCATTCATGAATTTTTGCTCCCACCAGTTGAACTGAACTTTTGTCAACTTTGTCCTTAAACCTAATGTAACCTACATAATTTAATGAACTATCAGGGAATCACATGAAATACAAAAGAGGTTGTCATTTTTATGAAAACTAAGCGACTGCTCTGGAAAGACTGAATAAAGGCAAGTTGCTGAAGCCTGCGGTCAAATGCGCTGAGAACAAGACAGATATAAAAAGACTGGGTGGGAAAGCCATAAAGATCCAGCAGATTTCTGTTCTTATGCTATTATGAAAAGTGTCTGTGAACTTGCTTTGCTCTAAACAAAACTAAAGTAGAAACTTCTTAAAAACTTTTTTGTTTGTTTGTTTAAATTATCTCTACCCCCAACCTGGGGCTCAAACTCACTACCCTGAGATCGAGAGTCGCATGCTCTTCCAACTGAACCAGCCAGGCGCCCCTAAAATGGAAATTATACAGGATGCATTACCGCATAATTCATCCAAAACAGAACATGTGGAAATGAGTGGATCCATACACAAAGAAAAGCTTTAGCCCTATAGATGACCGGCAAATGAGTGTCTCTTACGTTAAAAGAAAATATTTAAGATATATAACTATTGTTGTTTTTTTTAAATGTTTATTCATTTTAAATTTTTTTTTTTTTTTTAACGTTTATTTATTTTTGGGACAGAGAGAGACAGAGCATGAACGGGGGAGGGGCAGAGAGAGAGAGAGACATAGAATTGGAAACAGGCTCCAGGCTCCAAGCCATCAGCCCAGAGCCCGACGCGGGGCTCGAACTCACGGACCGCGAGATCGTGACCTGGCTGAAGTCGGACGCTTAACCGACTGCGCCACCCAGGCGCCCCTAAATGTTTATTCATTTTAGAGAGACAGAGTGTAAGCAGGGGAGGGGCAGAGAGAGGGGGAGACACAGAATCCGAAGCAGGCTCTAGGCTCCGAGCTGTCCGCACAGAGCCTGACGTGGGGCTCGAACTCACGAGCTGTGAGATCATGATGAGCCGAAGTCTTATGCTTAACCGACTGAGCCACCCAGGCACCCGAGCATTGTTTTTCAGGATTATCCATTTTGACCTCAATGATTAATTATTTGCTCTCAACAAAAGTAGTTAAGAAGGATTCCACTACAGTTAAATGTCTGAAAGTATAGTCTGAAATTCTTAATACAGAACATATGTCCCCTGGAGTAGTAACGGTTATGTGTCATGGACAGGCTACCATAGATGAATTATTATCATCTGCTGCTATGCCATCATCAGAAGACTATGTATGATTTCAACATGAACTTAAAATAGATATTTTTAAAGGAGACAGAGAGCCCACAAGGCACATGGTGTATATCATATTGTCAATGTTTCAAAACTTTGTTCAAACCCTTTGTCGATGTTTCAGAAGAAACACCAAAGCTATTGATAAAATCCTATAAACTTCTATGTTGTGACAAACTTGAAGTCAAAAGTACACCCAAATTTATAATAAATAGGGTCAATCATTCTTACTCTTTCAATAACGGTGCTAGAAAGAATTGTTAAGCAATCAATTACACTTTATAGACATACAGTTACTATATAATTTTCAGTGCTGACACAGAAGAGATAGAAAATAGTAATACACTTTCCATTAGTGTTTTTTTTAGTATCATACTAGTTTTGAATGGTGTTTTTGCTTTGATCTGCATTTTGATTAACAGACAACCTGTTTTAACATTAAAAAAAATAAAAAAGAGGACGTTCACATATCACACATCACACTAACTGGGTTTCCTACAAAGGGACCATTAGTGTCAGTCACCAAAAATTTCAAGTGTTGTTGTTGTTTTGTAACTTGTTCTACTGACATTTTAGCCTGTCTCACCCTCAACTGTTCTATTTCTGCTCTGCAGGTATCAGCATTTACATTAACCATTTGCACAGCTCATAAAAATTGCATTATGGGAAACTGAAGCAGGGCCTGCCCTGGCTCTGCTGTTCTTCATTGCGTATTTTGTCCATTATCTCACAGCAACTACACTGCTACAGTCTCCATTACCATTTAAACAGCATCTGGAATTCCATGCTAGCCACGGGAATTAACATATATTCAATACATTCAATATATATTCGATATATTCATATATTCATATATTTATTCAAACCGGACACAAAATTATGTGTGAGGCTGAATGAACAATAAAAGCAAATCTTATCTTTAATGGTTATTGTAGAATAATTTCAATCATGTCCTTAGGATTCTGAATCCCATTTTATTAAGGAAAGTAATTCATGTGAATGCATGTTTACAAATATTAGTAAGACAGCTTACAAGACAGCCTTTGCTATAAAAGTCTACATTAAAATTCAGTCTGGGGGCGCCTGGGTGGCTCAGTGGGTTAAGCATCTGACTTCAGCTCAGGTCACAAATCTCACCGTTTGTGGGTTCGAGCCCCCCATCTGGCTCTGTGCTGACAGCTCGGAGCCTGGAGCCTGCTTCGGATTCTGTGTCTCCCTCTCTCTCTGCCCCTCCCCTGCTCACTCTGTCTCACTCTCTCTCAAAAATCAATAAACATTTAAAAAAAATTCAGTCTGGACCCTCGAATTCTTGTCCTGAGCCTCTTGTGAGGAGTCTGTCCTATATTTAAAAAAAAAGTTTATTTATTTATCTATTTTTGAGAGATAGAGAGAGAGGCAGAAAGAGAGGGAGACAGAGAATCCCACGCAGGCTCTGCATTTTCAGTACACAGCCCGACGTGTGGTTCGAACTCATGAACCGTGAGATCAAGACCTGAACCTAAATCAAGAGTCGGATGCTTAACTGACTGAGCCACCCAGGCGCCCCGAGCCTGCCCTACTCATGGCGTTCTACCAAACAGGAATGGGGACACGAATGAACAATTTTCACTTGCTTAATGAGGAAGTGGGGTATACACATAGACGGAGGTGGATTACCAAACCTCAATTAGCCCTCCGGGGAATACACGTAGGCTTGTAATGGGATTTAGTGTACAGTTACGTTGATGAATCGCATTCAGTTATAGGACAACAAAAACATAGATCAAATGTCTGTTTAACTAAGTCACATGAAAAGGAGGAAAAAAAAAAGATCTTTCTGTGGGAAAAACATCAGTAAATGTACATAATTCTGGTCTTTAGTAAGTTGAAAGTGAGTGAAAACTACTTAGTAATTACGTTATCAAGTCAGGAAGAAAATCAGAATGAAGTGCTGGGGAAGCAGATGAAGTTAAGGCACCGTTATCTACAACTCAGTGACTGGCACTTATTCTGAAAAAGGCTCTAAAGACATGGGTGATAAAAAGCAGTATCATTTTCCCCTCCCTCTATGAACTTTGTAGTAGTTCTGAACATAACTACCTATTATTTGTGCTTTGCTTTTTGGCCCCGTGAATAGCAGCTGCACTTCCTGGTAACATCCTGTATCTTTCCCTGAGTGTCTGTGAATACACACAAGAGGTAAAGGCTGTAAACGGTGTGAAACAGGAAAACGAACATGCTGCGTCTGTGTAAGAAACAACGCAAGACAGATGGCTGAACTGACACAGAACTCTCGGACCATAAAGCTAGTTTTTTTTAAAAAAAAAATTTTTTTTTTCCAACGTTTATTTATTTTTGGGACAGAGAGAGACAGAGCATGAACGGGGGAGGGGCAGAAAGAGAGGGAGACACAGAATCGGAAACAGGCTCCAGGCTCTGAGCCATCAGCCCAGAGCCCGACACGGGGCTCGAACTCCCGGACCGCGAGATCATGACCTGGCTGAAGTCGGACGCTTAACCGACTGCGCCACCCAGGCGCCCCAATAAAGCTAGTTTTTAACGGTTAGAGTGAGCAGAAGCATTAAAGATGACATACTAAAACTTAAAAACAATTTTTTTAATGTTTATTTTTGAGAGTGAGACAGAGTGAGTGGGGGAGGGGCACAGAGAGAGGGAGGCACAGAATCCCAAGCAGGCTCCAGGCTCTGAGCTGTCAGCACAGAACCCGATGCGGGGCTCGGGCTGGAGCCCAGGAACTGTGAGATCATGACCTGAGGCCGAAGCTGGAAGCTTAACCGACTGGGCCACCCAGGTGCCCCTAAAACTTTTTTTTTTTTTAATTGATGGGAGGGTTTTGCAAAATACCGTTAAAAAGACAACTACAGGCCCAAAATGGCATCACTTAGGCCAAGACACTAATACCTAATGTAACTGCACTTTCAACCTCCCCCAGAAAGGTTGTCTTAACTAGTCAGTTAGGAATTTTCTGGTCAGCACCAATGAGATACTCTCCAGCATAGGCCCTCTCCCCATCCCCAAAGAATAATTCGCCTACTAAGACTCTTTTGTCCCCAAGTGAAGGTGACCTCACCTGGAGATAATCTTTTTTTTTCTGTTTATGACTTCTTTGTCCTGCCTTTAAAAACTTTACTCTTTCTGTAGCCCTGGGGAGTCTCCCTCTCTATTCATTCGCTAAATGGGATGCTGTCTCATCCATGAATCATTTAATAAAACCCCTCAAGCTTACTTGGTTGAATTTTGTTTTTTAACAATACAAATAATTAAAAAAGAACTGCTCTGTAGTTCTGTATAAAATGCAGCTCAGAAACACTAACCTACTCTAGTCATTTTATAAATAAGGGGACAAAATGACAGATTTAATTTACCTAAGGCCATAAGATTAAGGGACAGCCAATTCTAACATTCTCAACTACTTAGATGTATAGCTGAGTTTCTGAAATTGTTCTAACAATTTTTTTTTAATTTTTTAAATTTTTTAATATTTATTTTTGAGAGAAAGACCGAGAGAGACAGAGTGCGAGCTGAGGAGGGGCAGAGAGAGAGGGAGACAAGAATCCAAAACAGGTTCCAGGCTGTGAGCTGTCAGCACAGAGCCCGACGCGGGGTTCGAACTCACGGCAAGATCATGAACTGAGCCAAAGGCAGACGCTTATCCGACTGACCCGCCCAGGCGCCCCGTGTTCTAACGATTTAAAACATTACATTTAAGAAAATTAAAATAGCCTACAACTCAACAAAAAAAAACTTGATTAAAAAATGGACAGAGGGCTTGAATAGACAGTTCTCCAAAGATATACAAATAGTCCATAAACACATGAAAAGAGTCTCAGCATAACTAATTACACTTGAAAATGCAAACCAAACCCACAACGAGCTACCACTTTCCACCCATGAAGAAGGCTGTTATAAAGCAACAACAACAACAAAAGTAACAAGTGTTGGCAGGCTAGACGTGGAGGAATTGGAATCCTTGTGAACTGCTGGTGGGAATGTAAAAACAGTGCAGCCGCTGTGGAATATAGCGCGGCAGTTGCTTAAAATAATATTGATCCAACAATTCCACTTCTGGGTACATACCCCAAAGAACTGGGAGCAGGAACTGGACCGGATATTGTATGCCATTGTCCACGGCAGCATCATCCACCATAGCCAAAAGGCGGAAGCAACTCAAGTGTCCATCAACAAATGAATGGATGTGCTTGACACTAAGAGAATCGTTAAGATGGCAAATTTTATGTGTCGTTTGCCACAATTAAAAGAACAAAAAGCCTACAGACTAGTACTTTTCACATTTTAGAAGGTATCAGAATCACTTAGAGGGCAAAATTACTAGTGACTCCATCCCCAGAGTTTCAGATTTAGCAAATCTGTGACGGAGCCCCCAAATCTGCATTTCTTTCTTAAAAAAGAAATTTAATGTTTATTTATTTTTGAGAGAGAGAGAGAGAGAGACAGAGTGCAAGCAGGAGAGGGGCAGAGGGAGACAGAGACACAGAATGCGAAGCAGGCTCCAGGCTCCGAGCTGTCAGCAGAGTCCGCCCCACAAAGAGGGGGTGAAGGGGAATCATGACCTGAGGCGAAGTCTGATTTTAGGCACCCCTAAAATCTGCATTTCTAACAAGTTGCTGGGCAGGGCCAATACTACAGGTCTAGGGATGACACTGAGAAGCACTGCTGTAGGCCAAAACCGGCCCTTTCAACATAAAAATCAGTGATTTGCTTTATTATTTCCATGGCCGTCTCTTTTTATTTTCAGCTAAAGGAGAACTTCGGGAATGAAAACTCTGGCCTCAGGTAAAAAGCACTGGTCTTGGGAGTCAGAAGTTCTGGATTCTACCATGTACCAAATAGGTATGATACGTATGATACGTAGGATAATTTTTTCTACTTTTTGAGACTAAACTTTCCTTGCCTGTATTTTGGTGTTGGTATCGTCAGTTCATATACTAAATTAATAATAAAAATTAATTTGGGGGGTTCTGGTTAGTTCATTTTACTTAGTCATAAAATCTTAGAATGAAGTTTCGAGTTTCTAGGGCCCACAATTATATAAGCTTTTTGATAACAAATATGTTCCTAGAAGGCCTCTCATCTAAGAAGCTCAGAACTCAAGTAGGTGGTATGCTTTATGCAGTAAAAATGACACATCTAAGATTATTTGCATGAAATCATCTCCAGACAGACCATGAACATTTAATTTTTTTTTTAATTTTTTTTTTTTTTGAGAGAGAGACACAGAGTGTGAGCACGGGAGGGGCAGAGAGAGAGGGAGACACAGAATCCCAAGCAGGCTCCAGGCTCTGAGCTGTCAGCACAGAGCTCGACGCGGGGCTCGAACTCACAAACTGTGAGATCATGACCTGAGCCTAAGTCGGAGGCTTAACTGACTGGACCACCCAGGTGCCCCCAGACCATGAACATTTAAAAAAGAACATTCTTCATAAAAGTGACTTCAAATTAATAAGTTCCTTTTAAAGAATATTTTTTTTCAGTACCTTCTGCAAAACTCAGGACTTACCCATTTCATAATTGGAGCCCAGAAAAAAACTGTTTTGGGACCTGGAAAAAAAAGAAAAGAAAAATTTAGAAATAACCCAACTATTTTATACATGACTTAAATTTTTTTTTTAAATATTTATTATTTATTTTTGAGAGAGAGAGAGTGCATGTGCATGAGTGGGGGAGGGGGGGGAGAGAGACAGGGGTTAAGAGGACTTGAAGCCGGCTCCACTCCGACAGCAGCGTGCCAGATGGTGGGGCTCGAACTCGTGAACTACTGTGAGATCGTGACCTGATCCAAAGTCGGCCGACTGAGCCACCCAGGTGCCCCTGGTCCTTAATCACCTTTCATCCCTCTCAAACGAATTCATTGTGCTTATAGTAAAATTCATTAATTCAACGTGATTTTAATACCAAGAGATTTATAAATCTATCACAGTGTCCTTTAAATATACGACTGTAGTTAGTGGTAGATCTATTTACTTGTAAAAATTATGACCTCCTTGAAGCTAGTGGCTAAATAGTATTCATACTTGTATCCCTACCACCTAGTGGCTGTTGAATAAAGAGCCAGCACAACTGGAAACAGTTTATATTAACCAGAGTTTAGACTTTAACTTTGATAAATACGGGTATATGTAATACACGTGCCTATATGCAAACAACTGAAAAATTCATTAAAATCAGAAGTTGTTTTTATCATTCCGACACTTGCATACTGATAAGCCTGGCTTATCCTTTGAAGAGTTTTTAAAGTAAGTTTGCTGATCTTCTAGACTATTTACATCTAGTCCTAAAATCTTTCCACAATCGAAGTCTCATTTTCTCAATCTTCAAAGGACCCGGATGCTAACTTTAGACCAACGATTCTTCAAATTCTAGAAGTACATGGCTCAGAGTCTGTCTTTCCTCGTGGGCCAAAATGATTATAATGCTAAACTGCATTTTCTCACCTTCGTGTGACAGCTAGTCATTTTCATGTTTTCCTATGTACTTTCAGCTTTTCCATATTTTTAAAAATGTATTTATTTTGAGAGAGAGAGAGAGCAGGTGTGAGCAGGGGAGGGGCAGAGAGAGAGAGGGAGGGAATTAGAGAAATCCAAGCAGGCTCTGTGCTGTCAGCGCATAGCCCGACACAGGGTTCACTTCCATGAATGAGATCATGAGCTGAGCTGAAATCAAGAGTGGGTGGCTAGGCGCGGTGCTGACAGCTCGGAGCCTGGAGCCAGCTTCGCATTCTGTGTCTCCCTCTCTCTCTCTCCCTCTCTGGCTCACGCTCTTTCTCTCAAAAATAAATAAACGTTAAAAAAAAAAAAAAAGAGTCAGTCGCTTAACTGACTGAGCCACCCAGGCACCCCTCAAGTTTTCCATAATTTAAATTGTACTGCCAATCTGGACACAGTGCTGAAACGGCTGTTGGGAGAATTAAAACTATTTATTGAGGAGTTCTAAACTTTGCTGTTCTTTTTTTTTTTAATGGTTATTTATTTAATTTATTTATTTTTAAGAGAGAGAGGGTGTGAGTGAGCGGGGGCAGGGGCAGAGAGAGAGGGAGAGGGAGTTCTAAATGTTGACGTTCTTGTAACTGGCTGAAAATCTCTATATATTCGATTTCTGGGTTACTGTACTTATCTTTTATCCGGTTCCCTCAGCTTCGTACTGTTCTGATCGCAACTCCCATTACCCCTAGAACTCTAGCTGCATAATGATCCTCTCCTCTGTATCTTGAACAAGAATTGGAAACAATTTTCTTTTGATGTTGGGATTTTAAAATAAATTTAAAGGAACTAAGGAAATAGAAAAGAAAACGTGAAGGCACAGAGTTTAAGAATATAAATTTCCAGTCCTGACTTAATTACATTTTAGCTCAGGTCACTGGTTCTCCACCAGGGGTGATTCTGTCCCCCCAGGGGGGACATTTGCAATGTCCCAGGACATTTTTAGTTGTCACAACTGTCGTGGTGGTGATACTGCTGCTACTGATACCTGCTGGGTAGAGGCCAGGCAGGCTGTTAAATGTCCTCCAACAAACAGGACAGTCTCCCACAACACATAATCAGCTAGCCCCCCAAATGTCGATAGAACAAGCTAGGCAAACACACAACTAGTTTCATGCTGTTTACTGGCTCTAAACCTTAGCTTATGCTTCCACTAGCCCCATATTCGGCCTTGTCTTCATCTGGCTAACTCCTAACGTCGTTCAAAAACTTACAGACTGCACCTCAAGGAAGCCCTCTTTAACATCTCCAGGTTATACTAAGCGGCCCGTATACTGCTCTATCGTTTTCTGCACTGAACAATTAAAATGATCTGTTTATGCATCTGTCACTTTCACAAGACAGGGTGAAGGCAAGGCTTATTTCTTGGTTTTCCTTAACGAATAGTCTTTGTGAGCAGAACTGAATGGGATTAACCATATCCGGGACAGGTGTCAATCAAACATACTCAAACTTTCGGTCTGATCCTAGCCGCTTCATCCTCAAGGGCAGAATCTGCTATTTACTCATCCCCAGGGACATCAAGTTCCATTACATCAGGGCTGTACCAGATCTTCACTCACTAGTTACTCTGCTCTTAGACCATCACACTCCTCTATCTGGCTCCTGAAAGTTCTTCCCGTAAGTCTGATGGCATAATGTACTGATCCTATAAGTCAGTCTTTTCAAACTCTCTAGTTATTTTATTTAGTGTGAGCGTCTGAGATTCCCATCAGAGCACACTGGGTTTATTTTTGTCACATACAAAGTCTCTAAGTCATATGCAATATCAATCACTATGTTGATTTTTTATTCCCTGCATGAAGCTTGCCTTCAGCACACAAGTGTAAGTCAGCACAATGTTTTGGTCTCTGGCTTTGAACTTCTCAGCCAACTCCTTCTTCCTTCTATTTCCAAACTGATGCTTCCTCCTCTGCCACCTTAAAAACTGTTTCCTGAATAACGCCTCTAGGTTCTGGTTTCTTTATGAGCTTAAATATTTGATCCTTCAGAGTTAACAAACAGTCAGGCTTTTCAGTGTTTGCTTGGTAACTAATTTACTCAACTGCCCCAAGCTGGATGAGAATTTTATCCTATCCTTTACAACCAAACCAAACAAAAAAAACTTCAAACATGAAACTGTGGCTGCTACAACCTAGACCAAGAGAGGTACGACTATTTTAGGGAATACTTTTAAAATACAAAACAAGCCCTCCATTATTTTCACAACTGCTAAGCACTGAATTAAAAAATATCACTGGCAAATAGGTATTATAAGACATTCTAAACTTCTCATATTTCCGAGATATCAGAGGATGCGGCCAGGTGACACAAAGAATCAGAGTTGGATATCTACAAATGCAAACAGATAGTGTTTTCTTCGTTAAGAAAAGCAAAATAGGGGCTTAACAAAACCTGTGACCATAAAATGGACGAACGAAACGTCTTAAAGAAAACTTATTTCAGTTCGCTTTTCCATTTTATCTTAGCTAATCATTTTGTACCTTATGAGTAAATAAGTAAATTTAGACACGTATGAATTCAGGTACCAGAGGCTGTCTTCCTGAAAACCACAATCGACAGTGGAAATGGTAATGAGGAAACATCCCTACTCACTCCAACATTTGTAAAACACCAAGTTTTGACAAAACAAAGCATTTGGAAATAGGTATCAAACAGTGAGAACACGTCATATTGTCTTTCTAAACATGGTCTTTCTATATGATGACACAGCTATTCCTTTTAAAAATATATATATAACAAGACTTCCTTCAGTCAACCATTTTTCTTAACGTTTGATTTATTCTTTTCTTTTAAATTTTTTTTAACGTTTATTCATTTTTGAGACAGAGAGAGACAGAGCATGAATGGGGGAGGGGCAGAGAGAGAGGGAGACACAGAATCGGAAGCAGGCTCCAGGCTCTGAGCCATCAGCCCAGAGCCCGACGCGGGGCTCGAACTCACGGACCGCGAGATTGTGACCTGGCTGAAGTCGGAGGCTTAACCGACTGAGCCACCCAGGCGCCCCACTCACTCTCTCTTTCAAAATAAATAAGTAGATACACAAATATTTTTTTTAAATGAGATAATTATATAATTATGATACCTGCAGGGATATAACACCTTAAAACCAAGACAATCAGAAATATAAACAGAGTATCTAGCTAACATTCATTACAATGAATGAAAAATTTGAATAGGTAGAAAATTTGAACTGCTGAAAATATCCTGAATAAAAATCACCTCTTATGAAATTTAATTTGGAGTCCAAGATGAGGGAAATGTGTCCCCACCAAATATAAGTGTACATTCTTTTTGACAAAGGATTAACTAATAAGTAATACAATTAAGTAACAATTTAAGTAGAAGTTTACTGGTTGGAAATTAAAAAAGGCCTCAAATGCTGACAACTTGGAAATATTAAGCATTAAAAAAAACCCATATACATTTTATATTTAAAACTATGACTATTTGCAAGTACAACAAAGAAATACAGAGAATAATGGTCATTTTCTCTTTGAGAGTATGGGTTTGTCTCATTTTATTTTTTTAAAGTTTACCTATTTATTTATTTTCAGAGAGAGTGTGAGTGAGTGAGCACGAGTGGGGCGGGCAGAGAGAGCTAGCGAGAGAGAGAATCCCAAGCAGCCTCTGCATTGTCAGCGCAGAGCTCGATGAGGCACTCGAACCTACGAAGCTGTGAGATCATGACCTGAACTGAAACCAAGAGTCAGATGCTCCTGGCCTTATCTCATTTTTTTTTTAAATTTTTTTTTTCAACGTTTTTTATTTATTTTTTGGACAGAGAGAGACAGAGCATGAACGGGGGAGGGGCAGAGAGAGAGGGAGACACAGAATCGGAAACAGGCTCCAGGCTCCGAGCCATCAGCCCAGAGCCCGACGCGGGGCTCGAACTCACGGACCGCGAGATCGTGACCTGGCTGAAGTCGGACGCTCAACTGACTGCGCCACCCAGGCGCCCCGGCCTTATCTCATTTTAAAAGTGAAATCGATTTTTTTTAAGGTTCAAACTTTCACAGAGGAATTTGAGAAATTCTGCAAGGGAATAGCATAACCAAATATGTGAGACATACATTTTCAGAATCAGCAAAATTAAAAGGCAACCGACAAAATGGGGGAAGATATTTGCAAATGACATATCAGATAAAGGGTTAGTATCCAAAATCCAAATCCAAACTTATCAAACTCAACACCCAAAAGACAAATAATCCAGTGAAGAAATGGACAAAAGTCATGAATAGACACTTCTCCAAAGAAGACATCAGATGGCTAACAGACACATGAGAAAATGTTCAACCATCACTCATCATCAGGGAAATACAAATCAAAACCACAATGAGATACCACCTCACACCTGTCAGAATGGCTAACATTAACAACTCAAGCAACAGATAGATGTTGGCAAGGATGCAGAGAAAGAGGATCTCTTTTGCACTGCTGGTGGGAATGCAAACTGGTGTGGCCACTCTGGAAGACAGTATGGAGGTTCCTCAAAAAATTAAAAACAGAACTACCCTATGGCCCAGGAATTGCACTACTAGGTATTTATCCAAGGGATATAGGTGTGCTGTTTCAAAGGGACACATGCACCGCAATGTTTATAGCAGCACTATTGACAACAGCCAAAATATGGAAAGAGCCCATATGTCCATCGATGGATGAATGGATAAAGAAGATGTGGTATATCCACACAATGGAGTATTCCTCAGCAATCAAAAAGAATGAAATCTTGCTATTTGCAACTACATGAATGGAACTAGAGGGTATCATGCTCAGCTAAGCAAAATTAGTTAGAGAAAGTCAAATATATGACTTCACTCATATGAGAAACTTAAGATACAAAACAGATGAACACAAGGGAAGGGAAGCAAAAATAATATAACAACAAGGAGGGGGACAAAACATAAGAGACTCTTAAATACAGAGAACAAACAGGGTTGCTTGGAGGGGTTGTGGGGGGGATGGGCTAAATGGGTAAGGGGCATTAGGGAGGACATTTGTTGGGGTGAGTACTGGGTGTTAATATATAGGGGATGAATCACTGGAATCTACTCCTGAAATCATTAAAGCACTATATGCTCACTAACTTGAATGTAAATTTAAAAAAATGAATTAAGAAAAATAAAAATAAAAAATAAAAAAAGAGACATATATTTTCTTTTTTTTTTTTTTTAATTTTTTTTTCAACGTTTATTTACCTTTGGGACAGAGAGAGACAGAGCACGAACGGGGGAGGGGCAGAGAGAGAGGGAGACACAGAATCAGAAACAGGCTCCAGGCTCTGAGCCATCAGCCCAGAGCCCGACGCGGGGCTCGAACTCACGGACCGCGAGATCGTGACCTGGCCGAAGTCGGACACTCAACCGACTGCGCCACCCAGGCGCCCCAAGAGACATATATTTTCAAACAAATTAATAAATCTAGTTGTCTTGATAAATTTTGATGAACCTGTTAATAAACTAATAACATAAATTTACTTCCTAATTTCCTTATCTGAGAGGAATTACTGTTAATGAAATATTATATAAACTCTACCCAGAAAGTGTGTCATTTATTTTATGTATAATTCTCCCTAGGAAAACCTTCCTTCTTGGGATAAATAACTTTACACACATGCAAAGATACACAGATACAAATATTGAATTGAGATGCTCTCTATGTCCCAATGTGAAAAATAAAGGTTCTTATTCAATGTTTTCACTACCTTTTCCTGTCCCTTTCACACCATTTCTCTATGGTTTGCTGCTTTGCAACATTCCTCAACATTCTTCTAAGTTCCTTATATTAAGCAAATTTGCCCTCATGTGACCAACTACTTACAAATCCTTAGAATTTGTAAAGGTTACTCTTTGACACAGATATGTACTATCAAAAATTGCTCATTTTATTTGTATTAAAGCTAGCTCTGATTTCACACTAAGAAGGTGACTGGGCCACCATTTTAGATCCATATAAACTTTATATCTTCTTTAAGGCCTTGGCAACAGCCATCACTCAAATAGCCCACAGAGTATAAAGGGTATATAATAATTTTTACAATGGCGATTGCAAAGACATCCAGATGGCTAACAGACACATGAAAAGATGCTCAACGTCACTCATCATCAGGGAAATGCAAATCAAAACCACAATGAGATACCCCCTCACACCTGTCAGAACAGCTAAAATTAACAACACAAGAAACAACAGGTGTTGGGAGAGGATGCGGAGAAAGGGGAACGCTTTTACACGGTTTGGGGGAATGCAAACCGTGCAGTCACTCTGGAAAACAGTATGGAGAGTCTTCAAGAAACTAAAAATAGAACTACCCTATGATCCAGCAATTGTACTGTTAAAGATTTGCCCAAAGGATACAAAAATGCAGATTTGAAGGGGGTACACGCATCCCAATGTTTATAGCAGCATTATCAACAATACCAAACTAGGCAGAGAGCCCTAATGTTCATCGACTGATGGATAAAGAAAATGTGGTGTATATATATATATATATACATATATACATACACATAAACACATATACACACACACACAATACAACTTGGCCATCAAAAATAATGAAATCTTGCCATTTGCAATGACATGAATGGAGCTAGAATGTATTATGCTAAGCAAAATAAGTCAGTCAGAAAAAGGACAAATACCATATGATTTCACTCATGTGGAATTTAAGAGACAAAACAGATGAACATATGGGAAGGGAGGGAAAAAGAACAGAGGGAAACAAACCACAAGAGACTCTTAACCATAAGGGAACGAACTGAGGGTTGATGGAGGGAGATGGGTGGGAGATGGGCTAGATGGGTGATGGGTACTAAGAAGGGTACTTGTGATGAGCTCTGGGTGTTGCATGCAAGTGATAAATCATTGAATTCTATTCCTGAAATCAATATTGTTGCACTGTATGTTAACTAAAATTAAAAAAAAGAAAAAAAGAAAAATACTTTCTCTTTCTAAAAAAAAGAAAAAAAGAAAAATATAAAGTAAAATAAAAATAAAATAAAATAAAATAAAAATAAAATAAAATAAAATAAAATAAAATGAAATAAAATACTGATTGAAAACAGGGTGCAAGTGCCAAAGTAAAATAACAGGTGAAAAAAACTAGCTAAAATAGTTAACATGTATTTTAGGGTTAATATATTTTAAGTTTACATTATTTGTTCAGTTGCAAAGAAATCAATGACTTTTAGATTTAAAAAGATAGTTGAAATCATCTAGTTCAGGCACTCCTCTTATAAATCAGGTCAATGAAGCCCGGAGACATAAAATTAGCTGTGTAAAGTACACAGCACAGCAAGGATTAAAAACCTCTCTAAATCCTAATTTAACAATAATTACACAGTTTTCCCCAATGAAATCTGAGTTTCTTGAAAGCTCTGAAACGAAGGAATGCTCCAGTAAAAATACCAAATTGTAGATTATTACAGCTAAGAAGGACCAGAAAGAAAATCCAAGCCACTTTATTTTATTCGTTTTACGTTTACTTATTCTGAGCACGTGCGTGCGTTAGCAGGGGAAAGGCAGAGTGGGGGGGGGGGGGGGAAGAGAGAGAATCCAAAGCAGGCTCCATGCTGTCAGTGCAGAGCCTGACGTGGGGCTTGATCTCATGAACCTCGAAATCATGACCTGAGCTGAAATCGAGTCAGATGCTTAACTAACTGAGCCACCCAGGCGCCCCCAAGCTCCCTTATTTTAATAGGTGAAAAAGAAAAGGCATTTAGATGTCACGTGATTTGTCTTATACGCTGGTAGCTCCAGAGAGAGCAGGGAGCAGAACTGGTCCACTTCTTTCTCCTATGTCATACCGTGCCTTGAACATTCTCATACCCTCTTATAACCAAAATTAATATTCTCACATGACTTGGAGGAATCAAAGTATTTCTAGCTTTCCTCAGGGCTTGCTTCTCCTTTGATCTCTCTGTTGAATCAAACTAGGTAAGGCGTAAATAGTCTTGCTTTCGTTAAAATCAGGTGTGTGGACAAAAGTTGTGTTAAAGTGTCAAACGAACGACTACAGCAAGGATTGTTTTCCTTTCATGATTTCTCCTGAGAATATAAAATCTCTGTGGGTAGGGTTTTTTATTTTATTCACTAACATACCCCAAGTGCCACAGCAGTGCCTAATGTACAGCAGGCCCTCAATAAATACTGAAACATTCAACTTACTTGGTAGCTACTGGTTTAAAGATATCCTACTCTTCGTCAATATCTTACAGTTGTATTTGAAATCCCAACTTGCCATTTTGGTTCTCATTCTTTAATTTTAAGGGTAACAGAGATTATTACTGTAAAAAATAATATATACATCCACATATTTAATGTGTATATAAACATAATATATATTAGATATATATTTAAGAATATAACTATATATTATATATAATACAAATACACACAATATCATCTAGATATCTAAATATCTATCCTAGACTGGCATTAATATTCTTCAGATAACTGTAGCAAGAAAATAAATTGTTCTAACAGAAATGCTAAAAAAATTGTTGATTCATTACTTTGTGGGCATCTACACTATTTATTTGATTCACGTTTGGCTTTATTTACATGTAATAATACATACTCTGAACTAAGTTGTATTAAACTATCAAGTATAACACCACTTCTCTTAGGGGCGCCTGGGTGGCTCAGTTGGTTAAGCATCTGACTCTTGATTTCGGCTCAGGTCATGATCTTAAGGTTGATGAGATCGAGCCCCATGCCGGGCCCTAGGGTGACAGTGAGGAGCCTGCTTGGGATTCTCTCTCTTCCTATCTCTCTCTCTCTCTCTGCCCCTCCCTGACTCGTGTGCTCTCTCTGTCAAAATAAAGAAATGCACTTACACAAATTAAAATAACATTTCCTTTAATACCGAATTTTTAATTTTTATGATAAAGATAGTCCCTTATGGATACTGCTAACATGGGTTCGTTGTTTAGTATGTTTTTATTTTAAAACGTATTTAGGTCTCTAAGATAAAAAGGAAAAAGGAAGTCTCTTACCTGGGAAAAATACAAATATTATTGTTACTAAGATGTTACAGTCACTTTCCCTGTGAGACTTCACGGGGAGAATATCATGGAATGCAGAGCACGATATCTGCAGCTGCAGCACACTAGGCATTGCAACAGATTTCACACAACTATTTTTTCAAAAGTTCTTCCACTTAAGCCAAAATGTAACTCAAGAAAAGCAAAGAAAGCTACGGGGAGATACACAAAATGATAACGGTTCAAATACCTGTTTTATGGGCTGACTTTGTTGGAGCATAGTTTTTATTTTTATTATTTATTACTATTTTATTTTTCCCAAGTTTTACCGAGATATAATTGGCACATAGCGTTGTATTAGTTTAAGATGTACAACATAACGTTTATACTGCAAATTACTACACAGTAAGCTTAGTTGACATCCATTGCCTCACTTAGCTACGATTTTTTTCTTGTCGGAAGAATTTTTTTTTCTTTTTTTCAACGTTTTTTTAAAATTTATTTTTGGGACAGAGAGAGACAGAGCATGAACGGGGGAGGGGCAGAGAGAGAGGGAGACACAGAATCGGAAACAGGCGCCAGGCTCTGAGCCATCAGCCCAGAGCCCGACGCGGGGCTCGAACTCCCGGACCGCGAGATCGTGACCTGGCCGAAGTCAGACGCTTAACCGACTGCGCCACCCAGGCGCCCCAAGTCGGAAGAATTTTTAAGATCTATTCTCTTAGCAGCTTTCAAATATATAACACAGTATTGTTAACTATAGTCACCTGTTGTAGATTATCTCCCCAAAACGTATTTATTTTATAACTGGGAGTTTGTACCTTTAGACTACCTTTTAGGATAATTTTTGGGTTCTTTAGGGCTGTGGTCTCCTAACTACTTTCAAACATATGTCCCTATCATTAAAAAACAAAATTTTTTGAGCACACATCCCTTACATATAGATTGTATGTATTTATGAGAATATATGTAACTTACATACATGCATATATGCACGTATGTTGACTCCACAGAGCTCAGTTGTCTTCTATGCGTAACTATATATATCTATACTGACATATTTTTATATATGATGTGTGGAGAATAGAAATTTTAAAAGGATGAAATAATAGAAAGCTTTAATAGAAGCTGTATTGTTTTCTTCTACATTCCAATGTTTCATTTTGTACATACCTTGGGACAATTCATCTCATTTTGGAACTCATAAATACAAACGACACTCCTTCACTAATAATGGTTTTTTTTCCCCCTCAGCTAAGCTTTTTAAGTAAACATGGGGCAGCATGATTTCAAGGTTATTTCTCTGACAAATACCTGGAGTAGGGCTATGCAGCTGGCTGGTGTAGAGTCACATACTTTCATAGTCAGGAGGTGGTGGCAAAGAGGGAAATACCTTATGAGAACTGACCTTGCTAAAACACACATTTGGTTAGAACTCTATTCTTACTCTATGGAGGTAGATCACATTGTGCCAGGAAGAACATATAAGAAAGAGAATGATGAAGGCCGCAGGTCTAACTATACTATATATCATTGCGATATAATGATATATAATACATACGACAATATTGTCACTCTAATATAAATCTATATAAAGACATGTTCTTGTTACTATCTGGACTCTGTGCCAGTGATAAAATTAAATTTCAAAACGTTAGAATCCACAACGTATGCTATCCAACTGTTAATATCCTAGCCTTGCATATCACTGTAAAAACCTCCAGTGTGTGACTTTAGTCTTAACATTTAAATGAGGATTCGATAACACGCTATTATGCAAAACAGCACACACAAAAAACGTGAATATTCACTCTGATAATTCTTGGAGCAGTAATCAAAGTTGCCTCAGATTTTACTCAGTACTAACGAATCAAGAGTTCTATTTTTCATGCTTCTCCATTTCTACATTTGTGTGCCTACAACTTTTTAATCACCAATGATTTTGCAGTGATAGGTATTCTTTTTTTTTAATACAATGTTTATTTTTGAGGGGGGGGGGCAGGGGCAGACAGAATCCGAAGCAGGCTCCAGGCTCTGAGCTGCCAACACAGAGCCCAACACAGAGCTGGATGGAACTCATGGACCTGGAGATCATGACCTGAGCTGAAGTTTGGACACTTAACGGACTGAGCCACCCAAGCGCCCAACAGAGGTACATATTCTTATTGCATGTATTGGTTAAAAGCTTAGATGGGAGAGAACTAACACTTGTTGAGAGTCTAAATGTAAACATTTTGCTAAACGTTTTATAGCCATTATATCATTTAATTTTCACAACAATCCTTAAATGAGAATTATCATCTCCATTTTATAGATCAGAAAAATAAGGCTTCGGGGCTTTAAGGTCAAGGTCACACGGCCAAGCTTTAAACCTACCTGTGTCTGGCTTCAGAGCCTATTCTCCTTCCCTCACACTGAAAAAGAGGTGACAGTAACTGAACTAATCCAAGAATATCAACATGAGATGCACAGTCTACAAATGAAAAGGTAATGTCTCCTGATTCTGAAAGATGACTGAAGTATTTTAAGCGGTAATTATAAGTGTGCTAAAGCCAAGGCCCTGGAAAAGATCACTATAAAACTGCCTTCCACTGTATTAGATTGCTCCTCCTCTACCCTGCCCTTATCCTACAGCCCAAATACAAAGCTTAAGAGAGTCCGAGTTGACGCCATAGAATTCAGTTGACTTTGAAGCCTGGATTACTACAGAAGCATTGCCCAACCCTCCCACCCGAAAACCTTTGTCACAAAACACAGCACAATTCCAAAAAAATTGAGTATTAAAAAAACTAAAAGGCAAATAAGCTAAATAAACTTCTCAAAGAATTCTCCTTAAGCTCTCCTTAAAGATCAATGTTATAACGGGTATCATTACTGCAGTAAATCATATACTAACGCATATTTACTTCATACTTCAGTATACTAAAGTACACTAACATTATTATACTATTCATTCCATTACCCAACTGGAAATCAGAGCCAGTAAACATCTCAGACTCCAGAGACAGGCTTCCTAGTTCAAATACGAGGGGAAAAGACAACTTTCCTAATGATACCAACTGCTGAGAGATATTTAACTATGAAGGAAAAAAGGATCACTTTTGGGTTGCACTCAATTTATGACACATTTTCTCATTTGCTAAATCTTAGGCTTGAAAGAGACCTCAGCATCTCCAGTTTTAGTTCCCAGTCAAGTATTATTATTACTGCCCACTTTACAGAAGAGGTAACAAAATTCCAGATCTTCAAGAGTTGGAAGGATTAGCATCTTTCAGTTTCTTAAAGAATTCTTTGTTTACAACCACAGGAACACTTTTTTTTTCCAACAGGACAAGTGAGAGCCAACATGTGCGAGGCATTTATGAAGAATGAAACACATATGTTATCGTTAATTCTTACACTGAGCAGATTTTACAGAAATTAAAATATCTAGGATTTCGCCCAAGGTCACACCTACAGGAAGAGGCACAGCAGACTTAAATCCGGGAATGTGCACACGAAAAAGTCTAGGGAGAGCTTGCTCAGTCATTTCACGTGTAAGGACAGACTTAAACAAACTGAACCTATGCGACGTGGTAGGACACCGACTCTGAAACCCGGGTAACGCATCTGCAGGCCTCTGCCGGCGGGAGCTGAAGGAAGTGTGACCTTTACTCCAAACCCTTCAGTGCGACAAGCCGGCTCTGCTCCGCGTGGGTCAATCTACCGCTACTCTTGGAGGGAAAGAGGAGTGAATGAGAATTTCGTGGGGGCCCACACCGATTCGTGGCTGCGGAAATGGAGAAGGATAAAATCCAGAGGCCCGGTCCGGGTTTGGGACGCGCCTAAGGGATGGGGTGCAAGAAAGGTCGCGAAGGGCGCTGACTCGAAAATCACAGACTCAGGAAAGACGTGGACGGAGAGAAAGCAAAAAGCAAGGAGGATGGAAAAGTGAGACCGATTCTCTCGAAGGGAAGAGATTGGGGGCTGTGGGTGATGCCTCCAGCGGCAGGGTGTCCGTGGCCTCTAAAGGTCTATTTTCGAGGAAGAAGGAGGGAAGGTCTCGGAGAGAGCTATTCTGGATCTATTACCTGCTGGGTGGTTGTAAATCGGCCTCAATTTCTCCGGCAGCATGAGCTCCACTTTATCGAGGACCCGGTGGTAGGTGGCCCGAAGGCCCCGGACGCCAGCGGCTGACATCTCTGCGGACGAGTGGTCGTGGGCGGCCGAGTGGGGCAGTGGCCGCGTGCTCCTCCCTGGATGACAACGAAGGGCACTCGTCACTTTCTCCTGCCACAGCTCCTCCCGTCCTCCTCTCCCCTAGCGTGCCCTTCCCGCAGCTCCGCCTGCCCCGCTGCGAACCGCCGGGTGGCCAGGGCGCAGAAAAGACCAAGGGGGCGGAGGCTTTGCGACGGCCCGCCCCGGGTCCGCCTACCTTCCCCCCGGGCGCGGGAAGGAGGAGGAGTCATGGCAACAGGTGCCAGAAGGACTGCCTCACCCAACCAACCCAGCGCCCTGGCGGCAGCGCGCTTGCGCAAGCCGAGCTGCCCACTGTGATTGGCCTGCCCCACGGTGCGGGCGGGGCCCAGCGCGAACCTCTAATTTCTCCTTCCTGCCCTCGAGGCCATGTTGGAGAAGGGAAAGTGAAGCTGCACCGGCTCTAGTCCCCTTTCACTCTGATTAAGAAGGCCCGTAGTTAAAATGGGCTTTTTGGGCCTTCAGTGCCCCGACTAAAGATGACGCCGCACAATGCTCTTGCTTCGTTTGGAATGAGACTCGTGACTGAGACCCTTCACATCTCATCTTCTTCTCTCTCAATTCCTCACTTTTCCATAAGAGTCAAGGATTTGGCTGCAGGGTCCCGAACCCACTTTTCTAGGGTGAGGGCAGCCGTGGCGCACACGGGCCTCAGTCCCGGGGGTGGTCGTCATCTCGCGAGAAAGGCTTGGAGGGGAGGGTGTTGAGAACGAGGAGAGGGAGGAGTCGCGGCCGCCTCCGCCTCCTCCTGTTGGAGGGGGGCCGAGGGAGGGGACTGTTGCTGATCTCTGGATGTTCTGGGTAGTCTGAGGAGGAGAGTATGAGGCGAGCTCCGGCCCGGGCGCGGCCGGGCTTCGGGGGCGAGGGCGCCGCCGCCATCTAACTCGCTGCGCTCGCGAGGCCCGGCGCGCGGATGGTGCTGGTGCGGCTCGGGTGTTGATCCGCGTGTCCCCTCCCCCTCCTCCCCTCCCCCACGCGGTGGTCTCCCCTCCTACCCCGGCCCGGCAGAGCCATGTCTCGGGGTGGCTCCTGCCCACACCTGTTGTGGGACGTGAGGAAAAGGTCCCTCGGGCTGGAGGACCCGTCCCGGCTGCGGAGCCGCTACCTGGGTGAGCGGGGGCCCGGGGGCGGAGGCGCTGAGGTCGCCGCCCAGAGGTGGGGGAGGGGGCCGCGCCGCCGGGGCTGTTGGAGGTGGGACAGCGCCTCGGCAGGGGCGCCCCGGAGACTCTGGGGTGCTGGGTGGACGTTGGCCGACGGACCCCTTGCCGGTGTCCTCCCACGGCCAAGTCCCCCTTTGCATGCTGCCAGCCGCCGCCCTTGTTGGGTTTGCCTCGGGGGGCTTAATGGGGGGGGGGCAGACGGCACTGGCCCGGAAAGGTGTTGGGGGTCGCTTGTGGAGTGGGATTGGGGAGAAGACTTGCCGAACCTCCCGGAGCTGCTTCGTTTCGAGCCAAAGTTGGCGCTTGTGCTCTTCCCCAGCGCTCTCCCCGCTCCGCCGAAGGACTAAGTTTTTGTTGACAGCCCCCTCCCTTCCAGTCCTCGGAGGGTTTGGGTGTCGGCGGTGACCACCTTCGGGGACTTCACGCTCCAGACGGACTCCGCGTAAACTGTCCTGCGGCTCGGAGCCAAAACCTAAAAGTGATAGCTGAGCTCTCCCCACCCCCGCGCGCTTTCCCTGTTCCACTGTGTGCTGTTCAGTTCGTTTTGACCGCTTTAAGGAGGTGTAGGGTTTCACGTTCCTATTCCCACCCCTGTAAAACACACTTGGCATTTACTGTTTCTTAGTTAAGCTTTCTAAAAACAACCTTCAATACTTGAGGGAACAGCATGCCGCTTTTTTTCGTTTTGGATACAGTGGTTTTGTGAGGATTCTGGGTCAAGCCGAGCTAGCTGAAAAAGTCCAGTAAGGTGGACGTATTTCTAGGAAGGGGCTTTTTTCTTCTGCAGTCTTGCAGCACGTGTTAGTCTTTTTTATTTTTATTTGAAGATAAGACATCATCTAAAACTTTTTTTCTTTCCGGTTTTGTCACTTTTTGCCAGGCAAGTACTCGGTGATGGCATTTGGTGTTACCTTCAAATCATTATCTTTTGGAAAATGAAATCTTACACCTAACGGTTCTGGTTTGTAAATTATTTGAGAGCACTGAGCAAGCTTTTTTTTTTTTCCTATTCTTGTTATTTAGTGTTTCAAGTGACATCTGAGTACATTCTTGTACAGACTTAATAAAAATGAAGCAGAAATTCCTGATTCCTTCCCATTCCAGGTACACACACACACACACACACACACACACACACACACTCTCACACTCTTAGAGGTGACAGTTATCTGTTTCTTGAATATTCCTGCGGACTTTTTTCTTTGCATTTTTGCAAGCGCATATGTACATATGGAAATGCTGTAGTTTTGTGTGGTGTGTGTGTGTGTGTGTGTGTGTGTGTGTGTGTGTGTGTGTGTTTGAATCCTGCATATATGGTGTCATCTTGTAAACATTGTTTTGCAATTTGCTTTTTCTACACTCCCTCTTGGAGATCTTTCCAGGCAGTAAAAATAGACCTATTCAGTCTTTTAAACTATTGCATAGTATTTAACTGTATGATGGTACTGTAATCCACTCAGACCTTTCCTCTGGAAATGAACCTTGGCTGTTACAAAAGCGCCGCAGTGAATATCCTTGTACTTGCTTGTTGTGTAGGATAGGTACCTAGAGTGGTGATTGTTCTAAAATGAAACATAGTAGAGAGTGTGTTTTTTAATCATTAACCTAAAAAGATGTGCAGTATTTTAATATTTATTTGTTGAAAAAGAACTTAATTTTAGCTTGATAAAACAAACTTTAACACTGCGTTCTGCGTGAATAAATTTGTTTGGTCCTGTATTAGTTGGACTGTTTAAGTACTGATCTATATAGGTTTATGTATTCATGTTTTCTTTTGGTTCAGCTAGTTCAGCTGTATCTATGACAGTTAAAATATGAATCTATACATTTCCTTTTTCCCCTTCCTCCTGTAACTCCCTAATGGGAACAGAGTTTGCATTGGGTAGAGGGGAATTGAAAAGCAAGAATCCACGGACTTAAGTAGAAATTCCAAATCATAGATTTTCAGATATCAGTATATATATATATATATATATATATATATATATATATGCAGTTCTTTATCTTAAATAATATTTTAAATGTGATAATAACATATGCTTTATAAATAGCATATTCTTTCTTTTTTTTTTTTTTTTTTCAACGTTTATTTATTTTTGGGACAGAGAGAGACAGAGCATGAACGGGGGAGGGGCAGAGAGAGAGGGAGACACAGAATCGGAAACAGGCTCCAGGCTCTGAGCCATCAACCCAGAGCCCGACGCGGGGCTCGAACTCCCGGACCGCGAGATCGTGAGATCGTGACCTGGCTGAAGTCGGACGCCCAACCGACTGCGCCACCCAGGCGCCCCTAAATAGCATATTCTTGAACAGCATCCGTTAAATGTGGTTTTCTAAGTATTTGAAAATGACTTGTAATTTCTTGGCCTCAGTAGACCTTCTTTACACCGTTTATGTAATTCTTCTACACCCCAGTGCTAAATCTTGGCATAGCATTCAGGAAATAGTAAAATCCTCATTAGTAGTGACTGAATTAATGAGTTTCTTAAAAATAATATTTTGAGGTACTCCTACAAAGTCTTTATAAAGCCTAAGTTAAAGAATGTAGAAGGTGGGGGGGGGTACCTGGGTTAAGGTTAGGTGTCCAACTCTTGGTTTCGGCATAGGTCATTATCTTACGGTTTGTGAGCTGTGTGCTGACAGCTCGGAGCCTGCTTGGGTTCCCTCTCTCCTCTCTGCCCTCCCTCTCTCGTTTCTCTCTCTCTCTCTCTCTCTCTCTCTCTCTCTCAACTTTTTTCTTTTTGAGACTTCAAACATTTTGATTGTTTATAGTATTGTAGGTTATTATTCCAATTTATTTCCATTATTTGTATTTTTCATAATGAATTGCTGCTAAATAAATAAGTCACAGATAGAATTGACAGATTTTTCTTGGAATGTTTACATTTCAAATTATTTCACCATAGTCTGTGTTTTTCCAGGCTTTGTAGGTGATTTTAAATTTGATTAATTACTTATTTTCCTCCTACCAAAGAAAACTGCAGTTCATAAAGCATCTTTTTATATTGTGGGAATGAAGATAAATAATTTGTTATATGTTATTTAGGTGAAAAATACATATGTTCACTTAACCCCGAAATTCACAAGATTTCATCGGGATTCAGAGGCTAGGCCAGCTATTGTCATCTTTATGGGCCTGATCTAAATGTCACTGTAGGATTTATTTTTTTTAAAGAGTGATTTACAAAGTCCAGAGTCAGAAACACCTGTAGATTTAAATGTTTGTTTCTCAAGATACGGTAGTGCTTTTGGGATTCAGTGATTATTGTGATAACTTATTGGTCACAAGTTTTATATATATACACACACAGTGTTATAAAGATAAACATTGCTTATAAAAGAAGCTATCATTTCTGTACATTTCCTCTTTCTATTCATATTTCTCTCATTTTAAATGGACTTGTCCACATTTGAATTTTTACTTTCTAACCTTTCTACTTTAATTGACAAAAGAGTAAAAGAACTTTTCAAGGGAGTTGTGTGCCACAACGTATAGTATGTTTCATATAAAATGCTTAAGCTATGATTAGGCAGTGTCTTGGTCAGTTTAGGCTGCTCTGACAAAATAGCATAAACTAAGTAGCTTTATAAAACAACAGAAATTTATGTCTCACAGTGTTGGAGGCTGGAAGGCTGAGAGTAGGATGCCTACATCATGATCTCAGTCTGCTAAGGAGGGCCTGCTTCCTGATTCATATAGCATTCTTTTCATTGTAACCACACTGGGCAGAAGCAGGGTCTCTTTTAGAAGGGCACTAATCCTAATCTGATCACCTCTCCAAGATCCCACCTCCTAATGCTAATCACTTTAGGGGTTAGGATTTCAACATGGGAATTTTGAAGAGACCCAACCATTCGGACTATAGCAGGCAGCGAATGACAACTTTGTTTATTTTCAAAGGTTTATTTTTGAGAGAGAAAAAGAGAGCACAAGCAGGGGAGGGGCAGAGAGAGAGGGGGACAGAGGATCGGAAGCAGGCTCCATGCTGACAGCAGCAGGCCTGATGTGGGGCTCGAACTCAGGAACTTCAAGATCATGACCTGAGCCAAATTCAGACACTCAGCCAACTGAGCCACCCCGGTACCTTCCTATGACAACTTTATAGTGGAGTTTGAAATTTCTATTTGTGAGGGGATTAGGAAATCTGTGTTTTTGGAGTATCATCGGAGTCATATATATTGAAATGGATAATTTTTGCATTTAGATTCTTCTTTAGCATATTCTGAATACATCTGCGTTACCCAGTTCTTCATAATGTGTTGCCAAGTTACAATATGTTATATGAGTCAATAAATTCTGACTTTTGCTTCCTCGTTAGCCACTGGGGAAAGGTTAGTGGAATCTTCGTATTTTGTCTCTTTAGTTTTGAAACCTCAATGCAAATTGAAAGATGTCTGATTTTAGTGGTGAAAAATGACTGTCAAATATGACAAATACATGTAATAGAATATCCTGATGATTCCTGAAGGTAAGACCACCAAAGACATATCAATCATAGCAGCTGCAGACAGATTTGAATGGCTCTACTGTGGATTTCATTCTTCCTGGGTATAGGATGAGAATGCTTAGAAGGGATAGGAGCTGCTGGTAGCACAGTTTGTATTGTAGGCATGTTCTAGGTCAGTGTTTCTAAAATGTTTGACCATGATCCACAGTAAAAATACATTTACATGGCAACTTGTGGTATACACATGCAACTAAAATAAAAGATTCTCCAAGTGGTGGTTAGCCTTACTATTTTCTGTTCTGTATCATGCTAGAAATTGTGGTGTTGATGTGGTAGAATATTTACCGATACATCTTGGCTTGAGGTTTGCAAAACTTTACTAAATGGTTTATATTTTTAATAATTGTAATTGAGTGTCATTGATGTCAAGGTTAGGGTGGGTGGGTTTCAAGTACTTGCAGCAGATTAAAAAAAATTTTTTTAACACTGCTCATGGCTAATAAAGAATATATAAATGATGAAACCTTGTTTACTCCTTGGGAAAAATAACTAGAGTAGGACCCTTTTAAATCCTTATTTCTTGGGTATTAACCTGCAATAGGATTGCTGAGTTGTATAAGTGTATTTAACTTTACAAGAAATTGCCAGACTGCTTTCCAAAATAGTTGTACCATGCTGCATTCCCACAGCACTTGGCATTGGGAGTCTTCCTAATTTTAGCCTCTCTAGGTATGTAGGTATAATGGTATCGTTATCATTTTAATTTGCATTTGATTTATTCCTAATGATTAATGATGTTGAGTATCTTTTCATGGCTTATTTGCCATCTGTATACTTTGGTTAAATGTTCAGATTTACCTTCTTACTATTGTAAGAATTCTCTGTATAGTCTTGATACAAGTTCTTAATCAGATACGTATTTTGCAAATATTTTTCTCCCAGTTTGTCTTCTCTTTTCTTTTTCCTAACAGGGTCTTTTATACTTCATGCTTTCTGTGTCCTATTTAAGAATCTTTACCTAATCCAACATCACAAAGATTTATACATTTTTTTTCCTAGAAGTTTTCTCTTTTTAATTCTTATATTTAGGTCTGTGAACAATTTTGAGTTAATTTTTATCTGTGCTGTGAGGTAAGGGTCCACTTTCATTTCTTTGTATGAATGTGCAGTTGTTCCGGCATCATCTGTGAAAAGACAGTCTTTCCCATTTGTTGAGAATTAGTTGGCCATGTATGTAAATTCATTTCTCTGTGATGTTCCATCGATCTAGCTGTCTTGATAGCAGTACATCGTGTCTTTATAGTGAATATTGAAATCAGCCAGGGAAATATTTTGAACTTAGTTCTTTTCATACAAAATTATTTTGGCTATTTTGGGTTCTCTTCATGCTCATATAATTTTTTTTTTTTTTTAAGTAAACTCTACCCCCCCATTGTGGAGCTTGAACTCATGACCCTGAGATCAAGAGTCACATGCTCTACAGGTTAAGCTTCAGGTGCTTAATCAGGTGCTCCTCATTCCCATATAAATTTTAGAATCAGTTTGTCAGTTTCTGCAAAAACTATTGGGGTTTTGCCTGGTATCATATTGAATCTACATGTTATTTCAGAGAGAACTGTAGTCTTTACAATATTGAATGTTCAGTCCATGATAGTCCTTTTTGTCTCCAGTTATTTAGGTTTTCTTTCATTTCTTTAATGTTTTCTATTTTTCAGTGCACAATTTTACACATATTTTTGTTATATTTATCCCTGTAACATAATGTTTTAAATACTATTTTAAATGGTATTAATTTTTAATTTCAGTATCCAGTTGTTCATCATGGACATATTGAAATGCAGTTGATTTTTTTTTTTTTATTGGCCTTGCATCCTGCTGACTTTACTAGACCTACTCATTCCTCCCCCTCTTCTTCTTCTTCTTTTTTTTTATTAAATTAAACTCCACCCTTAACTTGGGGCATGCATTTACAACCCCAACCCAAATCAGGATTCACGTGCTCTAGCAACTGAGCCAGCCAAGTGCCCCAATTACTTCCTATAATTTTTTTTTCCAAATTTGTAGGATTTTTACATAGAGGATTATGTCTCTGGATATTAAAACAGTTTTATTTCTTCCTTTTTCACCTGTATTCCTTTTTTCTTCTTTTTTTTTCCTTTTTCTTACTTTATTGCACTGGCCAGGATTGCAATAGAATCTGAATGGAAGTACTGAGAGTAGACATCCTTGCCTCATTCCTCATCTTGGAAAACATTTCAGATTTTCACTATTAAGTATCTTACTGACCATATGTTTTTTGTAGACACTGTTTGAAGAAATGTCCTTCTCTTCTTAGGTTGCTGAGAATGTTTGTCATGACTGGCTGTTGAATTTTGTCAAGGTTTTTTTCCTATATCTCTTAAGTTGATTATATGATTTCTCTTTCATTGATTCTGCTAATTTGGTATATTAGCATATTTAATGATTTTTTTTTTAATTTTTTTTTTTTCAACGTTTATTTATTTTTGGGACAGAGAGAGACAGAGCATGAACGGGGGAGGGGCAGAGAGAGAGGGAGACACAGAATCGGAAACAGGCTCCAGGCTCTGAGCCATTAGCCCAGAGCCTGACGCGGGGCTCGAACCCACGGACCGCGAGATCGTGACCTGGCTGAAGTTGGACGCTTAACCGACTGCGCCACCCAGGCGCCCCTTTAATGATTTTTTTAATGTTGAACTAATATTCAATTCCTGGGCTAATCCTACTTGGTTATGATAAATTATCCTTTATATGTTCTGGCTTGAGTTTTGGTAGGAATTTTGTGTCTATGCTCATAAAATTTAGCTTATAGTTTTCTTATAAGTTACAAGCTTATAATTATAGCTTATAGTTATATTTTTGCTTGTTTTGGTATCAGGATAATGTTGGCCTCATAAATGAGTTGAATGTATTCTCTTTTTCTAAAGAGGTTATATAGAATTGAAATTACCTTTTTCTTGAACATTTGATAGATTTCATTGTTGAAGACCTCAGAACTTGGAGTTCTCTCTGTGGGAAGGTTTTGTTTTTTTGTTGTTGTTTTTGTTTTTTTTTTTTTACTTTTCTTTTTTTTTTTTTAACTTGGTACTTTCCTTAACTTTTTATTTTGAGGCAGTTGTAGGTTCATATACAATTGTTAGAAATAATTTGGGGAGATCTCATATACCCTTCAACCAATACTGCCAATGAATGGTAACATCTTATACAACTATACGATATCACAACTAGGAAATTGACATAGATAGATAAAGCCATGAACCTTATTCAGATTTCCCCAATTATATGTGTACTTATTTGTGTGTGTGTATGTATTCTGTGCATTTTGAACATTAATTTTAATTAATTTTAATAGATTAACATGGTCACCACCACAATTAAGATAGGGAATAATTCCATGACAACGTTCCTTTGTGATATCCTTTTACAGTCACTGCTATATCCCTTTCTCCCTACTGCTAACCTCTGGCAACTAGTAATCTGCTTTTCATCTCTATAATTTTGTCAATTCAAAAATTGTTATTTATATTAAATTGTTATTTATATTATATAAATAACATGTATGTTGACATAAAAAACAGCATGTAATCTTTCGAGACTGGCTTTTTTCACTCAGTGTATTTCCCTTAACATTCATCTAAATTGTTGTATTAATAGTTTATTTGTTTTTACTGTTTATTAGTATCTCGTGGTATGGTTATATGGTTATTTAACCATTTACCTGTTGAAGATATTTGGATTGTTTCCATTTTTGACTGTTAAGTATAAAACTGTTATGAACATGCAGTTTCATATAAACGTAAGTTTTCATCTTTTGGGGATAAACGTCTAAGAATTGCAATTACTGGATTGTATGGTAAGCACATTGTTTAATTTTGTAAGCAACTGCTATACTCTTTCAGGTATTACTATACTATTTTACATTCCCATCAGCTCTGCATCATCACCAGCAGGAGTGTTATCACTATTTTTATTTCTAATTATATAGTGATAACTCACGGTTTTAATTTACATTTCTCTAATGGCTAATTTTGAGCATCTTTTTACGTACTTATTTGCCATCTTTATATTTTCAGTGAAATGTCCCTTTATGTTTTTTTGCTCATTTTTTGTTTGGTTTATTAATTGTTTTTTACTGTTGAGTTTTGGGACTTACTTATATAATTTAGGTACTAGTCTTTTGTCAGGTGTGCAGTTTGCATATATTTTCTCCCAGTCTATAGCTTGTTTTTTCATTCTTTTTGTAGGGTCTTCTGCAGAATAAAGGTTTTTAACTTCAGTGAGGTCCAATTTATCAATTTTTCCTTTTATGGATTATGCTTTTGGTATCCTGTCTGAGAACTCTTAACCTATCCCTAGGTCCTAAAGATTGTCTCCTAGGTTTTTTTCCTAAAATTGTATTTGTCTGGGGTCCATTTTGTGTTAAGTTTTGTATGATGTGTGTGGTTTAGCGTGAAGTTCATTTCTGTGTCTATGGATGTCATCTTGATCTAGCACCATTTGTTGAAAAGGCTGTATTTCCCCATTCAGTTACTTTTGCGCCTTTATTTTAGAAATCAGTCGGGCATTTTATGTGGACCTGATTCTGTGTTCTTTGTTCTCTATCACTGATCTGTGTGTGTGTTCTTCTGTAAATAATACCACACTGTCTTGCTTATTGTAGCTATATAGTAAGTTTTAACATCAAATTGAGTGATCTTTCCCCCCTTAGTTTGTGTTTTTCAAAATTGTTTTGGCTATTCTATATCTTGTGCCTTTCCATGTGAATCGTAGGACAAGCTTGTCCATACCCCCAAATTACTGAGATTTTGATAGGAATTGCATTAGATTTATATATCAATTAGGGAAGAACTGACGTCTTTCACTGTGTTGATTCTTCTGATCCATAAACATGGTACACTCTATTTGTTTAAGTTGTTGGTGTCTTTCATCAGGGTTTTGTAATGATCAGGATACATTTTATTTATTTTTTATATTTATGTCTAAATATTTAATTTTCTTTGGAGCAATTACAAATGGTTTTGTGTTTTAAGTTCAACTTTCACACGTTCGTTGTTAATATATAAAAATGCAACTTTGTGTATCTGCTGATCTTGTATCCTGTGACCTTGCTGAACTCACTTATAGTTCTAGGATTTTGGGGGGGTATAATCTTGGGAACTTTTTACATGCAAAATCATGTCATCTTCCAATTGGGTCTGTTTTATTTCTTCCTTTCCAATATGTATGTCTTTTTTTTTTTTTTTTTTGCAATATCACATTGGCTAAAACTTCCAGTACAGGCATATCTTGTTTTATTGTGCTTCATTTTACTGCACTTTGCAGATACTGCGTTTTTTACAGATTGAAAGTTTGTGGCAACCCTTCGTGGAGCACCTGTTTTCCAATAGCATTTGCTCACTTTGTGTCTCTGTGTCACATTTTGTGACACAGAATTTGTAAGAATTTGTAATTCTTATAATATTTCAAACTTGTTTCATTATTATCATTGTTACATTGATCTGTGATCAGTAATCTTTGATGCTAATATTGTCATTGTTTTGGGGCCCCACAAACTGTGCCCATATAAGACAGTGGACTTAATCAATAAGTGTTGTGTGTGTTGTGACTATTCCACTGACCAGCTGTTCCCTGTGTCTCCCTCTTTTTGGGTCTACCTACTCCCTGAGAACAACAATATTGAAATCAGGCCAATTAATAACTCTGCCATGTTCCTTTCAAGTGAAAGAAAGAGTTGCGTATCTACTTTTTTTTTAAATGTTTATTTTTGAGAGAGAGAGAGAGAGAGACACAGAGCGTGAGTGGGGGAGGGGCAGAGAGAGAGAGGGAGACACAGAATCCAAAGCAGGCTCCAGGCTCTGAGCTGTCAGCACAGAGCCCGATGTGGGGCTGGAACCCAGGAACTGTGAGATCGTGACCTGAGTCGAAGTCGGCACTTAACCGACTGAGCCACCCAGGAGCGCCTGCATATCTCACTTTAAATTAAAAGCTAGAGGGGCGCCTGGGTGGCTCAGTCGGTTAAGTGTCCGACTTCCACTCAGGTCACGATCTCGCAGTCCGTGAGTTCGAGCCCCGCGTCGGGCCCTGGGCTGACAGCTCGGAGCCTGGAACCTGTTTCGGATTCTGTGTCTCCCTCTCTGACCCTCCCCCATTCATGCTTGGGCTCTCTCTGTCTCAAAAATAAATAAACGTTAGGGGCGCCTGGGTGGCGCAGTCGTTAAGCGTCCGACTTCAGCCAGGTCACGATCTCGCGGTCCGTGAGTTCGAGCCCCGCATCGGGCTCTGGGCTGATGGCTCAGAGCCTGCAGCCTGTTTCCGATTCTGTGTCTCCCTCTCTCTCTGCCCCTCCCCCGTTCATGCTCTGTCTCTCTCTGTCCCAAAAATAAATAAAAAACGTTGAAAAAAAATTTTAAAAAAATAAATAAACGTTAAAAAAAAAATTAAAAAAAAAAAAAGAAAACTGAGATAGGCTGAAAAGTGGCCTTTTTGTGCCAAACAGTAGCTAAGTTGTGAATGCAAAAGAAAATTTCTTGGAGGAAATTAAAAGTGATATTCCAGTGAACACGTGATGGATAAGAAAGTGAAACAGCCTTATTGCTGATACGGGGAAAGTTTTAGTGATCAGCATAGAAGATGAAACAGTCGCAACTTTCCCTTAAGCCAAATCCTAATTCAGAGCAAGGCCCTAATAACATTCTTCTCTTCAACTGCGTAAGGGGTGAGGGAGGTAAGAAACCTGAAAAAGAAAAGTTTGAAGCTAGCAGAGTTTTTGTTCATGAGGTTTAAGGGAAAGATGCCATCTCCATAGCATACAAGTGCAGGGTGATGTGGCAAGTGCTGATGTAGAAACTGCAGCATGTTATCCAGAAGTTCTAGCACGATGGTGGCTATAGTAAATAACAGACTCTCAGTGTAGATAAAACAGCCTTCTATTGAATAGTTTTCTATAAGAAGATGCCATCCAGGACTTTCATATTTAAAGAGGAGAAGTCAATACCTGGCTTTAAGGCTTCAAAGGACAGGGTGACTATCTCGTTAGGGGCTAATACAGCTGGTGACTTTAAGTTGAAGCCAGTGCTCATTTACCATTTTGAAAATCTTAGGCCCCTAAAGATTGTGTTAAGTCTACTCTATCTGTGCTTTATCTACTTTATCTGTGCTTCAGCCTGAATGATAGCATTCCGTTTACAATATGGTTACTGAATGTTTTAAGCCCACTGTTGAGACCTATTGCTCAGAAAAAAAAGATACCTTTCAAAATAGTTCTGCTCATTGACAATGCACCTGGTCATTCAAGAGTTCTGATGAGTGTTTTCATGCCTGCTAACACAACATCCATTTTAAGCCCTTAGATCCAGGAGTCATTTTGACTTTCATGTCTTACTATTTAAGAATTGCATTTTGTAAGGCCATAGCTGCCATAGATTGTGATTCCTCTGTTGGATCTGGGCAAAGTAAATTGAAAATCTTCTGGAATGGATTCCCTATTTTAGATGCCATTAAGAATTTTTGAAAAAATTAAGAATTTTTGATTTATGGGAAGGGATCAAAATATCAACATGAACAGGAGTTTGGCACAAGTTGATTCTAATCCTTATGGATGACTTGGAGGGGTTAAACACTTCAGTGGAGGAAGTAATTGCAGATGTGGTGGAAATAGCAAGAGAACTAGAATAAGTGGAGCCTGAAGATAGGATGAATTGTTGCAATCACAGGATTTGAGTGGATGAGGAGTTGCTTCTTATGGGTGAGCAAAGAAACTGTTTCTTGAGATGGAATCTGCCAGTGAAGGTGCTGTGGAGATTGTTGAAATGACAACCAAGTATTTAGAATATTATTACATAAACTTACATAAACTTATTATTACATACACTCCTAGGCCTAGTTGCTGCTCATTCCAAGAAGGTGAGCTAGCAGATACACAACAACACGTATAAGCAGCATGAGCTTTGCTCCAGCCTTCTGAGTGCAAAGTCAGTATGGCTGTAATTGTACTTCATTCATCAGTCTTGTGCAAAAATGGCTGGTGATTCATCCTCAGGCGAAATCTACAGGGAAGGGATTCTGGGAAGGTAGTTCAGTGTGACTTGACGCATTTCAGTGCCACCACACTTCCTATTGATTATTTATCAGATGGGAGGGGGTTTCCTGCCTTTCCCTGAAGGATAGGCAGTGTCTGCTTTTATCCTTTTCTCAGGGCAGTTGCCCTTTGCCTGAAATGATGGTGAGGGTTTCCTGCCTCTCTCACCAGTAGTAGACATTTACTGAGGCCATTTTTAGCTTGGGTTTCTGCAGTGGCTTGCGGCTTTTGTTTCCCCTGAGAGAATGGCCTGAAACGTGAGTGGGGTTTCATGCCTGTGTCCTGCCAGAGAGGGACTCTTTCTGGTCTCCTGCCCTGTTTCCAGTGTTTCTTGCAAGTTCTTGGTGGAAGGTAACAGAAAAGAGCCGGTGACCGAATGAGGACTTTGCCTGTGTCTAGGATCTCAGAGATTCAACCATCTTGTTAGCCCGCAGTTGGCCTTAAAGCATTTGTTTGCATCTCACAGTGTTCTCCTTCTGCACTTTGATGGCAGCTGCCTCTTTGTCCTGTGCTCTGTCCAAGATGAAACCGTTCTGTGTTCTGTCTCACCTCAAAGGAGTTTTGTCACCCTTTGATTTTCAGTTCAGTTATCTGGTAAGATGCCGTGGGGACCAAAGAAGAAGATTATTTCAAGAAGATGGCATCAGCTGTGACAGATAATACTATGAGGTCATGAAAAATGTGTCTTAAAAGGGCCCACTGGATTTACTGAGGACCTATGATTTCTAAGAACAAAACCAATGGAGAGGAGGGGGCAAGGGACAGTGCAGGGGAAAGAAGAGCTGACAGTGAGCTAGGGAAGGCGGCATGTGGAGATGACCAGAAAGTCTGGCTTTAAAGACAAAGTAGTTCAAAGGGACAATAGAATGAAGTAAAGTGAAGAATTTTGTTAGAATGCTTTTCCATCTCTGCTGTTCAATATCACCAGCCTTACTGTTTTTCTTTAATCAGCTGAACTTACCTCAACTCCTAAATGAGGTCATTTTTGAAAAATGATTTTCTCTCTTTTCAGGCAGTATTAACTTGGAACAATCCCAGCTGTGTATAGGGAGAGAACTCATTTTAAGTGTAGAGCATATCAGCAGGTCCACAAGTTTTGAGAATGCTAATTAATTTGCTCCTGACAATAAATGTGTACCCATCAAATGTAAAACTTCTACAAATGTAACGTAAACTAAGGCTCTGAGAAGTTAGGTTTTGCCCAGCTTATTCATAGTATGTTCCAAGTAGGTATTTAAACCTGGTCTAACACTTATTTCAGGCATCTCACGGTCTACTAAGGGAGATAGGTATGTGAATAAGGAAGTTGCAAAGCTGTTTAGTAAGTTATATAACCATTCAAAATGAGCAATAGCTCTTATAAAAAGAGCAGTAGCTGTATATTTATTGTCATTGAAAGATGTTCACCCAACGGAAGACATATTATAGAACAGAGCGAGTATCATGATCCTATTTGCTTATTCACTGATTTAGCAAATGTATATTAAATGCCTATTTTGTCCTCCTCACTGTTCTAGGCACTTAGGGTACCCGGGTGATCAAGAGTGTTTCTCTTTTTATTGAGTTTATGGTCTGTTAATAAAGAATAGAATGTCAAAGCAGTGATGGAATTATGAGAGGCAGCATGGGTTGCGAGAAAGACATGAGTAGGAAGCCACAGCAGTAGGTAAATTCATCCGTAACAAGTGTGTAATTGTTGGGAGACAATTCTCCATGCGTCTTGCATTTCTGCACATTTGTGAGCAGAGGCACTGGCTGCTTTGTTCTGGACTATCTTTTCAATAATGCATATACAAGGAACAGCTTTGGAAGTTATAATATCTCTCTCTGGAGCAGAGGGCAGATTTATTTATTGTCCAGTATAATGCAGATAATGTCACTCTTTGGGAAAAAGGTCAGACAAGTTTGCTTGATCTTTTGTAAGATTTGGGTTTCCTCAGTTCAGGGTTCTCCAGCTCTGATTCAAACCCCCAGCATATCCAGTACTTACCTAGGCTGCTTCGCATTGCCCTGTGGGAACTGGGGGACAAGGAGCCTATGTGAACTTGAAGCTTGCATTGATTACGGAGAAAAATCCTTTGCTTCTGACTTAGGAGTCTTGTGTCTTCTGCCAGCATTCATGAGATGGTGGCAGGTACTTGTTAGCTTGCGAGTAGTTTAGACTTCATAGTTCTTGACGACAGGTATGAGTTTATTTTTATTTTAATTTGAGGGGGCTCAGCTTTTTAACCTTACGATTCTTATTTTAGGGCATCTGTCAGCTCCTATTTTTTGGTAGTACATTTAATTAGTAAAGGGTAGAGGAGGTTTATGTTAGTTGTTTCTGGAAGCACATTTAATGAGGTATGTGGACAATACAGTCATTTGGATCTCCAAAGTCACATACAGAAATCATTGGGGAGCTATTTAACTGTCAAGTCTCAGTGCATGTTTTTATGTGCAGGTTTCATACGTAAGAGTTCTTGCTCGAAGAACTCACCTTGTCTTCTGTTCTCTCATGTCCTACCACCATTTTCTCTAGGCAGAGATGGCTACAGCTGTGTTTTCAAACCTAGATTTTAAAAATTTTCAAGAAAAATTTTTGGTTCTTCTTCCTTCTCCTCTCTTCTCCTCCTCTTCCCCCTCGTCCTTGTATTTTAATGAATTTTAATTGTTGTCATGTTGATAATATGATCTTAACTCTTAATTATAACTCAGTAGGATTGCCAAGCTTGCTGTTGGCTGAAGGGCGGAAATTTTTTTTTTTAATGTTATCTATTTAGTACAGTTGGCGTCTTTTTAAAACTGAAAATCAGATTGAAAAGTTAATTATATAAAGTACAACCAATTCATGAAAATACTGAATTTCTGTAGGTTGTCTTATTCCAATGTTTAGAACCATAGAACATTCCCCCCACATAAAAAAAGAAAAAAAGAAAAATTCTTTAACCCACATGTTCATCCTTTACCTAGCCATCTTACCAGTTATAAGCAAGCACAAAGAAAGAAAATAGCTCATTCTCAAGAAGATCTTGATATTTACATCAAATGGCAAGAAAGTGTAGAGAAATCTGTCCCTGGTGACAGTGTACAGAGAGCATAGTCAAATTTAATTTTATTTGAGATCTCATCAGCCTGATTTACTTAGCTAATTATCGTTCTTTGTCATATATTCAGCTTCTTTTCATTACAGCTCCTGAATAAACATGAAGCTTTTTGGTCTTTCTTTGATAAAGATGATTCATTTTTTAAAGGGAAACATTTCTCATTTTCAAAGTGATTTCTATTTTTGCAGTATTATAATTCTGCTATTGATGGACATTTAGACTGATTTTATTTTATTTTTTTGCTGGTACATTTCATTGTAAAATGAACTTTAAAATATTTTAACATTTCTGAAATTGAGATGTGTTTAAAAGTAGGTAGTATCTAACAAAACACTGTTTGCCCACCTATTTGAGGTTCAAAACCCTATCCCCCACCTCTAGTCCTATCCTCTTTCTCTATTTTTCCATTTGACACTTTCATCAGGTGACGTGTTGTTTATTGTCTTTCAATAAGCTCATTAGAGTGCAGGGTTCTTTTTCTGTTTTATTTCACCACTGTACTCCTAGCTCCTAGAACACCACCTGGAAAGGAATGAGTACTCAACATATTGGTTGAATATATGTGTGAATGATTACTGTGGTCCAGCCACTGTGCTAAGCCCTTTCTATCTTTGAACCGTTTTATCCTTGCAATAACAACATCAGGTAGGCAGGAACTACTTAATGAGGGAATGGGGGCTGAGGTGGTATCACTCAGCTTCTAAGTGGGAGTTGAAGTTAGAGCTGCCTCATGCGGGATCCTGGGCTCTTAACTTCTTTGTTATACTTTCTTCATCAAGAATGACTTATAACTTATTTAGTTTGTTTTTTTTAAACAGGAAGAAGAGAATTTATCCAAAGGTTGAAACTTGAAGCAACCCTGAATGTGCATGATGGCTGTGTAAGTAATAATTAATTCTCCACTATGAAGGACCTTAATACCAAGTGCTCAATATTTGATGAAATGCCCCATCCTCTTTGAAGAGATTATGAATAACTGTAATAAAAAATGGGAGAATGAAGTTTGACGTTAAAACATAAAGTTTATTTTGATTTTAGGAAAGTATGTGGGAGATTTTTAAGAGTACAGATGAGTTTTCTAATATTATCAAAAGGCTTCCCTCTCACTCAACGGTACTGCTTTTGTGAAGGTCACTAATGATTACTAGTGGTCACTTCTCAGGAAATTTAGACATTAATTGAACACATGTTCTTTTTTGAAATATTTTTTCTCTTGGTTTCTGCTAACACCACACTCTCTTGGTTCTCTCTGTATCTCATTGACTCACTGCGTCTTCTCTGTCCTCTAGCTGACTCCTCCGCTTCTTGACCTTCAGTTGTTGGATGTACTGCGACTTTGTCCTGGCTCCTCCCACCCTCTTTTCTCTTCACTTTTCTGAGACACGCTATCCGGTCCCACGGCTAAAAAACCATGACTTCCAGCTCTCTATTTCTTCCCCAAACTCCAGATTCACGTATCCAGCTCTCTACTGGTTGCATGTCTAATGGGCATGCCAGATTTAACAGGGCCAAAACAGAATCCTTTTCCTTTTAATTCCTGTTCTGAAAATTTCAGGCAATGCTTTTTCATATACTCATCAGGTGGATTTAGCAATTATCAAGATTGGGACATGTTTGGGGCGCCTGGGTGGCTCAGTCGGTTAAGCGTCCGACTTTGTCTCAGGTTGTTATCTTAACAATTTGTGGGTTCGAGCCCCGCATCGGGCTCTGTGCTGACAGCTCAGAGCCTGGAGCCTGCTTCAGATTCTGTGTCTCCCTTTCTCTTTGCTCCTCCCATGCTCGCTCGCTCGCTCTATCCCTCAAAAATAAACATTAAAAAAAAAATTTTTTTTTAAATATTGGGACATATTTTCCATTTCATTTTTCTCAGAATATCATAATACCCTAGATATTATGTCATTTCTTTCACTCCTGTGTGTAGCCAAAAAGCAATGTACATTTTCTTATGTAACCAAAATGCTATTATGTAATTTAACAAGATTGACAGTATATTTTTGGTATCATCTGATATACAGTCCATAATTAAATTTCTCTTATTATTTAAAATGTCTTTTTATAGTTGTTTGTTCAAAAGAGGTTCCAGGCAAAGTTTATTCCTTGATTGCCAGGCCTCCTCTTTTTTCTAGTTTTTATTTAAATTCTAGTTAGTTAACATACAGTGTAATATTAGTTTCAGGAGTAGCATTTAGTGATTCATTACTTACATACAACACCCAGTGCTCATCATAAGTGCCCTGCCTCTCAAATCACTATTAAAGTAGAGCAGGCTTCCCCTTCTTTGTTCCTGCCATTGACTTGTTACAGAGTGTAAGTCAGTTTTCCTGTAGACTGTCACACATTCCAGATACTAGTTTGGTTTCTTGTGGTGTCATTTAACTTGTTTTTATATACTTTGTATTTCCAGTGCGCTATTATGGAATTATAATTATGCTATAAATACAGTTCAGGTATATGTATTTATTTTAAAGCTAAAAACCATTTTTGGAGGGAGCAGACCAAAATAATATATGCGCATGGTTCAAATGGATCATAACAAAAGTAACAGATGTGTCTCACTCTCCCTTATTCCTATCCTTTTTTCCAAAAACAACCTCTTTGAATCATTTTTCATTTCAGATCTTCTGATGATTTCTTTTGTATCTCCATGTAATGCTCTTACATTGATCTTTTTGGAATTGGCAACTTCAAACATCATCTCCTGAGTTCCTGCCATGATAGAGAATTTAACTCATTTATAGAACTCTCTCACTTTCTAAGATGTAGGCTTCTCAGAATTTTTATATTACTGTTCTTAGTCTCTACACTAAACAACATACATAAGCATCCTTTTGTTTTTCTGTCATTTATAGACGGTATCTCTTGAATTTCCATTCTGTAAGGTAGAGACTTTTAATTCTTTCATCCTTCCCTCCACCTTTTTTGTTTAAGATTTTATTTTTAAGTAATCTCCATACCCAGCATGGGGCTTAAACTCAGAACCCCGAGATCAAGAGTTGAATGCTCTATGGACTGAGCCAGCCAGGCACCCCTTCTCTCCACCTTTTTATCTCTGTTTCACACCTCTGTCAGCTTGTATGCTTTTATATTGTCATATTGGTTGTATGTACCCTTTATTCCGTAGTCCTGGTTATCTTTTATTATTTGTCTATGTATTCTTAAAGTCAAAATGCGGTAAACAGTGTTATAAGTCTTATATGTATATGTACTTTTCTGAGTTTCTGTTATATCCTTCAAAATAAGGAGAGGGTAGAAAGAAAATTTATAAAGAAAATTATGTGATGTATCATCTGTTCATAATACTCAACTGCTCAAAACTCTCCAGTCGATTTCCAGCGTACTTCTAGTGAACGCCAAGGCCTTGTTGCTTCTAGGCCCTGTGATTTGGTGCAAGCGGCTCTCTCCAGTTTCATCCTGTACTGTGGTCTCTGTTACGCATATTTGTTCTAGTCACACTCATCTCTTTGCTGTTCCTCGAATACGCCAAGTCCGCCTCTGCCTTGTATGTTTTATGCCTTTTACTCAGAACTCTTACTCCATATAACTGTAAAGCTTACCTCCACATTTCATTTAGCTCTACGTATTACCAGGACTTGATATTTCCTGTCTGTGTTTGATAATAGCCATTCGGGTATGCATGAGCTGATCTCTCACTACTGTTTTGATTTGCATTTCCCTCATGATTAGTGATGTTGAGTAGCCTTTCATATATTTTTTTGGCCATTTGTATATCTTAGGAAAATGTCTATTTAGATTCTTTGCCCTTAAAAATCAGATTATTTGGGGTTTTTTGTTGTTATCGTTAACTGATTATATGAGCTCCTTATATATTTTAGATATTAGCCCCTTGTCAAATTATGGTTTGCATATATTTTCTCCAATTCTCTAGGGTTCCTGTTCATTTTGTTGATTTCTGTTGCTGTGCAGAAGCTTCTGAATTTGATTTAGTCCCACTCGTTGATTTTTGCTTTTGTTCCTTGTGCTTTTGGTGTCATATCTAAAAAAATGACTACCCAGGTCAAGGAGTTTTTCACTGTTTTTCTTCAGGTCTTATGTTTATAAGTCTTATCCATTTCTTTCTTTCTTTCTTTCTTTTGGTTTTTTTTTGCTTTTATTTATTTCTTTGTCTTATCCATTTCAAGTTAATTTTTTTTATTTTGCATGTGAACATCCAGTTTTCCCAAAACCATTTATTGAAAAGACTGTCCTTTCTCCATTGAATATTCTTGGATCCTTTGTTGTAAATTAATTGACCACATATGTATGGGTTTTTTGGGCTCTATAGTCTGTTGCATTGGTCTGTGTGTCTGTTTTTATGTCAATACCATATTATTTTGATTACTGTAACTTTGTAATATAGTTTAAGTCAGAAGTGTGATGCCTCCAGCTTTGTTTTTCTTTCTCTGTGGTTCCATACAACTTTAGGTTTGTTTTTTCTCTTTGTGTGAAAAATGCCATTGGAATTTTAATAGAGATTGCCCTGAGTCTATAGATGGCTTTGGGTAGTATGGACATTTTGATAAAATTAAGACTTCCAGTACATGAACTCAGCGTATCTTTCTATTTATTTGTGTCTTCTTCATTGTCTTTCATCAATATTGTGTAGATCTCAGTGTACAGATCTTTTACCTCTTTGGTTAAATTTATTCCTAAGTATTTTATTGTTTTCGATGCTATTGTAACTTGGCATTAAATAGTTGATTGTTAGTATGTAGATATGTGAGTGATATTTGTTTGTTGATTCTATATCTTGAAACTACTAAATTCATTTATTAGTGCTAACAGTTTGTTGGTGGAATCTTCAGGGTTTTCTATGTATAAAGATCATGTCATCTGCCAGCAGACACCATTTTACTTCATCATTTTCAATTTGGATGCCTTTTATTCTTTCTCTTGCCTAATTGTTCTGGTCACGACTCCAGTACTATGTTAAATAAAAGTGATGAGAGTAGTTACCCTTCTCTTGTTCCTAATCTCAGAGGAAAAGCTTTCAGCTGTTCACCATTGAGTATGATGTTAACTGTGGGTTTGTTATATACAGCCTTTAAATTGGTGAGATAATATTCCTTCTATATTTAGTTTGTTGAGAATTTTTATTGTGAAAGATGTTGAATTTTGTCAGATGTTTTTTCTCTATATATTGAGGTGATCATATGATTTTTATCATTCATTATATTAATGTGGTATATCACATTTATTGATTTGTGTATACTGAGCCATCCTTGTATCTCAGGGCTACATCCCACTTAGTCATGCTGTATGATCCTTTTAATGTGCTGCTGAATTTGATTTGCTAGTATTTTGTTGAGAATATTTATATGTACATTCATCAGGAATATTGGCATGTAGTTTCCTTCTGTTGTAATACCTTATCTGGCTTTGGTGTTAGGGTAATGCTTGCCTCAGAAAATGAATTTGGGCATGTACCCTCCTCTTCAGTTTTTTGGAAGAGTTTGAGAAGGATTGGTGTTTATTCTTTAAATGTTTGGTAAATATTTAAAGCCCCTGAGGCCATTTGACCCTGGGCTTCTCTCTCTCTCTCTCTCTCTCTCTCTCACCCACTCTCACTCTAATATTTATTGTTGAGAGAGCAAGAATTTCAAGCAGGCTCTCTGTCAGTGCAGAGCCCGATATGGGGCTCAGACTCTCGAACTGTGAGATAATGACCTGATCCAAAATCAGGAGTTCAACCGAATGAGCCACCTACACGCTCCTTTTTTTTTTTTTTTTTTTTTAAAGGTTTTTGATTACTGATTCAGTCCCCTTACTTGTTAGTGGCCAATTCAGAATTTTTATTTTTTCATGATTCAGGTTAGGTAGGTTATACTAAAAAGTAAGTTGTCTAGTTTGTTGGTGTGTAAGAGACTGTGTTCTCTTACAGTCCTTTGTATTTCTGTGGTATCATTTATAATCTCTTTTATAATTTTATTTATTTGGATCTTCTCTCTTTTTTCCTTGCTAGTCTAGTTAAAGGCTTGTCATTTTTTTTTCTTTTCAAAAAACCAACTGTTAGTCTTATTGATCTTTTTTATTGTTTCTGTATTCTTTATTTCATTTATTTATGCTCTGATCTTTGTTGTCTCCTTTCTTCTGCTAACTTCGGGTTTAGTTTGTTTTTCTTTTTCTATTTCCTTAATGTGTTAAGTTCTGTTGCTTTTTTGTGATCTTTCTTTTTTCTTACATAGGCATTTATTGCTATAAAACTCCTGCTTTGGGGCGCCTGGGTGGCGCAGTCGGTTAAGCGTCCGACTTCAGCCAGGTCACGATCTCGCGGTCCGGGAGTTCGAGCCCCGCGTCGGGCTCTGGGCTGATGGCTCGGAGCCTGGAGCCCGTTTCCGATTCTGTGTCTCCCTCTCTCTCTGCCCCTCCCCCGTTCATGCTCTGTCTCTCTCTGTCGCAAAAATAAATAAACGTTGAAAAAAAAATTTTTTTAAATTCCTGCTTAGAACTGTGTTTGCAGCATCCCATGTGTTTTATTTCCATTTTTGCTTATTTCAAGATATTTTTTTTTTGGCCCATTAGTTGTCCAAGAGTGTATTATTTAATTTCGATATGTTGGTGAAATTTCCAGTTTTCCTTCTGTTTAATTTCTAGTTTTCACCATTGTGGTCAGAAAGATACTTAGTATGCCTTAACTCTTCTAAAATTTGCTAATATTTGTTTTGTGATTTAGCATGATTTATCCTGGAGAATGTTCTGTGTGCACTTGAGAGGAATGTCTGTTCTGCTGTTTGATGAACTATTCTGTGTATGTCTAAATGTTGATCTAAAGTGTAGTTCAATTCTAATGTTTTCTTATTGATTTTCTGTCTGTATGATTTATCCATTGTTGAAAATGGGTTATTGAAGTCTGCTGTTTTTTCGTCTGTTTCTCCTTTACATCTGGTATAGTAATTTAAAAAAACATTTAGACATTCTAGTAGAAATCTAGTGATACCATGTTGTTGTTTTAATTCTCTGTCCTGTTTTTGCATATTTGTCTATATTGCACAAACTTTCTAAACTCACTTATTAGTTCCAGTACTTATATTGTCTTTTTAATATTCTGAAGACTTGGTACAGAATTCTCATTACTTAATTATTTTTAAATGTTTGGCAGAATTCACCAGTAAAGCCATCTGGGCCTTGAGTTTTCTTTGTGGAAAACTCTAACTATAATCCCCTAATAAAAATAGATTATATTTTGAGTGAATTTTGTTTAGTATGTGTGTTTCAAGGAGTTTGTCAATTTCATCCATGTTGTTGCATTAATGGCATAAAGTTGACCATAGTGTTCCCTTAATGTTTAGGTATTTGTAGAATATGTAGTTAGTGATGGATATCACCTTTCTCATTTCTCATATTGATAATATGTTACCCTGACCCCCCTTTTTTTCTTGATTAGTCTGACAACATGTTCATTAATTTTTTTTTTTTTTTAATTTTTTTTTTTCAACGTTTATTTATTTTTGGGACAGAGAGAGACAGAGCATGAACGGGGGAGGGGCAGAGAGAGAGGAGACACAGAATTGGAAACAGGCTCCAGGCTCTGAGCCATCAGCCCAGAGCCTGACGCGGGGCTCGAACTCCCGGACCGCGAGATCGTGACCTGGCTGAAGTCGGACGCTTAACCGACTGCGCCACCCAGGCGCCCCAACATGTTCATTAATTTTATTTGTCTTGTCAGAGAATCAGCTTCTAGTGTTTTCGTGTATGTTTCTTTTTTTTTTTTTTTTTTTTTTTCTGTTTTCTGTGGTTTCATTGATTCCTGCTCTGATACTCATTATTTGTAATCTGATGCTGACTTTGGGTTTTACTTGTTCTTTTTATAATTTTTTTTAATAGAAGTTGAGGTCACTGATAGGGGACCTTTATCTTTTCTAATATAGGTATTTTAGTGTTATAAGTTTACTTCTAAATACAGATTTAGTTGCAACCCATAAGATGAGATATGTTGTGCTTTCATTTTCATTCAGTTCAAAATACCTTCTAATTTATTAGGTAATTTCTATTTTGAGCGTCTGTTATTTTGTAGTTTCCAAATATTTCTTTGTGTTAATGATTTTCATTTAGTTCCATTTTGGTCAGAAAACATACTCTGTATTTAGTTGAAATCCTTTAAAAATATTAAGATTTGTTTTATGGCCCATAAGTATTTTCTGTATTGGTAAATAGATTTTTGTGTACTTAAGAAGAAGGTGTAGGGGCACCTGGGTGGTTCAGTGAGTTGAGTGTCCAACTCTTGATTTCGGTTCAGGTCATGATCTCAGGGTCATGGGACTGAGCCCCATGTTGGGCTGCATGCTGGGTGTGGCACCTGCTTAGAATTCTTTCTCTTTCCCTCTGCCCCTCTCCCCTGCTTGCTTTCTCTCTTTCTTTCTGTCTCTCTCTCTCTAAAAAAAAGGGGGATGTGTATTCTGCTGTTTTTTAGTTGTTGCAGATGTTATAGTAAATTTGGTCGGTGTTATTCTGTCTTGACTGAAAGTGGAATCTATTTTTTTTTTTTATTTAGATAAAGTTCATATACCATACAATTCACCCACTTTAAGTGTGTAATTCAGTTTTTTTTTTTAGTATGTTCATCAAGTTGTACCGTCCACCGCTAATTCCAGTATATTTTCACCACCTGACAAAGAAGGTACATAGCAGTTATCATTCCCTCCCATTCCCCCTCCACCTAGCTGTTGGCAATCACTAATCTACTTTCTGTCTCTACAGATATGCCTGTTTTAGAATTTTGAAATAAATGGAATCATATAATATGTGACCTTTCAGATTGGCTTCCTTCACTCAGCGTAATGTCTTCAAAGTGTATCCATGTTGCAGCTTGTGTCGCTGCTTCATGTTGCTGCTGAGTATTTCCTTGTATGTGTATTTTGTTAGGAGCAAATGGATAGTGACATTTTGTTTATCCATTCTTTCATAAATGTTGGGGTTGCTTCGCTATTTGGCTCTTAGGAGTAATGCAGCTCTGGTTTTTGTGTACACGTTTTTGTTTGGTCCATGTTTTCAATTCTCTTGGATATATCCTTGTTGTAGAATTGCTGGGTCATAGGTTCGCTCTGTTTCAGTTTTTGAGGAACTGCCAATCTGTTTAAATAGCAGCACAATTTTGCATTCCTACCAACAATGTATAAGGATTCCAATTTCTTGACAATCTAGCTAACTTACTCTTTTGTGTCATTTTTTTTTTTTTTTTTAATCATTATAGCCATCCTTCTGGGTGGGAAGTGGTCATTCATTGTGGTTTTAATTTTCATAAAGACTGATACCTGTGTTTCCTTCTAAGTTTTATAGTTTGGGCTCTTACATTTAGGGTTTTTTTTTTAGCATTTTCAGTTAATTTCTGTCTGTGGTGTTCCTTTCCTTGCGTATATCCAGTTGTCTCAGCACTATTTGTTGAAAAAATATTCTTTTTCCTTAGAATGGTCTTAGATCCCTTGTCAAAAATTACTTGGCCATAAATGTACAGGTTTATTTCTGGACTCCAATTCCATTCCATTGATTTAAATTTGTGATCATGACAATACCACACAGCCTTGATTACTATAGCTCTGAGTAAGTTCTTTTAATTTTTTTTTTTTAAGGTGGCCTGGTTTTATGTTTCTGGGTACAAAATGAATCAATTAAAATAAATTTAAACAATAACATTTAAAGACTCAGTCATTTCGTTGTGAATTTACAGAATGTTATATTTACTAAGCAGCTGTATTTTCAATAGGTAAAGTGGTAAATACTGCTTATCATAGATGCAACTTTATTAGTGATAATAAGTTTTGAACCGTCAGTTAACTGAAAGATGGCATACTTGTTTTTATGTCCAGTTTGCTTAAATTTACATTTTGTTTTCTTTTTAGGTTAATACAATCTGTTGGAATGAGACTGGAGAATATATTTTATCTGGCTCAGATGACACCAAGTTAGTAATTAGTAATCCTTACAGCAGAAAGGTAAAGTGGTTTAAAAAATCTATCATTTCATGAGAAAAATTAAGCTAAAAATTAAGAAACTGTAAATGATTATGGAATGGCCATTTGTAACAAAATATCCTTATTATTTTGCTACAGTTAGTTATATAATTTGGAAGTTGTTATATGAATATCCCTTAGTCTTCTTAGGAAAACATTAGATTTCACTGGGCTTTTGACTCCAGCAAATTTGAATATGCTTCGCTGTATCCACCTGGGTAAAATTGCCAAAAGTAACATTATCTCAATAAATCATTCTTTGGGGGGAAAAGGACAATGTGATTTTTATTTCTTTCATGCTCAAAAAATCTACCCTTCAGCCAAGTGGTTTAAGATATTATCAGTTTGAAAAAACAGTATTTAGGTTCTAGTGAAATGCTTCATGATATCTACTACCGTAAACTGGCATATAATATTGAGTTTTAGCATTATTTCTCATTTTTAGTGTCTCTTCTCTCTATATGGAGAAACCATACACCTATTTTTGTATCAGTGAGAACTTGGTAGATTGTCAGACCAAACACTCATTTAAAATGGTAGCAACCTGGGGTGCCTGGGTGGCTTAGTTGGTTAAGCACCTGACTTCGGTTCAGGTCATGTCTCACGGCTCTTGAGTTTGAAGCCTGCATCAGTTTCTCTGCTGACAGCTCAGAGCCTAGAGCCTGCTTCAGATTCTGCGTCCTTCTCTTGCTCTGCCCCTCCCCCACTCATAGTCTGTCTGCCTGTCTGTCTCTTTCTCTCTCTCTCTCTCTCTCTCAAGAATAAATAAACATTAAAAAAATTTTTTTAAATAAAATAGTAGGAACCTTAAGAATAAATTATTCACATATTTCTTGTTTTTCCACATTTAAACGGTTAAGATATTCTAATAAATGTTTGTGGTCCTTCAGTCTGAATGAAGTTCATATTGAAGATATTCTTGATTAAGAGACAGGTCATAATTTTGTTTCAGAAATAGCTTTACTTAATTGTCCTGACTTAGCAGAGGGAAACTTGATATTTTCAAATCCTACTTGTTTTAGGTCTGCAATTACTAGGTCTTTTAAGGTGCCTGGACCCAATTCCAGTGTGGAGCTTGGGGCCTGGCTCAGTGGCATATTGAAGCATTCTGATCTCCCAAATGTGGAGGCCCTCTGAAAAAGGCCAAAAAAGCTGTCTTCTTGGGTTTTTATGGAGGCTTCATTACATAGTCCATGGTCCTGACTGATTGTCTTTAATCACTGACTGAGTCAACCTCCAGCCCCTTGCCACTCCCAAGTTGCAGCTCTCTAATCTTACGATTGCCCTTTCTTGCAACCAGTTGCCACCCTCTGGTGGATTCCAAAAGTCACCTCCATTGATAACAAGACACCCATGTCACCTTTATGTCTCTGAAGCATTTTCAAAAACCATTGAGCAAGACCAGATATATCAGAGAAATAGATTTTGGTCATCTGAATGACCAAAGATTTATTTATTTATTTTTTAAATGTTCGTTTGTTTTGAGTGGGGGGCGGGGTGGGGGGGAGGGGCAGAGAGACAGCGAATCCGAAGCAGGCTCTGTGCTGTGAGTAGAGGGCCCGATGTAGGGCTCGGGCTCCATACCATGAACCATGAGATCATGACCTGAGCTGAAATCAAGAGTCAGATGCTTAACCAACTGAGCCACCCAAGCACCCCCAAAGGTATATTTCTTATAAATCATTATATTGTACTAGGACAACCTTTTTGTTACAATAGAGGAAATTTCCTGGAATGATGTAATGATGTATGTTTGGAATGCTTTTTGACCCATCACTCTCAGAATTTTAATGCTAACAGTATTCATAGTAGTTGTCTAAACACCAATGGAATAATCTTTTTGTTTTTGAAAAGATGCAGAGCTTCACTTTTTTTAAATTGTATTAAAATACACATAACGTAATATTGACTATCTTAATCATTTTTAATGTTTGTGTTCGGTGACATTAAGTATATTTACATTGTTGATGTTATCAGCACATCAGGCTACAGAACTATTTTCATCTTGCAAAACTGAAACTCTGTACCCATTAAACAAGAACTCCTTTTTCTTCCCTCCTCCCTCCAGTCCTTGGCAACCACCGTTCTCCTTTTTGTCTCTATGAATGTGACTACTTCAGATACCTCATATAAGTGTTTATATGATATTTGTCTTTTTATTACTGCATATTTCACTTAGCATGATGTCTTTAACGTTCAAACATGTTCCAGCGTGTGTCAAGATTTTCTTTTTTAAGCCTGAATATTCTGTTGTATGTACATACCACATTTTGTTTATCCATTCATCTTTCAGTGGACACTTGTGTTACTTCCACCATTGTGATATTGTGAATAATGGTACTATTATGAACATAGGTGTTCACCTCTCTCTCCAAGTATTGCTTTTGATTATTTTATCACCATACTCAATGGAATAATTTTTAGAAGGTCTTGTTTCTTCTTTATTTGCTTATTTTTGGAAAGAGGACATTCACTTTGATGGCATGGTTCCCAATAGAATATGTATATTTAAAAAGTGCTTACTCCTTGTTGCCAGTTTAAGAAATGATTAACCAGATAATACTTTTAAAAAGTTTAAATATAACAAGACTTTATCTTTTTCATGTAGTGGTCTTCATAGATCCAAATTTGCTATCAGATTGAAATAGTAAAAAAATATATAAACATAGATGATTAATTACATAGGAAAATAGACAGTTTTTAATATTTGTTTATTTATTTATTTAGAGAGTGTGTGAGCAGGGGAGGGGCCAAGGAGGAGGGAGAGAATCCCAAGCAGGCTCTGTATTGTCAGCACAGAGCCCCACATGGGGCTCGATCTTACGAACCATGAGATCCTGGTCTGACCCTAAATCAAGAGTCTGATGCTTAACTGAATGAGCCACCCAGGTGCCCAAAATAACGTTTTTTGATCCTGAGTCAAATATTATCTGTTCTTAGAGTTTGACTTTATTTTTGAGGTCATGGAAAGACCTCATGGAAAGATGACCTCATTAATCATGGAAAGATTAATGCAAATAGAATTTTGAAATGTTTATTTTTTTACAGAGTAAGAGTTTGGAGGCATACCTTATCGATGGTAACTTCTTAGTTGTATGTGTCATCTGTGTCAAATGTATACAATGGAGACGTTTCTTTTTCCAATAATTATAGTCTAATTTACTTGAACCCATCCTCCCATTGAAAACAACTAAAATATTCTTGATTTAAGACTTTAAAAATTATTGTAAAGAAAAAAAATTGTCCTGAAAGTAACAAAGAACTGCCTTGATAGTAAGGGATTATCAGTCCAAAATGTAGGGAAAAGTGAATCCAGAGAAGTGAGCATGAGAGCCACTTTCTCCCTGAAGATATTTGTTAGTCCAGGCATATATAAACTTTAATCTTGATGGCCTTGAAGGTCAAGGTAGACAGAAACAAAGCTTAGGACCCAAATCAGATATGGATTCCTATAGCAGACCCTCCAAAGTATGCTGGGACACTCCTCCTGCCACACCTCAAAAACCGAAGGAAGGTAGCCTCGTAACACCTAATATAAAAGAAATCCTGAGTGTACCACGTATGCAAAATTTTTCTTGATTTGGTTTCAGCCAGCTCCCTGGGTGACTGTCAGTTAAGTGTCTGACTTCAGCTCAGGTCATGATTTTGCAGTTTGTGAGTTTGAGCCCCGCATCAGTCTCCCTGCTATCAGTGCAGAGCCCACTTCAGATTCTCTGCCACCCTCTCTCTCTGCCCCTCCCCTGCTTGTTCTCTCTCTCTCTCTCAAAAATAAATAAACATTAAAAAATTTATAATAAATCTTAAAAAAATAAATCTTGATTTAATAAAATCCATCTCAATTTACAAACAATATGTGACATGTCAATACATGTATTTGTGTATCTGGTGCTTTTGTTTCTGAAGCTGTGCGTAAGCCATGCATAAATCATGAATTGTTAGAATGATGTCTGCTGAATGTGACTAAAGCAAAGCCAGAGGCCTATCAGATGAAGAAACCAATACATACACTGTATGTAGTGACTTTTATATAGTTAGCTACTTGGTAAGCCATGCTAAAATACCTGACAGAGTTAAAGGCTGTCATACCTATCTTGTTTAAAAGATTTACATTAATTATTTTCTCTGTTATTTTTTTTTTTTACCTTAATCTATCAGATCTTAGTGTCTTACTCTTAGAGGAATGAAAGATTTTGAAGGCATTTAACAGACAAATTTTGTTCTCCATTGGCTTTGATTGATGGAGGTGCAAAAAACACCCCCCTTTTTTTCTTTGACCCTAATTAGATGTGCATTATATATGTAAGACTTACTGCGTAGTAATTTATGGTTCTCAGTAAATTCTTATTTTGGCCATAACCTTATAACCTAGGTCTTAAATAAAATGAGGTGTTTTAAATATTCAAATTGGTTGAGGTAAATAGCTGCTAATATTCATTACGATTTATGTTACGATTTGGTGTGGTACTCTCTGTTAAGAATTTGGCAGTTAGTGTCACACAGTAAATACTCACTTAAAACCAAACCCAATATAAAGTTGAAATATATTTTCCTAACTTTGTTTTAAAATTTTAAAATGTAGGGAAAATTTGAAAAAATAATACAGTGAGCATCCACAAATAGATTTTTTTTAAGCACTTGAGCACAAGTTGGAGGCCTCATGCCTTTCATGAATACTTTGGTATATATCTACTAAGAACAAGAACATTATCCTATTTTTTTATGTATACCAAAGAGATCAAACAAGGTCATACTCTGACTTTTTTCAGGTCTCATACCATAAACATGCTATGTCCTTTTCGTGATATATTCTGTCATGTTTTTCCATTTTTATCCTTTTTATTAGCGATTTCGCTATTTTTTTTAAGTTTATTTTTTTGAGAACGAAAGAGGAAGAGAGTGCGTGTGCGCTCACACAAGCAGGAGAGGGGCAGAGAGAGGGAGACACTGAATCCAAAGCAGAGAATGTGAAGCAGGCTCCAGGCTTTGTCAGGGCAGAACCCGACATGGGGCTTGAACTCATCAACCATGAGCCAAAGTCAGACACTTAACCTCCTGAGCCACACAGGCACCCCAATGATGACTTCACTGTTTAAAATGTCCCTAGCCTAGGTATCATGCTGAAGTATTATCTTGTGTTTCTAAGCACAAGAAGCCTGGGATATTTCTTGTGGAGAAAATATATTAAATAAGCTTCATGTAGGCATGAATTATAATGTTGTTAGCTATGAGTTCAATGCTAATGAATCAACAGTATACAATAAATAAGGTCTTTAATTTTTTTTTAATGTTTGTTTATTTTACAGACAGAGACAGAGTCTCAGAGGAGGAACAGAGAGAGAGAGGGAGACACAGAATCTGAAGCAGGCTCTAGGCTTCGAGCTGTCAGCACAGAGCCTGACGTGGGGTGCAAACCCACAAACCATGAAATCACAACCTGAGCCGAAGTCGGATGCTTAACCAGCTGAGCCACCCAGGTGCCCCAATGAGGTCTTTAAACAGAAATATATAAAACAAGGCTGTGTAGGGGCACCTGGGAGGCTCAGTTTAAGCATCTGATTCTTGACTTCGGCTCAGGTCATGATCATGGTTCAAGGGATCAAGCCCAACATGGGGCTCTGTGCTGATGGCGTGGGATTCTCTCTCTCCCTCTTTCTCTGCCCCTTCCCCCTAACACACCCTCTTTCTCTCAAAATAAATAAATAAACATTAAACAATATTAAAACAAGGCTATGTATTGATTGAGAAAAATGTTGTGGCCAGAGGCTCAAAGGAACCTAACCATGTGTTTCCCTCGGAGCAGTATTTCAGTACTTACTAATTCAGTATTTGTGCTGACTTTATAAAACATAACTATCAGGAATGATGAGAATCGACTGTATGCTATTATATATATGATACATATATGATTTTCTACATTACGCATGCACATATGTACATATGGTCTGTACTCACCTTTCCTCGTTTTTTCATCACATTCTGTCACTGCCATTCCTCCTTCAACCCAAGCTCCATCCGTCTTTTCATTTAGTCCTTGTATTTGCTCAGTCTCCTTTACAACCATTTGTCTGATGTTTTCTTTATGAGTAGATTAAAATTAAACATCTTAGCTAAAAATTCTCCACAAATAACATTGTGTGGTACATGATATTAGTCTGTCCTCTTATTGGTGATAAGTTTGATCTTTCCATTTTGCAGGTATGCTGACCTTTTGTAATTAATAAGATGTTTGTGAAGTGGTATTTTGAAACCGTGTGAATATTCTCTTTCATAACAGTCTTAGAGTGATTTTAGTGTTGATTCTTGCCTTAATCAGTTGTTAAAATGTAGTTACAAAATGGTGATTTTTAATTGTCATTCCTTCTACATTTTTCAATTGACATTTTTCTGTAATAAGAGCATTTCCTTTGTCCCTAGCATTTTTTTGAAAAATCACTTTTAGGATAATAGATTTTTAAAGTTTATTTATTTTGACAGAGAATAGGGGAGGGCAGAGAGAGAGGGAGAGAATCCCAAGCAGACCCCCCACTGTCAGCACAGAGCCCAATTCAGGGCTCAAACCCATGAACCGTGAGGTCATGACCTGAGCCAAAACTAAGAGTTGGATACTTAACCGACTGAGCCACCAAAGTGTCCCAAAGGATTACAGACTTTTAAAAATTCAATATATTATAATCTATTACTGATACAGTTTTCTTTTAAGTTTATTCATTTATTTTGATAGAGAGAGCATGTAAGCAGGGGAGGGGCAAAGAGGGAGAAAGAGAATCTCAAGCAGGCTCTGCACTGACAGTGCGTGGGGCTCTAACCCATTAACTGTGAGATCATGACCGGAGGCAAAGTTGGACGCTTAACTGAATGAGCCACCCAGGTGGCTGATACACCGATACACTTTTTGATGCTTGAATTGCCTCAGTTTGTTCGGTGGGACATTTAAAGCCAACTTTGTGTCTATGTTTTGACATGCTGTGATATTTTTCAACACATTTTTTAAAGCACACCAGATACTCACATTGAACTAAATTCTCATTGTGCGTACATTGTTGGGATGTACCGTAACTCATTTAATAAGTCTCCTGTGTTTTGCTGTTGTGACTAGCTCAGTACATAATTTTGTGCATTTTTTCTTGTATTGTTGGAGGTGTATCTTAAGGTAAATTCCTAGAAATGGACTTGTCTGGTCAAAGTGTAAACACATGTATGGTTTTGAGAGGTAACTGCTCAATTCCTCCCCGTTGGTCTTGTACCATGTGGTTCTCCCACAGAAATGCCGAAGAGCCTGTTCCCGTAGGCTCACTTACATAGTGTGTTGTCAAACTTGGGAATTTTTGCCAATCTGAAAAGTGAGAATTAGTTTGTTAGTAGCTTTGGTTTGCATTTTCCTTATGAACAAAGTTGGGTGTTTTCTCACATTCTTTTTTTTTTTTTTTTTTAACGTTTATTTATTTTTTTGAGACAGAGAGAGACAGAGCATGAACCGGGGAGGGGCAGAGAGAGAGGGAGACACAGAATCCGAAGCAGGCTCCAGGCTCGGAGGTGTCAGCACAGAGCCCGACGCAGGGCTCGAACTCACGGACTACGAGATCATGACCTGAGCCGAAGTCGGACGCTTAACCGACCGAGCCACCCAGGCGCCCCTTTTCTCACGTTCTTAAGGGCTATTTGTATACCATTCAGTGAACTATCTATTTGGATCTTTTGCCCATTCAATTAAAAAAACTCAGGTTTTGGGGCGCCTAGGTGGCTCAGTCGGTTAAGCGGCCGACTTCGGCTCAGGTCACGATCTCACGGTCCGTGAGTTCGAGCCCTGCGTCGGGCTCTGTGCTGACAGCTCAGAGCCTGGAGCCTGCTTCCGATTCTGTGTCTCCCTCTCTCTCTGCCCCTCCCCTGTTCATGCTCTGTCTCTGTCTCAAAAATAAATAAATGTTAAAACAAAAAAATTAAAAAAAAACACAACAGGTTTTGTTAAGTTTCTTTCTCTCAATTTTTAAGAACTATTAGGAGAGTTGGTCATATATCTGCAGTGTATGTTGCAAATATTTGAATATTTATTTAAAACTTTATTTCTGGGGCGCCTGGGTGGCTCAGTCGGTTGAGCGTCCGACTTCGCTCAGGTCACGATCTCACAGTCCGTGAGTTCGAGCCCCGCATCAGGCTCTGTGCCGACAGCTCAGAGCCTGGAGCCTGCTTCAGATTCTGTGTCTCCCTCTCTCTCTGGCCCTCCCCCCATTCATGCTCTGTCTCTCTCTGTCTCAAAATAAATAAATGTTAAAAAAAATAAAAAATAAAAATAAAAATAAAACTTTATTTCTGTGGGGCGCCTGGGTGGCTCACTCGGTTGAGCATCTGACTTTGGCTCGGGTCATGATTTCACGTTTCGTGGGTTTGAGCCCCGTGTCAGGCTCTTTGCTGACAGCTCAGAGCCTGGAGCCTGCTTCCGAGTCTATGTCTCCCTGTCTCTCTGCTCCTCCCCTACTCATGCTCTCTCTCTCTCTCTCTCTCTCTCTCTCTCTCTCTCTCTCTCTCTTAAAAAAAAAAAAACAACACATTTCTGTCACAGGAATTTTAGTCTTTATAGTTAAGGAATTAGATGTTGGGACTTCTGCTGTAGTTTCATCTGTACCATTTCATTATTTTGATTTCATGATTCATTTAAATTCAGTTTACTTTTATTTCTTTATCCTGAAAGGGAATAGCTTAAAAATTATCTAGTAAACAGTTTCAAAAGTCAGGATGGTCCTTTCTCCCCACCCCTGTACCCTCTCTCTAATCCTGAAAGTAACTTGTTGAAAGTAGATTATCTGAAAAATACAGGAAAATATTTTTAGAATAATAAAAATCATCTTCTCTGTCTCTATATATAATGGTCCTTTTTTTTTAATTTACTGAGATTTTATGAATGAGCAGCTACACCAAATAGGTGGAAGTATGTACGTTTAATTTTCACAGTAGTATTCCTGTTGATGATACTTCTTCATATATCAGAGAGAAAAAAAGAAAATATCTGAGATTCTGATTTTTTTTAATTATAATCTTTTGGAATCAAATTATAATTTGAAAAAAACTTTTAATGTTTGTTTATTTTTGAGAGAGAGCGAGCCACAGAGTGTGAGGGGAGGACGGGCAGAGAGAGAGGGAGACACAATCTGAAGCAGACTCCAGGCTTTGAGCTGTCAGCACGGAGCCCTGTTGTCGGGCTTGAACTTGAACCACGAGATCATAACTTGCGCTGAAGTCGGACGTTTAACCGACTGAGCTACCCAGGCACCCCTCAGATAACCATTTTTTTATTGAGATAAGAATGTTAATGAAAATTTACTCCTGACCAAGATTATATGAAATATGAATGTTACTTTCTAAGAAATAATAAATTACCAAGAACTTCTTTGTCTTTCTGTTTTAGGTTTTGACAACAGTTCGTTCAGGGCACCGAGCGAATATATTTAGTGCAAAGTTCTTACCATGCACAAACGATAAGCAGATTGTTTCCTGCTCTGGGGATGGAGTAATATTCTATACCAATGTTGAGCAAGATGCAGAAACCAACAGACAATGCCAATTTACGTGCCATTATGGAACTACCTATGAGGTACAGTTTTACTGTGATTATATATATGATCATATGTAAGTGTGTGCTTTTGCGTAAGTATGTATGTGTAATTTTGTAACGTTTGTGTAAGTATGTATGTATGTGAACGTATGTACATTCATGCATATGTAGAAACAGAAATTAGTGACAGACTACCTAGATTTCAGTAAAGTACTTGAGAGCATGTATGTTGATAGCCTTGTGAATAAAGAAATAAAATGTAATAGTAATAGGGTTTGTAATTGCAAACAGATGTCAGCCTTTAAAAATTCTTCTCTGTTACTGTGCTACAAACTTGTATACTAGGCTTCAGTGTCTTAAACACTTTATCAGTGTCTTACATAAAGTCACTGATGGCATGCTTATCAAATGTTTCCGGGGCAGAAAGAATGCTAGTACACTAGGCAAAAGAATCAGATTCCTCAAGGACATTAATAAGCTCAAGCCCTCACCTGAATTAAGTGAGGTAAAATGAATTTAAGACTCAAGTATACAGCTTAACTTGTTCAGAAAAATTGCTTATTCTACAGAATGCTCTTTTAAAATCTTTTTGTGTCATTTCTTTGTATCAGAACATTCATTGGTTTCCCATTATTTGTGTTAACTTGATGTATCTTTTTCTGTGATTTTAATTTCAGTTCTCTGGTAACCTCATGTTTTGGTGTGTACTTAAAGAAGTAGTATATAGCTAGATTTGATTTCCTCATCCATTCTCACAATTTTGGCCTTGAACTGGAGATTTTAGTCAATTTACATTTATTGTGAAAAATGATATATTTGGATCTATTAATATATCTTATTAATTGCTTTCTCTTTCTGGTTTTTTTTTTCCTCTATACATTCCCCACTCGTCTTTTTTCTTCTTTTGAAATTGTTTGAGGATTTTGCTTTCTATTTTGTTTCTGCTACTTGCATGGAAAATAGACATTCCTGTTTTAAAAATTAGCAACAAAGTCTAAAATCAATAAATACCTTTGCCCTTCTCTGAATAAAGCCCTTTGGAACATTGTAATCTCTTCATCCCTTGTCTGAGTTCATATGTTTATATTGTTCTGAATTTAGTTACATCTTTTCTCTCATGAATGAAATATTAATCATTGTCTTGTTAGTATTTGTTTACTAATACCTTTGGCTCTTCCACCACAGATTTTTCCAGGTGGGGTCATTGTGTATATAAAATACATTCTTTATGAGTTTCTTTTTGTGCAGGTTTGTTATTAGAAACAATTTTTGTTTCCAATTATCCTTTTCTTTCCTTCCTTCCTTCCCTTTTCGTCTTTTTCCAGAAAATGAAGACTTTCATACCAATTCTTCACAGGTAGTTTTGTTGGATATAGACTTCTAGTTTGATAGTTATTTTATTTCAGATGATATTCTACTGTATTCTGACTTCATTGTTGAAGTTGAGAACTCAATCATCAGTCTAATTGTCATTTCTGTTTGGTTAATGTGTCTCTCTGCCTTGACTGCTTTTAATTGTATTTTTCTTTGTTGTTTTTCCATTAATGTGGTCATTAATGTCACCACCATGTTTTTAGATTTAGATTTCCTTTTTATTTGTCATAGTTGGAATTTACTGATGTTTTGGTCTGAGAAACTGGCATCTAGAAAATGTGGGAAATTTGCAGTCAATAGGTCTTTAGTTATTCTTTACCAAATGGAGAGTTTTTTTCTTCTGGAATTCTGATTAGATGTATGTTGACCTTATTCCATCTACCATTAAACTTTTTTTTTTTTTAATTGAAGTACAAAACACATAGGAAAAGTATATAAATCCTAAGTATATAGCTTGGTAAATTATCATGAAGTAAATCTATGCATGTAGCAACTATCTAAGTTAAGAAATATGAAAGCATTAAGTATCCCCAAAGCCCCCTCATTCCGATATTTAATAATTTGTGAAATTCATCTATGTTGGATACAACTATAATTTGTTCATTGCTCTGTAGTATTCCATTGTGTGAATGTACCATGATTGATGGATTGTTCTGTTGATGAAAATTTTAAATTTGATTTCCAGTTTGGAGAACATTCCTTCACATGATTTTAAGTACATAAATGCATATATACTTCATTGGGTATGTACTTAGACTTGCTTGGCCATAGGATATTTATTTATTTTAAATGTTTATTTATTTTGGGGAGAGAGTGCAAGTGGGGAAGGGGCAGAGAGCAAGGGGGACAGAAGATCCAAAGCAGGCTCTGTACTGACAGCAGAGAGCCCAATGTGGGGCTGAAACTCACAAACCGTGAGATCATGACCTGAGCCAAAGTCAGATGCACAATCAACTGAGCCAGCCAGATGGCCACATATTTGTTTGTTTTAGAGATATTACCAAATAATTTTGCAAAATAATCATAACAACTTATATTCCTGCCAATAGCATACAGGAATTTCTATTGTTGCTCATCTTTGCCAACATTTGGTATTATTAATTTCTCATTTTGGGAGTTTGTGTAGTGTCATTTTATGTTTCAAATGCCTTTCCCTGTTGATACTGCTGGAGTTGATCATCTCTTCATGTGTCAAGTGCCTATTCAAAATTCCAGTCTTTCTATTGGGTTTTTCATCTTATTTCATTATTTTTTGATTTATAGGAGTTTCTTAATGTCTTCTGCATATAGACCTGCCTTTTCCTACTCTGTGGTTGTATTTTCACTTTCCTAATGGTGTCTTTGTTTTGTTTTGTTTAATTGATTTATTCATCACTTATGTATTAACTCCCAGGGCTCATCCCAACAAGTGCCCTCCTTAATGCCCATCACCCATTGTGCCCACTCCCCCCACCTCTCCCTAATGGTGTCTTTGGATGAAGACATGTTTTTAATATTGTCTAATATATTAGTCTTTTCCTTTATTATTAGTTAGTGCTTTCTGCATCCTGGTCAGAATATTTTTTCCTGTCTCGAGGTTATGGAGATATTCTTCCATTTTCCCTTTTAAAAGTTTATTGTTTTGGGGCGCCTGGGTGGCTCAGTCGATTAAGCGCTGACTTTGGCTCAGGTCATGATCTCACAGTCCGTGAGTTCAAGCCCCTCATCGGGCTCTGTGCTGACAGCTTAGAGCCTGGAACCTGCTTTGGATTCGGTGTTTCCCTCTCTGTCTCTGCCTCTCCCCTGCTTATGCTCTGTCTCTCTCTGAAAAGTAAACATTAAAAAAAAATTTTTTTTAAGTTTATTGTTTTGTCTTTGCATTTAGATCTTATAATTCACCTGGATTTGATTTTTGTGGTAGCATGAAGTAGGAGTAAACTTTTTTTCTCCATATGGATTTTTATATTAACGTAACTTATTTTCTTGGAAAATTAAATCAGAATCCCAAACAGTATACAAAGGGGCATTCCCTTTAAGGACATTTGAATAATATATATATATCCATTTGCCAAGGGTGTTTTTGTTGAATGCATATACAGTGTAGTTAGAATCAATTTTGTTTTTTAAACCAAACTCTATCCATTGAACAATTCTGCTATTCCCTTTTCCCCCAGCCCCTGACAACCTCCGTTTTACTTTCTGTTTCTGAGTTTTAGATACCTTGTGTAAGCAGAATCATGCAGTATTTTGTCTTTTTGTGACTGGCATAATGTTCGCAAGGTTCATCCATATCAGTCTATGGCAGGATTTCCTTCTTTTTTAAGGCTTATTCTTCTCTGATTGTATGTGTGTAGCATACAGTCCATTTCCTCATTTACTCATCAGTGGACATTTGGGCTGCTTCCACCTCTTGGTTATTGTGAATAATGCTGCAATGAACCTAGGGGTGCAAATATATCTTTGGGATTCTGTTTTCAGTTTTTTGGATGTGTATACCCAGAGGGGGGATTGCTGGGTCATGTGATAAACCTACTTTTAATTTTTTAAGGAACCTCCATACTGTTTTCCATAGCAGGTGTTCCATTTTACAGTCCCAGCAACAGTGCGTAAGGGTTCCAGTTTTTCCACGTCCTTGTTTTCTATTTTCTGGGGTTTTTTTCCAGGAGTGACCATTTTATTTCGTTTTTATTTTTTTTTTAATGTTTATTCTTGAGAGAGACAGTAAGATAGAGCATGAGCAGGGGAGGGGCAGACAGAGAGGGGGACACAGAATCCGAAGCAGGCTCCAGGCTCTGAACTGTCAGCACAGAGTCCAACGCGGGGCTCAAACTCATGAACCCTGAGATCATGACCTGAGCTGAAGTCTGAGGCTCAACCTGTTGAGGGGATGACCATTTTAATGGGTGTGAGGAGATACCTCACTGTGGTTTTGATTTACATTTCCTTAATAATTGGTGATGTTGAGTATCCCTTTTTGTGTTTGTTGGCCATTTGTGTATCTTCTTTGGAGAAATGTCTATTGAAGTCCTTTGCCTGTTAAAAAAATTTTTTTTAATGCTTATTTTTGAGAAAGACAGAGTCAGCAGGGAGGGGCAGAGAGAGAGGGAGACACAGAATCCGAAGCATGAATAATCCTTTTAACGTGTGTTTTTTGTTTTGTTTTGTTTTGTTTTTGTATTCTGTGAAGAGTTTTATATAAGTATTCATCAGGGATATAGTCTATAGTTTTATTTTCTTTTAGTATCTTTGTCTGGTTTGGGTATCAGAATAAAGCTATCCACATAGAATGAATTTGGTAGTGTTCCTGTTTCTTCAGTTTTTTTTTTTTTTGAAGTTTTTGAAAAGGATTGGTGTTAATTCTTTCTTTCTCTCTTTCTTTCCTTTTCTTTCTTTCTTTCTTTCTTTCTTTCTTTCTTTCTTTCTTTCTTATGTTTATTTTTGAGAGAGAGAAACAGAGCATGAGCAGGGGAGGGGCAGAGAGAGAGAGGGAGACACAGAATCCAAAACAGGCTCCAGGTTCTGACCTATCAGCACAGAGCCTGACCCGGAACTCAAACTTGGGAACGGCAAGATCATGTCCTAGGCTGAAGTCAGACACTCAACCAACTGAGCCACCCAGGCACCCCCTGGTGTTAATTCTTTAAATGTAGGTAAAGTTCCTCAGTGAAGCCATCTGGTTCTGGGTTTTTCTTTGTTGGCATGTTTTTGATTACTGATCTATCTCCTTACTATTTATAGGTTTGTTCAAATTGTTTATTTCTTCATGATTTAGTTTTGATAGGTTGTATGTTGCTTCCGGGTTGTTCCATGTGTTGTTGTATAATTATTCATACAAGTCTCTTAAGTTGCTTTTTATTTCTGTGACATAGTAATGTCTCTTCTTTCATTTCTGGTTTCTGTTGAGTCTTTTCTCTTTTTTTCTCAGTCTAGGGAAGAGTTGTCAATATTGAAGATCTTTTTAAAAAACCAACTTTCAGGGATGCCTGGGTGGCTCAGTCATTTAAGCGCCCAGCTCTTGATTTCGGCTCAGGTCATGATCTCAGGATTCATGAGATTCAGGAGCCTGTTTGGTATTTTTTTCTCTGCCCCTCCCCCTCTTGTGTTTTCTTTCTCTCTCTCACTTTCAAAATAAATAAATATTTCAAAATAAATAAATATTTCTCATATTTCAAAATGAAAAAACCAACTTAGTTTCATTGATATTTTCTATCTTTCATTTCCTTTATTTCTGCTCTAGTCTTTATTATTTCCTTCCTTTTCTAACTTTGGGTTTAATTTGTTGTTGTTTTGTTAGTTCTTCGAAGTGTAAGTTGTTGGTTGAGATCTTCCTTATTTTTTAATGTAGGTATTTACTGCTATAAACTTCCTACTTGGTAGTGTACTATTTACTTAAAGTACAGATAGGGAAGTACTTTCTATTACCATTTTACCATTTTTTTCTGTGTGTCTTATAATGATTTTATTACTCTTGTTTTTATGTTTTCAATGATTTTCTTTTTTTTTTGTATTGACATTCTTTGATTCCTTTCCTTTGTGCGTCTTCTACAGATGTTTTCATTGTGGTTAAAATAAGGATTACGTAAGACATTTTAAAGTTATAACAACTTATCTTAAACTAGTAACAACTTGGGGGAGCCTGGGTGGCTCAGTCAGTTAAGCGTCTTCGGCTAAGGTCATGATCTCACAGCTTGTGGGTTCGAGCCCCACATTGGGCTCTGTGCTGACAGCTCAGAGCCTGGAGCCTGTTTCGGATTCTGTCTCTCTCTCTCTCTCTCTCTCTCTCTCTCTGCCCTTCCCCTGCTCACACTCTGTCTCTCTCTCTCTCTCTCTCTCTCTCTCTCAAAAAATAAAAATAAACACTGAAAAAAAAAAACTGGTAACAACTTCAGTCACATACACAGATTACTCCGTTACATCCTTCCCCCACTTTATTTTATTTTTTTAAAGTTCATTTATTTATTTTGAGGGAGAGAGAGAGCATGAGCTGGGGAGGGGCAGAGAGAAAGGGAGACAGAACCTCTAAAGCACAATCCATGCTGTCAGTGCAAGCCCATTGTGGGGCTTGAGCTTGTGAATCAAGAGCCATGACCTGAGCCAACATCAAGAGTTGGATGCTTAATGGACTGAGCCACCACCTAGGTGTTCCTCCTTCCCCCCTTTTATTTTCACTGTCACATATCACATCTTTGTATATGTTGTATTCATTGACTCTAGTGTTACAATAATTTTAACACTGTTATCCTTTAAACCCTATGCCCAAATTAAAAGTGATTTACACATCATGTTTACAAAGATTTCTGTAGTTGTCTATTTACCTTTCCCAGAGACCTTTATATTAAAAAAATTTTTTTAATATTTATTATTGAGAGAGAGAGTGAAAGCACAAGTGGAGGAGGGGCAGAGAGAGAGAGACAAACACACAGAACCCAGAGCAGGCTTGGCACTGTCGGCACAGAGCCCGACACGGGGCTCGAACCCACAAACCGTGAGGTCATGACCTGAGCTGAAGTCGGACTCACAACTGACTGAGCCACTCAGGTGCCCCCAAACCTTTATGTTTTTCTATGCTTGTGTGTTTTGCTGTCTGGTACTTTTTGTTTTAACTTGAAGGACTCCCTTTAGTCGTTCTTGGAAAGCAGATCTTGTGGTGATGGACTGAATCCCTCAGCTTTTGTTTATCAGGAAGGTCTTTCTTTCTTTTGTTTTGCTGGATATAGTATTCTTGGTTTGCATGGTTTTTTGGTGGTGGTGGTTGTTGTTGTTGTTATTATTTTTCTTTCAGCACTCTGAATATATTATCCCATTCCCTCCTGGCCTGTGATGTTTGTGCTGAGAAATCCACTGATCTAATGGGAGCTCCTTTGTACATGATGACTCACATTTCCCTTGCTACTTTCAAGATTCTCTCTTTGACTTTCGACAGGTTGCCTATAATATGTCTTAGTGTGGCCTCTTTGGGCTCATTGTACTTGGAGTCCGTTGAGCTTTTTGAGTATGGCTGTCCATTTTCTTTGGGAAGATTTGGAAAGTTTACAGCCATTATTTTTTCAAACAAGCTCTCTGCTTCTCCCTTTTCTTCGTCTGGAACTTCCATATATATTGCTCAGTTTAGAAGTCTTTTAGGGTTTTCTTCACTTTCCTTCATTCTTCCTTTTTGTTCCTCTGACACAATAATTTCAAATGAGTTGTCTTCAGGTTTGTTGATTCTTCTTTCTGCTTGATCAAGCCTGATGTTGATCCCCTCTAGTAAATTGGTAAATGTTATTATATTCTTCATGTCTAAAATTACCATTTGCCTCTTTCTGCAGTTTTTACTTCACTGGCGATATTCTCCTTTTGTTCATGCAGTGTTTCCCTAGTTTCATTCAGTTGTCTATTTGTGTCCTCTTGTGATGCATTGAGCTTCTTTAGTACGATTAATTTGAATTCTTTTCTTAGGCAGTTCGTAGATCTTCATCTTATTAGGGTCAGTTACTGAAAATTTATTTTGTTCCTTTGGGCTGTTACACTGTATCTTTGTGTGCCTCATTATTTTGTTGTTGTGGTTTTTGCTTTGGAAAAAATAGCCATCTTCTCCTGGTCTTTTTATTTTTATTTTTTATTTATTTATTTTTTTCAACGTTTATTTATTTTTGGGACAGAGAGAGACAGAGCATGAACGGGGGAGGGGCAGAGAGAGAGGGAGACACAGAATCGGAAACAGGCTCCAGGCTCTGAGCCATCAGCCCAGAGCCTGACGCGGGGCTCGAACTCCCGGACCGCGAGATCGTGACCTGGCTGAAGCCGCACGCTTAACCGACTGCGCCACCCAGGCGCCCCCTCCTGGTCTTTTTAGATGGGTTTTGTGTAGGGAAGGTCTTCACCAGTCAGCCCAGCTAGAGATTCTGGAGGTCCCTTAAACTTTTTATGAGGATGCATCTTCTCCGGTCCATTCAGAGTGATGGAATTTTCCATTCCATTCTGCTCCCTTTTCCATCTGTGATCCTGCAAGGAAGCCACTGTGCTCTCTTTTGTTCTCTCAAGTTTTATCAATGCTGAGTCAGGAGAGACAGAAACTAGTCCCTTGGTAGCCCTCCTCCACCTGCCTGTAAGCTGGAATGTTGGACATACATTCCACTCTTCTCTTTCCTTTCCAATGGAGAAGCTGCAAGTTGGGCTTTCCACCCGCCCGCTCCCCCTCTGCGCGCCCCCCCCCCCCCCCCCCCCCCCAGTTTTGTGCTGTGCTGCCTTGGGGAAGGCTCTGGTGTGAATTGAAATGAAATAAGCTTTTCTTATTCCTTTCATTATGGCTGTACTTGGCTTTGAACTTTCCTGGTACATTGCTTTCTTAACTGGTCTTTGGTATTCTCATAAAGGCTTTTTGACTTTATATTGTTATTAAAAGCCAGTGTTTCTCTAGGGAATGAGTTGAGGCATCCTGTTTTGCAATTTTGCCGATATCACTCTCCATATGGATTTTACCCACCATCTTTTATGGTAAAGATTGTTTTCCCCGCTGTTGCTATTCAGTGTGCCATTAATAATAAATTAAGAGGTCATATGTGGATAGATCCATTTCTGTACTCTATTTTGCACCGTTGGCCTATTTGTACCTTTTTTTTTTTTTTTAATTTTTTTTTCAACGTTTATTTATTTTTGGGACAGAGAGAGACAGAGCATGAACGGGGGAGGGGCAGAGAGAGAGGGAGACACAGAATCAGAAACAGGCTCCAGGCTCTGAGCCATCAGCCCAGAGCCCGACGCGGGGCTCGAACTCACGGACCGCGAGATCGTGACCTGGCTGAAGTCGGACGCTTAACCGACTGCGCCACCCAGGCGCCCCTATTTGTACTTTTTAAAATACCAAACTGTTTTAATTGCAATAGCTTTGTAATGAATCTTCGTATCTAGTAGAGTGACTGTTTCAAGATTCTTTGTGTTTCAGTATAACTTTTCAAACCAGCATATTGGTTTCCAACAAAAACAATTTGCTGGAGCACCTGGGTGCCTCAGTCAGTTAAGTGTGACTTTGGCTCAGGTCTTGATCTCATGGTTCGTGAGTTTGAGCCCTGCATGGGCTCTCTGCTGTCTGCGCAGAGCCGGCCTCAGATCCTCTGTTCCGCTCGCTCTCTGCCCTTCCTCTGCTTGCTCTCTTTGTCTGTCTGTCTCAAAATAAATAAACTAAAAAAACAAAAAGCTAAAAAACAATTTGCTGAAAGTTGGATTGTTATTATACTGAATTTAAAAATAAATACAGGGTAAACTAATACCTTAACAATTATTACATATTCTAATCAATGAAGATGATATGGTTTTGCATTTATTAAGGTTTCTAATTTCTCTCAATATTTTACAATTTTTATGTGGTGTTACTCTAGATTTCCTTAAATTTTTTAAGTATTTGGTATTTTGGTATAGTCATAAATGTTATCTTTTTAAGGATTTTAATTTTTAAATGTAGCTGTATAAAAAATGCAGTTGAGGGGCACCTGGTTGGCTTAGTCGGTAAGCATCCAACTCTTGCTTTTGGCTCAGGTCATGATCTGAGATGGAGCCCTGCATTGGGCTCTGTGCTGATAGTGTGGAGCCTGCTTGGGATTCTCTCTCTCTCTCTCTCTCTCTCTCTCTCTCTCTCTCTCTCTGCCCCTCCCCCGTTCGTGCGCATGCACACTCCCAAAATAAATAAATAAACTAAAAAAAAATACAATTGAGGGGCTCCTGGGTGATTCAGTTAGTGGAACGTCTGGCTCCTGATTTCAGCTCAGGTCATGATCTCAGGGTTGTGCGATCGAGCCCTGGGCCCTGTGCTGAGTGTGGAGCCTGAGATTCGCTCTGTTTTTTCTTCTGCCCCTCTCCTCCACCTCATGTGCTCTCTCTCTCTCTCTAAAATAAAAAAAAAAATCTTCCAATCCATGAACACAATACATCTCCCTTACTTTACTTAGGACTTTAATTTTACTCAGCAATGTTTTATAATTTTCAGTATCATGTGTCTTACATATGTTTAAGTAGTTCATATTTTTCATGTTATTGTAAATGATATTATTTTTAAAATTTCAGTATCTGATGATTTTGTTGCTGGTATAGAGACGTGACATTGATTTTTATATATTGATCTTGTATCCTACAACTTTGCTACATTCGCTTATTCTAATAAATTTTTTAAAAATTGATTACATAGGATTTTCTGCTTACATGATCAAATCGTCTGTGAATAAGAAGACAGTTTTACTTTATTATTTATTCTTCATTTTATTTTATGGAACGGTAGCGATGTCTTTCAGAACCATCCAAGTGCTCAATAACATTACCTGTACTTTTGTTTTCACCTTCAGATTATGACTGTACCCAATGACCCATATACTTTTCTCTCTTGTGGTGAAGACGGAACTGTTAGGTGGTTTGACACACGCATCAAAACTAGCTGCACGAAAGAAGATTGCAAAGATGTAAGAATCAAATTTTTGTACAAGTGACAAAAAAATTAACATTATAATTAAAATTGGACAATAAGTTATCTCTAGGTTCTAAGATTGTGGATGGATTTAATTTCATTAAATCTTGCTGACCTAACATAATTACTCAGTTTTAGTCTTGTATTTCGGAGTAATTTTTGTTTTTTCCTTTTCAGAATGTAATTTTCATTACTCAAATATTATTTGCTTTTTTAACCTCCAATTTATCTTTCCATATGATTTTTATTTTGATTGGTTTATAAGGAAAATTTACAATGTTGTGTTAGAAGTCAATTTTGGAATTGTGTAGCAAGCTGTAAAAAAAGAAAAAAGAGGAATTTTCCTTATAGTGATAAACTGCTGAGGAGGAATATTGACCACGTATAGCTCTGTGACGCTGGTGTTTTCTCTTTCATAGGATATTTTAATTAACTGCCGACGTGCCGCCACCTCGGTAGCTATTTGTCCACCGATACCTTATTATCTGGCTGTTGGCTGTTCAGATAGCTCAGTACGAATATATGATCGGCGAATGCTGGGCACAAGAGCCACAGGTAAACAGCTGTATGTTAGAGAAAATATAAGATTCTGTCAGTTCAAAGAATAAATCTGTAGGACGTATTTGCAGTTTTAAAATGTCGTTAGTTTGTCATAAAATTCAGTAAACACAATGTAATTAAATAATACGGATTTGTAGAAAAACAGCATTTTACCAAGGTTTTATGACCCTATCAGTGTGATGCTTTTGTAGTTTGTCACCTTAAAAAGTTGTAACAGTTGACATGTTAGTTTTCTATGACTGTCATAATGAATTGCCACATGTTGGGTGGCTTAAGATAACAGAAATTGATTCTCACATTTCTGGAGGCTACATGTCTAAAATCAAGGTTTCACAGGGTTTTCTGCTGGTGGCTCTCAGGGAGGATCTATTGCATACTTCTGGCTTCTGGTGATTGCTATTCATCTTGGCTTTTATTTTTTTTTTATTAAAAAAAATTTTTTTTTAATGTTTATTTATTTTTGAGACAGAGAGAGACAGAGCATGAACGGGGGAGGGTCAGAGAGAGGGAGACACAGAATCTGAAACGGGCTCCAGGCTCTGAGCTGTCAGCACAGAGCCTGACGCGGGGCTCGAACTCACGGACCATGAGATCATGACCTGAGCCGAAGTCAGATGCTTAACCGACTGAGCCACCCAGGTGCCCCTAATCTTGGCTTTTAAATGTTTCATTTCAATCTCTGCTTCTGTGTTGACATGCCATTCTCCCGTGTGTGTGTCTGAATCCACATTTTCCTCCTTGTATGAGGACATATTGGATCTAGGGTCCACTCTAATCTAGTTATGACCTCATCTTACTAATTATATCTACAAAGACCCTATTTCCAAATATCCCAAATATTCCAGAACCATTCTGAGGTTCTGGGTGGACGTAAATTTTGTGGGGGACACTATCAGCCCACAACACTTCGCCTTCCTTGCTTTAAAAAAATTTTTTTTAATTTCAATTTAGAGAGAGTGAGAAAGAGCGAACAGGGGAGAGAGGCAGAGGGATAGAGAGAGAAGAGAGAGAGAGAGAGAGAGAGAGAGAGAATCCCAAGCAGGCTCCATGCTCAGCATGGAGCCCAACGCAGGGCTCAATCCCACGACCCCGATATCATGACCTGAGCCAAAATAGAGTTGGACGCTCAACTGACTGAACCACCCAGGTGCCCCGGCACTTGGCTTTCCTAATTTCTCTTTGCAGGAGACAGAAGAGTTAGAAAGAACAGTGATTTGGCTTTGTGTTACTGTATAGCATATGTTTATGCCTAAAGTACTGTTAGCGATGCTGTTGAATCCATCTGAAACTCCTCATTCGCTCCTCATCCACTGTGGGATCAAACCACTTCTGAAATACCCAACTGAAAGCCATCGTTCTTCAGCATTTTTCAGTAAGGGAAGGCCAGGATTTTATACCCACATACCCACCAAATATACAAACATATATACACACTTACATATATTCGCGTATTTTGTATTGCCCAAAATAAAAATGGACTTGGCCAGAAACTAACAATGTCAAGCTCAGGGTCAATTTATGTCCAGTAAAAATGAACATAGATTATGGAAATGGGAGGACGAGGTGGGGTTTGGTTTGGTTTTGGAGCCGTGATTGAGGTGTCTTATGTATCTGGATATGCACTTTTAGGGGGAACAGTAGTAATATAATATGAAATTGTAGGCTAACTTACTATTTCTCAACAGATGGGACACGGTTGACATTTTCGGCAGAACAAGGCCTCCTTGTGCAGTGTTCGTACAGTTTTATGGGACTCTCAGAATTTAGCATTCCCAGACCTCCAGTGCATAAAATGCCAGTTGACCCTTTCTCTATTATACTGTATTATGTTGATGACTACCAAAATTAATTAAAGTTGGCATACTACCCCCCTTCGTTATGTTATAAGAGGAAAATTTCAGGACAATCAAAAATCTTTTAAAAACATAGGGGAGCCTGGCTGGCTCAGTTGGAAGAGATCTCAGGACCATGAGTTTGAGCCCCATGTTGGATGTAGAGATTACCGAAAGAAAGAAAAGAAAGAGAAGAAAAGAAAAAAGGAGAGGGGAGGGGAGAGGAGAAGAGAGGGGAGGAGGAAGGGAAGGGAAAGAAAGAGGGAAGGAAGGGACGGAAGGGAAGTGAAGCGAAGCAGAGGGAAGGGATGGGAAAGAGAGGAGAAAGGAAGGAAGGAAGAAAAGAGAGGGAAGGAAGGAGAGGGAGGGACAGGAAGGGGAAGCAAAGGGAGGGAAGGGAAGAGAAGCGAGGGAAGGAAGAAAAGGGAGGGAAGAGAGGAAAGGAAGGGGAAGGAGGGAAGGAAAGGAAAAGAGGAAAAGTGAATGTAAATTAAAAAAAATTTTTATTTGCTATCTTTTTAAATGTTTACTTTTGAGAAAGAATGAAAGTGCGAGTGGAGGAGGGGGAGAGAGAGAATCCCAGGCAGGCTCTATGCCGTCAGTCAGCACAGAGACCAACTCAGGGCTCAGACTCCAGAACCGTGAGATCGTTACCTGAGCTGAAATCAAGTCGGACTCTTAACTGACTGAGATACCCAGGTGCCCCTAAATCATAAATCATTTTCACTGATTAAATAACTCATATTTCTAATTAAATGCTTTATGTAATCTGGAATTCCAGCAACTCAGGAAATTTTTTAAAAGATACGTAGACTTTATGCTGTATTCTTTATTATTTTGTTATAAAATCAGACTATTGAGAAAAGAGCCTCTTCTAGAAATAGAACAGGATAGTTTGGATTTTATATTGCTACATTAAATCACATATCTCGTAATTCAGATTAAGAGTTTTTAAAATGTTTTTCTTAAAAAAATTATACAACTTCCTATTTTCTTATTTAGGGAATTATGCAGGTCGAGGAACTACTGGAATGGTTGCCCGTTTTATCCCTTCCCATCTTAATAATAAGTCCTGCAGGGTGACATCTCTGTGTTACAGCGAAGATGGCCAAGAGATTCTCGTTAGTTACTCTTCAGATTATATATATCTTTTTGACCCGAAAGATGATACAGCACGAGAACTTAAAACTCCTTCTGCAGAAGAAAGAAGAGAAGAGGTAAGCTTACTCAAAACCATGTTCTTCATTCAGTTCAGAAGACACTGACTCAGTGACTCCTGGGGCCTGTAGGCCTTCAAAAAATAGAATTGATTCGCAAGACATTTATAGTCGAAGTTTTGAAAGAGGACTTGGAATATACCTGGAAGAACAGGGGCTGACTAGAAAAAAGTATCGTGAAACATTTTTAAAGAGCAAATTTTTAATAGCAAAATGTTTCTTTAACTTTGTAGAGGCACAGGAGGAAGCAAGAAACATCAACAGTTCTAACAGTTGTGGGAAAAGCAATTAAAATAATAAAAAATGGGAGGTGTAAATTCCCAAGAGACTAAATGTTTCTGTTCATACACCAATAGGAGTTGTATCTGTTACCATTTTCTATTCACATGTGGACAGCAATCCCCTTCTCTCCTGATGGTGCCTCTCTTTCACAATTATGAACGAGTGGCATACATCCGTGGGTTTATTTTACAGAACACATCTGAGCGAATGAGAAAAAGGCAAGCTAAAATACATGCACACACACAATCGGGGGAGGAGGGGATTGCTGACCACATATGAATGGAAAATGGTATTTGGTTAACTCCTATTGGTGAACGAAAACATTTAGTCTTATTGGAGTTTATATATCACATTTTATATCTGTTACATATATATCTATACACATACAATATTCTATATTGAAAACTAAGTGACAGAATTGCTGCCACTAAAATGACTCTACAATAGTGAACCATTAGGGTGCCTGGCTGGCTCAGTCATTTAGAGCATGTGACTCTTGATCTTAGGGTTGTGGGTTCAAGTTCCACATTGGATGTAGAGAATTTTTAAAAATAAAATCTTTAAAAAAATAAAATAGCAAACCATCTTATTTATAAAAGGCAAAAACCAGAAAAAATGTATTTTTGGCAATATACAGCAATAGAAAAATGTTTGTTTTAACCTATTAAACTTCTTTCCCCAACATATTTTTCATTTTGCCTTTTTTTTTTTTTAATGTCCTATGTTTAATCACTTGGCTTGTAAATGTTTTTGAAATTAACTGTTGCTTTATTAATTATCAGTGACTCTTTGGTATTGGACCAACTCCTATCAGTGAACGTATTTTGAAGGTATTAAGGAACAACAATTTTGTAATTCCTGTACTTATGGTTGCGGGTTTAGAGGGCTATAAAATTAGGAAAAAATCGGGATAACTTTATAAATCTATTTTGGGCTTTTGAAAGTGTCGGTGTATTTAAATGAATTAGGAAATTGACAAAGAAAGGGGTATGATGGCTAATGAAGGCTGTTTTTGACTTTATTGGCCTGATTGAAAACATGAGATCTGCTCTGTTATTTTGTTGCTGCTGGGTAATTTTCTCTTGAGATGCGTGTTTTAGTGAATGAAGTTACATTCCAACTTCCTGACTGTTACGTAATGAAAGTTGGAATGCAGAAACATTTGAAGTGGGCCAGCCAGCTTTTGTACCATAGAATACTTATGTGTTTACATATGTAAACACAGTATGTTTACATAATCAGGGTGAATGAGGCTGAGTTGTGAACAGTGAATGTGGTTTTCTCAGTGTTCTTTGTTGAATTAAGAAAAATAATTCTGAAAATGGATTAAAATTACAAAACTAAATCATGCTTCTATAATAAACCAAATAATTGACAGGTGTATATAGAAGTTGGTAGTCTGTCTCCTTCTTAAGCTCAACATCTGTTCTTCAGTGTTTTATCCTAAATCCTTGACACGTGCCTACTGTGCACTAGGTCCTGTACTAAACTTTAGAAAATCTGGGATGACTGTGACAAAGACATAGCCTCTCCCTCAGGAATTTACAGTTTAGTGGGAATAGAGATATAAATAAATGAATATATAAAACTTAATAGAATTCTAAATAAGAGTTATGTTATGGGGCGCCTGGGTGGCTCAGTCAGTTAAGTGTCCGGCTCTTGATTTTCACTCAGGTCATGAATCCAGGGTCATGGGATCGAGCCCCACATCAGCACAGAGCCTGCTTGGGATTCTCTTTCTTCCTCTCTCTCTCTGCCTCTCCCCTGCCCATGTACGCATGTGCTCTTGCTCTCAAAATAAATAAACTTAAAAAAAACCAAGAAATTATGTTCTATATGAGTAGACCAAAGGAAGGAATAATGTATTTTGATTGGAAATGTAAGAAATGATTGAGTAGGGTTTTAAAATATGAATAAAAGTTTCACATGATTTTTTCTTGTGTTTCAGTGGTATTTTAAAATTTTCTTAATTTGTGGGGGCTTCTTTTTATTTCTTTATATCCTCTAATAATTTCTCTTTTATTTTTTTCATTGTCTAGTTCAATTTTTTTACTTCTCATTTTTCTTATTTTTTGTGTTCCTTTTTCTTTTTATTGTCTTTTCTGTCTTTTCTTTTTCCTCTAATATCTTTTTGACATTTTCCTATTTGCCCCACCCCATTATCGGACTACTACTTTGTTGGATCCAGTCTCTAATGTTCTCCTGGTCCCCATGATTTGTCCCTAAAATATATACCCCAGATCTGTAGTACAGCTTCCCATTCTGACTCCCGCTACTGCCCTGATCCAAGGCATCAACCATCTCGCCTAGATTATTATGGTAGCTTTTTTTTTTTTTTTTTAATTTTTTTTTTCAACGTTTATTTATTTTTGGGACAGAGAGAGACAGAGCATGAACGGGGGAGGGGCAGAGAGAGAGGGAGACACAGAATCGGAAACAGGCTCCAGGCTCCGAGCCATCAGCCCAGAGCCTGATGCGGGGCTCGAACTCCCGGACCGCGAGATCGTGACCTGGCTGAAGTCGGACGCTTAACCGACTGCGCCACCCAGGCGCCCCTATTATGGTAGCTTTTAACCAGTCTCCCTGCTTTGACTCCTCTGCCCCCATAGTCCTTTAGCTACGTAGCAGCCAAAGTGATCCTTTAAAACTGAGTCAAATTATGCTGCTCTTCTGATCAGTACTGCAGGTGGCTGCCCATCTCATTTAAAGCAAAACGAAGGTTTCTACAGTGGCTTCAAGACCTTGTCTCATGTAGTTCTTGTTATTGCTGTTGTTCTCTCAGTACTTCTATTGTACTCTTCTCTGACCACGTCTACTTACTTACTCAGGCAGCCCAGGTGTGCTTCACCTTACAGCTTTTGTGTTTGCCAGGCATGAAATGGTCTTCCCAGATAATCACAGACTTTAACTTTCTGGTACTGCCTATCTCCTTTGTCTACTTAATTTTTTCCCCATAACACTCAGCACTTTCTTTGTATGTTTTACTTTCTTTTTTTTGTAATCATGTATTGTGTATCTACTCCAGTAGCCTATAAGTTCTGTGACGTTGGGATTTTTGTATAGTTTATCCATTGATCCTTTTCCACTATCTAGAGTAGTGCCTGACACATAAAACATGCTCAGGAAAATCTTCTTTGAATAACTGAATTAATGCTTGTACCATTTTCGGTATTCTTGACTAGATTATTTTGCATATCTCAAAAAGTCAAACTTGGGACTGTTTTTAACTTGAATGTCTTGTTCCAGAAATAGTTGCTGAGGTTATAACAACCAGTTCTTTGCTTGTATAATATAAAGTTTCTTCCCCTAACCATGGAGCAGGGCTCCATCCTATTCTAAATATAGTTCACATAGAGTGAGGCCCTCTGTTTCTGGAAATGATTTTAGTCTAAGATTTTGGACAGCTACCACACTAGGCTTTCTCTAATCTTCTGGTTATTCTGTGTCGTACTTGTGGCTTCCTGTGTAGATTTTCTATCCTCTGTTGCTCTTTGCCATATTTACCTACTTATGGAATTTGTGAGGGTTTTTATTTTTCTGTCTTCTTTGCTGAGGGTGTTGAGATATTTTTTTCCCCCAACCTCCTTATTGCTCAGAATGGTTTCCAGGAGAAAACAGAAAATTTACAGCTAAGTTGTCACCAAGTTTCTATCCAAATCTGCTTAATTGTCAGGGAAAATATCAGTGAATGTTTTGTTAAAAAAATAAAAATAAAGGGAATGACCCACAAAATGGGAGAAAATGTTTGTATAACATATATTTGATTTATGATTTAGAATCTGTATATATCCTATATTTTACTAATGATTTAGAATCTAGTATCCAAAATATATCAAAACCACAGTGAGGTACCACTTCGTACTCACCAGTTTGGCTAAAATAAAAAAGTCAGTAACGGTGTTGATGAAGACAGGAAGAAATTGGAGCGTTCACACATTGCTGATAGGAATGTAAAATGGTGCAGCTGCTTTGGAAAACAGTTGGGCAGTTCCTCAAAAGTTAAACATAGAATTGTCATGTGACCCGGCGATTCCACTTCCAGATATATACTGAAGAGAATTGAAGACATATGTCCCCACAAAAACTTGCACATATGTTCACAGCAATATTATTCACGGTAGCCAAAAAAGTGGAAACAACTCAATGTGCATCGACCGATGAATGAATAAACAAAATATGGTATATCCAAACCATGGACTATTACTGAGCTGTAAAAAGGAATGAAATACTGATACATGGGGCAACATGGATGAACTTCGAAAATATTATGCTAAGTGAAAGAAGCCAGACAGAAAGGGCCACATCTGCTCCTATTTGTATGAAATGTCCAGAGTGGGCATATCTAGAGAGCCAGAAAGTAGATTGGTGGTCTCCAGGAACTGAGTCGAAGGAGAAATTGGGAGTAGCTGCTCGTAGCTATAGGATTTCTCTTTGAGGTGATGAAAATGTTCTGGAATTAGTGGTGATACAAGTGGTTACACAGCTCTGAGCATATGCACCACTGACTTACATACTTTAAAAGGGTGGGTATTACGGTATATGTGTTCTATCTCAATCACAAATGTTAAAAATATAAAAGTTACAGAGAATAATCAACAGTGTCAAGTGCTATAGACATCAAAATAAGTTGGGCAATGTGCCATTTGAATTGGTAGTTGATTGTTGATCATTTTGTCATTGATCAGTGAACTGAGCAATTAATCACCCGTTGATGACATTGGTGAGAATGAATTCAGTGGAAAGATGGGAGCGTAAGGTAACGGTGAAGTGAAGGAGGAGTGGTAGATAAAGGAATAAATATAGACCTTTTTCAAGAAGCTTGACAGTAAAGCTTCAGAAAACATGGGGAAAGAGTATAGCTGACTAAAAACATAAAATTGAGGTGTTTTGTGTATTAAAAATGGTAAAAACCTTTAGCGTATCGTAAGGAAGAAATGAGGAAATGGATGCAGGTGTGGGAAGGAGTAATTATTGAAGCAAGGTGCTTGAGGAGTTTGAAGGAACAAAATGTAAAAGCACAGATGGGAGATTCAGCCTTAACAAAATAAATGATACATCTTCGGAGAAAGGTTAGAAGAAATTAGGAAGTTGCAGATTATAGATAAGTTTGTAGAATGCAGCTGAGGAAATTGATGTCACTTCTGCAGGACTGACTGTATTTTCTCTGAAGTAGGAGGAAGAGGTATTAGCCAAGAACGAGGGAAACAAGGTAGAGTAGAGACCCTGAGGTGAGTCATGAAGGGTTGCAGTAGATGCTGGGGGGAATCGGAGACTAAACTGTCAATGATAATCAAATAGTGATCGTTCCTCTTGTCAGATATGTAGGTACTTGACCTATACTACATGTATCATCGTAATAGAAAACTCAGGCTCAGTGTGATTAGATAACTTCCCTGTGGTCAGCTGGTAAGTGATACAGGTGGGAGTAGAAGTCACCTACACATGATTTCAAAGTTGTGTTCAGACTCTTTAGGGTGAAGATGTTAAGTGTAAGCTGTACCATCAGTAGATCTCGTCCTTATAAGAGCTTTCGTATTTTGACGTAGCATCTCATTTGCATCCTCAGTAAAGAAGGCAAGGACATGGGAAGAATCCGTTAGACTTAAAGCGTGCTTTAAGAGTTGAGCAAATGAGTTTCGTCTTCGTCTTTTAGTTACGACAGCCTCCTGTGAAGCGCTTAAGACTTCGTGGTGATTGGTCAGATACTGGACCCCGAGCAAGGCCTGAGAGTGAACGAGAACGGGATGGTAACTATACTTTGGTTAGGCTTTTCTAATATGGTATTGAAAAAATAATCTTTTAACTTCTTTTTTTTTTTTTTTTTTTTTTTTGCTAGCGTAAGTGATGCTGCAATGAATGTCCTTGTACATATATCTTAACGTACTCATGCAAGTGTATCTGAGGATAAATCCCTAAAAGTGGAATGAGCAACTGGGTCACTGGATAAGTGCATTTGTATTTTGATAGCTATCAAGTTACCCTCCAAAATTAATGCACTATTTTACCTTCCTTCTAGAAGTAGGAGTATTCATTGCCATATAAAACATTAGGTATTATCAAACTTCTTGATTTTTGCCTTTTTATTAGATGTAAAGAGAAACAAAAACTCTCAGTTTCCAACCCAAGAGTTTTATAATAGCAGATAAAATCTTTTTTTCCCTTTTTGTCAAATGCCTTTGACAAAGCATAAGAAATTACCTTGGGAGCTTTAAGATGGCACACTTTTAAAATAGAATTAATCTGTGTGTATTTTATTGATTGGTCTGTAGCCAAAATCTTATTCTGATGACTTCTGAATTCTGTTAAGATCAAAAACATGTTTATTCCCCAATATATTTTCCTTGGTACCATCTTATAATATATACTTAAATATAAAGCCGCATTACATAAAGGCAATAAAGTATAAAGTTTTCACAGAAAATTCAAGGACAAATGATGCGCATTTTAAATTATATGATTGTAGAATAAAATTATCAGTTTTAATTTGATGTCATACTTAATTTGGTAATTTCCTTAAGAGAAAACTCATATATTTGAAGGAGGAAAGAGGGAGAGGGAAGAGACAAATACAGCAGCTTTTGGTTTTTGTTAATTTTGAATATATGGAATATGCTTACAGTATGATGAAAATAAATTCAGTTTAAGGAAATGTAAGTGAGAGGACAAGCCTTTCTTATAATCAGTTAGTTTACAATTCATGAGCACTTCCTGGCTGTGCACTCTTCGAACTAAAGATGTGGGTTGAGGTCAGGATGGGAGATGTGACGGTACCTAAGAATAGACAAAGATGTAGGAAATATAAATTCTATTCTTGAGGAACTCAGAATACAGACAGTGACTTATATAAACATTTACTATGAAATGTAATGATAGCTCTAAGAGATTCATATACATGCATATAATTTATTTAGGCAGTTTGATTCTTTTTTTTTTAATTGTTTTCATTTTAAAGGCCTTAAAAATCTAGATTTTTGCATTAATGAAAGATCCTGACTTATTACTGAATTCACTGATTAGACCTGTATTGTAATAGGTGAGCAGAGTCCCAATGTGTCATTGATGCAGAGAATGTCTGACATGTTATCAAGGTGGTTTGAAGAAGCAAGTGAAGTTGCACAAAGCAATAGAGGACGAGGAAGATCTCGACCCAGAGGTAATTTTTCTTGTTAATTAAAGTCAGCCAAAAGCTGGCAAAAGCTGTTTTATTGAGATATATATATACATATATATACATACATACACATATGTGTATATATATATATTTTTTTTAATGTTTATTTTTGAGAGAGAGAAAGACAGGGTGTGAGTGGAGGAGGGGCAGAGAGCGAGGGAGACACAGAATCTGAAGCAGGATCCAGGCTCCCAGCTATCAGCACAGAGCCCGATGTGGGGCTCAAACCTACGAACCGTGAGATCATGACCTGAGCTGAAGTCGGACTCTAAACTGACTGAGCCACCCAGGTGTCCCGATATTTGTTTGCTTTTTTTTAAGTTTGTTTATTTTTGAGAGAGGAGGAGGGGCAGAGAGAGAGAATCCCAAGCAGTCTCCACGCTGTCAGTGCAGAAACTGACGCGGGGCTCATGAACCTTAAGATCGTGACCTGAATCAAAATCAAGAGCCAGACGTTAACTGACTTGGTGCCCTTGATGTCTGTATTATTTATATCATCCATTTTATACCATTTTATATATAATATATGTAATAATCTATAATCATCACACATTTCTTAACTGTATTGTGTGAAGCAGTAGAGGACCAAGGGTTCTGAGTATAATTTGTCCCTTCATGTTGTAGGCCTAGCCCTTGTTTTTGCTTTTCTCAAAAAAAAAAAAGGTAAGGACGTCTGATCGTCCCCTTTGAAGTCCCTTTTGTATGCATTCTGAAAATGGAAATATATAAAACTCTGTAGATAAAGAAGTTTTATATAATGGAATAGTTTCTCCTTTTGGTTACCTAGGCATTGGTTTCTAAGTGCTGTTTCTGGTGCTAGCTGACCCGTTTTCATATCTTGGTTCACTACTTTCTGGCGTTGGGGTCTTTGGCAAGTTACTTCTCTCTGTCAAAAATGAGGAGTATGAATGTTAACTCCTAAGCTGTTAAAACACCAAAATAAAAAGTTATATTGATTTTTATCCATAAATGATTCACGTTAACTCCTGCATCTCAATTAACTTTTTAAAAAATTCCTTAGGCTGGGGATTTGCTTAAGAGTTATTATATTTGTGCTTAAATTTAAAATAAGAATTATTTAAACCATGGTCATTAAAAGAAAAAGTTCCATATTCTGTGGCAGTTGCATCTTGCAAGATATGAACTTGATTAGTCCTTTCCATCTTTTAATAACATCTAGGCTTGGGGAAAATTGTTAATGTTTATTGATTATTCCTAATTATTCCTTTGCAGATAGCACAAAGCCTAGCATAGCACATAGTAGACACTCAAGTCTTTTTAAATCATAACTGAGTCATGTTAGTTTAATGGTTAAAACATCGCTAATGATGTAGGAATCAGAAACTTAACCTTATTTTGACCTATTTGTAACTTTACTCTTCCCGATGATATTTTTCTTAAATATTTCAAATACATTATGTTGTAGAATGGAAAGATATTAATAAAATCCACTCTCCTGTTATCCAGTCCTTAAGTCAGAATCATCATCTTTAAATTAAAGAGACTAGATGTTATTTATAGGCATTTCACAAGCTATTATTTAGCTTTGTATAAACGAAGGTACCATATTGAGCTTGAAGGTGGATTATTTTAACAAAAATGTTCTGTAGATAGATGTTCCCCCCTCTTGATCAGCTTATGTGGTTATAATGGATCAGACCACCACTGGGTGCATTTGATATCCTGAAATTATACAAATCTGTGTGTATGTACATGCACGTGCAAGTACACATGTATTTCTTGTTTGTTTTTCATTTTTTTAATGTTTATTTTTGAGAGAGAGAGAGTGAGCGAGTGTGGGGGGAGGGGCAGAGAGCGAGGGAGACAGAATCCGAAGCAGGCTGCAGACTCTGAGCTGTCAGCACAGAGCCCGACGTGGGGCTCAAACTCACGAGCTGTGAGATCATGACCTGAGCTGAAGTCAGACGCTCAACCGACCGAACCACCCAGGCGCCCCAGTACACACGTATTTCTTTAACGTATCTCTTTAGAGTAGTTGGTTTTGGAAAGCAGTTAGTATTTGAATTTGCATTCACATGTGTTCTTTGAAGGTGGAACGAGCCAGTCAGACGTTTCTCCTCTTCCCGCGGTCCCATCGAGTTCTGATTTGGAAGTGGGTGAAACTGCAATGGAAGTAGATCCCTCAGCCGAACAGCTTCTTCGGCCTTCGACATCCTCTGCAGCGTCAGCTCACGCTCATTCGACATCATCTTCTACAGAAAGCCCTCATTCTACTTCTTTGCTGTCTTCTCCAGACAACGAACAAAGGCAGGCTGTTGAGGCATCTGGACGCCATACACATCATCAGTCTGGTGAGGATGCTACTCATTAAATAGGCTGCGGTTCATCTGATGATTTCTGATAATGAAAACTTCTTTATGGGCTGATGTGAAAGATACTAAATCACATGAACTCATTCTTGCCAGAATAAATGACCAAAATGACGTGTAATACGTGAACATGTGACATAAACACAAGCTTCAAGTGTGCCTAACTTGAATGAGTTTGACAATTATCAGGAATCTTCAGTTTACCTAAGACAATTCTTTAAAAAATATGGGTACCGGCAGATAGTGTTTTGACATAGTTTAATGCAGTTGACTTTAAGACTACTTTTATATACCGTTATAGACCAAAATGTATTTCTAGACTTACTTGGTTATAAGTCTGTTTTAAAGTGATCATGAAAATATAGCCCTAATTATTATTAGTTCTAACGCATTTGTATTTCTTATTATTTTTCTTTAAATCCAGAAATACTTTTAATACATTCTGTGTGGTGCATTTGGTAACATCTCTTGTCAACAACATATACAACTTACCAAAAGAATTATTTGTCCTATATTTCCATGAAAGAGAATTGTTTTGACAAGTCCTTGTCTTCTTGGTACTTGATGTTAGTGGGAAAATGTCAATTCCTAAATTCTGCTAAAATACTTTTTTCCTCTCAGTATTAAAACACCTCATGTTCAACTTTTTTCCCCCCAACTCTGGAATGTACTAGTGTTTATAACAGTAATTTTTAGCAGATATAATTTACTTGGCATTTTAACTGTGTACATGTAATTATAATGACCACTAAGATCTTATTTGTGTTTTTCTTTGGGTTCTTCTAGAGGCATTTTACTTGACACATAATAAAAATTAGCAACTAGTGATACAGCTGGCAGGCCTAAGCTAAAACCTATAAAAATTTTCTAACAGCTTAACTGCCACAAGCTGTCACTTTATTCTTGCCACTCTGAAATCTGATACTAGATCACCAAATATGGGGTGTTTTATAGCAGGCATTTTTTTTTTTATCAGTATGTCTTATTTTGGTCATTCATTTCCAGTTTCTGTGGAAATAGAAGCTAGAGTCAGTTATGTAACTATTAACACTTGTGGACAATTTGTAATAATAAGCTAAAGCAGAGCTATAAAATCAGGTTTTCTACTCTCTAATTGACATAGTTAACATTTCAGCTTATGGGAAAATAAAATATTTTGGAGTGTTTGTGCAGTAGGGACAGAATCAGTCCAAAGTTTGTTTGTCAGAGCAGGTAAAGTTGGTAAAAAAAAAAAAAAAAAAAAAAAAAAAAAGTAATAGCATTCTTGGAAATATTCTTAAAGATTCTGATCAGTTATAAGTTATCAGGAAAACTGAGCAAGAACATTCCCCGGCTTATATTCATGTTCCACTGAATTCTAACTCCACTGGTTTTTAAACACACTTCTGAGTAAAGTACTTAGTTTGGAGTTTCATTTTTCTTTTTTTGTTACAGATATTTAACACAGTTAATATTGCATTTCAGATTGCTAAATCCATTTCAATATCTAATGTAAGTATTAAGTAGCAATTTGAATCATCAAAATAGAAAAAACATTTGTGATGATCATGTGATCATTGTTTTGATCACTAATTGGCACCTTTGCCTGTAGTTTTTTTTAAAGATGTAAGGAAATAGTTTTAACTGGTAGAGTCTCAAAAGAATTTTGGTTGACTGCACTATGGAACATTGGAATATTTCCATGTTGTGAAGATAGTATAGCTGTTGAAGAAAATGATTTGATGTTAGATGTAACATCTAAAGATTATGCCTGGAATTGTTTTGATAGCAAGCTTTGATTATCCCTTTAACAATAAGGGCTTAATGAGTTTTTCTGTTTTGCTTCATTCCCCCCCCCGGCCCCCCCCCCCCCCGCCCCCGTCTCTTCTGCACTTCTAGGTTCAGATAGGTTTATGGATACTAGGAATAGGGCAGAGTGTCATCTCAGAGCCATGATTTTTATGACAAACATACTTTCTTTTATTGTGCTTTAGTTTGTTATGCTTTGCGTATATTGTGTTTTTTACACATCGAAGGTTTGTGGCAACCCTGCGTGGAGCTAGTCTGTTGGCACTATTTTCCCAACAGTGTTTGCTCACTTCGTGTCTGTGTCACATTTTGGTAATTCTCACAGTATTTCAGATCTAGTCACTATTATCATATTTGTTATGGTGATCTGTGATTAGCGATCTTTGATGTGACTAGTGTCATTGATTTGGGGCACCACAGACGCCACCCACACACGGCAGGGAGCTTGCTCGGTAAATGTGCGTATGTTCTGACTGCTCTTTCAAACAACTGTTCCGCTCTCTCTTTCTCTCTTCTTGGGCCTCCCTATTTCCTGAGACACAACAGTATTGAGATTAGGCCAGTTAATAACGCTAAAATGGCTTCTAAGTGTTCAAGTGAAAGGAAAAGTCGCATACCTCTCACTTTAAATAAAAAACTAGACATGGTTAAGCTCAGTGAGGAAGGCACGTCAGAAGCCTAGATAGGCAGGGAGAAAGCTAGGCTTCTTGTGCCAAACGGTTAGCCAAGTTGCGAATATACAGAAGTTCTTGAAGGAGGTTAACAGTGCTACTCCAGCGAACACACAAATGATAAAGAAAGCATAACAGGCGTATCGCTGATACGGAGAAAGTTTTAGTGGTCTGCATAGCCACAACATTCCCTTAAGCCAAAGCCTAGTCCAGGGCAAGGCCCTCACTCTCTTCAGTTCTGTGAAGGCCCAGAGAGGTGAGGAAGCTGCAGAGGAGAAAAGTTTTGAAGCTAGCATTTCCTATTCTGAAAATCCGAGGGCCCTTAAGATTTATTCTAAATCTACTCTGCCTGTGCTCTAGAAATGGAACAAGCCTGGATGCATGGTTTGCTGAATATTAAGCCCACTGTTGAGACCTGCTGCTCAGAAAAAAAGATTCTTTTCAAAATATTCCTGTTCATGTACAATGTGTCAGGTTACCCTAGAGCTCTGATGGAGATGTACAACAAGATTTATGTTTTTATGCTGCTAACACAGCATCCATTCTGCAGCCCTTGGATCAAGGAGTCATTTTGACTTTCAAGTCTTCTTATTTAAGAAACACCTTTTGTAAGGCTAGCTGCCATAGATAGTGATTCCTCTGATGGATCTGGGCAAAGTAAATCAAAAACATTCTGGAAAGGATTCCCCATTCAAGATGCCATTAAGAATATCATGATTCATGGGGCACCTGGGTGGCTCAGTTTGTTAACCACCTGACTTCTTCTCGGGTCATGATCTTGAGGTTCATGAGTTCAAGCCCCATATCGGGCTCACCGCTGTCGGTGCAGAGCCTGCTTCAGGTCCTCTGTCCCCCTCTCTCTGCACCCCTCCCCCACTTGCACTCTCTCAAAAATAAGTAAACGTTTAAAAAAATTAAAAAATAAATAAAGAGAATATTTATTCATGGGAAGAGGTCAAAATATCAACATGAATAGGAGTTTGGCAGAAGTTGATTCCAGCCCTCATGGGTGACTTGGAGGGGTTGCAGACTTCAGTGGAGGAAGTGACTGCAGGTGTGGTGGAAACAGTACGAGAACTGGAATGAGAAGCGAAGCCCGAGGATGGGACTGAATTGCTGCGATCTCAGCATCAAACCTGACGGGATGAGGAGTTGCTTCTCATGGATGAACAAAGAAAGTGGTTTCCAGAGGTGGAATCTACTCCTGGTGAAGATGCTGTGAAGATTGCGGAAATGACAACAAAGTACTTAGAATATTACATAAACTTAGTTGATAAAGCAGTGGCAGGGTTTGAGGGATAGACTTGAAGTTTCAAAGTTCAACTGTGGGTAAAATGCTGTAAAATAGCTGCTACGAAGAAACCATTAGTGAAAGAAGAGAGCCGACGCCACAGCTATCCCGCCCTTCAACAGCCTGGTCAGTCGGCAGCCGTCAGCATCCAGGCAAGACTCTCCACCGGCGAAAAGATTGTGACTCGCTGCAAGTTCAGATGATGGCTACTTTTTTATTTTTATTCTTGAGCAATAAAGTGATTTTTAGTTAAGGTATGTATATTGTTTTTTAGACATCATGCAGTTGCGCACTTAATGGACTACAGAATAGCGTAAAGGTAACTTTTATATGCACTAGGAAACCAAACAATTCAGCTGACTTGCCTTATTGGATATTTGCCTTATTGCGGTGCCTTGGAACCAAACCCGCAGTATCTTCAAGGCGTGCCTCTATGGCCTTGCATAGACATGGAATGGAAAGTATGCTTCCTCCTTTGCTGTGGATCCACTTTGTGTGAATGTTTCCTTTATGCCCCTTGTATTTCCTCTGTCATGTTTGCTGGGGGGAAGGAAAGGAACGATGGGAACATGAAAACTTGCCTGGCAAAGTGCCATCTGTGAACCTAATTATTTGCCTTCTCTTAGTCCACAATTGAGTCACTGCGTCGTAGTGAAGAAAGTCACAACCACACATTTCACTGGGTGCTCCGTGCCGGGATAGAACAGTCTTTCAACACTGCTGCTCAACAAGTAGCCAGAATTTGAGCACTCCCCTTTTACCCTCATCCTATCCCCAAGCTGATAACCTTCTCATTGACAGTGGGGCGGTGTGGGGGGCACTTTTTCCTACTTCCGAATCTCCTGACATTCTAGCATCTGTGATAGAAGCAGACACATTTTGAGAAGTGTGTCTGTTCCTGTCAAAGGCTAGACAGTGCAATTCCCATCCCTTTCCAAATTCTCAGGGACTTTGCTTCTTCTCCAGCATCATTATTATTGCCTTTTCTGTTGCATTGGTCCTTTTCCACCTCAGACATGAGCTGTTATTATCTCCTGTCTTAAAAAAATCTTCCCTTAATTATCCCACGTTCTCCTCCAGACTTGTGTCTTTGCTTCTTGTATAATTAGAGTCTTCAGAAGAGTTGCTCGCATATACCGTCTCCATTTTCTTACCATCTTCCATGTGTTTGTCAACCAACTCCTGTCTGCCTTTCAACTCCGTTTCCACTGAAACTTTTGGTCAGTCACCAGTGACTTATGTTTCGCCAAATTTGCCAAATTTTATCCCTCTCTGTTGGTATCTTACCAGGTTTTTAAATCCATTTGCATTTAACATAGTCTGTCACTCCTTTCTGAAAACACTTTCTTTTCTTGGCATCTGATACCACTTTGCTTATTTATTCTTATCAACTGTAGCTGGTTTGCAGTAATCATTGTTGATATTTCTTGTTCTATTACACTTCTGAATGTTTTAGTAGAAATCCTTAGTCCGTGCTCTTTGCTCTATTCTGTATCCGTGGGGGGTTGTTGCATCAATTCACATAGCTTCTAAAAAATTATTTTTTAATTTTTTAATTTGAGAGAGAAAGCTTGCAGGAGGGGCCGAGGGTGGAAGGAGGGAGGGAGGGAGAGAGAGAGAGAGAGAGAGAGAGAGAGATTGAAAGAGAGAATCTTAAGCAGGCTCCATGCCCAGCATGGAGCCCGACATGAGGCTCGATCCCATAACCTTGGGATTGTGACCTGAGCCAAAATCAAGAGTTGGTCGCTCAACTGACTGAGCCACCCAGGTGCCCCTCACGTGACTTTTAATAGCTTCTCTGAGTTGAAGATTTCTAAATGTATGTCGACAATCTGATCTCTGCTTTGAGTTACAAAGTCCTATGTCCAAATGCTTATTTGACCCTTCTTTTTAGTTGTCTTTGGATATCTTAAGCTTAACACGTCCAAACTAAAACTTAATTTAACCTCCTGTCCTTCCTGTCTGCCAATCTCTTCCATATTAGCCATTTTATATTTTAGTAAATTTAAAACCACCTGCCCCGTTTGCTTATTTTAACAGTGTCTGTGTTATTCTTGATTCCTTGCTTTCCTGCATGTCCCACGCTCAGTCCGTCAGCAAGTCCTGTTGGTTTGTGTCTAAAATAACTTCTACTTCTTACATCTCACCATCATTTCTTGTCTGCTAATTGATCTCCTGTATCTGCCCTCACTCCCTTATCATTTATTCTCCATGCAGCAGCCAGGATGAGTATTTTATAGTATTAAATCAGATTATGTAACTTTGCTGTTTAAACCCCTCAAAGACTTCTAATTGCACTTAGAAGTCTCACTTTAAAAAAACTGAAACTTTCTTATACCGTGGGTCTGTAAGAACCGACATGGTCTGGGTTTTGCCCCCCTCTCCAACCTCGCTTCATGTCACTTTCTTAATTCCCAGGGATCATTATGCCCTACCTGCGTTGGTTTCCTTTATTTCCTTGAATGTGCCAGGCAGGTTCTCTTCTGCCTCTTTGTTTCCGATTCTGAGCCTTTGTACTTATTGTTCTCTTCCCGAGAAGCTTCCCCCCTCCATCCCTGCTTATTGTAGCCAACTTCTTTTTCCTTGTGTCTCAGTTCAAGTGTCACTTAAAGGAGGTCTTTCATTCTTACCGTAGCTAGATTCATCTTTCTTTACTAAAATGTTTTTTAATTTTTTTTTCAATATTTATTTATTTTTGGGACAGAGAGAGACAGAGCATGAATGGGGGAGGGGCAGAGAGAGAGGGAGACACAGAATCGGAAACAGGCTCCAGGCTCTGAGCCATCAGCCCAGAGTCTGACGCGGGGCTCAAACTCACGGACCGCGAGATCGTGACCTGGCTGAAGTCGGATGCTTAACCGACTGTGCCACCCAGGCGCCCCTAAAATGTTTTTTATATAGCCCTGTTTACTTTGTGATAAGCACTTATTAAAATTAAAAAAAAAATTTTTTTTAACACTTACTTATTTTTGAGAGACAGAGTGTGAACGGGGGAGGGGCAGAGAGAGAGAAAGGGCGACAAAGATCTGAAGCAGGCTCCAGGCTCTGAGCTGTCAGCACAGAGCCCAGCGCGGGGCTTGAACTCACGGACCGCGAGATCATGACCTGAGCCGAAGTCGGATGCTTAACCAGGCCACCCAGGCACTCCATCACTTATTAAAATTTGTAATTATTTTGGGGCACCTAGCTGGCTCAGTCAGTGGAGCATGCAACTCTTGATCCTTGGGGTTGTGAGTTCAAGCCCCATGTTGGGCATAGAGATTACTTTAAAAAAAGAAGAAGAAAATTTGTAATTATTTTGTTCATTTTGGATTGATTTATGACTTGTTTCTTTTTTTGAGAATGGTTTTATTTTTCATTTTCATTTTTGAGAGAGAAAGAGAGAGTGTGTACGTGAGCAGGGGAGAGGCAAAGAGAGAGGAAGAGACAGAATCCCAAGCAGGCTCCACACTGTCAGCGCAGAGCGTGACATGAGGCTCAAGCTCACAAACTGCGAGCCGAAACCAAGAGTCAGACACTTAGCAGACTGAGCCACCCACATGCCCCCAAATGTTTTTATTTTAATTTAGATAACAGAATATGTATAGAGAAGGCCGTTTCTTTGGATTGAATGGGGTTGTCAGTACATAGAGGTCTCACCTTGAGAAGTGAGTCACCAAAGGGATCCGTGTGCTTCTAATTAAATGGACCACTCAGACAATGAGACTTTAGTTTACTTAATATATGATATGCCTTATGTGTGAATTCCTGCTTATTTACAAATAACTATCCAGATTTACACATTTATTTAGGTCTGTTCAAAATCTTTACAGTTAAATTGAGCTCTGTAGAAAAATCACCGGGAACAGCAGTTGCTCTGTTGTACAGCATAGCAACGCAAATCTTTCAAAGCCCAAATATCCAGATTACAGCTTCCTTAAAGGAGACCAGAGTCTACTCAGTCGAGGTAGAGACAGTATATAGATTAGAAGCAAGTGGAAATATTAGGTTAATGGCCACTTTGGGGAGACCAGAGAAGAGACCAAAGGAACTTGGAAGTCAGTAAAGGAGTGACAGTTCTAGGGAAAAAATGCACAAGGATCACCTGGCCAAGAAGCAAGGTGGGGTGGAGGACAGAGCCACAGCAGGCAGATTAGGTTCCACCGAATTAGATGGAGAAGTAATGCCGTGTCCAGGACAAAAGAACCTATGTATTGGAGGCAGGACATGAGGTTAGAGCTGAGGGGACCTTTGTCGGGTCAGCTGTAGTTTATTGTTCTTCCATTTCAGTGGGAACTACGTCACTGGGGAGATTAGCCCAGAGTCCTTCAGCGGAAAACAGGCAGTGGGCAGGTCGTTTCAGGAGATGGAGGTACGGATTTCCCATAAGCAATTCCTGACACATTGTTGAGGGTTTTTTTGTTGCTTTTAAAATTCAACCCCAAAGTATTCATTATATTCACTTTCCATTTTGGTTCATGTCAACAAAAACTAATTCTCAGTGCATTTATTCGCATCATAAATTATATGTTTATGTGTTTTTTAAAGGACATAATGTGTATGCATCTTACCTGCTAGCAAGACTGTTGTTTAGTCTGGTTGTTTAGTCTGCTTAGTCTGTTTGGAATTTTTAATTTAATATTTGCCATTCCTAGTTAGCTGTGGCAACTTCTGTACCTAGCTTCATTTTTTTGTCTTAAGCCGGGGGCTTGGGGGAAGCCACAATACCAGCCTTAAAAGTAAAGAAGCAAATTCTTCTTTAAAAAGCACCGGAAGCATTGAATAAATAGTTCGGGACGTTATCCTAACTAAATGTTGATTTTCCGAGTTATAGAGCATCAGGGCTTGCACTTAGAGCCCGCTGTTTATATGTTACATCGCATAGTGGATCTAGATGGAGACTCTCCTATCCCCATGAAACACTTGGCAGCTCCAGAGAGAGGGTTTGAAATGATGATGAAGTGAGGCGAATTTTTTTGTGGTTTTTGTTTTCTTAGCAAAGTTTGACGTATAGTTTGACAAAGTAGTCTCTTCATGGTAAATTGTTTTGAATTATAAAATAACAAACTTTATGGGTGCACAGTAATTCTTTATATTGCTTAAAGCATTGCTGTTATGCCATCAATAAATACGGTATATGTCTATACCTAAAAAGAAGGCACTGTGCCACTGAGCATCCCAATTTATTCGTCAGTGAATACCGTCCTGCTCGGTGCTAGAAAATTTCCTAGGAAGAACCTAGCATCGGGAGACTGTGATGATACTTGAATTGTTTGCTGAATCTTAACTGCCAGTCGGCTGACTGAATAAAATTCTTTATAAGTAGAGAACTTGGTAACAAGATGTTAATATCTCTGGCACGATTGATTCAGGAAACAACCAAATTTGCACCTTTATACTCCAGGTAAACGAGGCTAGAAATCGTCGGGTGGTTTGTGTAATTTGCTGCCAGCGTCAACAAGAGACACAGAATTCTTTGTGCCGCCACCATCAAGTCAGCAGCCCTTGCGTCTCTGCCTTGCCTTCGGTTGTGGTGAAGTCGTTCTGGACCTATTTAGAGCCGCTTCCTCTGCTTAGCACTGCAGCTCGTCTCTTGGGGCTGCTCGGGGACAGCATTCTTGCATTTGCCCCCTTCTCTTCATGCGTCCTCTTTCTTCCTTCCCTCAGTTAAACATTGCTCATCAGCACACGGACATATGTGTTACTTCCCAAACTAAACAAACTTCCCTGGGCTCTTTATTCCCCCCCCCCCCCCCCCCCCCCAGCCATCGTCCAATCTCTCTGTTCCCTGTTAGCAGCAAATCATCTGGAAAGGGTATATGTGTGCCTTGTGTCTCTACTCCATTACCTCCTCTTTCTCTGGAACCTGTTCCAGTTGCGTTTTGGCCCCTGTGATTTCTGCTGAAATAGCTTGTCAAGATCATGAATGACTTCCAAGGTGCAAAAGCCAGTGGTTAATTCTAGGTGTCTTTTTTGTCATATTAGCAGCATTTGACACAGCTGCTCCCTCCAACCTCCTCACTGGCTTCTCCTTCCTACTCACGGCTTCTCCTTTCTATTAAACGCTGCAGTGTCCCAGAGTTCAGTTCTTAGACTTCTTTATTCTCTCTTGCACTTGCAGTAGCTTCAAGTCACATCACCAGCGACATCCAATTTATTAGTGAATTCTAGAGTGTTACAGTCAGTCCCTACTCAAGTTCTCCACTGAGCTATCTGTTAGTTCTCCTCTTCCCTCTGCTACTACCTGCTGCTCCATTTTTCCCCGTCACAATAAGTGACAAACTCTTCTTTTTCTTGTTACGTAGGCCCAGAATTTGGGGATCGTTCTGCATCTAAACTATCAGTAAATTCTTCTGCCATTGCCTGTGATATGTCCCCCACCCAGACACACCTCCTCCTCTGAGCATTTGCACTTGCTCTTCCCTCCACCTGGAACGTTTCCTCCAGGCACCCATGTGGTTTCCTGCCTCAGTCCTTGAGGTCTCTCTTCAAAAATCATCTTATGAGAGAAGCCTCCCTCGGTGATCATACGGAAAACAACCCCTCCTCCGCTATCTCTGTTCCCCTCATCTTCCCTGTCCAATTTACTTCACAGCAATTGTCCCTGCTTTACACGAGCACCTACGTGTATATTACATATATGTGTGTGATGTGAGTTCACTGATGTCTTTCTTCCTTTCGGAACATACACTCCACATGAGTAGGGACTATTTTGTTCAGTGTTTTATTTCTCTCCCGAGCCTAAAACGATGCCTCATACATAGTAGGCACTCAAATGTATCTGCACAATTTTATGTTATATTTCTACTTTTGTCTATGACCGCTGCTTTAAGAAAATATTGAAGATTATATAAATATTTTTTAGGTAAAAAAAAAAGTAAATGACAATTCTATTCAGCTGAAAACTATGTAACTTTGACTTTTTAAAGAGCCCTCCATTAATAAATTCCAAGAACTGTTTACAAATACATAACTTTTTCATAATTTTAATTGAATTTTCCTTATTATCTGATCGAAGTTAGCAATTTTGTATATAAATTAGATAACTGATAGTTACTAATTTTTCGTAGTATCATTTTGTTATAGAAAGATGAAATTAGTGACAAAAGGAATATTTTAAAATGTTTTGCTTATGGAAGACTTTATTTTCATTCTATTTAGTTACTTAAATATCCTTCGAGACTATGTGTGTGTAATTCATTTCACTGTGGTTAAATAGACGCATTTGAATACGTGTGTATAGTGTATCTCCTAATGTGATGATCAGTAATTTTTCTCGTGAGTAATTTGTTTTTAATATTCCTCCATGAGACGTGTTTTCTTTATACCCTTCTCTCTTTAATATGTAACAGATTCTTAGCATTTCCTCTCTTATTACTATCTTTTCACCTTGTTTTTTTTTTTTCCTATCTGTGTCAGAATTTTTAAGGGGGCCTGAGATAGCTTTGCTCCGTAAGCGCCTGCAACAACTGAGGCTTAAGAGGGCCGAACAGCAGAGGCAGCAAGAGCTGGCTGCGCACGCCCAGCAGCCTCCTTCCGGTCAGTCTTCTCACGAGGGCTCTTCCCAGGACCCTCGTGCCTCAGGTTATTAACGTCAAGTGTCCTCGAGCGGCTGGTAGAGTTGGTGTCTTAACACTGCTGCTGTGTAACAAGACGCTGCCCTGCCCTTCAGAAAGAGCTGATGGCGCTTACGGCTTCTCCCCGCCTTTGTCGCATCCGGCGCTCCCCGTCGCGGCTAGAGGAACACGGGCGGCAGCGGTGTTGGCCGGAGAGCTGAATGTAGAATAATCCGTTATTTGGTTTGTGACATTTCTGCAAAGGGGCAGATGTATATTACTTGTACGCTAATGAGCTACTTTCTAATAACCTAGTGAATTCAGAGCCTGCTTTGACATTTCTATTGAAATTTCATACATGCTGAAATGATACCTGTGTTTATTGGCCCCTAGCCCTTCCTCTTCTTCTTCTGTTGTTTCTCCTTTGAACATTAGCCAGTGTTCCTGGGAAAGTAGTAGTGCTAGATTTTAGAATTACGGTGTCGTTTGGCCAGCTAGCCTGCTGACTCAGTCATCCTCTTCTGTGATTATTTGCAAGTTTTCAGTATCTGCCTACTTATTCCTTGTGTACATAATCAACTCTCTGATATATAGGACAACAAAAATACTCTACAGTCTCCTGCCAGAATAGTCTTATGCTATAAAACTCATGGGAGTTTTATGACCGTGATAATCTGTGCCACTCTCTCTTTCTTTGAGCATTTTAATGGCCCAGTTCTTTCATGGCCAGGAAGCTCATGATAGTCCACAAATGTTTGTGGGAAGAATTATATAGCATAAAACGGTTTGCCAGTTTAATTCTTTCAAGATGGACGATAGGTATTATATATCCTGTCCTAGAGTGCTACGTAGTAGATGCTGTGCAAATCTTTGTTTAGGAACTAGAGTGTGTCCAGGGTCTCCCACAAATGAGATTATGATACTTTGATGTACTACTTTGTTTTGCCACCCTGCAGAGGTGGGGTATTCGTTACTTTGAGAACTCTGATTTAATTCCTTGGAATTCATTTATATATTGGTAGAACTTAGCAGCCTCCACTTTATAAATAGCTGTTCTACCGTGTGCTGATAACAGAAGCACATTATATAATACCATGGTGAAATAAAATCGGTTTAAATAACTGTAATATAGGTGTGATGTTTGGAACAGATTCCGAGCCTCGTTTTTAATTGAGTGTTATCAGCCAAGGAAAGACGTCTCTGACCATTTTTTTTTTCCTGTACTTAAAACTGACTGGAAAACTTGATTAAATGACAGTCATGACATTTAACAATGAGACATTTTGCTATGATTTTGTGCTGTGCACAAAACTCTAGCTGAAGTGTTTCAAAAGTAAAAATTTTGCAACATAAAAACCAATAAGGAAGTTAAAGTGTTCCTACACATATTTAAATATTTTTAAAATACTGAAATTTAGCAGGTGACAAACCAAATATTAAAGTGAGTTTGAGTATAAAATAAAACTGTCTACATTAGCAGGAAAGAAATGTACATTGTAGACATTAGAACAATATTTTTTAGATTCATCCTTTCATATATAGCTTACCAGTTTGAATTGAAACATATTTTTTTTAAAAACAATAAGCTTTAGAGTGATTATGTAGTCTCTGAAATAAGATGCTGTTTACCAACTCTGAGATTTCTTCTTAAATAGTATCTAGTTTGGTAATCCGTCTATTTGTGGTAATCTTTAAAAAGTAGACATCTTGCCCATTTTGAGGTTGAGAAATGTGTTATCTTTACTTTGTTGTGTTTTGTTGAGATTTTTTTTTTTTTATGTTTATTTTTGGGAGACCGAGAGAGAGAGAGAGAGAGAGAGTGCATGCACGAGTGGAGGGGCGGGCAGAGAGAGAGGGAGACAGAATCTGAAGTAGGCTCCATGCTGCCAGCGCAAAGCCCGATGTGGCGCTCGAACCCACCAACCGTGAGATCATGACCTGCGCTGAAGTTGGATGCTCAATCAACCTAGCCACCCAGGCCCCTCTACTTTGTTTTTTAACAGCCAATTGGGCCCTGAGGCTGTCTTACATGGTCAATATTAGAGACCCTTAGGGCTAACAGTCAGTGTGTATTGCTCCCTTCACCATAAGGTACAATACTTCCTCTGTATCACATGCTTTTTTTTTTTAAGGTTATTTATTTATTTTAAGAGAGACAGACAGCATGAGTGGGGGAGGGTTCGAAAGAGAGAGGGAGAGAGCATCCCAAGTAGGCTCCGTGCTGTCAGCGCAGAGTCCGATGTGGGGCTCGAACTCATGAAACTGCAAGATCATGACCTGAGCCGAAACCAAGACTTGGACGCTTAACCAACTAAGCCACCCAGGCGTCCCTCATCTGCTTTTAACATAGCATTCATACGAGACATCTGAGACCCTAATAAGTCTAATCTTGACATGCCCTGTGTTCATTTGATAACGACATCCTCACATGTCATAAGAACACTATTTGGTAATTAAATGAGGAAAAGTTAAATAATGCATAGTTTGTTACAGAGGATGACTAATAAAAATCTGTATGTTCTGTCCATGTAGTAAATTTTTGATATGAGGAAAAATGAATAAACTTAATACAGAATTCATCTTTTTAGAACACACAAATTATAAAAATACAGAATAGGAATTCAATTTATGAAATTCAACAAGGAGATAGATTTTATTTGAATGACAGTTATTTTATTTTATTTTAAATAATTTTATTCATTTTTGACACACACACACACACACACACACACACACACACACACACACACACACACAACGTGAGCAGGGGTGGAGCAGAGAGAGAGGGAAGCACAGAATCCGAAGCAGGCTCCAGGCTCCAGGCTCCAAGCTGTCAGCACAGAGCCCGAATTCATGGGGCTCCAATTCACGAACTGTGAGATCATGACCTGAGCCTAAGTCAGACGCTTAACCGACTGAGCTACCCAGGCGCCCCTTGAATAACAATTATTAAAACATGTTCTTAAACTTAATGATTAGGTACAATATTGTCTGTGTATTGTGGACATTAATTGATCCATCATAGCTAATTTCTAAAAATTTCATTTTTCAAAGTCAGAATATATTACTTTAAAATATTTTGATTTTTCTAAACTAAAAAGTGCCTTTTATTTCCTAGGCTTTTAAAAAATACATCATAACTTATTTCTAGGCTTTCAGTGATTTTTTTTTTTTTTTTCAATCATAAAGAGGTGAATTTGCCTTCATCAGATTACTGGTTGGATTCTTGTCCTGGCCTTATGACTAGATGAGCTCGGACTGATCATTTGGCTGCTTTGTGTCTCAGTTTCCCAATTACTGATCTATTTAGATAGTGTGGCCTGCCGTAATTCACAGAGATGACATAAGTATGGGGTAGACAATATGGTATAACATTTTTGTATTCCTAAGTACACATAATAATGGGCTGTCTTAATTATAATATCTTCCACTTACCACCTCACAATTACCTCCTATCACAGCCATACACAGTTGACGGCATTCAGGGTTTTGAATGAGCTCTAAAGACGAATGCCCTAAACAACTATGGCAGAGACAGTCAGCGTATTGCTGATTTTAAACCCGACTCTTTTTTTCCATTTCAGGTCCTTTGAAGTCATGGGTTGCTGGCTCCTGCTCAGAGTGACAACACCCTGTGGAGTCTGCTGTACTGGCTCGACCACCACAGAGCCCCACTGGAGCATGGAGCCAGCCTAGAGGGGGTCAGGTAGGAACTGTTTTTTCACTTTATGGCACGGTTTTGCTGATTGGAAAAGAAAAAAAGTAATTTTTATACCCCGAGAGGGTATACAATATTGGTGATTATTTTTGAAAAAGGGCTTTTCAAAACTGAGCCATATTGGAAAAAATCAGCACTTACCCGATCCTGTGCAAGCAGGCTCTACACAACATCTAGTCCCCACTGTCCGTGACAACGGTCACGTGTAGCACTTCTCAGATGGATGCATTTGATCCTTGTTTTACTGTTTATAGCATAAGCTGTAGTTAGTAACTCAGATATGATGTCAGTCTCGTTCTATAAGCATCCGTGGCTACATTGAATGACAGAATCTGGGCACACCAGTGATGAGTGTCTCAGAACTTCAGTCATGGGAACACGTTCCATATTTTTCAGAACAGCTTCCTGTCATTATTTTTCATTCAATATCGTGTTTCTGAATAAGAGGCAAGTAATAGTAACATTAATTGACCCTTTCCTATGTGCTATCTAAGTAGTTTACATGGATCATCTCATTAAGTCTTCATAAGAATAGTATGTGGTAGATACTGTGGTTATTCCCATTTTACAGATGGAGAAACTGAGACATAGAGACGTTAAATGACTTGTCCAGGGTTACGGTATTACTTAGTGGAAAAGCCAAAATTGAACCCAGAAGTCTGGCTGACTCAGAGGGTAGAGCATGCGACTCTTGATCTTGGAGTCTTGAGTTCGAGCCCCATGTTGGGTTTGGAGCTACTTAAAAATAAAAATAAAAATCTTATTAAAAGACTATAATTCCTTATTTTTGTCTACACTGGAGAAAATTCTGATGTCAAGGGGCTGAAGAGTTTTTTCGAGACCAAAACACAAATTTTTTGGAAATACACAGAAATTGGCCATGAGACACCTTGAGCTTAGCACTGAATGAGTTTAGCCTAAAGCTTATCTCTACCTTAAAACTAATAATTCTAAACATGTGCAATAAGCGAACCAACCATATTGCATTTTGTAATAAATTATTATGAGACCATATGATCTGATTTTTTTTTTTAAAGTTTATCTTAGAGCAAGCACACAATGGGAGGGTCAGAAGGAGAGATGGGGGGTGGGGTGGGGGGGGTGGAGAGAGAGAATCCTAAGCAGGTTCCACGCCATCAGCGCAGAGCCCAATGTGGGGCTCGAACTCACAAATTGTGAGATCATAACCTGAGCCAAAACCAAGAGTCAAATGCTTAACCGACTGAGCCACCCAGGCGCCCTAGTCTGATTTTTATTATGTAATGGGTGCTTTCTGGAAGATCTTTATTTCACAGCCAAATGGGGTAGAACATGCAAACATACTGACACAATCAGCACTGAACTAATTTTATTGTGTTAATATTTGGAAGTACTTCTGTAAGTTAGAAGTTATGGGTACTGTATTTATGAATATCTAGTGGTATGAAAACATGTCACTTCACATGTTTATGTGCCAGGAAAATAATCCTTCCAAAAAACAGCTGCATGGTGCCCAAGATTGAAAATAGAACAAAACAATGATCAAGAAGGATTTCTTCTTAAAGATTGGTTTTTCAAGACGGAAGGAACAACAAATAATTCCCCAGCTACGTACAGTATTGTGACAGATATAAAACCAGTGAGGAAACCCTTTTCATTTAATACTATTTTAATGTAAACTTTTTAAATACCTTAAATCATTAAAGAGATTGAAAATATATAATTTTGAGGAGATAATAGCATTCTAGATCTTTCGTTAATGGGTTTTTTAGACATACTCTTTCCTAAATTTTTATCTATAAAATTAAATAAGATGGTCTTTATTTCATAAGACTTGTACATTCCATAATGTTTGTGGAAAAATTTAATATTTGAAAAAAAGATTACCTAGAGAGTTGATAGTTTTCTGAGTGCTCTTAGTTATAAATGAGAGTACAATGAAATGTAGAACAAACACAAATATAACAAAAAATATTTCATGAAACGCTTTCTAGGAGGATTTTCTAATATTTACTTCACTGTGATTCAAATTTTTGTTCAGTTGTTCTTTACTTTAAGGAATACAGTTTTGGTCTTCTAAAAACCATCTTATCTGTTCTTGAAAAACAACATAGGTAGGAATGTTGTATCTATCCCTGAAATGGATAAATGAGAAGAAACCTTAGAAAGGAAAGCAAAGCATGGAGAGATTCAGGAACTGATTGAAATCCTATCATTTCTTCTTTCTTTTTTGTGTTGTGCAGATTTGTTGAACTGAATGTTCTGATGAAGAGGTGATAAGTAAGGATAAGCCAAAGCTGTCATTCAGATGATGATCATGCGTCATCCAAATCTAGTAATTCAAAAGTCTCTGAGCAAACGTATCAGAAGGTAGACGATTTAAAGTTGATAGAAGTGGTCCTAGTGGCAAGATTTAGACTGTTAAATGTACAAATTGAAGCAATCAGGATATACTGAAAAACTTTTCTTAGATATTAAGTTAAGGACGCTCTCAACTCAAGATATTTTATCTACTTTTGGGGAATAAAATGCCATTATGAATAGAAACTGGTGACTATCCAAAAGTGCAAGGTTTTTGTCTTGTTGACGTTTGCTAAGTACTGGAACACAGGATATTAGAAACTAGGAATTAATCTTACATTTTGGGGGGAGCTGTGCTTATTATCCACATATTCTAGCCCCATTGGGACACTGGAACCCAAGCCAGGACTTAGTAGCCACCTCCTATTCCCTGGTGCCTTGCTTAAGTTACTAGGTCCCTAGGATGGCCAGGAAGAAAGGAGCTCAGATCTAAAAATGTCACACGGCTAATTATTGTCAGAACCAGGTTTAGAATCAAAACTCACTAACTCCAAACCAGTGCTCTTTCCATTTTATCATGCTGCCTTTTCCAAACAATAGAACCCATTTATAGAACAAATTCTTACACAGAAACTCCGCGCATCAAAAGGATGAAAAATTAAATGTTTTATTTGAAGCCGGGGTGGAAAGCGTGAAGCCCAGACTGGCAAGCCTATTCCTTTCCTCTCTTTTCCTTTTCCCACCAGGCCCCTAAAAACTAAGGCTTCCACAGACAACAGTTTTAATATGCACAACGTATCTTAGAGTTTTTAAAATTATCTGTGTTTCTGTCATGGCGATTACTTCATTGAAGTTTTCTCTTACAAACCATTTTCTTTGTCTCACGTCTTCACTTGAGCTCCTGTTTCAGCTCAAGGTGCAATACCCACCGTCTAGCAGAGTGTAGTGAGCATCTCATTTCATGCTTTGAATCCTCCAGTCCAGAACGAAAGCCATCTGTGAGGGGCCAGAAAGGGGTTTAAGAAGGGGAAGGAGTCTTCGGTCTAGCGAAAGAGATAACTCTAGTTCTGTTTTATCTACCTTGTACCTTGTGCCTGTGCTAAGTGAATTTGACAAAAGGTATATGCATGGAAGCAGAAGAATATTTTCTCAGCTCATTCTTAGTTTGCTAAGTGCTTGCGTGGAATAACCTGTCTGAAGCACATGGCCCCGCTTACTCACTGCTTGGGAAATATACCACAGTACTTACTTCTGTTCTCTGCCCTTATACATTTGTTTCTTAAGCTTAGAGTTGATCATGACATTGCTGTGCAGTTTTCTGCTGCTTACTTTTAAGTTGAAATCTCATTTTTGTTTCAGATTCTCCTTCTTCTGTGGTTAACAAACAGCTCGGATCCATGTCACTTGACGAGCAGCAGGGTGCGTGCAACAGGAGATGCGCTATGCCCATCCACCCATAGTTTTATTGCGATGCATAAACCAAGCTCTCTCTCTCTCACTTTTTCGTAGCATTTCGTTTTGATTATGGTCTAACAGTCAGTATTTTGTGGGCTAAATTGCCCTACGTGGTATTGTGCATAAAGGTCCTCCTTGGCCTGTGCGGATTATTTTCTACGTAAACTCAGTTTATTTCTACCTTTGGCCCCTTATGCCATCTTTAAATTCTCTTTTTATAACAATATTGTAATGGATATAAGCTATATCTACCTTTAAAAGCTGAGGTGTCATAAAACTGTGTAGAACTGTGGGGTGAGGTTACCATATTACCTAGTGGCTGACCTAGAAAAGGTTATTTGAACATACTAATATTCTGTATTACCAAATGGCTACGGTAATATGTCACTTATCCAGTGGTCAGACTACTGATAGCTTTAACTGTAAGGAATACAATTATGATCTCATTCTGTAGGGAAAATAGTGTCCACAGGTACTTGGCACGTGTGAAGTAGGAGAGTATAACATCACCTTGAAAGCTCTGAGCACAGCCTGATGAGCCAGGTGACTTATTTTTCCGGCTTTATTACTAGCACATCAATCAAGGACAGCACAGAGATGGATTGGTAGAGGAAGACATTCTGACCATGAGAAGGGGAAGCTGAAAAGAAGGATGGAAAGAGAAAGACTCTAAAAACGAAACAAACAGGCCGTTCAGAATTAGGGAAAGCAACTTTACTGTTGTACCTCCGAATTCCCTGGGTTACTCTAAATGTATTGTGATGCAGCTGGTAGAAACCAGTGATGTGAAGTTGTCCGGGATAACTTAAATAATACTTTTCTCTAAGAAGACAGATGCATCATCTCTCTACTATATTTTATAAATATGTTTCCAAAAAATTGGGAAAAAATAACTTAGCTCTAAGGCCGTAAGCTCTTAGTTGGCTGAAAGTTGACACGTATAGGGGTGCCTCATTTGCCAGTGGTATTTGGGAACTTCAATATTGTTGGAGTACCTGTTTAGTGTGAAACAGATCTGATTTTAGCAGTCTTCCTGGAGACATATTCAGAAACTAATTTTAAAACAAATTACTTCTGATCTTAAATTATTCTTTCTAGACCTGAGATGACCACTATTGCTGTGGGTGTTTCTGTTCTTGAGACTGCATGAATGATGAATGATTTGGTAAATGAAATTTGAGAACAAGGAAATTAAGCATGTTTTGTCTGTATGCATTTATTGTAAAGGTATTAACAGTGAAGAATAATTCCCTCAAGGTAAAGTACAATTATATCACCATGTTATAATATATTGTACTACTGTTTAAAACTGCTCTCTAATCAAAAATCTTTTTTGTAAGGATATATGAATGCAAATAGTGTATCACTACCAGAGAGTTGTGGCCAGATTCATATTCTGTTAATCACATAGAGTAATTTCCATAGATTATATTGAATATTTTATTCAGTTAAATTGGTACTTAATTTACATATGATACGGAATATGGCAGAAAGAGACGAAGAAAGGATAACTCGCAGATTTTTGGCATCAATGCCTGGGTGAATGATGATGCCACTTAACTAAGGTAGATGAGTCTTGAGGCAGAAATCAAGAGGTTCTTTGTTTTTTGGCCATGTCAACTATGATATGCCTGTTAGTCATAGAAGGAGAGGTGTTCTATAAAAGGGCAAATACTGAGTAGGTTTGGCAGAAGCTGTATCGTATTAGACTATCATCAATGAACTGTGTAATTAGAAACGTTCTAATGATGAACAGTATATCCAAATGAATTAAACCCTGAGCTTTTTTTTTTTTACATGCCTTTTTGTTTAGCAGGATTACATCCTTTTTTTTTTTTTAGGTTTATTTATTTATTTTTGAGAGAGAGAATGCGGGAGGGGGGAAGGGACAGAGAGAGAGAGGGAGAGAGAATCCCAAGCAGGCTCCGTGCTGTCAGCATGGATGCGGGGCTTGATCTCCCGAACCGTGAGATCATGACCTGAGCCGAAATCGAGTCAGACACTTAACCGACCGAGCCACCTAAGGGCCCCAGGATTACGTCATTTAAAAAGTACTGGGGACTTCTACATTACAGGCTTATATTACCTAAAAATAACTTCTGTAAACATTCAGAGAAACTGCCCACCACGATCTTTCTCATCTGGACTAATACGATAACCTCTCAGCTGGGTTCCTCACACCCACTCAGGCTGCAGCCTGTTCCCAGCAACAGCCAGAGTCAGCTTTTAAAAACAAATCTAATCGTGTCCTTCATCTACCTAAAACTTTTTAATTGTGTCCCTTTGCCCTTCAAAACAACCCAAGTCCATACCGTGGACTTGACCCGGCCCCTGTCTCCCCAAACTTATCTCAGGCCACCCTTCTCTCACTTACTAAGCTTTTGACAGATAGGTCTGCTTTTAGTTCTTCTAGCACTCTCTACTCCTTTCCCTCTCAAAACTCTTATGTATGCTGTTTCCTCTACCAAAAGTCCTTTTCTCCTACAGCAGCTTTCTACCCATCAAATCTCAGAAATTCCTTTCTTAAAAATAATATGACATTTTAATTTGAAGTAATTCTCCCCTCTTACTCTCTTTGTGACCTGTTTTCCTCCATTGCATTTGTCACAATTTGTAATCATACGGTTTGAGGATTTGTTTCATCCCTGTATTCTCTAAATGTTGTTTTCATCGACTCTAATACACTATGACACAGATATGCCTAATACCATATCTGTTATACAGTCAACAATAAATATCTGCTTAAATGAGTGAGTAAGTGACTTTATTAAGTAGTGGGATGCCTTAGGAGAAGCAGAACCAGATTTATGTATTGGAAAGATGATTTTGGCACGATTATAGATGGTTGATTGGAAGGGGTTAAGATTGAAAACTGCAAGACCATGTAAGGGGCTGTTGTAATAGTCCAGGTGAGAGACGCTCTGGGGTCCAATCTAAGGTAATTAGAGGTAGGAAATGAGAAAAATGGACAGATTTTGTCAATATTTGAGAGACAGAATTGATGGCACCTTGAGACTGAGTGGTTAAAAATGAATGAGAGAACCATATCCAGGTATCTTGATGGGATAATGGAGAGCGATACCATCAACCAAGTTGGGGATTTCCGGAGAAACAGCTGGTTATAGGGGGAGAAGATACGTGAGATTTTCTTGATATGTTTAAGTACACTGAGCTCTCCAAATTGAGAAATCTTCCGGACAGACAGATGGATATATGTGTCTGGGAGTCACTGGAGAGGGCTGAGGGGGAGATAAAAATTAGGAATCATCAGTTTACAGATTGCAGTTGAAACCATGGTAGTAGATGAGACTGTCGAGGAAACGAGGGTCAAGTGAAAAGGGGAGAGTGTACCCTGCAAGAGCAAGCAGAGGAGAGGATTCGGCCAAGGAGACCGGAAAGGAATGAGAAGAGGAACTGGCAGGGCAGAACGGATGCCGAGTTGGGGGAGGGGTGGGGGTGGGGGTGGGGGGAAGCAAAGTTCGAAGAGGAACTGCCCAGCAGTGACCTGTGAAGCGACGATGTCACGTCCGACAAAGACTGAGGGATGGTTTTGGCCTTTGGTCACAGGCCGCTTACCCGTTGTTGCCGTGGCCTGGCAGTTTGAGTGGCGCGGTGGGGGCAGAAGCCAGACGGCAGTGGCTTGAGGAGAATGGTTTTCTTTTGGAGGCGGAAACGTTAGCACGTAGATGACTCTTTCCATAAGCTCATTTAAGAATGAAAAGGTAGAGGAAAGGTAATGGCTGGGAGAGGGGTTGTGGTTTCCAAATGGAGCACGCTGACAAAATAAGAAAGAATCTTTGCCCGAGAGGGTAAAGGTGTAGGGAATAGTTGATGTCCCCTTAATGCTGTCATTTCACGTTTTAATCTTTGTCAAGACTCTTGTGTTCCACTTTACCCTGTAGAACGGGAAAAGTAAAGTTCATAGGTTTTCTTTCTGAATATATCTCTAGGGATTATTTAATCATGTTTCGAGTTTCTTATTCATACTTTTAAAGAGACGCTGTTACATTTTTTTAATTGATAATTCAGTTTCATACTTATTTGACAATGTTCATCTTACAAGCCCTGAGGTACTTTCTCATTATTGTGTGATATCCCACCGTAGTCCATAGATTTCTTTATTTGAGGGGATTACCAAGGAGAAAAATGCTACTAATAAAAATTTAAAAATTGGGGTGCCTGACTGGCTCAGTCAGTAGAGCATGGGACTCTTGATTTGGGGGTACTGAGTTTGAGCCCCATGTTGGACAGAGATTACTTAAAGTCTTAAAAAAATTTTTTTTTAATTGTAGTGGATTTGCTTCACTAAAAGACTTTTTTTTTTTCTTTCAGTGTTTATATACACATTATTGCATTGGTTGGTCACTGTTTTTGTTTATCTTGAATTTTTGACAGAAGCACAACATTTTTTAAATAAAAGTATATTTAGTCTAAACCTTCAGAGTCATCAATGCAAGCTGCCTGGTTGCTGGTTGCCTCAATAGTTCTTTTCTTTTATCAGAATATTTTCCTAAGAAACAAAATGTCAAGGAAATAAGTGTACAACATGCATATTGTTTTTATCCTATCGTAAAATACTTTCCAATATCCTGCAAATAGAGGGCTTTGTACACACATTGACAGCCTCTCTGTGCTAATTAGAAACCCCTTTTGAGTAACCACAATGATACCTGTGCATTGTGTTTAGTTTGAACAGCGTTTTAAAGTTTTTTTTTTTTTTTCAACGTTTATTTATTTTTGGGACAGAGAGAGACAGAGCATGAACAGGGGAGGGGCAGAGAGAGAGGGAGACACAGAATCGGAAGCAGGCTCCAGGCTCCGAGCCATCAGCCCAGAGCCCGATGCGGGGCTCGAACTCACGGACCGCGAGATCGTGACCTGGCTGAAGTCGGACGCTTAACTGACTGCGCCACCCAGGCGCCCCTGAACAGCGTTTTAATGAGTAGTTCTGGTGTTTCTTTTCATTTATATCTTTAATTATGTAATGCCTACTGTATTATAAGGAAAATAATCCTCTTCTGGCATATATTTCTCGTGCCTACTTACATTATTAAAAGTAACACGTTATTTTCTGTTAAAAATATTTAGGCCAGTGATATCCCCCTTTTAAAACAATGGAAGAAACCTATGACCTTAACTTTGAATTTTTGACGTAGTATAAGAAAATTGTTCTGCCTGGGTTTTAAAGTGTGGCCGTGACTAAAGCAAGTTGCTGTATATCCATTACGGTGACAATCATCCGGGAAGTTGATAATGCTGTTGCGTTTGAAACTTAGGCCCGTGGGCGATTGTGCACCTGCCAGACACCAATTTGTAGCTTTAGAAATACAAATTTTAACTCTCCACTGTGTATATGCACAAAAGCAGACTTCTTTCGATGTCCATAAGACGTTCACTTAGAGGATGAGACTTGTGGGTTACCAGGAACCAGTGAAACAGCTCTGACTGACTCCACTAGGGTAGATGGGAAATGGGAAAACGGGGCCTGTCATGCCTTCCCTTAAGGTCATACACTGTCACCAAGTTACAATTTCATTTTAGTAATTTCATGACAGTATTACTTCAAGTAGTATTTTAGATCTCCATTAAATGTACTTTGACAGTTCTAATTTTTGTTAAATAAATATCTAACTGTTGAAGCCTGCTGCAGTAATGGAAAGTACAAATTCAGTATTCATCATACTGGAGTATATTTGTAAATACTGTATCTTAAATTCTAAAAAAAAAAAAAAAAAAATGTTAGTGAACTTAGAGTTCCTTCTAGATTTTTTATATTCCAAAAAATTAATTATCACTTCATTGCTTAAAAGGGAGCAGTCAGTCTCCCTTTCCCCAACTATTAAGTCTAGATTCTTCGTGTTAGTGATACACATTTGTTCTTTTGAAAGTTAAACCCTATTTCATTTTGAGCATATTTGTATGCTCACTCGTTCTCCTCTCCTGCTAACCAAATCAGTATCTGTCTGTATATCCAGTTAAATTGTTTTCTAACTCAGAACTGTGTATGATAAAAATAACTGACTTTTAGTGTGTGACTGGCATTGTGTTAAGAATTTTACATGCACTATCTCATGTGTTCTTATACAACAAGTACTAATGTTATTCTTATTTACTGATGAAGAAACCAAGACTCCCAAGAAATACAGAAGGACAAGTGAAATAAGTGATGGAGCCATATTTGTATGTCTGTGTCATTAATTCAGCTCATATTTAATTATCTGGTTACTTGGCGCAAGTACTGGGCTCACACTGGGATGCATGCTCCCTGTGCTGGGAACATAGTGTTGATTAGCAATAACAGTGTTAATAATCATAATAGAGTTGGTTAACTGTAATAATAACAATAGCAGACACACTTACATTGCATATTCTTTGTGGCAGACATTACTTTGAGCAATTTTTATTTGTTCATTTACTTAATCCGTACCACGACCTTATAACCATAGGTACTGTTACGCTCATTTTCCAGATGAGGAAACTGAGGCACAGGGAGATTAAGAAACTTGTCTGAGGTTACCCACTGTAAGTGTGCCTTAGTGTTATAAATGTGATCCAGACCTAAGCCTGACTCTGCCATCTGTGATCACAACTACTCTGCTTTGCCTCATCTAACAGTAAAGACATGATGATGAAAAGATAACTCTAAGGGTGGTGAGTGTTATAAGAGAGGAAATAACAGGGTTCGTTGGGGAACACGTAAGAGTGAGTCTTCATGTCTTCTGGTAGGGGGCTAAGTACGGCATCCGTGAGGACGAGACACTTAAGCTGAGGTCTGCAAGAGGAGTATGAGTAAATTAGGTGAAGGGGAGTGAGTACAGGCAAGCAGGAACAGCATATGCAGAGGCTCCGAGATAGTCACGTTAGCATGACATGAGCGTCCCACTGTGGCTGCAGTGTTCCTTGGCTTCAAGAGATGGGTGGGGCCCAGATTGAGAGGGACCTTTGGGAAGTTTAAGGTTTGGGATTTTATTTTAAGAACAGCAGGAAGCTAAGGAAGGATTTAAAATAGAGAGTATGGACTGATCCATCTGGTTTGTCCAGAATAGAGTATGGAGATTTGACTAGAGACAGAATCACTTAGGAAGTTCTCCTGGTACTAACATTTTGACCCGATTGATGGTAGAAGTCTGGGGAGAGAATGAAGAGATTGAAGAAATATTTAGGCTGTAGAATAAACAGGATTTGATAATAGTTGAATGAGGCAGGAGATTGAGGAGGAGTCCAGAGTATAAGCTGCAGTAACCACTTTAGAATTTCTCTGTGGGGGTGGTTTAGTAATGGCAAGCTGGTTGGAGGGACCAGGATGAGAGTATGTGTCTTCACATATTTGTGGTTGTTTGGGGGAGTTACTGATGGAGATTAACAGATGACATTTCTGGCTGCTGTAAGGCTAACTCCCAAGTTTCGATTGAGCACAGTTAAGTGGGTAGACACATTCTTAAATAGGCAACCCTGGAAAAGGAATAAGGTATGGGAGGGGGCGCGTAGAAGGAGGTGGGGATCGCAGACTTGCTTTTGAACATGTCGATTTTGAGTTTTCCGTGCGAGAGACCCACGTCTGTTGGAAAAGGCTGTTGGGCAGTTGATTGCATGGATATGGGGCTTAGAAAAGGTGTTAGAGGGTCGCCTGGCTGGCTCAGTGAGTAGAGCATGTGACTCTTGGTCTCGGGGTCGTGAGTTGAAGCCCCACATTGGGCCTGAAACCTACTTAAAAAAAAAAAAAAAGATAAGAAACCCTTTTTTTAAAAAAAGGAAGAAAAGATGTCAGAGCTAGAGAAATAAATGGGGAATTTTCTGCATATAGATAATAATTGAAGCCATAGAAGTAGATGAATTGACAAAGATGAATATAAAAACGTGAGGGGAGAAAATACAGTATCTAAAACATCTCAGAAAAAAATCAGAAAAATGCCAGAATTAAAGATTTTGCTAGAGGAGATACAAGAGACGAAGAAGGAACCAGAGAGGTCAGAGGTAGAGTAGACCACCAGTACAGTGTCATGAGATTGAGAGAAGAGAAATTCTCAGATACAGGAGAGCTGTGTATCTGAGTGCTGCTGCTAGGTCAAGCAAATGGTTTCCAGAAATTCTCCACTAAATCAATCAGTGTGGAGGAGATTGATCAAATTAGAGCAGTTTCACAGGCTGGTAGAGACAGAGGCCACGGTAGACCAGGGGGTGAAGAAATGGAGATGAGAAATAAGAAAAGCATTTCAAAAAACATTTTTGTAATGTTTGTTTGTTTCTTTGTTTGTTAATTTTGAGAAAGAGAGAGACCAGGGAGGGGCAGAGAGAGAAAGAATCCCAAGCAGGCTCTGCACAGAGCCTGCCAATGCGGGGCTCCGAACTCACAAACCTTTGAGATCATGACCTGAGCCGAAATCAAGAGTTGGACACTTAACTGACTGAGCCACCAAGGTGCCCCAAGAAAAGCATTTCAAAACAATAAGCAAGGAAGACAGTAGCTGGAGGGGAAGATGGTTAAAGAGAGTGTTCTTCTGAGCTGTCCGCCTCGTTTGTTCAATTTCACCTGGAAGTCACATATTGATCTGTTTTGTGTGACAGGCAGGTTTGGATTTTTTAAGAGAGAATATTCCCGGGGAAACAGAAAAGAGAGATACTGAGTAAGGATTTGGGGAGGGTTCTTGTGCCACATGGCGTGGGCATCTTTACCTGTTTCCTTCCTGTGTGTTCTCCTCAAGACTGAATGTGAAATAGGAATAGGGACTCTTATGAACAGAGAGCTATAAGGCTCACGGGTCTGCAGCAGGGGAAAGAGAGCCTAGGTAGCTGCTGCATTTCAGCCCAGAAATTGTAAACGTCACTGGGAATATGAAACCAGGCGCAGTCTGAACCTACATGTATCCAAACTCATGTTTAGATTCAATTTACATTTCTGTGTTATGTCATGAAAAAAGTTCTTGGATTAAAATTAGTATAATTGATACAGAGGTTGAGTTTTGATTGTCAGGGAGATATTTTGACTAGAATGTTATTTCCAAAAGATTTTACAGAAGAGATTTCCTAAGAAATACCAGTTTTAAAGTTGTGCTTTCTTTGGTTTTGGCTTCCAGAACATCATTTATGTATGTAAAGTCAGATCGCACTAGTGAGAACACTTATTTTTAGAATAAAGTGCCTTGCCCCACAGTCATCTGTATGGTAGATAGGTGTTTTCTGTGAAGAATCTACTCCTAAAAGCAGTTTCTCCACTTTGAATCAGAATATGCCTTCTTAGGCAAATGATTGGAAGAACTGGATATCCAGTAGTCTGAGGTCTGCAGAAAAATTATGGATTCCTGACCTATAAAATGGGAGTGTTTCAAATTGTTCTCAAAATTGTATTTGAGAAATTTGCCTTCTCTTCTGTGCAAGTCAAGTAAGTTGGGAGCCAAATTTGAGAAGGTAGTTGAACCCGATTGATGTGTCTACATTTTTTCCAGAGAATTTCACCATATGTTTTGCTTCCTTTCAGATTTATTTATCTTTTTAATTTTTTTTAACATTTGACTTAATGGGATGAGAAGTGGCAAGAAGTTCATTGCAGGGGCGCCTGGGTGGCTCAGTGAGTTGAGTGTCCAAGTTCAACTCAGGTCATGATCTCACAGTTCATGAGTTTGAGCCCCGTATCGGGCTCTGTGCTGTCATCGCGGAGCCTGGAGCCTGCTTCTAGTGTCTCCTTCTCTCTCTCCCCCTCGCCTGCTCACGCTCTGTTTCTCTCTCTCTCAAAAACAAGTAAACATCAAAAAAATTTTTTTTTTAGTTCATTGCATAATAGAAAATACTTTTCATAAAGAATATACGATTTCCGTATTATCCACCGCTTACCTAAGCTACTCTGGGGATTAATGTATGGTCGCAGTTACGAGAGTGACGCAGGAGCAGAGAAATGTTGGGCATAATGATTCTAAACAAATTTTTGTGGCCATATCCTCATTAATTATCTTAATTTTGATTACTCTTTAAATTTACATATAGGATAGGTCTCCAGGGATATCCTAGCTGAAAGTTCAAACGTCTGTATCAATATTTAGATGATCTATAAACCTAGTTACCAAGATAGCCTATTTTGTGCTACTGTCAGCACACTTGATTTTTGGCATGACTCTGAGCCTGTGTTTTTAGAACCACAGAGGAATATAATTTCATAATGTCAATGCACAGATGAAATGGTTTGAGTACATGTGTGTTACCAAAACAAAATTGTTTGTGGTTCATATCTGAAAGTCTTGGAAGTATCTAATTAAAATTTTTTTTTTTCAACGTTTATTTATTTTTGGGACAGAGAGAGACAGAGCATGAACGGGGGAGGGGCAGAGAGAGAGGGAGACACAGAATCGGAAACAGGCTCCAGGCTCTGAGCCATCAGCCCAGAGCCCGACGCGGGGCTCGAACTCACGGACCGCAAGATCGTGACCTGGCTGAAGTCGGACGCTTAACCGACTGCGCCACCCAGGCGCCCCTGGAAGTATCTAATTAAATAAAATTCAGAGAAGTTGCTTTCAAATTATATTCCAGACCATTCTAAAGTTTTTTTCTGAGTCCCTATACTAACCTGAACGGGCTCTTATAACATGTCTGGAGAGGATCTTTAAAATTGGGTCTCCAGAATTTCACGTTATTGACTATTCACTTGTAACCTCGAAAATGAAGTCTTTTACAGTATGTGGTCTTGATTTTTATGTGGTTATTATTGTGCTTTTGAAACGTGTGTTTTTAAAACAGGTGGTAGTTTGCCTTTTTCACACTGCAAGCTGCTGTCACCAGTTTTTAATAATTATTCTTAAGTAAGCGATATAAAATAGCCATCTCTAACTTCAGCAGTGTTGAACAAATTGAAAGTGATTTTTCCCCCACTACACTGCCCTTGTGCTGAGAGCACACAGTTTAATTAATTTTATTGTCCTATAATGTTTTTAGGAGAAGGAGAAATAGTCCAGTCTCTAAGCACCCTAACCAGAAGATACAGCACAATTTTCCAGTACCCTGAGGCCAAAGTGACAATTTGGGTTACCAGAACCGTTACAGTTACATTAATATTGCTGAAATGGATTACACATCATTCCTGAGAAATAGTACCACGAACAATTGGTATTTCTAAACTAAAATATTTAAGCAATCTTATTTTCTATTTTGTATTCAAGTTACTTCCAAGACAGCATAGTCAGTAGGAACTCCATGTAGAAGGAAGCCTAGATGGCGAGAGAAAAAAGTCTAGCTCAGAATCACCTGTTTCACCATCTGTAAAGTGGAGGTTTAATACCGGACGCACCTGTCTCCTGGGACATAGTAATGCTTAAGAAATTCTTGTTATTATTATGATGGTGCTTTTTATATAAAGTCACTTGTTTAGGTGAAGTTCTAACCACAAGGGCTCTTAGATTAAAACTTATACTTGTTAAGCAAAAAATATCTTACATATTTCTGTCTGTTGTGTGAGGTTTTGAATAATACAGTTTTAATTATATATACATATATATGTATATATGTATATATACATATATATGTGTATATATATATATATATATATACACATATATATATATTTCAGTGTTTATTTTTGAGAGAGAGAAGGAGAAAGCAGAGAAGGGGCAGAGAGAGAGAGAGGCTCTGTACTGTCAGCACAGAGCCTGATGTGGGGCTCGAACTCCTGAACTGTGAGATTATGACCTGAGCCAAGATCAAGAATCTGACGCCCTGAATAATAAAGTTTTTAGATTGTGTTTGCCGATATAAATGGTTACAAATATTTTTTCAAATAGAGTAAAAATAAGACATTTAATTTTTTAGTTTTTTAAAGTGGATTTTTCTCAGACATTTGTAGCTTAAAATACGTATTGTATCAGAAAAGAATTGTGAATTAATTCGCTAGTAAGCCAGGGATCTACATTTCTGAGAAGATTCAACCTGGTAGGATGTAGATGATCAAGAAGAGGAGTATTAAAGTAGGAATAGATTGGAACAAGCCAGGAAATGAATCCTAAACTGTGGGTAGATACTCTTATTAATGCCTTAGTTATGCATTGGGTGGTGTTTCTGCCAGAAGCACTCGTTATTTACATGCAGTCTGTAAGGAGTTAACTAGACCGAGGGGTCTGAAGTTTGTGTAGCTAACAGAAGAATGCAGTCTGTTTATACAGCGGTGACCCAATTTTACCCCAGGCCGGTGGGTTCATTAACAATCTCAGTGAACAAATTCTGTCAATGATAGTCATTTTATAAATTAAATGAATACCACTGTGTCTTACGTGACTTACAATATGTAGATTGTATTCATGAGAGATTAAATAATAACTTATGGTGGTAGACACCGTAAGGAAGACGGTTTAATTAATATTATCTTAGGAGGCTTCTTGCTTTGCGGGGGTGGGGTGCTGCAATTTAAATAAGATATTTTCCACACCATTCTGACCTCTGGACAGAGGTTGTATTCCTGCAATTACAGAGTGCAAGTCTCTATAGCTGTCTCTTTAATTTTATACAAAAGGAAATTTTTGATACAGCGTATAAATGGCTTCGTACAACTTACGTTGCTATAAGTGAGGTGGATGTAAGAAATTCAGTCCTGTAATTCTCTCACCCCTTTTGTTTTCTATCCCTTCTTTACTTTTAACAGAAAAATAAATAGGGGTGCCTGGGTGGCTCAGTCGGTTAAGCGTCTGACTTTGGCTCAGGTCATGATCTCACGGTTCATGAGCTGGAGCCCCGCGTTGGGCTCTGTGCTGACAGCTCAGAGCCTGGAGCCTGCTTTGGGTTCTGTGTCTCCTTCTCTCTCTGCCCCTCCCCAACTTGTGCTCTGTCTCTATGTCTCTCAAAAAATAAATTAATTACAAAAAAATTTTTTTAAGAAAAATAAATAGCAAAGCACTTTATAAAGTGTTGTGACAGATAATAAAGGAACCAGCCCAGCTCTGCCTCTTAGTTTCCTGGATCATTCAATCTTGCAGCTGTCTGTCCTCATCAAGGATTATGATGGTGATTTGGGCAGCAGTGGGCCAAACATTTCAGCAACTAAGAACAAGGGAAATTTAATTTCAGTAATTAAGAATAAGGGAAAACTATGTGTGGACAAATGACTACCAGCAAATTTCTCAAAGTTGGTCAAGGGTAGGACAGATGTTTTAAAAGTCCCATTCTTAATAATTTTATGCAAGCTAAACATCTGTTAATTCAGTTATTTTCTTGGAATACCATTTGATGAAATACCTCCTTTAAAACACTGAATGTAATACTGAATCTTTGAAAGTTGTATTGGATTGTTGATTTATTCCCAGTGGCTGTGGCAATGACATAGTCACAACAGTAGTACAGAAACAAAGTGTTTCTACCATTTGGGAAGCCAGCTTTATAATTTACTGACACTGTTATTTTCAAATAGCAATTAGTATTACAGGAGAGGATTTCTCAGGAGTTAGAAGTGAAGACCCAAGAACCGAAAGCCCTGAGTTTTATTACCAGCTTGATTTCTCATCCCTAGGAGAGAATCCTTTTCCCTTCTACTATAGTTCTCCATTGGAAATCTTGTTAATTGCCATTTCATAGGATCAAAGTGAGAGCAGAGGTTGTGTCGGATTCTCTTTTAACAAGCGCTCTAGCGTCTTCAAGAGGAATACAGAAAGATAGAAGTCTTTCACTGCAGTATAAAATGAACGTAATAACCAAAGGGCCTGAATAATATAGGTTTTATGAAGTTGTTATTGCTCTTGTTACTTTCCAAGACAGAAGGCTTACTGTTAGTAATGTATCAGTTCTTAAACTGATAGCAAGAAAACAGTTATATCACAGAAGAGTTTTCTCTCTGCAAGCAACTGGCAGAAATGTTACATGTTTGATTATATAGCAGTTTGTATTTTCTATGTATGCTAATGTTCCCTCAAGCTATTAATCATCATAAAAAGAAAAAAATTTTAAGCTTTATTTAATTTGGTGTTTGACTATCCATGTACTCTTTTGGGGAGGTGGGGAAGGATAACTTTGGGGTGGTCTCTATCAATTTGTGTAGAATTTCTTGATTTTGTTTGCCATTTTACAAAGATTTAATATGTTGAGATAGATAATGTATCATGGACATCCCCTGTAGATTCTTAAGGTGAAATTACGATTTCCGTAGTTTAGAAAACAGATTCCTGAGATTAGTCAGGAGAGGAAGAGGAAATATACCAAAACATATGATCTTATAGCAAAGAGAGTTTTAGAAATATCGAAAGCATATTAAATTTTCTTTTCCTCCCCTCCCAATAGAGTGCGGGCTATAATCCCTTGCTAGATTATAAATCTGTGAATTTGAAAGAACAGAAAAAATTTGATAGCCTTTAGCTGCAGCAGAGTTTTTACTGAACAGCTGCTTTCAGAGGCCTGGCATCTTGCTTCTCAGTGCTTCTGAAGGAGCCAGCGTTAGTTTATCGTGATGCTCTAGCAACTAAAGAATGAAGTCGTGAGCATTCCATTACATGAAAGTACCAGTTTATAACATATCTCATTGCTTGTTAATATTCTTTGATTTCCTAATGACTAAATATGACTCTCAAATGTGTGTGATTTCCATCTGAATTGAAGGGAGTCATGTACACAGAAGTAGAGTTTGATGCAGTGCCACTTTGAAATAGTGTTTCTATAACACTTGCTTTTGAACTTTAAGTGAGAACCGTAACAGATGTGAGAAAGAACTATGACAAGGACAGCCTAATTTAAGTTTTATAAATTTTAGGAAATGTCATCTTTTTATTGGTTTCAGAGACTTTTTCAAATGTTTTAAACACAATTTTCAGATAACAATAATGAAAAGCTGAGCCCCAAACCAGGGACAGGTGAACCAGTTTTAAGTTTGCACTACAGCACAGAAGGAACAACTACAAGCACAATAAAACTGAACTTTACAGATGAATGGTAAGTTAATATTTTTGTAAAGCTGTTCTTAGCCATTTTGTAGGATTGTATTAGATACTATTTTTAGCACTTCATCATCTTTGTGTTTTGTTTAGTTGTAATGCATTGGTTCTCCAACTTAGGGTGGGTGGTTCAGATCGCTTAGAGAGGTTGTTAAAACACAGATTACTGGGCCCCACTCTCAGTTAAGTTTGAGGTGGGATCAGACAGTTGGCATTTCTAAAAATTTCCCAGGTGATGCTGATGGTGTTGGTCCTGGAATATTTCTTCTGATAGAAAATGCAAAAGATAGAAAAATAAATAATCACCAATAGACCATTAGTGCAAAAAAAAATAAACCTAACATTTTGGAGTTGTTTTTCAGTCTTGGTCCTTTGCGTAGGTGTGTGTGTCCACACCCATACGTACATACATGTATGCATGTGTGATTTGGGGGTTGAGTTTTAAAGTTAATTTGAACCATACTGTACATATTCCGTTCTCTCCTGCATTTATTTGGCTTAACTCCATAATAAATATTCCCACATTTCTACTTAGTTTTCGTAAATCTGAAAACTGTGTAATACTCCAGAGTTTACCTAACCGTTTTTCTTTAATCAGGCAGTGAATTTACCTTTTTTTATCTTTGTTTACAAGCGTTTTCCTATCTTTAAGAGTGATTTGAGATGTATTTTTAGAAGTCAACTCTATCTAAGTCAAAAGATATTGCCAAATTATTTTCAAAGGACTCTTCTGTCATTACATTTCTCCCAGCAGCATATGAAAGTTCACATTTTGCTGCCCCGAGGCCAGTGTTCAAGAGCAATTTATTTTTAATTTGTATATTTGATTTTAAAATAATGGTCATTTTTATTTAATTGATTACTAGTAAGGTTGAACCCTATTTGATGGCTATCAGGTTCTCTTTAATGACATTTCTGGTTATATTTATGGCTCATTAATCTAGTTAAATCTTATGTCTTAAAAACAGGTTATGTGAGCTTCTTACATTCTTTTAGTCTGTCTCATGCCTCTTGCTTGAGATAGTATCCAAAATTTTGTATTTAAATTTATTATCATTTCTATATTAATATGATTTAACATATCAATAATACCTTTCTTAATATATAATTACATAGTAATATAATTATATGATTAATATATAGTAATTATAGTAATCATTTATAACCAGTATATTAATTATTTTGTATAATTAATATTATATTAACATATTCCACTGTTTATTATTATATATTATATGCTCATATAATATATACATAACATATAGCTATATATTGTTTATTAATATATAATTATATGTTGATATGTGATTTTATTTATTTATTCCAGTTCACTGGTTTCCATTTGTGTTTATGTGTCTATGTATTTACATTAAAATCTTTAAGTAGTATTTTCAGGTGTCACTGAAATCCTTCTGTGTTCCAGAGACTATTCTAGACACTGGGAATACATCAGGGAAAAAAAAAAAACTGACCAAAAAATCCCTCCCTATTGGAACTTATATTCTAGATGGGGGAGACAGACAATAAATAGAGCAAATAAATGAATTGTATAGTATGTTAGAGAATACTAAGTGCTGTGGAAGAAAATACAGCAGGTAAGGATGATTGGGAGACCTCGGGTAAGGGTAGGCATCATTGAGTAGATGGCATTTGGACAAAAACTTAAAGGGTAAGAAGGAGTGAGCCATGCATACATCTGGAGGAAGAGCATTGTAGGCAGAGAGAAAGCCAGTCCAAAGGCTCTGACGCAGGAACAGACCACGAATGTTCAAGGGTCTTTAAGAAAACCACTGTAGCTGAAGTGGAGGACCAAAGGAGAAAGTAGTAGTAGCAAAGAAGGTCAGCCCAGGTAAGTGAGGAGCATATTTAAAAGGATAAAGGATGTCTCTGATTGCCGAGTAGAGAATAGGCCCTAGGTGGAAGCCAGGTGGCCAGTTAAAAGACTAACAGTAAGAAAGGTGAGAGGCACCTGTGTCTTGGACCAGGATGACAGCAGGATTCTAGATATATATTTGAAGGTGCAGTCAGTAGAATTTCTAACTTCTTTATGAGCCTTAGTGTTGGAACTCAACTTTTTATAATCATGATGTCTGTGGCCCTTTTTCTTAATATGTAATTGAAGATCATACAAGATCGTTATGCTTTATGTCTTTCTTGTTCTAGTCTCATGTTTCTGTACCGAAAAGGCTGATTTTTTATAAAGAATCTCATCTGAGCATTTTTTTAGCAACGATCCTTAGTCCCACTCTTCTTTTGAATGCTACTTTTTCTTCTCTAAAAACTGACCATGAAATTCTCTCATTCACTAGTTTCTTATTTCTTTATCAGAAAGTAATTAGTTTTTTTCCTGATCATGAAAGAAAAAAGAAAAAAATTATAAAAAGAAAATTCAAAACGTATGCAGTCTTTTTCATCTCTTTTTCATATGCCAGTATGGGGTCTTGCTTTTATTTTAGTTTCTTTAATGACAGATAAGGCAGTAGAGCACCCTGACTAAGAGCTTAGACCTTAAACTTGACAAGCTGTTGAACTTCTCTGAATCTCAGTTTTTTCATCTGAAAACAGGCATATCTACTAGAACCTACTTTAGAGGTTTGTTGGGAAGATTTAACGAGATCACCCAGAAAAAGCAGATAGTACTTGGCACGTTGCCTAGCACACGACAGGCCCGGGTGCTGGGTCTGTAGTTACCTTCTTTGTAAATTGGCCTTTCCTAGCCTTTGCCTGTTTTTCTGCTACAGTGTTCATATCTTTTTCTTACTGTTTATAAAACTATTTACCTGTTTATTATAGAATTGAGTGAGGATGATACCATTTGTCTTTCTCATTTGTTGCAAATATTTTTCCCAGTTTGTTGTCTGTCTTTCAGTTTACTTATGGCAGTTTTGCTTTATGGTTCCAGACTGTGAGCTCATGCTTAGAAAAGCCTGTCCTTCCCAGGATTAGGGGGAAAGTTTCTTCTTATTTTCCTCTTATCATTTCTGTGATTTTCATATCAGAAATAGGTGCTCAATTCCTCTTCAACTTACTCTGCCATAAAGTATGACAGAGCTATAGCTTGATTTTTCCACATGACTCTTCCTTTGTCCTGTTACATTGATTGAGCAATTTATGCTTTTTTCTGTGATTTAAAATGCCATATTAACATATGCTAAACATGTTTACTTGGTTACATTGTCTTTTCCACTAATGGCTCTGTTTTCCTACATCAGTATCATAATGTTTCAATTCTCATAACTATAATACACTGAGCATTTTATTTATGCCTGTATCATAGCTTTCTCAACGGGGAAAAAAGATTTATATATCACATTGGCTTCTCTTTACCAAAATTGCTATATATTTCTTTCCGGTTAAAAAGAAATAACATGCTCATTGCAAAAAAAAAGTCAGAATCTAGAGAAAAGTGTGAAAAAAAATCACTTGTAATAATCCTACTGAGATGACACTTAACATTGGTACGTATCCTTTCTGAAATTGTTTTCTGCATACATACCCATGTAGATATGCATTCTTCCTAAAAATAGCATATTATACATGGGTGCCCTTTTAAAAAAATCAAATTGACTTCTGCAAGTAGCCTAAAGGGGGTTTTATAAAATCTTGGCAAAAAGTCCATGACAATTTGCATTGTCTGTTGAGTCATTGCTATTTGTCTGTTATTAACAGTTTTTAAGTTACTTGTAACTCTCAGGGTTTTTTTTTTTTCTTGTTCACATTTATTCTAAATCTAAGAAATTATTACATTTCTCTGAATTTAATTTTAATCCTAGATTGTTTTACATTTTCCTCTATTTTCTTTCCCATCTAATCCCCACCTTACACATATGCCATGATTTATCACAGAACATTCATTGAAAATTATTTATTTGAATCCATCTAGGATTCTGCCCTAGCCAAAAATGCCGACAGAATTGTTAGTCATCGTCAGGTGGGTATTAAACTAACAAAAAACATTATCCGAACTTTCTACAAGCCCTGGTGCTCAATCACCTGCCATATGTGAACAACAGTCCAGAAGTAGAAGCAAGCTGCATAGGGGGGTTCAAAGACCAAAGTGTGTAAAACCAGTAAGGATTTGGATGTGTTGAACCACCTGTGGTGAGGACAAGAAGAGAGTCCATGTAATTCAGTTAAAATTCAATACAAATGTATAGAAATAAATAGAAGCATCAAAACCTTGAAAAGGTGGTCCTTCTGTATTTTTAAATCTCTTTTGTAAGGTTAAGGAGGATTAGAATAATCACCTTGATCTTTGAAAGTGGTGTTTTACAAGTACTATTCAAATAAGAAGTCCTATATTTTATTTGTTGTGTGGATTTTTTGTTTCTCTAGTTGTAAAATATAAAAATTACCCTAAAAGTTCATATTTATTAACTTCCTGGTGGAACCGCTTGTTTTGTTTTGATAATAGGAGCAGTACTGCCTCAAGTTCTAGAGGAAATGGGAGCCACTGCAAATCTGAGGGTCAGGAGGGATCCTTGACCCCACAGAGCTCTGTGCTACCACCAGGAGACAGTGAGACAAGTAAGGTGTTGTTTCTGTTGTCATTATAAAACCCCAGTGTTGAATGTCCACCTGCTTTTATGTTCTTTCAGTGCAGCAGTTTTATTTCTTGGTTAGTTGGTTAGTTGGTTAGTTAGTTAGTTAGTTAGTTAGTTAGTTAGTTAGTATTTTGTAGAGAGCTCGAGTTGGGGAGAGGGGCAGAGGGAGGGAGAAAGAGAATCTTAAGCTCAGCGTGGAACCTGACATGGGGCTTGATCCCACAACCGTGGGATCGTGACCTGAGCCAAAATCAAGAGTCAGACACTCAAGTGACTAAGCCACCCAGGCGCCCGTTTTTTGTTTTTAATAAATTACTTTTGCTTCAGTAGTCCAGCCACTACTGTTGATAAACAGATAGCAAATACAAATGGTTGAGGCCTTAAGCATTTAGGGTAGGGAGTCACAGTGAAGCACAGCTCCCCTCAGTGGATACAATGGCCAAGACAGGTGGTCATTGTACTGAAAATATGTGAGATGTAAATGTTAGTTTGGATTATCTTGACCACTTTTATACCTAGCAGTGAAATCCAAAGTATCTGCCTTGATTTTTTCGAAGAGTATAGGTGGCTTGTGAAGGGGGAAAAAGGAATAAAATTTAAATGGGTTATGCATGAATGCTGTTTCATACAAGAAATGCCATTTAGGAATTTTTCAGAATGCTTTCCTAGAATATTTTACATGACCATTATGTGAAATTTAGTGTCTAGTCCAGAGCCTTGATTACAGGAGATTTTCTTTCTCTCTCTCTCTCTCTCTCTCTCTCTCTCTCTCTCTCTCTCTCTTTTTGTTAGAATATAATTTTTGCTCACCTTTTTTTTTAATGAGGTGAAATTCACGTAACATAAATTAACCATTTTAAAGTACACGCTCTAGTGACGCCTGGGTGGCTCAGTCGGTTAAGCATCCGACTTTGGCTCAGGTCATGATCACATGGTTTGTGTGTTCAAGCCCCGTATTGGGCTCTGTGCTGACATCTTAGAGCCAGAAGCCTGCTTCAGATTCTTGTCTCCCTGTCTCTCTGCCCCTCCCCCACTCATTCTCTCTCTCTCTCTCTCTCTCTCTCTCTCTCTCTCTCTTTCTCTCTCTCAAAAATAAATAAACATTGGGGCGCCTGGGTGGCGCAGTCGGTTAAGCGTCCGACTTCAGCCAGGTCACGATCTCGCGGTCTGGGAGTTCGAGCCCCGCGTCAGGCTCTGGGCTGATGGCTCGGAGTCTGGAGCCTGTTTCCAATTCTGTGTCTCCTTCTCTCTCTGCCCCTCCCCCGTTCATGCTCTGTCTCTCTCTGTCCCAAAAATAAATAAACGTTGAAAAAAAAAATTTAAAAAAATAAAATAAAATAAAATAAAATAAAAAAATAAATAAATAAACATTAAAAAAAAAATTAAGGGCGCCTGGGTGGCTCAGTCGGTTAAGCGACTGATTTTGGCTCAGGTCATGGTCTCGCGGTTTGTGAGTTTGAGCCCCACGTTGGGCTCTGTGCTGACAGCTTAGAGCCTAGAGCCTGCTTCGGATTCTGTGTCTCCTTCTCTCTCTGCCCGTCCCCCACTTGTGCTCTGTCTCTCAAAAATAAATAAATCTAAAAAAAAAAAAAGTACACAATCCAGTGACCATTCACAATTTTGTGCAACTATTGCATCTGTCTAGTTCTAAAACATTTTCTTATCCTCTCTAAAGGAAATCCCACAGCCATTAAGCAGTCACACCCCATCCCCCCTCCTCCTTCCCCCTTAACCCCTAGCAACTGCTTATTTTCTTTCTTTTATACATCCATTTTTGACTGTATGCTATTTCATAAAGGTGGTGAAAATCAGATGGAACTAATGCTCAAAAATTTAGCCTGGTACAGTAACAAGAATATTAAAAAATAAATATAGCTGGTGATGGGCCATCATAGAAAAATCAGCTCATTAATCAAAGAAAAAAGGCATGAAATGAATGATGGCCAGGACTGGCATACAGTAGATTTTCAAAAAATACTTGGTAAATGAAGGACTAAATGAATTCCACTTCTTCTTAAAGGAATAGATGCCTCAATATAACAGAGTTTACAAGAATTAAGTACGTGTAAAACAACTCTCTAGTAAGCAGATGTGCGGTTAGGAGCAAAAAAGACTGATCCCTAATGGATCTTAGAGTTAAATCCCAGAAATAAGTATTTTCAGTGGCCAAAAGAGAATTGATGGTAGGGTTCATGATAGTTCAGATTCTACTAAATGCATGGTAAAGGGATAGAAAAATACTCAGTTTTAAGTTTAGATTTTGTGAAGTTTTAGAAACAAGGCAAGATCAAGTAATGTCAGTTGTGAGGGCTTATCTCAAGCAGAAATTCTTCACTGCAGGTTTATGAAGGTCCTTGCCTGGGCTTTGGGAGGAGGCAGTGGGCGGAATTGCTCATCCATCTTTGATAGTGTTTGTACAGTTCGGTGTGGACATAGACGTTTGCATTGTACTGAGGGGAGGTTATGTCTGGGTGTCAGAAGATTCTATGATCCCAAAAGGATTAAGAGCTACTTATATATAGGATAGCGAGAGTATTCAGCTGGTATTCATTTTATTAAAAATTTTGGATTTAATGATAATTTGGTGGGGTGCCTGGGTGGCTCAGTCAGTTGAGTGTCCGACTTTGACTCAGGTCATGATCTCACAGCTCCTGAGTTCGACCCCTGTGTCGGGCTCCGTCCTGACAGTTCAGAGCCTGGAGCCTGCTTCGAATTCTGTGTCTTCCTCTTTCTGTCTACTCTGCTTGCGCTGTGTCTCTCTCGCAAAATAAATAAACATTTAAAAAAATGATAATTTGGTTTATTTCCCAGAAGCTCCTGAAGAATCGTCAGAGGATGTGACAACATGTCAGGAAGGTACATCTGCAGAAAACACACTTCAGAATCGTGTAGATACAGGTGAGTAGTTGTCTTGTTCTCTTTAGATAATTGCTTCATGTGGGCAAATGAGAAGCGTAATTTATGTTACTCTCTCCTGAGACCATTTCCAAATAGATGTATTATGGAATTTTTCTCTCCCTATTGGGAAATTCCTCATTAGGAAATGCCTGCCAGCTTTAAGGCTAGATTAAATAATGTTGCCAACATGACCAGCTGTTTCTACTTTATTTTCTAACAGCACAATCAGATAAGTTCACATCTGAGCCATTGGATTCCTGCTCAGGAGAAAGAAATGACCTCAATCTTGATAGCTCTTGTGGGGTTCCAGAAGAATCTACTTTGTCTGAACAAGGCAAGGAACCAGGAACTTCAGATCAAACTAGCACTGAAGGTGCTACCGATCAAAATACCGCTAATCCGGAGCCTCAGTCACAAACAGAAGCCATCGGGCCTTTGGCTCATGAGGAAACATTAGCCAGGGACTCTGCTCTCCAGGACACAGATGATAGTGATGACGACCCAGTCCTGATCCCAGGTGCGAGGTATCGCGCAGGACCTGGTGACAGGTTGGTAGATTTTTCATTAAAATGAACTCTAAAAAGTACAATTCGCAAGGCTTTGTTTGAAGTCACATAAAGGAGTCTCTTCATTTTTTACAGTTGCTTCCCCTAAGGGTATCTCAGGCATACAAACTCACAGAAATTTTTAAACTGTAAATGATTTTACGTATTACATTCTTTGAACAAAGTGTGCTTAAGAGGGGAATAAAGTCTTGTTGCTCTGTATGTCCAGGCCTGAGGCTTGCTCCTCAATTTACAGGTCAAGAGAAAGGAATGTGGAGAACGACCAGCAGGTTATTTATGAAGTCAGAGCTATGTTTAGCTGTAGACATCCTGGCCTTTATCAGTTTTGTTTTATTTTGTTTTTTTCACATTCGGTTTTTCTGCTTTTCTACTGACCCTGGCTTAAGGTCGTGTGATAGTAGTTCTCTTTTTGAGAACATTATGTTGTTCTCTGATGTCTACTAGGTAACCCAATTTAGAAAATGAAAAATTATACCAGATAACAAATATTACAACTACAACGAAGAATCGCTCACGTGTTCATATACTTTTGCCATTTTTTATTTTGTGTGATCAATACAGGTGTATTATATTTTTTAGTAGATAAAATCTCTTGAAGTATATTGCATTCCATACTTTTTAAAAACTTATTTCCACAGATAATGCTATCATATCTCATTATAAGCTCTGTCCTTTTCCAGAGAATAAAATTTTATCTTTAAATTCCTAGCTTACACAGGTATGAAGAACCATTTCACATATTTCTATGCTCACTATACTACTGTTTGTAAAATATTCTGACATTTCTGACAAGTGAAAAATACAGTGAAAAGATTATATAGCATTGCCATTCTTTCATGGTAAATTAATGATCGAGAGCATTATGACTTGGGTTTGAATCTTGGTTTTACCACTTGGCTATATTTCCTCATTCAAACTACCTAATATATTTTTAAGGTTCAGTTCCCTTATCTATAAAATTAGGTTATGATTATCTAGAATTGTTATCAGAATTTTAAAAAATCCCTCAATTATTTAGTCAGAGGATCCATCCACTTTGAAAGCACTAAATAAACAATAACTGTATTAAGCAACCAGGATGTGCTATGTGGCTACTCAGACTGGAAAAACAATTACACTAAGAATGGCTTTAGGGATAAAGACTGACAGAGGCCGAGCAGAAATCCGGAACAGTACTGCTTCCAGTTCAGTGAAAACACCTTTTGTGACTATGAAAGGACAGTTCCTTCAGTTACGTTTAATCAGAGTGTTTACTTGGCAATGGCATTGTTTTTAAATGTAAAGGAAGTGATCTCTCCCAATATTTGTACTTAGCAATTAACCAACCATCTTCTCTTTCCCGGCCGCACATTAGTCTTCAGCATTCTTAGTCTCTGTTTTAGACAAGTAAAACTTAGTCCCATTTCTTTCCATACCCAAGAGGGAGATCAATACCACTTGAATACAGGTAAGGTTAGCAAGCATAGCACAGTTTGAAAATCAGATTGATGGTTTCTGAAACCCAGGGTGGAGAATTAGAGTCTGTATAATTATTTTAAGCTTATGCACTTATGGCTTTCTATTTACATAAGTGAACATATGTCTTTTTTTTTTTTTTTTTTTTTTTGTACTTCTTATGTAGCTAAAAATGATGCTAAGGTCATAATTGAAAATAAAATTTAAGTGTACTTTCTAGTAAAATGCACCAAATCACTTACCAGGTTTATTTGCTTAAATAAGAAATTATGTATTTTTAATAGATGTTAGACACTTATAAAATATCGTGATTATTTATCATCTTCTATCCAAGCTAATTATAACACTTTTACACCAAGCCGACTTTATAGCTGAGGAAACTGAAGTGCTAAGCAGATGATTTGTATATTTTAGACCTAAAACGTTTTCTTTTTTCTTTTTTAAACACAGTAGTTGAGCATCAGGGAGAAAGGAGGATTTGGAGGGAGCAAGGAAATGAGGGACAGCGGCCTGGAGCTCACCCTACTCCATGGAGGTCTCCAGTGGTACTCTCGGGCTAGATCCAGATCAGAAACCTCCTCTGGGTCTGCATTGGCTTCCCTGATTTTTACAAATTATTATTATATATTACTTAATGTTCTGTATGTTCAGCTCAGGTATATAGCCTTAGTTTGTCCCATATATTTTATTTTATTCTGTTGGACATAATAGTGAACTTACCGAAGAGTAACAGAAGGATAATAAATTCTCACTCTTTAAGAAACTTAATAACTTACTGAAGAAGAGAGGACAAATCCACAAGCCGTTTATAAGAATGCAGGGAAACAGTTTTAATAAAGGAAATGAACTACAGTGTTACATACGTACAAAGATGTATGTACTAAGTCCTTGGTAGTACACACACCTTTGTATGTATGTAAGACTGCAGTTCATTTTCTTTATTACTAAAGCGATTATAGTGACTGTTTAACAACTACATCAGTTTTTCTTTGAAATTTGCATTATTCCTATTTACCAAAAATTGTAAATGGTGAAAAATCTTCCTTCTGATTTTTATCTAAATAATTTTGATAGTTCCTAACTTCTTGGCACCATCTCGATTAAATCTTGAACTGCCTATATAAAGTATGTTTTTAATATTGCTGCACCTTGCTAAGGGTTCTTCATCCTTAAGACAACTGCCCATTTATCTTCTAAATTGAAGGAATAGGTATGTTGACGTTTATGCTAAAGAGAGAAAGTTTAAGATACTTTACTTCTTAAGAACATGAAAAGAACTGTTTACCAGCTTGTAAGTAGGCGTATGATTTCTGAGAATTTCTGTTTCCAAAGGGACAAAAGATTTCAAAGTTCTCTTGTAAAAATTACACTATTTGGTTTTTAGAATCTAAGGATACGTTTCATAGTTTGATGAAATGCGCAACTAAAGGAACGCACGTCTCGGAGTTCCCTCGTTGCTGCCACTTGAGAGGCCCAGTCAGGGTTAGTTTGGTTAGAGTAAAGAAATGGCCCCAAAATTAAAAATGGTAAAAGTATATACTTAGGTCTGTACTTCAATGTGTATAAAGAATGACGTAGTGGATCTCATAATTTCTTTTGCCCCAAATTTAATTTTCAAAATGAAAGCTAAAAAGTTTATAAGTAAGCCATTTTTGATGCACATTATTAAAAATATCAAAGCAGTTCTTTGCAATGTAAAGTAACTATTTCATTATAAAGACTTGCATTTTTAATTTGGTTAGATAAATATGACCCAGCTTTTCACTTTTGGACTGAGATCAAGCATGAGAAGGAAATGTCTTAGAAAATAAAGGCCTTAACCACTAACATAGATGTTTTAAGATGGAACGCTCTGCCCATTAACCATAGCTAGTGTCGGTACAAATACAACTGGGACTCTCTATGGCAGAGCTCAGTAAGCTTTTCCCTAAAAAAAACAGATAGTAAATATTTAAGCCTTGCTGGCCAAGAGATACAGTGGAGGCTACTGTGTAGGTACTTATATAACCATTTAAAATATAACCATTTACGAATGTAGAAACTGTTTTTTGCCTATAGGCTGTTACAAAAACAGGCGACTGGCCAGATTTGCCAAAGAGCCATAGTTTCTAATTCCTGCTCTTTGGCAGATCGGTCTTAGAGAAGCACAACTATAGTCTGTGGTAAAATGTCTCTACTGGCAGATATCCGAAGTTTAAAACGATGAAATCTCTATAAATCACCACATATTTGGTCCCGTTTAACTTTGTCTAGGGCCAGAGCACAGCACATTAAATGGAAACTAAATTGAAGAAAGAATAATTAATCAAACATATACTTTCCAATCTTGGGGTTAAAAAATAATAAAAGTAGTATGTGTGTCCCTTAGTGATATTATACACCGTATTTAGAAATAGAAACCCGTGCCCTTGGAATGAAAGGCTCATGGTCAGGTTTTCTGTTTATATGACCTCCACGTAAACTTTCCACGGTGCCCCAGGGAGCTTACAGTAAATGGTATGATGGCCTGGCTGGTAGCTCTTTTCTTTTGCCAAACCCGAGAGGTTCTTGCTTTCTGGGAAGCGTGTGAGTGAGCTTCCTGAAGAAGTTCTTGCATAGTCTTGGACGGTTTTCGTTGTAGACTCAATTAAGATGCTCTAAAGATTTTTCTGGTAACTATTAAAAATATTAACCTTGTATGGCCTGTTAACCACTTTTTTAAAAATGTATTTTTCATATGCATAGAAATGTGGTTCCGTTTACCTATTCTGGACCCTGGGGAACATGGCCTTTATTTTTAAAGCCAGAATTCTTTTGTGTCCTGTAAATTTGTCACCATCTCTTTACTCCTCATTATAATCACTCTCAGTATTTCTAATGACTCAAGTGTATTCTTTGTGAAAGAAAATTACAGAGAGAAAAAAGGTAACACGGAGAAAGAACCGAACTCCTAGAGAGTGAAAAGCTCTGTTGTTCTTTGCTTGCTTGTTATCGAGTCTATGGTTAGGACAAATGAGTCAGCTCAGGGCTTAATTATTTTTTTCTGAAAGAGCAGCATAGCCCTGGGGAGCATAATGTAGGTGTCGCAGTGGATGGTATTGGTGGTTTGAGTCCCTGCAGTTCCCTACACTCTGCAACGGGTTAGGTTCTAATCTAGTTAAAGATAAAAGGGATTAAGTGCCAAGTCTTCCTTTCAATCTATCTTCAGTGAGTGTCTCTGTTTCCTTAATTTCCTCATATACTTTTAAGTTGAAGGACATCATCTCACATAATTCCTTAAATCAGGAGGAGACACAGAAGTTTTCTTAGATCTAGGTGATTAACAGTAGAAGTGGTGACCTTATTAATGCTTTAAATATTTGGTTCTTTGAAGTCTTTGTGAGTGACTTTAGTTATTGTGTTCCCTTCACTAGATTTAATATCAGAGGAACAACAATAGGTGATAGAATAATGAGGTAATTCAGTATGTTCCTTCATTATTTATTTTTTCCTTATGATGAATTTGCCAGGTCCTCCTTTTCCACACCTAACCACCTTTCCTATTAACAGTTAATACCTCTTCAAACTTACTGAACTCTGAGTGCTCAGCCTTGTGAGCAGGTTGCTTTTCACAGACTGTATTTAGCTGCATGCACTGCATGAGAATAGAATGAAGAGAAATTTCCTGTGTGCAGATGTAACTGATACCCACGTCGAGTGTGTCACATGATAAAGTAACTATCATCTGAAAATGATGTACTCTAAGTTATTGGTTACTCATTTTGGGTATTTTGTCAAAGGACGCAACTTACTTTTTTTTAAAACACTTGATTGGCAAAGCAATTAGCCTTAGCAACTTTTTGTTATTATTCAGATATACTCCTTTCCCTTGAAATCAGGAAGTAAAATAAGGACTTGAGTCCAATTCTATGCATAGGTTTAAAATTCTGACTTTTCAAGAAAGCCGTTTCGTTAATAAATAGCTTTAATAACTTAATGTCACACATCAAGATGCTATCTAAGTCTCAGACATTTGTGTAATTTGAAGGCAGTGGGGTACATTTTTAAATACAATTTTAAAGTGAGCTTCAATCCTATTATTCTTCTAGCCCAAACCTGGTTTACTGACAAAATCAACTTTGTATCTAATTCTAGGGACACATGTCTGTTATTTACCATTCATTAGTTTCCAAAACAAAGGGGTAATATGAAACATAAAATGGAATTTGTTTAAGGGCTTTTTGATTTTCTGGTTTCTGCCTTTCATCTCAAGTACTCAAGGCCAGTTTCTGCTTTTACAGTGAAGATTGCAATTAAAAAGTACCATGTTGGCTTTAAACAAGTTACAGAGAAGCTAACAAATTGAAGTGGAGAGTATTGAGAACTAATAAACAACGGTAAAAAAGAAAATGTGCCTCTTCCCTTCCCTCAGAGCTAATGAGATTAGACAGCTTCTTTACCTCCGTTCTTTCTTTCCTATATGGAGGAAATTTCTAATTACAAGGTAGTTTTTTCCTGACATCGAGCACACATTTAGTCTGCTTCCCCTTTAGCAGTTGGGGATGCTCAAGGAATGTAAAGTTCTGCTTAAGATAAGATTAGAAAAATAAAATTAGAAAAACAAAATTATCACACGTTATGATCTGCTCTGCTCATATAGCCAGTCTACGTGAAGGACTGTCCTGTAGTGTTTTGTGAATAGGTCTTAACCCTAATCTGCTGAGATTCTGAATGATAGGTGCCACATTTAATCTGTTTCTTTTAATAATAAATAAAGTGGTAATCATCCCTTACTCTTCGCTCAGCTGCTATTACTTCATCACCTGTCACCTGGTCTTCTATTCATATGGCCCTCCAGCTGCTTCCAACCTCTGTCCTCATCACGTCCACTTTCAGTGGCTTTCCGTTGCCTGCAATATAGAAAACTCCAGCTCCTCTGCCTGGCCTGCAGGCCGCTCTCTGTCATGGCCGTGGCCAGAATTTGTGCAGACTACAGCAGACCTACTGGGAGCGTCTCTGGGTACACTTAATGCCTCTGTTGCTTTATTCACTGTGTGCCTTCTACCTGAAATGCCCTCCTGTCACTGACACCATCATGTCGGCCACCTCATCTCAATATTCATCTTAAGTTGCTTCTTGTTGAAACTTTTCCTGGCCCCGTACCTTTCATAGTCCCAAGCAGGACTGAACATTTCTTCTGTGTGCCCTTTATACATCTGTTATGCTGTCTGTATAACACTTTATCGTGTATGTGTATGTGTATGTGTATGTGTATGTGTATGTGTATATTTCCCTGTGTAAGAAGTAAGCACGTCTGAGGACAGCATAAGAGTACATACATGCATATGTGAATAAGAGTTGGGCAAACAAGACACCTTTTTATCTAAATTCTAGCTAAGTTTTTATTCATATTTCCTTAGATGATCTGGCTTGTTGTTTTCTTCCTCCGATTTCCTCAACTTGAAATAAATGAAAAGCTATGAATTACAGTTAACCCTTGAACAACACAGTTTTGAACTGTGCAGATCCACTTATATGCAGATGTTTTTATAAATAACAGTGTAAATTTTTGACTTTGATTCTCTTAACATTCCTTACGATTTCCTTAACATTTCTTCTCTCTAGTTTAGGTATACAACATATAATACATACAACATAAAATATATGTTGCTCTATTATTTCTGTTATCAGTAAGGCTTCTGATCAACTGTAGGCTATTAGTAAGGTTTTTGGAGAGTCAAAAGCTTTATGCAGATTTTTACCTCCATGGGAGTGGGGGTCAGTATCCCTAAGCCCCACATTGTTCAAACATCAACTGTATTGTTTCAGAGGTCCCACAACCTTCCCACATATTTGATGACTTCCTAGAAAGGCTCACAGAATTTAGGTTCATTTGTAATTATGACAAGAGAAAAGACACATCAGAGTCTGGACGAATCCAAGCATAAGCTTCCAACATTTTCCCAATCCCAGCATGGGCCATAGAATGTTCTCCCTTCAGTAATCAAGTGTATTAATGCTTGTGTAGTGTTTCTGTCCAGAGAAACCTGCGTGAGATTCAGAAACCATTTTTATTGTGGGGTGGTCATGTGGGTACCCTCCACACCAACCACAGCTACCTAAATTCCAGACCCAAGAGGAAAGGACGTGTTCACTTTATTTATTACAGACCATCCAGGCAAGCCTATCAGGCTTCAAACCATCAGGCTTCAGTGTCCCAGGCAGGCAGAACATTGCAGGCAGCGTTGGACAAGTCAAGTTCCCAGACATCAGCCAAGAGCCAGCCTTGGAAGCAGACTCTTCTGAAGTCAGCAGTGTCAGGCCTGCTGTCCCTTAGCTTTACTAATACGGTTTGAGGCAAAGAACCCAATTCCTCTCCCCCCGCTCTCCCCCCCCCACAACAGCTCACATAAGCAAATTGTGTCCATGTTTTGTTTTGGTTTTTTTTTTTTCCTGCCCCCAGAGTGGTCAAGGTTGTATTTACCACAAAGAAAATGTGCACATGAGCATCTATCGTATTCACTTTCCACGCCGTATAGCCTGGGATTGAGCTGGTGACTCTGGGGGCCGGCTGGGCTGCCCTTTCCACAATGGCTTTGGCTTGGGGCTTCTGGGAGGAAACACCGTGAGCAATCTGAGAACAGCGAGATCTCCTGCACCACAGGAGCACTTCCAGCTCCTTGATGTGGTGGACGAGGAACCTCCAGAAGCTTCTGGGCAGCGTGGGCTTTGTTTTCTGGTTGCCCCAAGTGCCCTGATACTCTACAGTGGTGTCACAAAATTTGGGAAATACTACATTGAGTATACGTCTTTTTAGATTCACGAAACTAACATCATAAAGCCTCTTCAAAGACTTAACAACAAAGATACCTGTTTAGCTTTGCTTAATCCATTATTTTGCCCATTTCACAAACACTTTTTGTGGAACACCTACAAAAATCCCACAATTTGGACAATGCTCTTTCAGTTTACGTTCTAAATTGTATCAAGTTCATTAGATTCCTAGACTAGACGACTCTTTCATACCTGCACAGTAAAGAATTTCTTCCAATAGTTTAACTTAAAATTCACCTGCTATATAATCTGACTGCGTCCTCACGTTCTATCCTTAGTACAGTATCCTTTTATTTTTTTTTTTTTAATTTTTTTTTTCAATGTTTATTTATTTTTGGGACAGAGAGAGACAGAGCATGAACGGGGGAGGGGCAGAGAGAGAGGGAGACACAGAATCGGAAACAGGCTCCAGGCTCTGAGCCATCAGCCCAGAGCCCTACGCAGGGCTCGAACTCACGGACTGCGAGATCGTGACCTGGCTGAAGTCGGACGCTTAACCGACTGCGCCACCCAGGCGCCCCCAGTATCCTTTTATATTAACCTCCTTTGACTAACTGAATTACTCCTCATGTCATTTAATTCCAGGTTAAATAAATTAATCCTCTCCTAATCTGGATTAAACCATTTTTTCTACCCTAAAATTTCTTTGTTCCCCCACAGACCATTTTAATGACACCAATAATATCAATTGTATCACTCTAGCTATCTGTGATAGTGTTTTGTAAAAGGATAAACCATATTGAAAATAATAGGCAAAGTGATTCACATTTTGTATTTTTAGTTTCTGTTTAATTTCTCCTTATATTTTAGCCTAGTCCTCTAACTACTAAATGTGTCAACTTGTTTATTTTTTTTTTAATAGGGCTTACAGACTATTTCTGATTTTTTGTTGTAAGTTTATATATTTATTTTGAGAGAGAGAGCACAAGTAGGAGAGGAGCCAAAGAGAGAGAGAGAAAATCCCAAGCAAGATCCACACTGCCAGCACAGAGCCCTACATGGGGCTCGAACCCACGAATTATGAGATCATGACCTGCGCCAAAGTTGGAAGCTTAACTGACTGAGCCACCCAGGTGCCCCTATTTCTGATTTTTATAACTTCCTAATTTAAACTTGGAGTTACCTTAAGAATTTTACTGACCATTTAGAAATAGTTTTCTAGAATATGCAGTATTAAAATTAAAATACAGGGGCGCCTGGGTGGCTCAGTCAGTTAAATGTCTGACTTTAGCTCAGGTCATGATCTTGTGGTTCGTGGGTTTCAAGCCCTGCATCAGGCTCTGCACTGTTAGCACTGAGCATGCTCAGATCCTGTCTCCCTCTGTCTCTGCCCCTCCCCTGCTCGCTCTCTCTCTCTCTCTCTCTCTCTCTCGCTCTCTCTCTCTGTCAAAAATAAGCATTAAAATAAATAAATAAATAAGACTCTTGGGGAAGAGGAAGGAATCAAAATATAAAGTCAGGAATCTAGGTTTTTATTTTCTTAGGTCAGTTGTATGTTAGATTCATTGTAGATTTTTTTTCTAGTAAATGCTGTCTCCCAAATAAACGGCTGATACCTTGAGGTGTTTTTGTTTTTATAATGAATCAGTTTTGTGTTTATTTTATCCATTCAATAAACGTGTATGAACCAAACTCTGTGGTAGATGCTGATAATCTAAGGATAATGAAAATTACAGCCTCCATTAGCTCTTGCTTCAGTGGAATACACAGACACATACAAATAATTATAAAATAGTAATTGTGGCAATAGAGTTTTGCATAGGCACTGGCATTATTAAGGGCTTTTAGCCTAATCTAAGGAGGGGAGAATTGTACTTTTTTTAATTCTTGGTTTGTGACAGACTGTCATTGTTGACTTATGCTTAGTTCCTTTTCTTTATTTCATGTATTTAATGGTAAGTGAATCTCAATAAACCCAGCACCCAAGCCAAGAACTGAGAGACCACCAGTAACTTAGATCTATGCAGACACCTCCCAATCCTGTGGCCCTGCCCACCTTACCAGTGGCAGCCACTCTCCTGAATGTTGTATTGATCATGCCTTACTTTCGAAACAAAAAATTATCCTGAGCATAAATGCCAAAATAATACATCACTTAAATTGTTTTACCCACTTTTAAACTTTATAAAAAAGGACATCATACTAGATGTGAGACCAGGACTTGCTATTTTTTTCAGTCAACATTATATTAAGATTCACCCATGTTGTAATGTGTAGCTGATGCTCAGTCTGTTTTCTGCTATCTAATAATCCATAATTTATCCCTTTTCCTGGTAACTGGCAGTTGTTTACAGTTTTGCTATTAACGACAGTGTTGGTTTGAACATTCTGAAATATGTCTCCTTGGGTTTTTCTGGGGTACATACCTAGGAATGGAATCTTTGATTTTATAAGTTAGATTGTCTTCCAACGTGGGAGTATAAGTTAATGCGGTCACTAAGTAATCACACTGATCCACATCTTCTTTAAAACTTGGTTTTGTTAGGGTGCCTGGCTGGCTCAGTCTGTAGAGCGTGCAACTCTTGATCTCGGGGTTGTGAGTTCAAGCCTCACATTGGGTGTAGAAGTTACTTGAAAATAAAATCTTTAAATAACCAGGGGCCCCTGGGTGGCTCAGTCGGTTGAGCATCCAACTTTTGATTTGGGCTCAGGTCATGATCCCAGGATCGTGGGATTGAGCCCCATGCCAGGCTCTGCACCGAGCATGGAGCCTACTTAAGATTCTCTCCCTCTCTCCCCCACTCTCTCTCTCCGGCTCTCTTCCTCTACCCTTCTGCCCCTCTCTCTCTCACTTGCTCTCTAAAATAAAAAAATAATAAATAAACTTGGTTTTGTCACTTTTTTTGAATTTGCTACCGTTAGCAAAATTTGGTGTACAGTGCTATCTCATGGTCTTGATTTTCATTTCTGTATTTACAGAACGAGATTATGCATCTCTCGTTTGTTTTTTGGCCATACCTGGTTTTTACTGGGGTTGTTTTATTCTTTTTTTTATGTTTATTTATTTATTTATTTTGAGAGAGTGGGTGGGGGGAGGACAGAGGGGAGAGAGACCAAGAGAGAAAGAGAGAGAGAGAGAGAGAGAGGGACCAAGACAGAGAGAGAGAGAGAGAAGAGAGAGAGAGAGAGAGAGAGAGAGAGAGAGAGAGAGAGAGAGACTGAGACCCAAGCAGGCTCCATGCTCAGCCAGAGCCTGACTCAGGGCTCGATCTCACAATGTGAGATCATGACCTGAGCCGAAATCAACAGTTGAACACTTAACCTACTGAGCCAACCGGGTGTCCCTCTACTGGTTTGTTTAAAAAAATTTTTTTTCAACGTTTATTTATTTTTGGGACAGAGAGAGACAGAGCATGAACGGGGGAGGGGCAGAGAGAGAGGGAGACACAGAATTGGAAACAGGCTCCAGGCTCTGAGCCATCAGCCCAGAGCCTGATGCGGGGCTCGAACTCCCAGACCGCGAGATCGTGACCTGGCTGAAGTCGGACGCTTAACCGACTGCGCCACCCAGGCGCCCCGTCTACTGGTTTGTTTTAATTGAGTTGTTTTTCTTTTCCGTGTTGTCTTAGCTTTTATTACTTATTAAGGAATTCCTTATATATTTTTGATACTAATTTGCTATCATTTATAAGTGTGTAAATATTTTTTCTGGTTTGTGATTTGTTTTTTCTTTTTTACTTTAAGCTGACTTGAGAAACCATTCTTAATTTTAATAAAGTTGAATTGTATCATTTCTTTATGCATATAACTTCCTTTTGTTTAAGAAATCCTTACCCTGGATTCAAAAAAATTGAAAATTTTCTTTTAAAGTTTTCTTTCGACAATTTAAGGTGTTAATCCATCTGGAATTGATTATTTATGATGTATATGTGTGCCCATTTAGTTAGCCCTATTTTCCCTGTTCATTTGTTAAATGTTGAATTTCCCCAGGGAGCTGCTATCCTACCTATGTCATATTATAGAGTTCCAGATAAACACAGGTCTGTATCTGGGCTTTCTGTTTTGTTCCATTGGTCAGTTTGTTTGCCCCTCCATCAATACCATGCTCTTTAATTACTCTAGTTTTTTAATCTTAATGTCTTCCAAGTCTCTTCAAGTCTCTTCTCTTCATTTTTCTTTAGAAGGGACTTGGCTATTCTTTGTCTTTTGGTCTGTTTTATGATCAACATATTAAGTTCTACTTATGAGTCATCAGAATATGGTACTAGTTGTAATAAACCTGGAAGTAAATTTGGAGAATTAATTATCCTCTCAATATTAAGTTATCTCTACATTTATTTAGGCTGTTTAAAAAATGTCTTTCAGTAACAGGTTATTATTATTTTTTTATGTTTACTTAGAGAGAAAGAGAGAACATGAGCATGAATGGGGGAGGGGCAGAGAGAGAGGGAGATAGAGAACCAGGGCTTGAAGCTATGAACCATGAGATCATGACCTGAGCCAAAATCATGAGTCGGACACTTAACCGAGTGAGCCACCCAGGTGCCCCCAGGTTATAATTTCCTATGAACAAGTTTTGCATATCGTTTTTTAACTTATTTATAGATACTTTCATTTTTGTTACCATTGTAAATGAATTCTTTTTAAGCTTATGCCTCCTTTTTTTTTTTTAAACTCATACTCTGTTGATAGTTTGTTGCTGGTGTTTAGAAATGCAGTTGATTTATATAATGATCTCATATCTACCCAAGTGTTTTTCTGTTATATTTATTAGTTAGCATATAAATTCCTTTAAGCTCTTTTATGTAGACAGTCATATCGTTGCAAAAAGGAGTTTTCTTTCCTCCTTTTCATTCTTATTGCTTACCGGGTATTGGTTAATGAGGATAGTAAGAATCACACCTTGCTCCTGATTTTGAAAAAAGTGCCTACATGAGTTTATTTGTACTGGTGTTTCAGGGGTTTTTTAGATACCTCCTATGAGGTTAGGGGGCTTCCCTACCTAGGCTGTCCTAGTTTACTAACAGTTTTTATCATGAACGAGTATTGATTTAATCAGTCACCTAACTCTTCATCTATTGAGTTCTATTTTTTCTCCTTTAGCCAGCTAATACACTTACAAATGTTCTAATATTAAACAGCCTTTAACATGTGTCTTATGACCCAGAACGTAGTGTCTATTGATGTATGTTCAACTCGAGAAGAATGTGTATTCTGCTGTTGTTGCATGAAGTAGTCAGTAGTTGTCCATTATACCCAGTTGATCAGTGGTGGTGTTGAGTGCAACTATGGCTTTACTGTCTGCCTCCTGGATCTGCCCCTTTCTGAGACAAGGGTGTTGAAGTCTCCCAACTACAGTAGTGGATTCGTTTATTTCTCCTTGCATTTGTCATTTTTTTCCTCATGTGTTTTGACCCTCTCTAGATAGGCACATACACATTGAAGATTGTTCGTGGAGAATTGACTCCCTTGATGTAATTTAATGCCCTTCTTTATCCCTGATAACTTGGCTTACTTTGAAGTCTGCTCTGTCCAAAAGAAATATAGTTAATCTTGCTTTCTTTTGTTTAGTATTTAACATGGGATATTTTTCTGCATACATTTATTTACTTTTAATCTCTTTATTTTTTTAATTATTTATTTTTAAATGGATTTCTTTATTTATTTTTCAGTGGATTTCTTGTAGACAACAGATAGCTGGGTCATATTTTTTGATCCATTCTGGTAATCTGTTTTTTAATTGGTGTAATTTAGAACATTGACATTCAAGGTGACTATTGATATAATTGGATTAATGTCTACCATATTCATTATAGTCTTCTATTTGTTCTTTGTTCCTATTTTTTGTCTTTTCCTTTTTTTCTGCCTTTTGTGGTTTGAATTCAGCATTTTATATGATTCCATTTTCTCTCCTTTCTTAATATATCAGCTACAATTCTTTTTTAAATCTTTTTTAGTGGTTGCCGTAGAGTTTGCTGTGTACATTTACAACTAATCCAACCCACTCTCAAATCATACTACACTACTTCACAGGTAGCGTGAGTATTATATGATAACAAAATCCTGATTCTTTCTTGTGTCCCTTGTATCATTGCTGCCTTTCATTTCACTTTAATATAAGCATACATAAGCATATATACACATTAGATATATTACATCCACATACATAATGGAATACATTATTGCTATTATTATTTTGAAGAAACTTATCTGTTAGGTAAACTAAGAGGAAGAAAAATGAAAGTTTAGGGGCACTTGGGTGGTTCAGTTGGTTAAGCGTCTGACCTCGGCTCAGGTCGTGATATCATGGTTTGTGAGTTTGAGCCCCATGTCAGGCTCTGGACTAACAGCTCAGAGCCTGGAGCCTCCTTCAGATTCTGTGTCTCCCTCTCTTGCCCACTTACAATCTGTCTCTCTCTGTCTCAAAAGTAAATAAACATTTAAAACAATTTTTTAATTAAAAAAATGAAGTTTTTATTTTTAATCTTCACTTATTCCTTCTTTGATGTTCTTTGTTTATATAGATCCATATGTCTGATTTATATATTTTTTCTTCTCTATAACAATTTTGCAAGGCAGGTCTACTGGCAACAAATTCCTTTGCTTTTATTTGAGAAAGTCTTTATTTCTCATTCACAAGAAGGATCATTTTGCAGGGCATAGAATTCTAGGTTGGTGATTTTTTTTTTTCCCCCTGTCAGTGCTTTAAATATTTTACTTTGTTCCCTTATTGCTTCATAGTTTCTGAGGAGAAATTGGATGTGATTCTTATTTTTTTTCCTCTCTAGGTAAGATGTTTGTTTTCCTCTGGCATCCTCCAGGATTTTTTTAATCTTTGATTTTCTGTATTTTAAAAATGATATGCATAGGTATAAGATTTTGGTTTTGGTTTGCTTTGGGTTTTTTTGATTTTGCTTTTTTCTGTTTTTTTTTTTTTTGTTGTTGTTGTTGTTGTTTTGTGTTTGTTTTGTTTTGTTTTGGTGTTTATCCTGCTTGGTGTTCTCTAGGCTTCCTGGATCTGTGATTTGGTGTCTGACATTAATTTGTAGAAATTCTCAGTCATTATTGTTCCAAATATTTCTCTTTTTTTTTTTCCTCCACCTTCTTGTATTCCCATTACGCTTATGTCATATCTATTTAGTTATCCCACAGTCCTTGAATATTTGGTTTGTTTGGGTTTTTGTCCAGTCTTTGTTTTCTTTGTTTTTTGGTTTTCAAGGATTCTAATTATACATCCTCTAGGTCAAGGATTTTTCTCAGTCATGTCCAGTCTATTAACAAACCTATCAAAAGCATCCTTCATTTCTGTTACAGTGCTTTGGTTTATCTCTGGCATTTCTTTTTACTTCTTTCTTAGGATTTCCAGCGTTCTGCTTACATTGGCCATCTGTTCTCGCATGTTGTGTACCTAATCCATCAGAGCCCTTCATTAATTATAGTCAAATTAATCATAATTGTTTTAAATTCCTGGCCTGATAATTCCAACATCCCTGTCATGTCTGGTTCTGATGCTTTCTCTGTCTCTTCAAAAGTGTATAGCGTTCTGTGTAAAAGGAACTGCTCTAAACCTTTAGCAATGTGGTTGTAAGGCGTGGGGGAGAGGAAGCATTCTTAATCTTATGATTCGTTCTCAGTCTTTTAGTGAACATACATCTCTGGACTTTACAAGTGTTCATTAGGTTATTTTTTTCTTTCCCTTTAGGTGGGCTAGGATGACCAGGGTCATCCTGTAGAGAGCTGTAGTTGGCTATTTCCCTCCCCTAGGTTAGTTGGGCTCTGATAGTACCCCAGCACATTGGACTCTGGTTAACTAGTTTCCACTAAGAGCAGACCTTATAAGAAGACGAGAATGCTCTGGCATATTTCAGAGTACTTCCTCTTACCCTCTCCCTGCCAGAAACTCAAGGGGATTTTTCTCCAGTATTTAGTGTGGCAATCTGGTCTGGCTCCTGGAGGTAAATCTGAAAATATTGGGGGTGGGGGGCATCCTATGACTGGGTTCCCCTGGCGTTTTTAACTCTTAGAGCTGTCTACATGGAGCCTCCAGCAGTCCCTCAATCACAGTTCAGGTGTTCTTACCTTCAAGTCTCTTCTTTGCTAAGCTATGACTCCCTGTTTGCCTGTTTTTCTCTCCAGTCTTAGGGACAGCAGTTTGTCCTGTGTCCTCCCCTTTCTTACAGATCCAAGAGGAGTTGTTGATTTTTCAGTCTGTTCAGCTTTTTACTTGTGAGTTTGGAGTAAGGACTTTCAAGATCCTTACATATAGAACGGAGTTAAACAGTCTTTGTATTCCTGGGATAAACCTAACTTGATCATGATGTATTATCTTTCTGATACATTGTTGGATTTGATTTGCTGATGTTTGGCGAAGGATTCTTGTATCTATATTTGGAATGAAATTTTTTTCTTATATTTTCCTCATCCTATTTTTGGTAAAAAGTTACACTAAACATAAGTAGAAAAATATTTCCTATTTTTCCTTTCCCTGGTAGAGTTTGTATAAGGTTGGAATGATCTTTTCTTTAAAAGTTTAGTAGATTATACCTATAACACCAGCTGGACCTAGTTTTTTTCTTTTGGAGATGGTTTTTAAGTATTATTTTACTTCTTTAATAGCTGTAGACTATTTGCATGATCTCTTTCTTCTTTAGTCAGTTTTAAGAGGTTTTTAAAAAATGTGTCAATTCATCTAAGGTTGGAAATTTGTTATTATAGTATTTTTATTGTCTTATTTCATTTCTACTGTCTTGAGTTATAATGACCTTTTTATTCATAACATTATTTATTTAAACCCCCTTAATTTTTTCTTCATCATCATGGCGGAACTCTATATTGTTATTCTTTTTGTTTTTTATTTCTCCTTTTTCTCTCTTTATCATTTCCTTTCTTCTATTTTCTTTGAGATTATTTTATAGTTTTTGTTTCTTTTTTTTTCTAAATTAAGTTGTAAAAATTTAGCTTTTTTTCATTAACATCTGACTTGTGATCAGAGAATGTAGTTGGGGTTAGATGCATTCTTTGAAATTTGTAGAAACTGCCTTTGTGGCCTTGTACATGTCAAATTCGTAAATCTTTCATGGGCCCTTGAAAAGAATATTACTCTAATTTTTAATGTGGAATTTCATACGTGACCATTAGATCAAGACTGTTCATTGTGTTAAAATTTATATCTTTGCTGTTTGTGTGTTTTTGTCAGCTTGACTTACAAAGTAGCGAGAGCGGTGTGTTAAAGTCTTCACTGTATTGGAAGATTTGTCTCATTCTCCTTGCAGTTATGTCATTTTCTTGTAAAATGCATTTTTGAGGCTACTGAGTGCATATATGTTACATTGTTACATCTTCCTGGTAAATTGAACTTCTTATGTATTAGTAATCGTCTCTATTCTTAATGCTTTTTATCCTCATCTGTTTTGTCTGATATTAATGTAGCTAAGCCACCTTTCATTTGATTAGTATTTGTGTAAGACCCTTTCACGTGAAGCTTTTCCTTGTCCTCATACTTGAGGTGTATCCTAGACATTCTCTTTTTTCCCCATTGGTGAATTTAGTCTATTTAAATCTACTATCATTATGGCTGTATTTAAACTTTCCAACGTCTTCTAATTATCCTGTTTTATTTATTTTTTTGCTTTCTTGCCTTTTTTGGAATTAAGTTTTTTATCCTTTTTTTTGGTTTTGCCTTTTTCTTTATTTTTTTTCCCATTGGGTTGGGATTTATACTCATTATTATTATTTTCTTGTTCACTTCTGAAATTGTATATGCTTATTTAACTTTATAATGCCTTTTATGACTTTCAAACTGTGCTCCAAAACTAGCCTAAGATCTTATAAAAGAATAACTGATATTCCCCCAAACAACTTTGCAAGTGGTAGGCTTTTAATAAATATTTGTTTGCTGATTGGTGTTCTTCATATGTATGTGTCATTTTGATTTTCATTTGATCAAATTTGCAAAGTAATAAAGTACGAATTATTTTCTTTTTTTTTTATTTAAAAAAAATTTTTTTTTTCTTCAACGTTTTTATTTATTTTTGGGACAGAGAGAGACAGAGCATGAACAGGGGAGGGGCAGAGAGAGAGGGAGACACAGAATCGGAAGCAGGCTCCAGGCTCCGAGCCATCAGCCCAGAGCCCGACGCGGGGCTCGAACTCACGGACCGCGAGATCGTGACCTGGCTGAAGTCGGACGCTTAACCGACTGCGCCACCCAGGCGCCCCTGAATTATTTTCAATGACCAATATTTTTTCAGTGTTTCCTGTGAAATATCCTTTAGGAAAGTTGTTTCAGTGTATTCATTCTAAGATCATTTCTTTAGAAATGTCAGCTGAGTTGGACATTACCTGATTGTATATGTAGATATGGCACCCACAGTTACTTTTTATTCTCTGATTTGAAATTTCTGCACTTGAAGCTTTTTCTCTTAGATAATTTTCCTGTAGTGACATGGTGGCAGGTGCCCTAATTTTAGATCAGAACTATATAATACAAACCATATAACTTGACATCCAGATTTTGAAATCAGGATGGTCAGATCAAACAAACACTAAGCAGTAAATTAGACCATATTCTAGAGCTGACTTTTAAATGAGATGAACATTTTTGATCCGGTACTGTCTTCACTAGTTCTTTATTATTATCACTTCATTAATCATTTAGCTTTATAATTTTGCCCACACATTTTGTTTTAAGTAATTTGAGCTTCTATCTAAATTCATAATGTGTCATATAATTTATTTTTCATTTATAGCTCTGAGGCCTTTGGTTTGTCGGCAAGGTCATTGCTATTTCCTCTGCTACCTGATATTGTGCTTTGTTAGCAAAAGAGTTTTTTTCTTTATTGGTTTTTTGCTAATCATATATTTTTAACTGATTCAGAGTGACTTTTCTTCCAATTCAGGAAAAAAGAAAGATCCAACATATTAATTGTGGGGTTTTTTTGAGAGCGTTTGAACTCTCAACCCTTCTCTTTTTTTTTTTTTTTTTTTTAACGTCTATTTTTGAGACAGAGAGAGACAGAGCATGAACGGGGGAGGGGCAGAGAGAGAGGGAGACACAGAATCGGAAGCAGGCTCCAGGCCCTGAGCCATCAGCCCAGAGCCTGATGCGGGGCTCGAACTCACGGACCGCGAGATGGTGACCTGGCTGAAGTTGGACGCTTAACCGACTGCGCCACCCAGGCGCCCCGAACTCTCAACCCTTCTTATTATCAGCTCCCAATCAGAAAATCGTAATAAGCTAAATATGTCATCTTTTTGCCTGGAAGTTTCTAATTATATCTGATTCTAAAATGTATGTGTATCCCTGTGCCCCCTTTTATTAGATATACAAAGCATAGGATAAAGTTTTTAAAGCACTTTTAAATAAGCCTGTATAACTTATGGTATATCCTTTTATGAAAAAGAAAATACCTTTTTATTATAAAAGTGGGAGTATAAAATTGTTACATAATTGTTTTAAAAACGTGTTACAATTTGGTGTCCGTTTTCTAGACCCTTTCTATGCATATATAGAATTTTTTCTCTAAGAATTATTCATTAACCTATGTTACAGTTTTGGCAGTATAATACCAACATTATTCATGTGGTTATTTTATGGATCTTCCTTCTTTTTTAATGGTGGTGTAAATATTCCAATGTATGGATGTAACATTATTTAATCTATCCTTTCCACATAAAATTTAGATTATTTCCAATCTTTCTCAAAGTAGTACAGCAAAAACTATATTACACATATATATGTATATATGTATATATGTTTGTATATTTGCTTAAGTTTTGTACAGTATACATTCTTTAAAAGTAAAATTGCATCAAAGCAAATTCATTTAAAATTTTAATAGATACTATTTAATTTGTAGTGAACAGGAACTCCGTATATTGCTGGTGGGAGTATAACTTGGTGTAACCACTTTGGAAAATTGTTTGAAAGTTTCTATTAAAGGTGAACATATGCACATGCTCTGGTCCGGCCCTTTTACGCCTAGATATATACCCAGCAGAAATAGGTACATATGGTTGCCGAGGACATGAGCCGACACTGATGGTAGCACTAACTCAGTAATCAAAAACTGTGAACAACCCAGTGTCCACCAACAGTTGAATGAATACATAAGTTATAATATATTTATACAAAGTAGTAGTCGACAGCAAAGGGGATGAGTTACTACAGCTAAATAAAACAACATGGATGAATCTTACAAACATAATGTTGAGCTAAAGAAACTAGACACAAGAATATATCTCCTCTGATTCCATTTAATTAGTGTTCACAAACGTGCAGAGGTAATTCATACTGTTCGAAGTCAGAATAGTGGTTTCCTTTAAGGGCAGAGGGATGGTGGGAATGAAGCACTAGGAGAAATCTGGAACTCTGGTTATGCTCTGTTGCTCCATTCTGGTGCTGGTTACATGGGCTTGTTTCATTTGTGAAAATGCATTGTGCTACACACTGAGGATTTTATGCCTTCCCATGTATGTGTTCTTCAATGAAAAATTTGCAGTGAAGGAGTTCACTCTGTTTTTGCTATATAGAACCACTTCCAGACCCCTGCCAGTAGTGTTTGTTTTCTGTACTGGCAGTCTGAGAGACATTAAAATCTTTTTGATCTGGTAGATGTACAAAGAAGTCAGTTTTTTTAATGTTTTTTTTTTTATTTTTGAGAGAGAAAGAGAGAGAGACAATGTGAGCAGGGGAGGGGCAGAGAGAGGGGGAGACACAGAATCCGAAGCAGGCTCCAGGCTCTGAGCTGTCAGCACAGAGCCTCATGTGGGGCTTGAACCCACAAACTGGGAGATTGTGACCTCAGCTGAAGTTGGACACCCAACCAACTGAGCCATCCAGGCGCCCCTCAATTTATTTTTATTTTTATCTTATTATAAGTGAGTCTCAGTATCCTTTTGTACATTTGCTGACTATTCATTTCTTCTATAGTTTCCCTACTCCTGTCCTTTGCCTATTTTTCTGTTGCAGTGTTCATTTTTCTTACTGATTTGTAGAACTTTTTGGTCTATTATATGTCAAAATATAATGATTTTGAGAGAGATGGGGAGACAGAGAGCAAGCTGGGGAGGGGCAGAGAGAGAGGGAGACAGAGAATCTGAAGCAGGCTCTAGGCTCTGAGCTGGTCAGCATAGAGCCCGATGCAGGGCTCGAACCCACGGACTGCGAGATCATGGCCTGAGCTGAAGTCAGACGCTTAACCGACTAAGCCACCCAGGTGCTCCAAAAGACAGTGTTTTGAATAACAAAATATCATATGTTGGGAAAAGTTTCTTCTAATAGTTAAATTAGCCTTAAAGAGAACCCATTATTCTTCAGTCTCCAGCTCTGTAACCAACTCAGTTCTGAGGAGAGGAGAGTCTGCCTCATTAGCTCCAAATCTATACTATGGACTCCATATAGAATAGAATCCATCTGAAAGTCCTTGTTTTATTGTATATATATTACTGTTCTCTTTTTCTTGACTAGTCTGTTCTTCGCTGGGAACATCGTGAACAAACACTCAAAACCAGTTTACCCACTATTACATGTTACCCTTTGTTTCTCCTCGTTTCTCTTTATGCCTTTACATTTCCTAATATGGAGAAGAAAAATGATACTGAATAGGATTTGTTATATTTGTAGTAAATTGCCTATTAATTTTGTCTATATTATGTTTTTATAAAATAGCCCTTTAAAAACCAGTGTGCCGCATGCGATTTCCTTTACTCTCAACCAGTACCAAATTTCTAAGTGATCTTTTCACTAAAATATTTTTAGTAACTCAACTAGTCTGATGTAGTCTCACTGTTGTGTTTGCCTTTTTATGCTTTGGTTGGGGATGCCTTATTGAGATAATGTTTAGTTTAAATGTTTTCTAGACTTTACCGCATTTTAACGTTCCTCGTTTTTACTCTGTGGTGGCCTATGGATTTTTTTTTTTCATTTATTTTTGTTTTTTCTTTTAATATGTAATTCGTAGACGCTCTGCTGTTGCCCGCATTCAGGAGTTCTTCAGGCGGAGAAAAGAAAGGAAAGAAATGGAAGAATTGGATACTTTGAACATTAGAAGGCCACTAGTAAAGATGGTTTATAAGGGCCATCGCAACTCCAGGACAATGGTACCAAATGCTCGTGGCACTCTTTGGAGAAATTGCAGATTCATAATACGAATTTTTTTCCATAACGATGATCTTCCTATGTTGCCCGTGTGCTTCCCGTATAGCATTATTGTACCTTAGCAGTTACCTCTTTACCCAAACGTGGTTCTTTTAGTCCTAGAACATATTGCCAGACCATTACTGTTTAAAGAACACTCTGCCCTACTGAGGAAATATTGTAGAATTGAAAATTTTTTAGCTGGTACCAGCAACAGTTGTGTCTTTCTTGCTTTCTCACGCCTGCTGTCTACCGGCCTAGTAGATTTTTTTTGTTGTTGTTCTTAGCTTGTATGAGCACCCTTTGTTGGTTTGTAGAGGAAGATTTAGATATATGAAATCCAGGCTCATTGCAAAATGTAGTCCAGTGACTTTAATTATAACTCTGAAGATTGACAAGTGAAGATTTGCTTCAGTCACTTTGTCTCTCTAGACTTTAGTGTCCGCCTTTATGAAATAAGAACAGACCAGATGATCTCTAAGATCCGTGCAAGTCTTACAATCCACAAGTCTGTATACCCAGTGTCATATTAAGAAGATCTTGCAAGATGATTAGCATAACTGTTAACTCTGAACCATTCATATTTAGAAAGTGTTGTCCTCATACATTCATTGAGTTATCCAAAAGTACCTATAGAATTAGTTTTAATCTGCTCTTCAGAGTAAAGGCAAAAAGTTACATTGTGGGAATGCCTGCTCATCCGGTAGAATGTGTGACTCTTGATATTGGTGTCCTGAGTTCAAGCCACACGTTGTGTGTAGAGCTTCCTTAACAAAAAAGTTATTTGGGGTAGGGAAATGATTAGCTCTCTCTATAGGTATCATTGGTAGTATCGATTTAATCATTCTAAACTGAATGCTTATTGTCAATAGAAGCGATCAGTGTACATTTCTTATACTTTGTGGTTAAAATTTTAGATGAAAACCACTGGAGATAGGAATGAAAAAAAAGAAAAGTAAATATAACAGTAGCGCTAAGCAACAACAAAACTGGCTTCCCCTTTTGTTTTGGCAAAAATAGCAAAGTGGCAGCTACTGATGAAATGATCGAAAAAATCCTGAACTACAAAGATTTTTGGATGGTTTATTCAGAATCATCCATATGGCGTCACAACCATTCCAGTATATCCTATTCCTTTGTCTCGTTGCTTCATAAAAGTAAATACGCTATATCCTTTCTCAGTTGCGGGAGAATAGCTAATAAAAAGATTGGTGCTTTTTGTTCTTTTATCATAAAGCAAAATAGAAAAAGGAAGTATTCGGTTTTTTTCTATGAACTGTTTTTATTATAAACCTAAAATGGAACCATTTTTGGAAAGGTCAGCAACATATATAGAAGTTTCCATTACACTGCCCAGTCCCAGAAATCCCATTCATTCATTTAGCAGTTACTAATTCAGCACCTAGTGTCGCCAAGTACTGCTTTAGGCCCTATAAATATAGCATTGAACAGAGCAGAATCTCTGTGTTCATGGGGAACTTTTCATTACTTAGTGCCATATCATGCTTGCTGAAAAATCTGTATCATTTTTAAAGTAATAGAAGACAAAGATTCTCTTCTATTTTTTATTCTTTTCGAATATTTTCAGTTGCAGAATAGAATAAGTCTTTGTTTTAATAACTCTGAGTTTTCTTCTAATTTCCTTTTTCTAAACCCTTAGATAAAAGAAGCCAATTTCTGGGGTGCTAATTTTGTAATGAGTGGTTCTGATTGTGGCCATATCTTCATCTGGGATCGTCACACTGCTGAGCATTTAATGCTTCTGGAAGCTGATAATCATGTGGTAAACTGCCTGCAGCCACATCCGTTTGACCCAAGTAAGATGGCCGTTTACAAGGCAAAGGCTGGAAATCTGTACATCAGCTCCAGTTTTGTGCTAGTTTTTAATATAAAAATAATGCATATTATCCTAGAAGGCAGCCACTAGAGTCCGTTATGACTCTCATTGGGTTTCAATCAAAAAACACTTAGAACCTCCTTTTGGCAGAAAGTATGGGGAGATCGTTTATCCTGCTAATATTTCCTCTAAGTATTATCAGTTACAAGAGCTTTGGCCGACTGAACTTTGCATTACTTCCCCGAACTCAATCTCCAAGCCTTTTTAGTCTTCCCGTGGCCAAGTTAATGTACCAGAACGAGAGAGTGTGGCTTGTCCTTGCCTTCCATTTGACATTGCCCATGTTTCTCATAAAAGAGCAATGGAAAAGAAATTTGAGTGATTTCAAGATAGTCTTAAAATTATATTCCAGGGTAACTTTTAGAAAATCTTCAAAATCATATTTTCCGTTAACAAATATATCAGTACAATTTCCATTCCAGCTCAGTTTTGCTCTACATGTACATATGTGTATATGCATATACATACATGCATATATATACATGCATCATATATGCATGTCTTAATGGCTTGTTTTTATGCTTTATATTAATATGCACATTTTATTTCTAGTTCTAGCCTCATCTGGCATAGATTATGACATAAAGATCTGGTCACCACTAGAAGAGTCCAGGATTTTTAACCGAAAACTTGCTGATGAAGTAAGTTTTTTACTTATACTTATTATAATGAGTGTATGTCACTTTATTCCTGAAATGCTTTCTTAAGAAGACTCCCATCAGCTCATTATTAGTTGGTAACATAAACAAGTTTATTTAACTGAGGAGGTCGAATTTTAAGAAAAAGAAACAATAACATGCCTATAATACTAGAGAAGTAAAAATCAGAGTATTTTGATAATTGTAATACTGATCATCGGCAATACCAGATTAAGTGTATTGTAGTTTAAGAAAAACAGATTGACTATGTGTGCTTTTGCAATGAAGAGTCATTTAAAAAACCTTCTGTCCTTTTAAGAAAATAGTTTTACTCTGGCTGCCCTCCATAATCACAGCCAAATAAGTAGCAGAACAAACGACTGGAGAATCTTTTCCTTTTTGTTATATTTTAGATTTCTTCAGCTCCTTGTTAAACCAGCAGCTTTCAAACTGGGTTGTGTGAAGCTGTAGGTTTTTTGTGGGATGAGGAGAGGGAAGGTGGATGACACAAACGCTGAATTCTGGGCTTTTCCTCCCTAACTTCAGCTGGGGTTTTTATTAGTGGGTTTTCATAGAAGATTTCTTATGAAAATAAGGGCCCATGGCATTAGTCAGTTAGCTCCTGACGTAACTGGTGAGTTTCTGTGAGTTTCTGCATTCTGTGAATGCAGCTCAAGTAGATGCTGCATTCTCTTAAAAACATAAAGTGAGGGTCCATTACTGAGAAATGTTAGTCAGAAAGCCAGAGCTCTAGACCAGGGTTGACAGTTCACGGCACAGTTCCCACCTCTGCTTTCTAGTAGACATTTATAACTTCTGTGTCAGGCACAGTGCTGAATTTTATTTTTTTATTTTTATTTTTGTTTTTTTTTTACTTTTTTTTATTGTTTATTTTTGAGAGAGAGAGAGAGTGTGCAAGCCGGGGAGGGCAGAGGGAGAGGAAGACACAGAATCCGAAGCAGGCTCCAGGCTCTGAGCTGTCCACACAGAGCCCAACGCAGGCCTTGAACCCACAAACTTGCGAGATCATGACCTGAGCCAAAGTCGGATGCCCAGCCGACTGAGCCACCCAGGCGCCCTCATGAATTTTAAAAAATAAACCTTCCCTCAGAGCTTTTAGGCTGGTGGGAAAGACAGACTTGTGAACAGTCAGCCAGAATGTAGGGAGGCACACACAGTGTTCTGGAAGCCTGTGACAAGGTGCAGAGGTGCTTATACATGGGGTAGATGGGATGGGGGAGTCTTTGCAGAGGAAGTACAAATTGGACAGAGTTCACCAGGCAGACAGGGAGCTAAGGAGTACTTGAGATGAAGGATCAGCATGTTCCAAGGTGTCCTAAGGTAGGTAAATAACGAACCAGGGGGGAGTGGGTAAGAAAGCAGCTCCCTGGGGCAAGATTATAAAGGGCCCTGGGGGTGCCCCATGAGTTGAAAGTGTGTAAATCACTGGGGAACCATTGATGACATTAGCATCTTTCTCTTACTCTCCTGCTTTCCTTTTTTTTTCCTTTGCCACACGCTTTGCCGTTCCCTCTTTCTTTTTCCCCCTTTGCTCATGACTGTATAGTAGATTCCTAGGTGTTTATGGGTAATCATTTAGTCCTGTTCTTGGTACTTATGATACGATTCATTGGTAACTCTTAATCCAAAACTTTATTTTTCAAGATTACTTTGCCTCAGTCAAGGTGACGTTTTCTCCAGAGATCCAAATGACCCAGGGATAGTAATTTCACACCCCTCCCTCACTAAGAGCATCAGCTCTGCCGTAGGGGAAAATAATGAGCAGACACAAGGTAGACTGCTCGGGGAAACAAGTTACAAGAAAAAATTCATTGAATTCTTGAATGTTTTAAGTAGCCTCAAAGTGTGACCTTTCTCTTTGCTGCCAGTTGAAAGAGTAGCGTTCTGTGATGTTACTCCCTCACTGCAAGTTAATTACCTGGCATCGAGTAGCCTTAGGGTGGAAATATACACAGCGTACACGGAAAGAATGAAGTAATTCCCCTTAGGACGTGCTAATTTTTTTACTGCTCTCCTAATCTTCACGGGAACGTATAGTTACTTCATTGCTTCTGACCTGGTTGTTTAACTTGCCCTAGGTTATAACTCGAAACGAACTCATGCTGGAGGAGACTAGAAACACCATCACAGTCCCAGCCTCTTTCATGTTGAGGATGTTGGCTTCACTGAATCATATCAGAGCTGGTAAGGACTGTCATTGTATTATTCAAACCATTGTTACATTTGAAAAACATGCTGTTATTTAAGATCTGCTTCAAAGCGATTTGTATAATTTCCTTTAACCACAAAACGAGGGCAATGTAATTCCTGAGCTAGGAGTTCTGTGAACCCTGGATCTTAGTACAGTAAACTTACTTCCTCATGAACCAAATTTATTGAAAAGCGTCCAAATGAAAAGACAGAGTCACTTAAAAACTTTTATCAGCTGTGCTTCTCTTCTCAGGGTGGAGGATCATACCACAAACCTTACGCTATGTTCTACAGTAAGGTACCCTTTCATGGTAGGTGCGGTCAAAATTACTCCTAGCCGAGACAGAAATAAGTGTTACATGCTACTGTGAAGGTCGAAACAGATGCCTCAGTATGGGTTTTTAAATACTTTTTGTTTTCGATGATAAACCGTGAGGTTCAATGCCAAAGAAACACAAAATCGTATATATTACAATTAACATTCAAGAAGGAAGTGAATATAATCAGTGTTCATAACAGTAGAAAAGATCCAGTGTCCATTGTAAACAGAGTACATTTATCAAACGAGACAGCGTTTGTTGTTCTTCACTGATTTCACAAATTAAATGTCTTCGTATGTTGGGTATTACCTATTATTTAGTAATAACAGCGGCCATCGTTTCTAGAGTGCCTGCAATGTGTCGGGCACCATACTACTCATCTCACAGAGGTTTCCCACTGAGCTCCGACCCTCTAGAAAGTCGGTTGTTGGTTCGTAATAGCTCCCCCCAGCTCATACGGCTGATGAATGGTGAAGCCTAGGTGTGAAACTGAGTTCCATGCCCTTACTCCCCTTTGACCTAGAAAGTTCACTTGTAGGAATACGTTCAGATCAGAAATATGACACACAGCCCCCCGGGTGATCTGATCTCAAGCTTCTCTACAGGCTCATTCGCAGTATTTTCTCCTTCTGTGTCCGTTCCATCCGCTCTGGCCCTTTTTGAATTTGGGGGCATGTCAAACTCTTTTCCACCTCAGGATCTTTATCATCATGCTGTCCCCCTCCCATCCTCACTCTTCGTTAGGATCATTTTGCTTATCCTTCAGGTCTTCGTAAGCGGTGGATTAAATATCACTTCCTCAGAGAGAGTAGGGACAAATATTCCAGGCAAAGTAAAGGGTATGTAGCATTTTTCGAAGTCCTGGAGGAGAAAGAGTGTGGAGCACATCTAAAGAATTGAAAGAAACTCATATGAGATGGGGAGAAAATCATGAAATTGTAAATATTTACTACTACCAGGAAAGAATGAGATTTTCAAATGGTCCAAACAAAAAATAAACATGGAACGTAAACAGAAAATGTTAGTAGTCCAACCAAATATTTTTGCGGTAGCTTTTAGGCTCCTGTATTATCACATTAATGACTAAGATTTTTGATCCATTCTCATCAATAACAGTGAGTAACCCTTAAAATTCATCTAGATTTCAGAGTTGAGAAGGCAGCTTTTCTAGAACATTTGCCAATTAGGATTCTTAAAACTTGCTTGTTCTGAAGAGTTTATCTGGCGAAGGGCTCTTCCTTAGTTTTTCTGTGGAAAACATTCTTCTCTGGTCTGTGCAGAATCTGTTTTGTACGGGTGCTCACGTGGTTTGTTCGCCAACAGCTACTACTGGCCTCCTTTGATTTGAGTGTTAGAGAAGATGTCTCATACTGTGAAGATTCCTTTGCTTCCGGTTCTTTTTGCCGTCAACCAAAAACCTTCTAATTGGTTTAGTCAGCTCACCCTCTTGCTTCTCTTATGTAAAAGACTGGAAAGAAAGATGTTCCCGAGAGTTGTTTTTATCCTTAAGACATCAGGTTACTTGATGAGTCAGTTATTCCCCCCTTTCCTCTCCTTTGCTCCTTGTCTCCAGTTCTTGGAGTACCATGAGCGTGTGCAGGTACTCAAGGAGAGTTAGTGACGGACGGCGATCAAGTAAGCCCAGGCTAGCTCCAGAATAATCCAGCCCCTCCATTACTCCACAAGGCTTCCTGGGAGGTCCAGGGAACAGGTACTGGGCGGCCTCTTCCTGGCGGAGCTGTGATCTTCAGCGAAGGCTGCACTTCAGATCCCCGGTGCGGCTTTGTCAACTACAAATACTTGGGTCCTACCCCTTGAAGATTCTTACTCATTTGATCTGAATAGGGTTTGAGCTTCTGCATTTTCTTTTTTTTTAAATTTTTTTTTTCAACGTTTTTTTATTTATTTTTGGGACAGAGAGAGACAGAGCATGAACGGGGGAGGGGCAGAGAGAGAGGGAGACACAGAATCGGAAACAGGCTCCAGGCTCCGAGCCATCAGCCCAGAGCCCGACGCGGGGCTCGAACCCACGGACCGCGGGATCGTGACCTGGCTGAAGTCGGATGCTTAACCGACTGCGCCACCCAGGCGCCCCTGAGCTTCTGCATTTTCAAAACAGCATGCAAAATCATTCCCATGAGTACAGCAGTAAAGACTGTGGTGTCTGAATGTGGTGTATGCTTTGGATGGGGGCCCCCAAATGTGGGGCAACGATGGATCAGGTAGAAGCGGGGAGGGGGGGTGGGGGGGGGGGAGAATTCACCTGAGGCAGAACAAAGGAGATAGAGGTTTACTGAATATGCGGCTGGGGAGCGGGGGCTGGCAGGCAGAGGAGAAGCTGTCTGCAAGGAGGCAGTGGGTGGAGGCTGTTTTTAAAGGAGGAGATGAGGTGTGGCTGCCGTGGAATTTTCCCTTTATTGGTAGCTGTGCCTGGTTGTAAGGAGCCCATGGGTCACTTAGGGCCTCTGGCTATTTTGAGGTGGGTCGCCTGGTGGGCCTGTCTGTATCCAGCCAGGTGGTCGCTGTGGGCCCTTGAAACAGTTCATTGCTCGAGCCTGTTTGCCTAAAAGCGGCCTCTACAAAGACTTCTAGTGCAGGCCAGCCACTTCTTGAGACGTAAAGGCAGTTCTGAGACCCCTGGAAGTTTTGATAGACTTTGGAGAGATGGTAATTGTGTGTTTGCACCATTCTAACCTCTTCTAGAATGTCTCAGTATCTGGTAATTTACTCCTCTCCTTAAAATGTGCCTCTCATGTTCTCAAGACAGAGTCCAGATGTGTTAGCATGACTTAGGAAACCCTGAAGCATCACTTGACATACTTCCCTTCATACCTCTGGGCCTTGGCCCACGGAGCTCTAGGTGGCCATGGTGCCCTCCGTGGTTGGTGCCAGAGCCCGACCTCGACCGAGCTCACGGCACTTACCAAGTCCTATGCACAGGTTCACTGCGTCAGCAGTTGTAACTTTACTTCGGAATATAGCCATATTCACCTACTCTTGGTCTCCCTGCTCCCACCCCCGCCTTCACACAGTCTGATTTCCATAGGGTGGCCAGAGGGATCTTTTTTAAAACGTGGGTCAGCAAATTTTTTCTTGAAATGGCAAAATAGTAACTATTTTAGACTTTGTGGGTCACTTGGTGTCTGTTGTAGCTACTCACCTCTGATGTGGTCGTGTAAAAGTGGCCACACATAATCCGTAGATGAATTGGCGTGGCTCTGTTTTAATGAAAGTTTATTTGCAAAAATAGGCTATGGGCTGGATTTGCCCGAGTCAGTTTATTAGCCCCTTTTTTACATAAATTAGGCTCTGTCACCCCACTTAAAATTCTTGGGGGATCCCCATTGCTCATAAAATAAGACTGGTCTGGGGCACCTGGGTGGCTCAGTCGGTTGAGTGTCCAATTGCAGCTCAGGTCATGATCTCGTGGTTCGTGAGTTTGAGCCCCGCGTCGGGCTCTGTGCTGACAGCTCAGAGCCTGGAGTCTGCTTTGGATTCTGTGTCTCCCTCTCTCTCTGCCCTTCCCCCACTTGCGCTCTCTCTCGCGCTCACTCGCTCTCTCAAAAATAAAGATTTTTAAAAATTTTTATTAAAAAAAAAGACCTGGTCTGCCAGGTCCTACATGATCTAAACCTTGCCAGCCTCTGACTTCCAGTCATTCCAGTTATCCCGTAGCGCACTGCGTTTCAGCGTGCCGGCCGGCCTCTTTTTTCCTCAGACCGATCAAGCTTATTAGCACATTTAGGACCTTTTCACTGACTGTTTCCTTTGCCTGAAGGACTTTGGCCCTGAACTGAACATATAGTTGAGCCCTCAGCTCCAGCGTCACCTCCTTAGACAAGTCTCGGTAGACACTTCACCCAACGTGACGCTGCTTCATGTGCCTTCTCGCTCGTGCCCTGCCTCTCAGTCACCCACTCTGTTCATTGCCTATTTTCCTCAAGTACTTAGCCCAACTTTTCGTTACTGTATCTGCTGCCTTCTTACAAATTAAAGGGGGAAAATGTTGGTTGTCTTGTTTTCGATTTTTCCCCTTTAGGAAGTGGTCTCATTGAGAGCAGAGACCTAGTTTGTCTTGTTCATAGCTGGATATTTAACTCCTAGAACGGCGCCTGGCACGTATTCGTTGTTCATCAAATGTGTGTTGAATAAATGAATGAATTTCTAGTGTCACCTCTCTAACAATAAGTCACATATTTATTCTTTTTCTTAGAAAAATAAATAATTTTGTGAAGGATGGTCTGGAGAACTGCACAGTATTTTTGTGGAACACAGGTTTCCTTCGGGGAATCGTTTTCCTCTCTCTCTCTTCAGATTTCCCCGACCAAAAATAATTTCCTGAGGAAATATTCCTAACAAGAATAAAAAAGGCTTCCCACAAACGTAAACCTTATTTACAAAAACAGTTTGGTACCGTTGCAGGATTTCTCACCTCAGTACCCAGGGTTCCTTGTCTCGCCGCTTCGAAGAACTTAGAGGCGACACAAAAGGAGCAGCAGGCCCAAGTTTACGGAGTGTAAGGGCAGGAAGGGAGAAGAGCAGGGAAGCTCTCTTGACAGGGCACATTTGAAAGCGAATGCCCAGGACTGTAGGCAAGGGCCTTTGTCTGGAAGATTCTGGTCGCCTCTCCCTTCCCCGCCCCCTTGTTCCTTCTCAGGTCCTACCCTTACTGGCTGGACAGCTCTACGTGCTGGGTCGTCCGTTCCTGGTTGACTCGGTTCCATTGTACGAGGAGTCATACTGTCCCTCCTGTAACACACGTTTTATGGTTTGCTTTTCTAGTTAGGTATTTTGATTGTCAAATTCCTGAGGGGGCCCTGAGGGGGAGCGGATGGCGTTTGTTACATTCCTAAGAGGGACCTTGTTTGTGCCTGTGGGGGTTGGCTGTAGTCAGACACTCCCAGCGCTGTTCCGAAATACTCGGTCCTCCCCGCCCAGAGCCTCCAGGTCCTACCTAACCTGTCCCTCTCCGCCGTTTTATCCTGCCTTTTCCTGTCACAGTATTGTCTGCATTTAAAAACAGTGGATTTAGAAGCGATTCTTATTTTCAGTTTTCATTTCAAGGAACAGGGTTTGTCAGGCCTCCCCGGTCTGTAACTGCCAACCAGAGGTCGGTGTAAACATTGAGCCGCGGTGCAGTTTCCCTGCCTCGGAGAGGTGGGACGTCACGAACAGAAGGTTTCCTTTATTCTTAGAAATTGGGCTTATGTTCTGAGAGAGGACTCTGCAGTGACTGTGATGGACTTGAAAAAAGAACCACCGTTCTGCCCTCTTCCCATCCCGGGAGCCACGGTCAGTCATCCGCTGGCCTATGCTAGACACTCTTGGCCCTCGCTTGACTCTGCGGCCTGCTCTGGACTCTGCAGAAGTCTGTTGTCTACCGTAAACTCCCCGAGTTAAAGACTGTGACAATTCCTGTTGACCCTCCGTTGCCCCATCTTCACGCATAGTGTGACGAGCGAAAGGAATGTGGGTAAGAACCGGTGCGCTTTGAAACAGGCGGACACTCCTTCCTCGTGCTTCCAGTGGGACAGGAATAGGTTTGTTGAATATAGTCAGCCGTGTCCAGGATTCCCACTCACGGCAGTCTACCGAGGCAGATAGCGACTTCGTGTTTCGCTCCCTCGTGAAAGTGTATCACAATATAAAGATTATAATCTCTTTTGTACTAACATTCGTTAGTACTGACCAGAAATTCTTCCACCGTGCTTGGATTCCTTAGTGGTTGATACATGAAGGTCAATCCAAACCTTATTTTGGTTCATTTATTTTGCAAATGTGTATGGAACACGTACTATATAATAATAATAATAGCTAAAACTTGTGTAGTTCAGATTACAGATCATATACATCATCTCATTAGTTTGATTTCAAAATGGAGTCAGCATAGAGGGGATTTAGTCTCATTCACTTGGACAGAAAGCACACAGTCCCTCTGTACACTGCTCTTGGTGGTGTTGACCTAGGACCCAGTGACCCAGTGGGAGAGTTGACGCCTCTGGAGGTCCTAAGTGAAAGCTCAGGCTTCAGTCTCCTTGCTGTTGACAGCCGGGACTGAACCTCTCCCCCACGTCTGATCTCCGTGTTTTCCACGCTGCCCTGGGGGGCGTGTTCCTGTGACAGAATGGGCTCCATGCTAGCAGTGACAGGGGCTTTTAAAGTGGCCTTCTTCACATAACCTAATGTAACGTATCCTAGTAAAACCTATATGCGTGGATTGCTGTACCAGGCTCTGAGGACAGAAGAAAAAAGAAAAAGTTCCTACCCTCCCAGGAGCTCAGAGCCCTTCAAGTCTAGTCTGTAAGAAGACACACACGACCTGTCTCCGCAGTTAGGTCATCTTTATACGGGACACACGGGATAGTCTGGAATGTAGAGGAAGGAGTTCCTCATTCTGCAAGTGGGGGTTTGGAAAAGTCCCAGAAACGTTTCACACGGGATAACGGTCGCACTGAGTGGCTGCGCAGAAGCTCTACGGCTGCAGGACGGGGCGAGGGTCCCAAGCAGAGGAGCAAGACGCGCAAACCGTGACGGTCGGGGACAGCGGGCCGGGTCACGCGCCAGTTCACCATCCCGTATTCCCTCGAGGGCAGAGACCGCGGGTCTGTTTTGGTCACCATTGTATCCTTAGCACGACGCCTGGAACATAGCAGATATTTAACTGAAAAAATGTTTTTTATCAACAGAATACACAGATCCTTTGGAATGTTCCCCGGGTTCCCCCACAGCCCCCCTCGGTCTACTGGTGTCACGAGACACCTCCTTAGGCTCCTGGACTCCAAGGAACACGATCTGAAAAACCCCACAGTAGACCGGGATATATCCGGATCCTTAGGGTTTTTCTTTTTAATTTGTATTACGGTTAGAATTACATGCATATTCTAAGGTATAGTGCTGTTTCCCGGACTCTCTTATTTGCTTCTAGCGGCAAAAAATAGCTTCCCTACACACGGAGGTGAACTGATGTTTACACAATGATATGTTCTTATGTATACATTTTCATCGGTTTCAAATAGAAGGTATTGAAAATTATCTTAATCGTAATTCTAAAAGTGTTTCTTTTTGTGCGTCTCCTCTGTGTGTTTTCCAGACCGGCTGGAGGGTGACCGATCAGAAGGTTCTGGTCAGGAGAATGAAAATGAGGATGAGGAATAACCAGCTCCTATTGGCAAGCACTTAGATGGTCTGAAATTTGTATAAGACATTGATTATATTTTCTCTTTACGGAGCTTTAGTGCAATTCTAAGGTTATGGTGTTTTGGAGTTTCTCCCTTTTTTGGGGATAACCTGACATTGGTTTGGAATGACTGTGTGCATGAATTTGGGAGAGCGTGTAAAACAAAACTAGCAAAATGTTTTTAAAACTTTTTGCCATGTATGAGGAGTGCTAGAAAATGCAAAGTGCAATATTTTCCCTAACCTTCGGATAGGAGAGCTTGGGTCAACGTGGAGAGTAATTTTCATTATAGTGAAAATGTTGGTTCAGATAAATTTCTACACTTGCCATTTGCATGTTTGTTGCTTTCTAATAAAAGAAGTTGGTTGTTTTAAGATGTCCTGAATTTGACTTTTCATTGAATGCCTTACTACCCCGACCCACATTCTCCAGTCGTCTCTATAACATAAGGCTCTTTCTCTATTCTTTTCTAGATCTGATAACCTTTTCTGTTGTGACTTCTGTGTGCTAGAATCACATAGAGGAGCTTTTCTCATTTCTCCTTCCAGAGCACGTTACCTTCACCTCTAATCTCCATCTTTCATGGTTCGTGATCCCTCTTCACCCAAGTACAGGAGTTAGGCTGCCGGCAACAGGCCCAGAGCATCACGGGTAGCTCACGTGACGGACCAGCGCAAGCTCGTCCCGAAAGCGCTGGCCCCCCGGCTTCCTCTCTCCAACTTCTCGGTTTCAGCCACGAGCTGTCGACCGTCCAGTCTTGTAATTCTGGGTCCCCCTCAACTCTGGTGTCCAACTCCACCCCCCTTAGGCCGTCTCCACCCAGGCCTGCGCCTTCTGAGCCGAAACCACCCCTGCAGAGGCCACCCTGCTGTCATCCTCCCTCCTCTCCCCTTCGTGCCGCTTCCTCCGGCTGGGCCATGAATGGACTCACGGGTGTAGCAGGCGAAGCACCCTCTCCCTCGTGGCGACCAGGCATCGCCCCTTCGTCTGGTGGCAGAAGATGGCGGGAAGCCCAGGGACACCGACCAAGAGAAGGCAGACTGGCTTTTTGGACGGAAGAAAAGTAACTCTTCTGCTGGCTGAGCAACTTCAGGTAGACTTCAACATCTAGCTCTTGCCCCGGACGGGACAGACACGTTCTCACGTCAGGAGATGTGGCGAATGGTAAAGGGAAAAGGAATCCGAGCTGTAGCCGAACAGGACAATTGCACGATTTCTGGGAAGTACAAAGGTCTTCGCTTCTGATTCCCAATTAGTCGTGTGACCTGTTTAAGCCATCTGACTTCTCTGGGCGGGCCTCCTCCTCCGTAAGATGGACGTATTCCTATGGTACCACCTGTGTCCCAGGGGCTGTGTGGGGACCACACGAACCCACGGAGGTCGAAGGGCTTGACAGAACAACTGAAGTGACTACCACAAGCACAAAAACCGACGTCGTTCCTGGCACTGTAACGAAACCGTGCCGGATATGCTCTAGAGAGGTGCTGCAAGGCTCATGGGGCAGAGGCTACTGGAAGGCTCGAGGGGGAGGTCAAGGAAGCTCTTTGGCTGGAAGCGCATAGAAGAAAATCAAGGGCTGCCTGGGTGTCTCAGTTGAGCAACCGACCCTTGACTTCAGCTCAGGTCATGACCCAGGGTCACGGGATCGAGCCCCTCGTTGGGCTCCGTACCGCGCGTGGAACCTGCGTAAGATCCTCTCTCTTTCCCTCTCCCTCTCTCTCTAAAATTTAAAAACATGAAAATAAAATCGCAATTGTCCACTCTGGCACAGACTGTCGGTAGAAGGGGAGCCTGGGGGGTGGGCAGGGGGCCTATGGGAACTCTGAACTTCCTGTTCACTTGTGCTAGGAACCTTCAAACTTTTTCAACGTAACAGTACTTGTCAAAGGAGTTATCCCCCCACCCTGTTAAATTCTGCAGCATCTGGTACCTCATGTTACAAAGGAGCAGGTGGGCCAGACCAGCAGTCAAGGAGGCAGCGAAGAGAAAACATTCTACGGAGGCACAGGGGACACCTCCGTGGTCACTTCCATGACTCACTGCATGTTGGGGACCCGGACCGCAGGGCCCACGTGCTGCTCCGACACAGGATTAAGGCTGCGGTGGTGGCAGGTGAGGGAGCTGGGCGAAGGTGGGAGGTCCCGTGCCTGGGGGTTGCTGAGTCTCAGTGGCAACCTGCCAGCTGCCCTCTGACTCTGGTTACGGGACAGGCTTAGAGACGGCGCCTGGCCGTTCGTCAAACCTCCTTTAAGAACCCTGCACTGGGGCTTCCGGCCGGCTCGGTCAGTAGAGCACGTGACTCTTGATCTTGGGATTTTGAGTCTGAGCCCCACGTCGGGTGTAGAGACGACGTCTTGAAGAATTTATGAAAAGCACACGGATGGATGCAGCAAGGTGACCGTGGGGTGTCGACGCCTCCTCATCCTATGGCAGCCGGCCCCTTCCTGTGCGGTCTCCTTCCTCTCGTGAGCCCCGGGGGAGGGAGGCTGCGGACAGGGGTGTGGCTGCACACAGTAGGTAACGGTGGAGGCTCTCAGAAAGTCCCCGGCCCCAGAAGTCCAAGTACAGATCCACGGTCTCCACAGACACGTACCGAAACGGATATTTAACCAACTGGGTAAACAAAGCTACTCTAAATCTACTTTTACTTGTTTATAAATATTGTGATTTATAAGAACCCTAAACGTTTTCTTACCTTAAAAAAAAAAAAAATCATCCCAAAACTTCAAGTGCAATTTATTTCAGGACTAGCTTTGTTTTTGTTTTGCTCTGAAGGTTTTTAACAAGTTTTGCATCCGGGGGTCCGTTATCAGAACACGGCGCAGCTCCGCCTCCTAGAACACACACACATCACAGAAGGACAGACCTGTTTCCAGGCAAACCCGCTCTTTCCACCACACTCTGTGGCCACGCAGGCCCAGGCTGCCCATCCTCCGCGGGGCTGTCTTCATCGGGAGTGGCCACTTGCCCGGGACTTGGGATGTTTCAGAATGGTGGTGTGAAAAGGAAAAACAGAAATGTCTTCGAATTCCTAAGCTATTAATACTATTCAGGAAAATTCTGAGGGAAATGAACGCAGCTTTGCATATTATGTTCTAGAAATATCATTAAGCAAAACTGTGCTCTTGGTAACCTTATGCAGACTTGAGTTTGTGCTTTGAAATCTTTCGAAGGAACCCACTTTCCTTGGGTCGCAGGTTTTTTTAGGTCTGGCGAGCCGGTATTCCAGGCTCCCAAACTCCTCGGTTTACAATGGTTTCTACCTTCTAAGGGCAGCTGGCCTAGTCTGATAACGAGGACTTTTACTTTCTCCCCCCACCTCACCTCACGCCCCCCCCCCCAACCTCCTCCAGCTGCAAAGCTGGCTCCTTCGCTCAGCGACATGGCCAAGACCTGGCGTTTGACCCAGACTCTGGCTTAATGCACTCTGGGACCTCGGACAATTCCTAGGCTTCCCTAGGGCTCCCTGGATTCTGTGTTCCCTCTCCCCAACCCAGAAGGCGGGGGGGGGGGGGGGTCAGACTCTGTCCCCTCTTGTAGTCATATACGACAGCCACTGTCCTTTACTTCAGGGTGAGGTCCCTTCTGTCTCCCACGGGATTCCCCTGGGGTCCTGGATCCACTGTGCATAGTAGCACGGACTCCTGTCCCTGGGCCACCTCTCCCATCAGGGACTTAGAGGACCAAAGATCCTGTGAGCCCAAGACCCATGGCCAAGCAGTCACTGTCACTGCAAGACAGAGCTGTCCTTAGCGCCCAGGTCACCACTCAAGCTGTAAGGGAGGTCAAGGCTGAGCTTGTGCTGTGGTTCAGGACTCTACAACAGAAAAGCTCACTTTGCTCCTTTCAGACTCGAGTTCCAGGTGCTACCTGCCTCTCTCTCCTCCCTCCTGTCCATTGCCTTCCCCTTCCTCACCGTGTGTCTCTTCCCAGAAGACCCTCCTGTGCTATGTACCAACATGATTCCCACAGCAGCAGCCCCCAGCACCTCCCGCCTAGGATCACAGTTGCCAAGATTCTCACTGTTCCGGAGAAGCCCCTGTAAAACCGGCCTAACGCACCCACCCACGGTCCCTGGGACGTCACCGTAGGGCTCGGCACTAGCCACGCCCGGTCCCGCACAGGGCGCTTCAATCCACACCGTCACCTGGGAGGGGACCCACCTGGAATCCGCGTCCCCCCAGAGAAATATCACAACTGCGACGTGGAAAGACCGAAGGGCCTAACAACGCCCGCTCGCGAGCAGCAGCGGGGGCTCGGCCCCCAGGACGCGGCACACACCAGAGCCTCAGCCGGGCGCCTCCGCAGTGCCGGCGCAGCAGCTCGACGGGCGACGGGGCGCGCCCACGCGTGTCACCCACCGGCTACGCGCCGGTGCCCCGCCTCACCCTTCGGCAGCCACGTCCCCCTCCCGGGGCCTCGGATGGGAGGCAGCCGGGCTCAAGGCCGACCACCATCACAAGCACGCCCTGCGGTCCGTCCGGAGACGGATCTCGAAGGCGCAAGCATCTCAGGGCCACGCCGTCAGGATGGACACGTGCTCGCAGGTGAAGTGCGAGCGGACTTACAAGATCTCCCCGTATCAAAGCACGTCTCCTCCCTCTTCGGCCCCACCCGAAGGCCATGGCCGATACGAATGCAGAGTCAGTCTCGCGGGTGGCGCAGGTCCATGCAGACTACTTGGCAGCCCCGGGCATGAGGACGGAGAACAAGCGCCGGGGGCCCTGGTCTTACAGCCGCGAGCCCACCTCCCCTGCACGACCGGGTAACGTCGGGTAACATACACAGCGGAGCAGAAGCAGGATCCGCCCCGGGAGGGTCTACCGGGAAAGCAGGGGGCCTTGAAGGCCGAGGGCGGCAGGGGACGAAGCATTCTGAGCACCGGCTCTGCTGGAAGCAGACGAGCCTTCAGCTTTGCCCTTCGGGTTTTCGAGAACTGCGGGCGGCATCACAGCCACGCTGCTGCCACCTAGTGGCCAGGGCCCCAAGCGCCTGAGCTCCGTGCCTCTGGCCGGGGGAGCGGCCTTGCGCCCTGTAGCGTGCGTCACCAGAGCCCCCAGACCTGGCGTCCCCAGCACAGCGCAGGGACCCAGTCAAATGACAATCTCGATGAAAGCGGCAGAGATGGACAACAGCCTTAAACGGGAAGACATGGGAGTGAGGTTTTCAAGCAACTGTGTGCCCAAATGTCCACCCTGCCACTGTCCCTATGGTCCCCTAGGAAGGTCTCAAGCTGCCACCACACAGCAGTATGACGCCGACAGGCCCGGGGGGAGTGGGGGCAGCTGGGGTTTTGACCTTCTGCACCGAGAACCGGTGTCCTCCAAAATGCCTCTCGGAAACTCCAGACGTGTGCAAATTGTGGACTTTTCCTCTCCTCGCCCACCTCTTTCCTCCCCGGCTCTTGCTCTCACTCAGGCTGGATCCAAGCAGATCTGGATCCCCGAATATGCAAAATACGGTTCTAGCTGCCACGCGTCCTCTGAGGTCGTCACCTACCTCACGGGAGCCATCCCCAGCTGCCCTACCCGGAAATATCCACCGCCCTCCGGTGAACGAATAAGTACTTGACTTTGCCATTATCTTCGGTATCACCCGAGTCTCTCCCCGTATTATAAAGAGTGAAGGAAGACACTTTAAAGGCACCGCCCAGAGGCCAGCCTGGTGCTTTGCACACAGTAGGTACGCGGTGCCTAGGAGCGTCAACAGAAAAAAGGGAAACAGACCCTGTAAAGCCAGGCGCAGGTGAAACCCTAGCAAATCGCAGCCAGTCTGGGATCCGCCAGCGGGGACTTGGGGTCCCAAGACTCTTCCCTTAGAGCCCAGCTGAGCCCAGCCGAGCGCAGCCCAGGGGAAGTGCTCTTCAACCCCTGGGTTCCAAGCCAGCATGCTGCTCTCAAACAACCTCGTGGGCAAGCCATCCCAGGCTATTCCGGCCTAGAGATTAAAGGTCATCTCCGTGCACACTGGTTTCTCGGGAACACGGTCCCCTTACTAGACAAGCGTGGGAAAAGACACACAGAAAACGTAAGAGGCCCTAAGATTCAGGAATGACGCCCAGTAGTGGGAGCAGAGTCCGTGTGACCTGCACGTCTGGGCAGATCCCACAGGCGTATGTGCCCTCCGCTCCTCTGAAAAAGCCACCTGCTCCTTCCCACCCCATCCGGAACCTAGACCGGTGCCCGGCACCCTGCTGACCCGGAGCACTGCCGATGGGCTCGGTCACCAGGAAGGCAGCGAGCCCTCACCTCGGGAGAGGGCTTTAGGAACCTGTGCGCCGGGGACCGCGCAGCCAAAGGACGATGTGTCACCAGGAGCTGGCTAGGCCCCGAAGAAAACACCACAACGGAGTGTGCTTCCTGGGGCGGCTGGATCTCGGCGAATCTGCCCCCTGCGGCCGGCCTAAAATTGCGAGGGCGGGGAAAGTCTGGCGCTCGGCTGATGACCCAGGCGGTTCGACGACTTCCCAAGTCACCACAGCACTACTGCAAGCCCGCACGTCAACGAGCGTCCCAGATCGAAGGGGGAGGCGGGCGCGCTCTAACCAGACGAATCACATTCCCGACGCTCCCCTTCCACCTCTTCCTCCGCGTCTACACCTGGGTGGTCGCTCAGGACCCTGCTCCGAAACAGGTCTGACGAGCCCACACACCACGCCCGCCCCGCAGGGCTTCATACACCCATCAGAAACCATCTGGAAAGATGTGCCTGCGCCCGCCCGTGGGAGGGTCCACTCCCTCCCCGCCCCCCGCCCCCATCTCTAACCTACAGATAGAGAACCTCAAAGATCACAGCTGGAAATGACCTTGGAGACCATTCAAATCCCACTTCCGGCCCCCTTTATCCCACTTTCTGGATGGACAGCTTCGAGGGGCGACAGGAAGTCCCAGATGGTAGCAGCGACGGAGCTGGGCCAGGAGCACAGGTGCAGCGACGTCTGCACTCCATCCTGCCTCACACCCCGGGGCCAGGGGACCAGCAGCCGTTGCATGGGGGGGGGGGGGGGGGGGACTGTCCCTGTGCAGCTGGAAGCTGCAATTCTGACTGGTCACGGGGCCACCACAGCCTGTCAGAGGAGGCTGTCCTGTGTGACTACGGTGTCTCTGTGTCCCCGCCATGCTGGGCACCACAGCCCCATTCCTGCTTGGGAGGAGCATGGCCTGTCCTAACCGAACGCATTTTTGTTTTAAATTCTGGAAATGAAACATCTGGCACCTGCTCCTTCCTCGTGGCTTTGACAGTGGTTTTTCCCTTCTTTTGAAAGAATCAGTCAATACAGAGGCGGGCAGAACGGCCCCCATTCTCAGCAACAGCAGCCTCAGGCCTGCTGCTTCCGCCCCGGGGCGGAGGAGGGGGGGGCCTGTGGATCGTCCCTACTGGCACCAGCAGGTGGCTCCATGCGGACTGCAAGGTCAGACCGGGATGGAAGTGTGGGAACTCCCATCTGACCGGCCCTGCTCCAGGATCTCCTCTGGGGACCATTCAGTGCAGAGCCCCAGTCCCACGGGGGCCACATCAACCATGCAGACGCCGGGGGCTGGTCTCGCGTGGTTAGGACGTGCTGTCCCCCGAAGCGCGCTGGGAAGGGCTCACCGCCTGAGATCCCTGCCGGGCGCCCGGGTCAGGAAGAGGGAGTCAGCCACCTGGTGGTTTCCTTCCCAGCCCTGGTCTCTAGTCCCTTCTACGCCCCACCTGCCGGAAAGTCCTGGCCACACCTCCGTCCGCTTTCCTTCGTGCCTCGGACGCCGCTGGTCCCATCGCCAGGACCTCCAAGGAGCCCACGCGCGGCCTCACGAGACACGCCGTTCGGTGTTTCCTGCTGGCCACACCTCAGGTGTTCTGTCCCCGGGCGACCCCGCGGGACAGACGGTCCACCCCGGGCTCTCATCTCTGTTCCGCAGCCAAAACGTTCCCTTCTTCGATGCTCTGCAGCTGCAGCCTCTGACTCGCCGGAGTCCTGCTGCCTCGGCGGCCCCCGAAGCCGGCCCCCGGGACGGTCCGCGCGGCCGCCAGGACCCCTGGCAAAGCCTCCTCCCCGAACAGGTTGATTTTGGCTTCGGCCTCGATGACTCTGGCCAAGCTGGCTGCGTAACTGTCCAGGGACTCGTGCACTTCGGCTTTCACGTGCAAAATAGGGTTCCTGGCAGCATCTGAGGGAGAAGCAGAGACACGGTTAGCGGAGGGCTGGGACCGAGGGCTAGCGGGAATATTCCGGCTGACGCCTCACGGCCGAGGGGGTTGAGGGCGTAGCTTTTGCGGTCAGATCCCCCGGGGCCGAAATCCTCGACTCCCCGTTTACTAGCAGGGGACGCCTGGAAGCATCCCAACCGACGCTTCCCCATCTGTAGCGAGAAGGCCCCCGCGCTCCTCTCCAGGAGGTTTCTGCGATCAGTAAACAGGTCCTTCTGAGATGTTCGGGTCTGGCCCGTAAGAAAGGCTTGATAAATACTCCCGGTGAGGGTATTCAAAATTCTCCATCGCTCAACGAGTTCTCTGGTGTTCCAGCTCCCGAGGACCACACAATGTCTACACTACAAACTTCCACAATCCTCCCGGCCACACAGGCTCAGACCTGCCAGAGCCTTCGGGTCGGAAGGAACACAGAGGTCCGCGCGCCCCACCCAGGATCAGGACCCCCGACAACTAAAAACAGAGAGAGGTGAGTCTGCAACGTCACGCCCAGCGCCTCTCATCACCACTGCCCTCACTGCCAGCTTTCCCGACGGCGTGTCTCCTACCCCTCACGTTCTTCCGGAGAGGAGGCAACATCCACCCATCACCCCGTCTCAGGGAGTCTGCAGCCGGACACAAGAATGAAGCAAAGAGTGGGGGGGGCCACACGTCGCCTCTCCCTGCCCCTCTCACTTGCGACCTGAGGGTGGCCCTGTTCCTCCCTGCCGGCAGACAGGCCCTCAGAACCGCCATCCCCACTAAGTGGGTCTGAAGGGGCCAGACTGGCCCCCGTGGGCTGGGCGATCTGGGGGGGGGGGGGGGAGTCCTTCATGCTTTGGTTCCGGGCTAATATATCACAGAGCCCATGAGGCTGCAGGCCGTCCTCTGTTCCTGAGTCTACTCTGCCAGCAGAGTGGCCCATCTGCCTCCTGAGCTCTGCGACCGCCCCAGTTGGGCAGGAGTCAGGGAGGGGGGCAGACGAGGTGGGATTCCCTACGATCCTAAAGCTCTGACGGGACCCACGTCGACGGCCACAGTCCGCTGTCCTGATCCCGACTCTCCCACATCCCATCCAGTGGTTCTGGCGGCCGCCCTCGCGTGCGGGGATCCAGAGGACAGGGTCTTACGTCGTGGGCGGTCTGGATGGTCCCCTGTCGCTCTTCTAACACGCTTGTCCGGATGGGAACCCAGACCCTACGTCCCAGAGGCGACAAGGACACACGGGAGACGAAATGTGGGAGCCCACTCCCCTCACAGGCTCACACGCCCTCATCGACTCCAGGGACGACAGATGGTCGAGGCGACAGCCTCTGCTCAGGGGGGAGCACTCATGGCGCCACTGTTTCCGTTTTCCCCGTGAGGAAGCGGAGGCTCAGAGAGGGCAAGTTCAGATTTATACCCACACCGCGTCCGCAAAGGGGACAGACTGTGGAGGGCTCAGAAAGTTTTCTCCAGCCCGGCAGCTTCCCGAGGGAGGAGATGGGAATCAGGATGGGGGCTGTGCGTGCCTGTGCGCATCTATCTAGAGTCCGACAGCCCCACCTTCCCAGCCCGGGGGCCGCATGCCCCAACAAGGGGAGGCCCGGGGACAAGTGAGGCCGGCAGGGTCGGGAGCGGTCACGGTGGCCGGCACAGCGGGGAGCCCTGGAACGCTGGGGGTGCGAGCAGGGCTGAGCCAAGGAATCTTCCCCGGATCCTTTCCCTCTGCTGCCCCCCACCCCCCGCCCCGCCCCGCCTCGGGCTGTCCCAAAGCAGTGAGCCACAGACCAACCTTTCATTTGTTCCACTTCATCCTCAAATGTCACCGAGCTCCTCCTCTTGGGGGGGCAAGTACAGTGGGAGGGAGGGTTGTCATCCGACGTGTAGTCCTCGAGCAGCATCACATCTGTCCCTGAAACCAAGGGCGGATTGTGCACACGGAACCAGGGGTGCGAGGTCCTCCTCGCCGCCACCTTCTCTACCTCTCTCGCCTCCTCGTCCCCACATATTCAATCCCACCAACAGGTGCGACCATGGCCCCACAGCATGTGCAGGTGCCCGAGGGACACCGTGTGCATGGTGTCATCCCGGGGAGTCTGCAGCGGGCCCGTGGGGCTGCCACACACACACACACACACACACACACACACACACACACACACAGTGTGAAGTTGGCCGGGCCTGGGTGGGAGGGGCGGGGGCAGGGCTCAGTGCGGGGCAGGGCCCTCGGAGCTCTGTGTTCTGAGGATCCTTCTTACGGTCTGAATTCCCGTCACTGTTAAAATATGTTGCGCTAAATCAACATTTCAAACCGGAAAAGGTAGAGTTCTTTGAGGATCAAAAAGGAATTGAAAAATATACCCCCTAAAAGAGCGGGCAAACAAAGGCAGGGAGGCAGGGGGTCATACTAGAGAGGGCTGGGCTGAGCCGGGACCCTGGCCTGACACCGTCCCCAGCCTCGTTCCATCCCGGTCTCCAGCTTTCAATCCTTCAAGGCCTCGTGCTGGGGAAACGAGGGAGACAGGGCAGCCCCGGGGTCCTCTTGCTGTTTCAGAGCAAGCCGCAGAGGCATCACCGCCTGGCCTCCAGAAAGATCATTCCCTGGGAGTCAGAGCACCAGTTCGCGCTCCACGCGGACCTAGGATCTCAGGCAGGTGCCGAATCCCTCAGCGTCCTCAAGGCTGCGACGCGGGGATGGTAGTTCGGTCCACCTCACGGATTGGCTGAGGACCGTGAGCTGAGACGTGGAAAGATGCGGCACAGCGCTCGGCACATGGCAGGAGCTAATCGGGGAGGCACGACTACAGCCGATAAACGGCGGGGCTGGAAGTCACACACGCTCGGGTCCGTGTGACGGCCCAGGCCATGCTCCTTCTCCGGCTACGACGCCTATGCCTTCTGCCTGGCCACCTCCTTGCTCTTCGGGGTTCAATGTCACTCTCCGAGAAGCTGCTCTAATTCTCCCTTCCAAAGCTGCCCTCCCAGTTATAATCTTTAATAGCAGAATTACTGAAAGCACGTGGGATGACGGGCCGTCTTCCCAGGTCCACAGAAAGTTCCATGAGTACAGCTCACCACTGGATCTCTGGAACCTAGTACAGAGTCTGGCCAGAGCGAGGGCTGGGCACATAAACATTTGTTGAATGAATGGATGTCACACTGCCTCCGGATCCCTGCTGGTCGTCTGCGAATGGGCAAAGAGCCTGGGGAGTGACCCACAGACCTTCCCTTCCTTCAAATCACACGAGGGACGCAGGGCAAGAGGAGACGGTGTGACGGTGGTTCAACCCGCTGGCTGACGGGTGAAAGAACATTCTCAGGGAATATTCTGCTTCCGGGGAAAACTGTCCGCGCCAGAAGGCCTGGTCTCGGTCCCTGCCCACGGCCCACCCCAGCGTCGAGGTCCCAGGCTGAGGCGGGGGGAGACTCAGGTCAAGGCAGAGAGTTTTCACAAGCTCCGGGCAGCGGGGATGGAGCAACCCCCCTCCCCCCACCCCCGCCACTGCCCAGCCCTCTGCGCCTCGTTCCAGCTCAGCCCCACTCCCTACGGCCCAGCTCGTGGGCACAGGCCCCAGGATAGGGAGCAGATGCCTCTGCCCACTGCCTCTCACCAGGGCCTGGTGAGGTGCCCAGCGGCATGCTAGGCGGACTTCCTGAAGGAGGAGCTCGGCCCGCAGGGTCCCCTGGGGGCAGCCACGGGGGACGGGGAGCATCTGTGCCGGGGACATGTCCCTTCGGGGAGACCGAGTTTCTCAAAGGCAGGGCACAAAGCAGGCCAGGGTGGGGAGCCAGGGATGTGGCCTCAGGGGAGCTGCCGTGATGGGGGCCAGCTACCCCCAGTTCACACCCGGGGTGCTCCAAGGCTTAGAGATTAAGCAACTTGCCCCGGATGGCACAGCTCAGAAAAGGCCAATGAGACACTGAACACCAGGCAGCTGGACCCCAGAGCCCGTGGCGGCCGAGGGTGTCACACTCAGGGTAACAACTCACGGGCACGCGGCACTTGAGCTTTTCAAAGGGGTTCGCTTCGTTTGGATCTCACAACAACCCCGTGTGGCGGAGAGAAGAGGAAGGGAAATCCTGGTTTGATATGGGCGGAAACCGAGGCCCGGAGACGCTGGCGAGCTCAAAGCCGCAATCGGAAAGGCACCTGCGTGGGGAGGTCCCTCCCGCCGCCCCAGGGCGTGTGACGCGCGGGAGGCTTACCTGAGTCCTGGGAGCAGCTGAAGCCGGTGTCCCCGGTGCTGCTGCTGTTCCCCAGGGGCTGTCCGCCTGCCATGAGCGCCGTGAGGTGTGGGGACAGGCCCAGGTCTGGAAGGCAGAGTCGGCGCCGTCAGCACGGTCCAGGTCCCGCCAGGGCAGCCCCCGTCCCTCCCACTCCAGCGGTCCCCACCGCCCCCCCCTCCTGCTCTCCTGTCCCCTCTGTCACTCGCAAGCCGTGCCGTCAACCCACCGCAAGACGGGGAGCCCCCGGCCGCCCTCTCCCCCTCTGCCCCTCGTTCCTGCCCCGGGGGCGTGGCTCCCCGAAAGAGGAAGCTCTCCCAACAACGACACACCCCAACAAGGCGCGTGGCAGGGGGAACGCGAGGCAGCGGTCTTGGGAGACCATCTTCCGGTTAAACGCGCAACACGGACGCGGACGCGCCGCGACCTCCTGAGGTCCGAGCAGCAGAGGGGAATCTGCGTTCCGGAGGCGTGAAGCGCCAAGCGGGAGGGAGTGCCCGCCAACGGGAAGGTGCCGACGAGGACCGCGGGCCGGACCCAGGGAGCGGAGGCCTGGGGGGAGACCGGTTCTCGCACTGGGCCCGGAAGCTGAAGAACCGGAGGCCAGGAGCCCCCGCGGCAGGTGGGGCCGGAGGGAAAGGGTCTCTGGGCAGGGGCGGGTCCCCTCCTCCGGCTCCGCCCAGCCCGGACGCCTCGCCGGCAGGACGGCGAGAGGAGCAGGCCCGGGGACGGGCCGGGCCGAGGCATCACCGGAGAAAGCGAGAGCACGATGCCAGGCTGCGGAGCTAATAGTGGGACCCCCCCGCCCCTCAGCTCGCTCAGCAGGAGAGGGAGGACCCTCCCCGGGGGGCAGAGCGCCTCCTGCTCCCGAAGCGGGGCCTCCACCCGAGCCCAGGGCCTCGTCACTGGACACTCCAGGAGAGGCCCCAGCTTGAGAGAAGGAGAAGAAGGAATACCGGAGGAAGAAGGGAAAGAAACAGATCTCAGCGGAGGCCGTGGAGGGAGCTTAAGAAAACAAAGAATTCTGCGCGGGTCCCCGGAGAACACCGGGAGAATGACGACTCCAGGAACAAAAGAGCCGGACGCTCCGGAGACCACGGAGGTCACGAGAAGGAGCTCTTAGCAATCAACAAGGCAGCACACAAAGTCAAAGTCCTCTGGCCTCGCGAGGAACACCTACAGCCTAGCAGGCCGAAGAGACCGCCGCTACCCACCCCCACGGTCCCCTTACAGACAGGAGACGGCTGGGATCTTTACTGGCTCCGATCTTTACTTCCGTCAGTTTTCAGAGGGTGCCGGGTGATGGAGAAAGCGCTTTCCTGCCTTCCCTGGAGCTAAGGAGGACACGACTGGGGGGGGGGGGGGGGCGGGGGCTTCTCTCAGGACCACCCCTTCATGAACTCGGGAACCACACTGGTGCAGAGGGCCCTGCTGGGTGCTGCTGTAGAGATGGGCACCAGAGAAGGGCCCAGACATATTGGTCCCGTCCAGGGCCCCAGCCTCAGAATGTGGCCATGTCTCCGCGGGAAGCCTGGCTCAAGGAGGGGCCCGTGGGGGACAGTCTACTGCCAAGTGGGCTGGCCGAGGCCGCGGTGGGGTTTGGACACCATCTCTAAGGCTGTGGTGAAAGCCGGAACGTGCCCTGGTCTCCGGCAGTGTGAGGAGTCACGGGGGCCAGACCGCCGTGGCCGGGCTGACCGCCTGTGAGCGAGCAGCAGCCAGGTGGCCCCGCAAACGGAGAGGAACAAGACAGACCCTCCAGACCTCTGTTGCTCCTTTGGAAGGGGTCTTACCCCCCCTCTTTCCCTCTGCTACCACCGAGCTCAGCACTCCCAGAGGTGAGGGAGGTGGCCCAGAATGCAGGCTCCAGGGACGGAAAGCGGATTTGGCTTTCAGGAGTCTGGGCAGATGCAAGCCAGGCCCACAGGGGGCGTCAGAGGAGGGTCCGCGCTCCCTGGCTCGGCCAGAGGGACAGAGGCCCAGAGGTGGAGGCCGGGCCTCCCTCTTCGGCCCAGAAGGGCGTGGGCATTCCCGGGGCGGGCGGGGTGTGGCGCGAGGACAGCCGAGTTCTGCCCCGTGTCCAACACTCAGGAGCTGGGGAAGGCCAAGTACACAGAGCCCATCGGCCCACACACTCTGCAACCCCAAAGCCTCCCACAAGACTGCTCGTCCCTCAGCGAGGAGGAGGCCACCAGCTGCCACGGACCTGCCCACCAAACCACAGCAGGCGTCCCGGCGTTTTCCCGGCCCCACGGCCTCTGCCGGCACCACCACAGGCAACCTGCATGGAAAATGCTGGCCAAAAGCCGATGTTGTTTTGGTGCTGGCTACCCTCTCCCTCCTCTATTCTCTTCCCTCTCTTTCTTTCTCTTTCCCCACTCTTCACTTCAATGGAGGGCAAAACATACACTTTTTGCCTAAAAGAGGAGCGATTTTACCAAATCTGAGTAAGTTACTCGGAGAAATGAAGCCAGACCGTGAATGCAGTCCTGGCTCACAAGTTGTACCTGACAACAGGGACTTGCAGGGGCAGGCGATGGGCATTTCGGTGGTTACAATACTGGGGTATGGAAAGGTGGTTCTTCTCCTCTGCTCAGAATGAAAACTCCCTCTCTTGATCTCAGGGTCATGAATTCAAGCACCATGTTGGGCATGGAGCCTACTTACAAAAAAAAAAAAACAAAAAAGGAGAAAAAGAAGAAGAAAAAGTCCCCGACTTCCTTCCTCTCTCAAGAAGTAACACTCCATCAGCCCACAGAATAAATCAGTGATGTTGGTTTCTTACCGCCTCGTGGAAAAGATCTCCCAACAATACTACCGCTGAGTACGCACAACCCCGGGGAATTCGTTCTTGAGAGGGAAGGTGGAAGGCCTCTCTATTCCACGAACAGGAACCTTTCTCTCGAGCGGTCTGAGCTGCCCAAAGTCACCCAGAAAAAGAAGAGAACTGTAACCTGAACTAGCTTTTTCCAGTCGATCCAAGAGCCCTCAAATCTCTCTTCCAACGGCTCATCCGGGTGATAATCTCCCTCAAACATGGCCCTAAAAATCCGGCTACTTCCCCATCGGAACAACACGGTAATAACCGCTGGAGGCAAGATCCACCAGTGGATGCTAAGAGTAGTGGGTGAAGGCTGAGGGAGAGACAGGGTATTTGCAGGGCCTCGAAGGCTCTCCCCCAGTGTATTTCTTAATTACAGTGGAAAAAACATTGACTTTACAACAGAGAAACCTGGCAGACGCCTCCTGAACTGTGCGGACTCAGTGTGTTCCCCCCAAAATTCATACATTGAAGCCCTAACCCCAGTATGATGGTATCCAGAAGTAGGGCCTTCAGGAGGCAATCCGGAGCAGATGAGGTCATGAGGGTGGGGGCCTCATAAGAAGAGACCACAGGGCTTGCCCTGTCCCATCTCCCCATATCCACGTGAGGATGCAGCAAGGGGACAGCTAGGAAGAGTGGTCTCACCGGGCTCCAACCACGTGGCACCTTGATCTCAGACTTCCAGTCGCCCGAAATGTGAGAAATACAGGTCTGTGGTTTAAGCCCCCTAGTCTATGGTGTTTGGTGATAGCAGCCTGAGCCAAGGCATCAACCGAGACATCTTCAAGGCAACCTAAACCAGTAATAAGACATAATGACATACGTGCCCCTGATGTGATCACGGAGAAGACCACAGCACCCCCCCCTCCCCCGGCATTCCTGCCAAAGACGTAGAACCTCATTCTAATCCTGACAACACATCAGCTGAACACAAACCAAGGGCATCCTAAAAACCCCCTTAGCAGTACTCTAAAAAAGTGCCAATGTCACAGAAGACAAGGGAAGAACAAAGACTTGTCAAAGCTTCAAGAAGACAAAGGGAGCCATGACCTGATCGCGATCTGGATCCTGGAACAGCAAAAGGACCTGACTGGGGACACGGGGGAAATCTGCCTCAAGCAGTGAGTGCATTGTTAACAGCACTGCCCCAATGTTAATATCTTGGTTTGGTAACTGCTATGATTCGGCCAGAGGTGAACGCCAGGAGAAGCAGGGTGGGTGGGAAGTCTCTGTCCTCTCTTCCCAGCTCTTCTCCAAGTCTACAATTATTTCCAAATAAAAAGGGCTAAAAAAAAAAAAAATCTATCCCTGCCTAGAGCGAGTCCTCTGGGTCTCACCAAAGGTGAGAGGATCACCTCCAGAAGCTTGTTAGCTCCCAGATCAGTTACCGGATGGAACAGCTTTACACACAGGGGACAGTGCCATTTCAAGGCGGCAGGGCGGAGGGCTGGGGTTTGGCACCCACACACGTGAATTACTGGCACCGGCAGGAGGAAACCGCTGACCAGCATGAGAGGCCCGAGGAGGAGCGCGATGGGGGAGGAGGAGCCGAGGAAGGGAGGAGGAGTGCGATGGGGGGGGAGGAGCGCGATGGGGGGGAGGAAGAGCGCGATGGGGGCGGAGGAGCGTGATGGGGGCGGAGGAGCGCGATTGGGGAAGAGGAGCCGAGGAGGGGCGGGCGTGCCTGAAGGTGGACTCTGCTTTACAGAACACCGACACGAAAGGACTGGCCAACAGCGGAGGGGAGCCCGGTCCAATGCTTGGGTTCTTTTGTCTGTAGAAAGGCCAGCGTGCCGTGGCTGGGGACACCGAAAACGGACTTCTGAACTCTGGTTTCCCCTGCCGAAAGCCGCCTGGGAATCACGGGGGACGCGCGGGACGTTCCTCCCCCGACGCACACCGTGCTTGGAGCCTCGAGGCCGCCGTCGGTCTGAGAGCTCACCCGTCAACACGGCAGAGGGCCTCCCGCCCGAGGTGGGCCTCCCCCTCCCCGCAAGTCCCCAGGTTACCTGTGATCCTGTTGGAAATGCTGAAGAGCCTGGAAGTCCTCTGCCGCTGCACGAACGGCTCCCGGTAATACCGATCCCCAAAGCACATGCCCAGCAGCTCCTTACGAACCGTCTTGTTCCAGAGCCCATAGATCAGGGGGTGGCAGATGGCGCTGGTAAAGGACAGCCACGTGGCCCAGGTCTCCAGGGTCGGGGAGACGTAGTTCTTCCCCCAGAGGGCCTCAGAGGTGATGACAACCATGTAGGGGCCCCAGGTGACCATGAAGGCACCGACGACCACCAGGATGGTGATGAGGGCTTTGCACTGGTTGGCGGAATAGACCACGCCCTGAAAGGCGTTCCTCCTACTGCCGGAGGAGGAGGTGGAGGTGCTGGAGTTCTTCCTCCCATCCCTCTGGGGGTCCTCCTCCACGATGACCACGGTGCCACAGTGCACCTTGCGCGCCTTGACCCTGGCCACGCGGAAGATAAAGCCATAGCACACCAGCATGACCAGAAAGGGGAAGAGGGCACACCAGATCTGCCAGAAGGCGGTATAGCCGGGCTCCCGGTGCCACGCAGCCACACACATCCACTTGAACTCGTCAAACTCCACCGACGACCAACCAAAGAGAGGCGGCAGGCAGCCGATGAGGGAGTGAAGCCATATGTAGACAAGCGCCATCACGGCGCGGTTCCCCGTGATCTTCATGGGGTACACCATGGGGTACAGGACAGCATAGTAGCTAGGGAAAGGACAGAGGGGGCGAGAGAAAGGAGTCAAAATAGAGAAAACGCACCCGAACGGGCACCCCGTGCTCTCCGAGGTAGGGAGCTTTGTTGAATTTCTCCATCCAACCCAGTCACGGGGTTCCAAAGACGGTCCCTTCTCCCAACTTTTCCCGGACAAGTCACAGACTCTGCCGTGTTACCCCGCTTTGTAGGACCCGTCATCAGCCAGGAGCTGGAGGCCAGGATGAACCCAGGGCTCAGGCGGTCCTGTTTCCGAGTCACGATGCCAGAGCCCAATCATATTCGGGGCTGTGGGTCATCTCGGGGCACCTACAGGAGTCCTAAGGGATCGTGCATGAAGCCAGATCACTTCTGTGTTGCTGACATCAACCTGAGATTGATTCGTTTCCAGAGGGTCATGAAAAAGCCAGAATAACATCGACGGACTAGGGGGTCATTCCATCGATGGACATTTACTGAAGGCCTGCTGAACGCCTGTGCTACGTACAGGAAAGGCAGTGAGAAGACGTGGCGAGAGACAGACACGTGGGCAGAGTGTGCGTCTGGGGTGTAAGAGCTAAATGGAATCCTCACCAACGACTGCTTGACGCGGTGGGTGTTATCATCCCCCTCATTTTCCAGACGAGGGCACTAAGGCAGAGGAAGAATAAGCAGCCTGCCCAAGATAAGGGGAAGAAACAAGACGTAAACCCAGACGATCTGGCCCCACAGCCCGCAGTGACACGCCAGCGACTCCTCGCAAACTGTCTTGTCCCGGAGTCCACACAACAGGGGTGATTTTTAATCCCTCGGCCCTGCGCAGAGGAGGGAGGCCTGGAGGGCTCCAGCTGCACACTGGCGGGGCACCTGTTCCAGAAGGCGGCTCAGCCCAGGCTTCCTGCAGGAGACGCACATATACCCAGGTCTTAAGAGATCGGAGGCACTGGCCCAGGAGTCGCTGAGGAGGAAGGCAGCTCTGGGGTGCGGGGAGGTGTGAGCCAGCACCCGCCCTGTGGGGAACCTGCACGGAGCTCAGCACCGCACGGAGGCGCGGTGGGGGGGGGGGGGGGGGGGGGAGCCAGGGAGGATTTAAATCATGGGGTTGAAAGTAAACCACACCCTCCCCACCCAGACATTTTATCCAAAGGAAATGCTGTTTAATGAATACTAGGGTTTCCCCATGAGGGCAGCCTGTGGAAAAGACAGGGGTGGCCACGCTGATGCCACCTGGTACAGACAGGATGGCAGAAAACGAACGGGGCCAAGGATCCCACATCTCCCGTCCTGAGTCACCCCGGGGCACCAGCAGCGCAGGGACAGGGCCCACGGCCTGACTGCCACATGCTGCTTGCCCACCCTCTTGGAGGGAAGGCTTCCCCCATCTACACCCTTTGTGAAAGACTTTCCCTTTTTTTAAAAATTTTTTTAAACGTTTATTTATATTTGAGAGAGAGAGAGAGAGAGAGAGAGAGCGCGAGCAAGGGAGGGGCAGAGAGAGAGGGAGACACAGAATCCAAAGCAGGATCCAGGCCCCGAGCTGTCAGCACAGAGCCTGACGCGGGGCTCGAACCCACGAACCGGGAGATCATGACCTGAGCCAAAGTCAGACGCTTAACCCACTGAGCCACCCAGGTGTCCCTGCTTCTCTAAAAAAAAAAAAAAAAAAAAAAATTGGGGGACACCTGGGTAACTCAAGTCGGTTGGGTGTCCGACGTCAGCTCAGGTCATGATCTCACCGTTCATGAGTTCGAGCCCCGTGTCGGGCTCTGTGTTCTCAGCTCAGAGACTGGAGCCTGCTTCGGATTCTGTGTCTCCCTCTCTCTCTGCCCCTGCCCCGCTCATGCTCTGTCTCTCTCTCTCTCTCTCTCTCTCTCTCAAAAATAAATAAACATTAAAAAATAAAATTAAAAAAAAAGATTTTTAAATAATCTCTACACCCCACATGAGACTTGAACTCACAACCCTGATATCAAGAGTTGCATGCTCCACCGACTGAGCCAGCCAGGCGCCCCTGAAGGGCCTTCCTAACCGGAGGTGAGCCAGGGGCTGCTGATGTCCGGCTGCACGCTCCCCGGGTGTGGGATCTGAAAAGAGGATCTCGTGGGGACCCTGGGATGGGTCACGGCTATCTATTATTGCACGTGGCCTGGGATGAAACAATCGGTGTCTTACGCTGGTACCTGGGTTTGCATCTTGCAAAGTCCGAGCAGCCCAGGGAAAGAAGCATGCCTTTGGAGCTGGGATCCCTGGGTCCAGAGGGCAGCTCTCCCGTCTACAAGCTGTGTGACCTTGGGTGGCCTTCATCTGTAACGTGGGAAGCACAGAAGCCCTGGCCCCAAGAACTCGGGGGCCAGACTGAGGGAAAGGCCTGCGTCGTGCCTCCTCTTCACATGGCGGGGGCGGAGCTTGGTCTCTGCCTGTCCACCGACCTTTCCCCCTTCCTTCCTGAAAACGGGAACCCAGATGGTTCGTGCTGCTCCCAACTGCTATGACTGAACGGGGACACTGGGCCCTTCTGAGTCCCGAGAGATGAATCGGGCCATTCTGGTGGTCTCCTACCTCTTGCCAAGTCATGGCCGAGACACTGACCTGTGTGGCACCATCCCAGCCAACGAAACGTGAGGGGGTCTGCTAGGGTGGGATTGAGGGCTGCCTAGGAGGTTTCCTTCACTCTTAAAAAGAAACAAGGCAGAGATTTCTATTTTTCTCTGCCCTTTTAAACCGTGTGCAGGCTCTCTGACCTCAAGACACCCCAGGGGCAGCAGCGCAGCAAAGCCGGGCCAGGGAATGTTAACTGCCCCCGGCTCCTTTGACCAGCCCTGTTCTGGCGGTTGTAAAAATAATTACAATTAATAAGCGGTCCTCCACACGTAATCCTTCTGGCTATTCTCAACATCCAGGTATTATTCTTATTTTATGGCAAGACTCCTCCTTTTCTATAATAAATGGGATTTGTTTCACCCGCTGACTAAGGTCCTGGCCACGAGCAATTCCAGTGGGACGTGACCATAACCTCTCCCAGCTGAGCCCCGAGTCCCACCGGGGTGCTGGGGGCCGGAGGCCGGCTCCCGAGGGGTCAGTCTCCCAGAGTCAGAGAGGCCGCCACGGGCCAGGGTGCTGCCCAGTTACCCTCCATTTCATTTTTTGTAAAACTTACATACGATGAAATGCACAAATCTACGGCTCTATCAAGATACAGAACATCCCCCATCTGCCCAAGGAAAGACACGGATTTTGTAGATTTGAAACCTCATGTTTTAAACTTAGCCTCATTGAGGCCTGCTGCAGGTTCAAAGGAAAATACAGAACGACAGCAGCTCCCTGTGTCCCTGCACGTCATTAGAGGACCGAACAGAGGGGCTCCTTTTGCCTTCCGTGCTCTTAACTGGCTTCTGAAGCTCTGTCTTTTCCCCAGCAGCTCATTTTCAGGCATGAGCCCAAGCACGACCCCAGGTCCCAGAAGAGCCTCCCACGACGTCTCGTGTAACCGAAAACTCATTACGCACACAGGGCCTCCTTAGCCCTTAGCTTAGCTAAGCTAAGCTCACTTAGCTATCCTGCTGCAAGACCGGCCCCTAAGATAGCGATGTCGGTCCGTGTGGCTAAGACGCCTCCACCGCAAACAGGACAGAGCCAAGGCCGACTCCAGCCACCTCGGGGACAGTGCGCTACCACGGACGGACGCTCTCCCGGTGGCACTGGTGACCCTGCACCGTAACCACCCGCCCCCCAGAGCCAGCCGCTTTCCCTCACTGAACCCCGTTTTCGGAGCCGGGGCCGCGAAAACCCGATGAGCTGCCGGGTTAAGCGACCACGTCACACCCTCACTCGGGGTACAGTTCTCCCCGGGTCACATGACGTTCCCCACGTGGCCGGTTTCGGACACCAACATTCCCACCGAATCTCTCTCCAGTCAGCCATTCTTCTTACGCGGTCTGTTCTCTTTTGGCTCATCTGCTAACTTAGTTTGCGGAGTTCTCTAGCTGGGGTTCTCGGTGGGGACGACGTGTCCCCCCGGGGACGCGTGGCGATGTCTGGAGACATTGTGGGTGGTGACGACTGGGGGGGGAGGAGCCACCGGCATCTAGTGAGCAGAGGCCAGGGGTGCTGCCCAGGGCGGCCCCCCGTCCCCACAAAGTGTGACCCAACCCAGAACGTCAGCAGTGCCAGCTTGAGAAACCCTGGGCCAAACTAGCCGCTTGCTGGACTTGATGGGTGGCTCCCTCTGCAGTCTGCTCTGAGTCCCGCCTTCGCCTCCTCGGAACCCGATGAGCTGCCTACCAGCCACGTGAGCTTGGGCAGGTTCACAAAGCCTCACTCTGCCCATCTGCAGAATGGGAGCCAGCCCCCAGTTGCAAGGATTTGCTGGGAGGACTGTGTATTAGCAGCAACCCCTTTCAGCGGAGGTCATGACACCTACCCCGGCAGGTTCTCCACTTCCACTTTCCTTTTTTTTTTTTTTTTTTTTTTTTTAACATTTATTCATTTTTGAGAGACAGAGAGAGACAGAGCACAAGTCGGGGAGGGGCAGAGAGAGAGGGAGACACAGAATCCGAAGCGGGATCCAGGCTCCGAGCTGTCAGCACAGAGCCCAACTCAGGGCTCGAACTCACAAGCCACGGGATCATGACCTGAGCCAAAGTCGGACGCTTAACTGACTGAACCACCCAGGCGCCCCCCCACCCCCTTCCACTTTCTTAGAGACATTTCCAGCTCCCTCCTCTAGTCCTGTTCTCTGTTCTTCTTCCCTCCTGTCCTACTGCTGTTTTTTCTCTCTCCCTCATCCTCCCTCCCTCCCCCTCCACGTCTCTCTCTCTCTTTCTCTCACACACACACGCACACACACACAGAGTTGCATCTCTAGGTTTCCAATAGACTGGGACAAATATGTGACCTCCAAAATTAGCAAGATAGAGTAAAATTAATGTACTAAAATGAAGCAGGCAGAAGGAGTATATTATGTGACTTAGAAGGGCCGGATCACGTAAACTGGCCCGGTCAATTTGTATCTCTATGCCACATGACCAATAATAAACGACCAATAATAAAAAGTAAATTGCATCTGCCACCAAGTTACTTGAAAACACGATGACAGCGGTCGGTATGCTGTAATCACCAGAACCGGCCAAGACCCTGCCTGGCTGCACCTCGTGGTGGGGAGGTAACGGTCACGGAGGGGAGGCACAGGTCCCTTCTGGACCGCCTCTGTCACGGGGTGGTGTGGAGTCAGGCCGCGTGGATCAAAGCTCCAGCGGGTAAATGTGACACGTGTGTGTCACCGTGTTTCCAGCCACCACCAACAGCCGGAGACGGTCTCCAGCCACCTAGGTTGCACGCCCACACCTCCCCCGCACAGCCCCGGGCTCCTCCTCCCCGCTTGAGGCCCCGCCCAGCACCACCGCCTACTCCGTGGTCCTTCCCCTCCCCTCCGCTGTGAGTTCCTCCGCTCATCTGTTCATCTTAGTCGCGCATTCCCCGCACTACCTGCTGGAGGCTGTTCCTTCCGTCGAAGGGTCTTTTCCAGCTCTTACAGGCCTGTGCCATCCTACTCGCGGTTAGGACCTACTCAAGTGGCACCTCTTCCCGGGAGCCCTCCAGGCCCTGCCACCCCAAGCAAGACTGGGGCTGCACTAGTTCCCTATGCTTTGTGACCACACCCGCCCTCGCTGGCAGGCCTCTGCCGCCCACCTGTGAACACGTGGGCAAGGTCTGTGTGCTGTGCCCGCTGGTATCCTGCCGCCCTAAGGACCAGGCCCAGAGCCCTTCCTACATGGCCATCCGGCCAGCACCCCCACAGGAGAGAATAAGGCACCAAAAGAGGTCACCCCTCTCTGGGATGGTGCCGTCTGACAGCATGACTGGAGGATCTGTCATGCTTGCTGGGAACCCTAAATCTCAGCAAGCAACTGAGTCTCCCCCACCTGCCCTGCCCAGCGGGCACGATTTCCCAAACATCCATATACAGACGGCTCCAAGAGAGGCACTTAAAAACCAGTTCCCCAGGGGGGCTCAGCCCCTTAAGCAACGGGTTCAGCTCTTGGTTCGCACGGTTCCTGAGATCCAGCCCCACCTTGGGCTCTGTACTGACACCATGAAGCCTACTTATGATTCTCTCTCCCTCTCTCTCTGCCCCTCCCCTGCTCTCTCTCCCTCTAAATAAATAAACTTAAAAAAAAATCCTCATCTCTCCTCTAGGGTTTGGCCTCACCCCATGTCCCACAGGACCCAGGGCCCAGGAAAGGAAATTCAAAGAACAGTAATTTGGGGGCGCCGGGGTGGCTCAGTCCGTTAAAACTCTTGATTTTGTCTCAGGGCATGATCTCACGGTTGGTTGGTGAGTTCAAGCCCCAAATTAGGCTCCGTGCTGCCGGCCCAGAGCCTACTTAAGATTTTTTTCTCTCTCACAAATAAACAAACATTTAAAAAATCAACAATTTTTCGGGGCGCCTGGGTGGCGCAGTCGTTAAGCGTCCGACTTCAGCCAGGTCACGATCTCGCGGTCCGTGAGTTCGAGCCCCGTGTCAGGCTCTGGGCTGATGGCTCAGAGCCAGGAGGCTGTTTCCGATTCTGTGTCTCCCTCTCTCTCTGCCCCTCCCCCATTCATGCTCTGTCTCTCTCTGTCCCAAAAATAAATAAACATTGAAAAAAAAAATTAAAAAAAAAAATCAACAATTTTTTAAAAACATGGAAATTGGAACAATGGCGAGATCCCATGTCTCCCCACTGCCAACAAAGTTCAAATTACTTTTTTTTTTTAATGTTTTATTTATTTTGACACAGAGAGAGACAGAGCATGAGCGGGGAGGGGCAGAGAGAGAGGGAGACACAGAATCTGAAGCAGGCTCCAGGCTCCGAGCTGTCGGCACAGAGCCTGACGCAGGGCTCGAACTCACAGGTCATGAGATCATGACCTGGGCCGAAGTCGGATGCTCAACCGACTAAGCCACCCAGGCGTCCCCCAATTACTTTTTTTACTGTTACATAATCAGTCTTGATAGGATGCCAACGAACAGCTACTGGAGTAAAAGTCTATCCAGTCTTCTGGAAAACAACCTGCCTTTTACACACGAAGAATCGCGAACATGTGTTTCTTCTTACCAAAACCACAATTTCACCACACACATGTTCCTCCAAGTAGAAAGCTACAAAGGGACTGTAAAAATAAATTCTACCTCCACGGGATGGCACAATATGGAACCATTAAAAATCATGTTCTTCTGATAACATGAATTTAGCAAAGTTGCAGGATACAAAATCAATGTACAGAAATCAGTTGCATTCTTATACACTAATAATGAAGCAACAGAAAGACAAATAAAGAAACTGATCCAATTCATAATTGCACCAAGAAGCATAAAATACCTAGGAATAAATCTAACCAAAGATGTAAAAGATCTGTATGCTGAAAACTATAGAAAGCTTATGAAGGAAATTGAAGAAGATACAAAGAAACGGAAAAACATTCCGTGCTCATGGATTGGAAGAATAAATATTGTCAAAATGTCAATACTACCCAAAGCTATCTACACATTCAATGCAATCCCAATCAAAATCGCACCAGCATTCTTCTCGAAACTAGAACAAGCAATCCTAAAATTCATATGGAACCACAAAAGGCCCCGAATAGCCAAAGTAATTCTGAAGAAGAAGACCAAAGCAGGAGGCATCACAATCCCAGACTTTAGCCTCTACTACAAAGCTGTAATCATCAAGATAGCATGGTATTGGCACAAAAACAGACATATAGACCAATGGAATAGAATAGAAACCCCAGAACTAGACCCACAAACGTATGGGCAACTCATCTTTGACAAAGCAGGAAAGAACATCCAATGAAAAAAAGACAGTCTCTTTAACAAATGGTGCTGGGAGAACTGGACAGCAACATGCAGAAGATTGAAACTAGACCACTTTCTCACACCATTCACAAAAATAAACTCAAAATGGATAAAGGACCTGAATGTGAGACAGGAAACCAGCAAAACCCTAGAGGAGAAAGCAGGAAAAGACCTCTGTGACCTCAGCCGTAGCAATTTCTTACCTGACACATCCCCAAAGGCAAGGGAATTAAAAGCAAAAATGAACTACTGGGACCTTATGAAGATAAAAAGCTTCTGCACAGCAAAGGAAACAACAAACAAAACTAAAAGGCAACCAACAGAATGGGAAAAGATATTTGCAAATGACATATCAGACAAAGAGCTAGTATCCAAAATCTATAAAGAGCTCACCAAACTCCACACCCAAAAAACAAATAACTCAGTGAAGAAATGGGCAGAAAACATGAATAGACACTTCTCTAAAGAAGACATCCAGATGGCCAGCAGGCACATGAAAAGATGCTCAACGTCGCTCCTCATCAGGGAAATACAAACCAAAACCACACTCAGATATCACCTCACGCCAGAGTGGCCAAAATGAACAAATCAGGAGACTACAGATGCTGGCGAGGATGTGGAGAAACGGGAACCCTCTTGCACTGTTGGTGGGAATGCAAACTGGTGCAGCCGCTCTGGAAAACGGCGTGGAGGTTCCTCAAAAAATTAAAAATAGACCTACCCTATGACCCAGCAATAGCACTGCTAGGAATTTACCCAAGGGATACAGGAATACTGATGCATAGGGGCACTTGTACCCCAATGTTTACAGCAGCACTCTCAACAATAGCCAAATTATGGAAAGATCCTAAATGTCCATCAACTGATGAATGGATAAAAAAATTGTGGTTTATATACACAATGGAGTACTACGTGGCAATGAGAAAGAATGAAATATGGCCCTTTGTAGCAACGTGGATGGAACTGGAGAGTGTGATGCTAAGTGAAATAAGCCATACAGAGAAAGATACCATATGTTTTCACTCTTATGTGGATCCTGAGAAACTTAACAGAAACCCATGGGGGAGGGGAAGGGGACAAAAAAGAGGTTAGAGAGGGAGAGAGCGAAAGCATAAGAGACTCTTAAAAACTGAGAACAAACTGAGGGTTGATGGGGGGCGGGAGGGAGGGGAGGGTGGGTGATGGGTATAGAGGAGGGCACCTGTTGGGATGAGCACTGGGTGTTGTATGGAAACCAATTTGACAATAAACTTCATAATATTAAAAAAAAAAAAAATCATGTTCTTAAAGGGCACGTGACAACCGCCGGAGGAAGGAAATGCTCCCCATCACTTGTTAAGTAAAAAAGCAGCTCACAAAAACCACATGGGCCATAAAGCCTATTTAAAAAATGTACTGTAAAAAAAAAAAAATGTACTGTATGCAACCAAAAATTACTGGGGGCAAATATACTAAAAACGAAACAGTGGTGAGACTGTGGACATTTCTTATTTTATTCTTTACATTTTCTGTAACATTTACATTACTGGAGAAAAGAAGATATTCAGAGAAGCCAACTGATTAGTTCTGACCAGTCGCTTCCTTCATTTCACATCCCCCACAGCCGCCAAGAGCCGACAGGGTTCGGCCTTGGGCCTAGAGGAGGTCTGAGCTCAGAACGGACCATCCAGCTACCACTCGTCAGCTAAAATACTGACGGTCCCCGAGGGAGCTCAGGGACTGTGTCACCAAGCGACCAGAACCCTGGCTAGTCTCCTCTGACTCCATTGCTAGCTTCCTGCCCCGCCCCGCAAGCTGAATCTACTCTCTCTCTGAAGTCACACACTGGCCTGTGGTGAACGAACTGACCATCAGAGCAAAATCCTAATAAGCAAGATGAATCCGGGGGCCCGACCAAAGCAGCAGACGGCAGGCAGCCCTCTGGGAAACCAACATCTCTGACGCATCACCCTCCCCGGCTTCTTTTTCTCATCCTTAAAGCGCGGGCCAGAGATTTCGAGAACTTTCTTTGTAAGCAACGGAACTTCTTTTAAAGACTAAACCTATATGCAGTGTCGGTCAGCTGAAATCAGAGATGCTCTGCTTGAAGGGATGGAAGAGGCTTTCTCACCCTCCCCGGCAGAGGCCCCTGCCATCCTCCCCAGGAGCTAAAACGAGATGATGTCTCCCGTTCCCACTCTGCACACGCTCCTTAACTCTTCCATTCTCGACGTCTGCGGCAAGCTTACCGGTCGACAGCTATGACCCCCAGCGTGAGCATGCTGGCCGAGCTGATCAGCAGGTACAGAAGGGCGGAGAAGTTGCACCAGACCACGCCGAAGATCCATTCCCTCCGGATGGAGCTGGTGGCCACGAAAGGCAGCACCAGCACGGACAGCAGGAAGTTGGACAGGGTCAGGCTGAAGACGAACTTGTTGCTGAGGGTGAGGAGGTAGGACTTCTTGTACAAGGTGACCACGATGACCAGGTTGCCCAGGCAGACGAACACGGTGATGATGATGATGGCGACGAAGCTGGTGACGACGACCCCCTCTTCGCCACCCTCCTCCTCTGTGAGGTTACTCAGCTCCTTCCCGTGGCCGAGGGAGGAGTTGAGGCTCATGGTCAGGGCACCTCGGCGTGCGGTGGGCAGAGCATGCCGGACGACTAGAAAAAGAAGGTGAGACCGGGGGGGTGGGGAAAGACTCGTCAAATCACATCCTACGCACTGGAGAGAAGAGCACCAGAAGCCCCCGTTCTCCTGCCAGTCCCGAGGCTCTCAGCCAGTCTTCCCCACCGGCCTGCTTTCTACAACCGACTTTCCGTGCGGCTCCACCTGTCTGCCTCCTTGAACGATGGGCTCGTCCAACCTAAACCATCCTATCCGTTTTCCCCAGGGCCAGCGGTTCAAAACCTGTGACGTCACTTAGGAAGCGGCGCCAGCCAGAGAGCCGATCCTCAGGCCCCAGCCGAGACAGGCTGGTCCCAGAGACCCGAGGTCCAACCAAGGAGTCTGCGTTTGAAACGAGCAGGGGACAGGCGATTCTGTTTCAAACGCGCTGTGGACTGCTGCTTCGGGGCCCCCGCAACTCAGGGAGGTCCCTGAACCAGCAGCATCGGCATCACGGCAGCCTACGGCTCAGGCACGCCTCTGACTTCCTGAATCAGAATCTGCATTCTCACCCCAGCTGATTCGCGTGCCCCCTAACGTCTGACAATAAGATTATCACAGGAGGGCGCCCGGGGGGGCTCAGTCAGTTGAGCGTCCAGCTTCGGCTCAGGTCACGATCGCTCGGTCTGTGAGTTCAAGCCCCACGTTGGGCTCTGGGCTGTCAGCACAGAGCCCGTTTCAGATCCTCTGTTGCCCTCTCTGCCCTCCCCACTTGCACGAGCAAAAATAAACATTAACAAGAAAAGATTCTTTCTCCCTCTCGCTCTGACCCTGCCCTGCTCACACACATGGGTTCTCTCTCTCCCAAAATAAACAACACTTTTTGAACGAGATTATCATAGGAACTATTCTGAGTTCCCCGAGCAGGGTTTCAACAAGCACAACTCATATCGAGACAGCATCACTCTTCTTGTGAGCGGTGGTGAAGGAGGTCAAGGAGCCAAGCACCAATTATAAATAGGTAGGTGCAGGCACAGTTCGAGCTCCCGGCCCACAGACACCATGCTCTACAAGGCACAGTCCCTGCTCCGAGACACTGGCTCAGAATCTCGGCTGAAGCTCAAGGTTAACAGGTGAACATTAAATCCTACAGATGCCTGTTTCCCCAAAACTGCCATCTACTTTGATCAGCCAAAAAATCCCACAGATCACTTCCTCCAGCGGCTCTGGATCCCAACAAACAGAAGACACCAGAAGGAAAGATTTCCTTTCCATGAGCCAGACGACAAGGACCCTGGTGCCTGAACTGCCCACACACAGCGCAGAGCCTTCCCCGCAGCCGCCGGGACCGACGCCTCTGTCCAAACACCTCTGGCCACAGGGAGGGGGCCCTTCTTCTGTTTCCAGCAGAAGAGGCAGCCTTTCTTCTGTTTCCAGCAGTCCTAAGTGCTGGCTAGAAAGCTTCCCTCTTCAGTGAGCCTGACGGCGGTGGGTCAGAACCACAAACCCGAGGCCTGCTGGCTGGAGCGGCACCAAATAATTCTTTTGGTTTTTTTTTTATTATTTTTTTTAATGTTTATCCATTTTTGAGAGAGGAGGGAGGAGAGGCAGAGACAGAAGGAGACACAGAATCCGAAGAAGGATCCAGGCTCTGAGCTGTCAGCACAGAGCCCAGCGCAGGGCTCGAACCCATGAACTATGAGATCACGAACCTGAGCCAAAGTTGGATGCCCAACCGACTGAGCCACCCAGGCACCCCAACTCTTTTTTTTTTTAATGTTTATTATTTATTTTTGAGATAAAGAAAGCATGAGCAGGGGAGGGGCAGAGAGAGAGAGAGGAGGACAGAGGATGGGAAGCGGGCTCTGTGCTGACAGCAGAGAGCCCAATCTGGGGCTCGAACTCACAAACTGTGAGATCGTGACCCGGGCAAAAGTCAGACACTTAACCAACTGGGTGTTTGTTAACTCTTACAAGTAAATTATTAATTGATGTCTCGAAACCAAAGTCCTACATAAGCTTATTATTCTTAACTGTACAAGGGATAACATGGTGGTAAAGAAAACAGACTTCGAGTCATTAGACAAATGAACTGGGAGAAAATACCACTTCTGTCACAGAGAAAGGACTAATCCTTCTAATTTACAAATAATGCCAAAAAAATAGAAAAGGTGAAAAACCAGAAACGTGAGCAAAAGATATAAACAGAAACATATGTAGCTCTCTGAGGAGTTCAGTGTTAACTAGGCTTTTGTGGGCATCATTTCACAGCACATACATCCATCAGATCATCAAGTTGTATACCTTAGACTTACGCGATGTTAACGTGTCAATTTGTATCTCAATAAAACTGGGCGTGAAGAGACGGACACGGTTCACGGGAGGCAACAGACCAATTGTACTCAAACGTACGAAAAGATGCCCAGTTGCAATGAAAATAAGAGAAATGCACACAAAACTACACAAAGACACCGTTTCTTTCCTTTCACGTTCTGGTGGCGAGGCTGCGGGGAGAGGGGCATTCCCCTCTGTTCCAGATGTGCGTGCAAAGGGGCAAAGCCCAGTGGAGGGGAAGGTAGCAATATCTAACAAAGCTACATACGCACGTAGCCTGTTTCAGATTCTGTGTCTCCCTCTCTCTCTGACCCTCCCCCGTTCACGCTCGGTCTCAAAAATAAATACACGTTAAAAAAAATTTTTTTTTAATTAATGCTGTAGAAGTAAATATAAAATGGCTCTGTAGTGAATTTCCACATTCTCAAAATAAACACTCAGGGAAAGTGAGTGCATACAATTCACAATGAGGGGGCGTCAACAAAACAAACAAACATACAAAAACAGCAGAATTGACATTCCAAGAACTTAAATTAATAGAAAAAGATGAACGAGACGATACACACAATTAAAAGCTTTAAAAAGAAAAGAGGTAAGAACCATAATGAAAGAATAAGACATGAAACAGAACCAAACAGAAATTACAAAAATTAAAATTTTAGTTGTTAACACTGAAAACTCAATGGTCATGCTGCACAGCAGATTTAGCTAAAGAGAAAGATAGTAAACTAGAAGACAGCTCTGAGGAAATTACCCAGAATGCGATGAAAAGATTAAGAAACTGAAAATAGGAAATAAAAGTCAAGATTCATGAAGGACAGGAGAAAAAGATACAACATATGTTCAACAGAAGTGGCAGCAAGAGACATTAACGAGAACACGGGTAGCAAACACTGCTGGGTGCCTACCCAACAACCACTCTGGTTGTTCTCCTCACTGGCAGACCTCTTACTTCGTTTTGGTGTCCAATCCTTCTCCCAGTGACTCAGAAGGTTGATCCCATCCCCAGTTTGGGGAGCTAGATCCCGGTAAGTCTAAAGTAATCACTGTGTCCTTTCTCCTTGCAATTCTGGCAAAGAAGTCGGAAAGAGATGTCTGGGGATAAACAGGGTGGAGAAGGGGATATCTAGGAAAAGCTGCTTTGATCTCACAAAGACATTGGGAAGAAAAATCTTTTCTTGATGGCCCTAACGGCAAAGAAGGCACAGACAGAGCAAAGGCAGCCATCTTGGCATCCTCAGATGCTAAGTCAGCAGACAGCTGGATCCTTGGGCTGCTGGATTAACAGATGCTCAAGTCACTGCATCCTGGCCTCTTGTTATGTGAAATACACATTTTAATACTATGTCTTAATCTACTTAGTGTGAAATAACATATTTCTTAAAATGACTTTGAGACCTATTTTCATTGAGGCTTCCGTTACTTGAGTCAAAAGCATCCAATTTACGGTGGGTTGGGTCTACACAGTATTTAAAGATATGACTGAACATTTTCTAGAGTTAAACATACGAGTCCTCAGAATGAAAGGGCATATCAAATTCCAAGAGTAAATCAGAAAAAAGTCTGCACAAGGCACATCACAATGAAAAATGTCAAACACAAAGATACAGCGAAAAACAGTAAAAGCAAATTCTTCTATAAAGAAGTAACAATTAGGGGCACCTGCGTGGCTCAGTCTGTTAAGCGTCCAACTTCGGCTAGGATCATGATCTCGCCGTTCCAGAGTTCGGGTCCTACGTCCGGCTCTGTGCTGACAGCTCAGAGCCTGGAGCCTGTTTCGGATTCTGTGTCTCCCTCTCTCCCTCTGCCCCTCCCCTGCTTGCATTTGGTCTCTCTCTCTCTCTCTCAAAAATAAACATTAAAAAAATTTAAAGAAGTACCAACTAGATAAACAGCAGCCTCTTCTTTTGAAGAAAACAGAAAATAGAGGCCAGAAAACCATGAAACGCTCTCTGTAAAGTGCTGAGGAAAAGAACCCTTGTGCTAAAGTTCTACATTATCATTCAAGAGAGGGCACAATCTACTCTGAAGCAAACAAAACCTGAATGTTTACTAATAGTCCCTGACTGAAAGATCCATTTAAAGACACATTTCATGAAGGAACCCAAATCCAAAACTAAGGGGCAGGGCGCAAGAAGCAACTAACTGTTAGAAAAGAAACTGGTAACTATACGGCTAAATCTAAATAACAACTGCAAAAAAAAAAAAAAAAATTTTTTTTTTAATTTAAAAAGTCAAACAGCAACAATAAATCTTATACAAACAGCTAATTTGGGAGCTTTTGAAAACAGGCTGAAATGAAAATACAAAGCAAAATGGAAGCTCTTAAAGGCATGGTTAGAGTAGAAATAGTCCAGGTGGGTAGGTAATCGGGGCGGAAATTTTGGTTCCGGCTGTCTCCCCAGCACCGGGACAAGTGCTGGCACATGGCAGGGAAACTCAATCATTATCGGTACATGAATGACTAGCTGCTGAAGTTCTGTTATCGTTAGGTCAAATACGAGTGCCAACAATGCGAAGGTAACCACTAAAAGCATAAAAACAGGACGCAAAAGTTCCGATCCAAAAGAGAAGGAAAAAAGCGAATGAAGTTCCACTTGCCCTTGTTCCCCCCCAGTGGCCCCAGGCTGGCTCCCTAGTGAACCAGAGGCCCAGGGAAGGGCTGCGGGGCCCAAGCCGCAGTGGGGAGGCACAAGCCCCGGCAAATCTCCCAGGGGGGCACCTTTCACGACCCAGAGAGAGGGCGTCCTGGCAGGCAGCCGGCTTACCCAGGGCCTGACAAGCCGGGGCCCATGGAATGGAAGGAAATGCGCGAGTGACTCACATCTGGGCTCTGCGGGCCCCTCTGCCGCCAGACCCACGGGGGCGTCAGCACTCCCACACTCCCTGTGTCCTGCCCTGTGCTGCGACTCCCAGAGACAGCCCGAGCGTCACGTGACTGGGGTTCTATCAAACCTGTCAGAGGTTACTCCGGGCTGAGAGCTCGCCCTCTCAGGTCACCGGGGAAGGCTCACCTGTCTCCTCCGCCGTGGCTCAGTGCGGCACGGCCCTTCCTCCTTCGGAACCACCTCGGTCCTCTTGGCCATTCCCGGGGACGGTGAACGGCCTACTGGACTAGACTGCTGGCAACGGCTTCGGGTCGTTCAAAGCCAGATCTTGACACTGAAGCGAGCGATCAGTATCATTTTGGCTTAAAAAACAGGCAACCGAGGGGCGCCTGGGGGGCTCAGTTGGTTGAGCGTTCCGACTTCAGCTCAGGTCATGATCTCGCAGTCTGTGAGTTCGAGCCCCCCGTCGGGCTCTGTGCTGACAGCTCGGAGCCTGAAGCCTGTTTCGGATTCTGTGTCCCCCTCCATCTCTCTGCCCCTCTCCTACTCACGCTCTGTCTCTCTCTCTCTGTCAATGATAAATAAACACTAAAAAAAAAAAAGTTTTTTTTTTAAACACAAGGCAACCAAATCTGGGCGGCTCAGTCGGTTAACTGTCCGACTTCGGCTCAGGTCATGATCTCACTGCTTGTCGGTTGGAGCCCCACATCGGGCTCTGTGCTGACAGCTCGGAGCCTGAAGCCTGTTTCGGATTCTGTGTCCCCCTCCATCTCTCTGCCCCTCTCCTACTCACGCTCTGTCTCTCTCTCTCTGTCAATAATAAATAAACACTAAAAAAAAAAAGTTTTTTTTTAAACACAAGGCAACCAAATCTGGGCGGCTCAGTCGGTTAACTGTCCGACTTCGGCTCAGGTCATGATCTCACTGCTCGTGGGTTGGAGCCCCACATCAGGCTCTGTGCTGACAGCTCGGACCCTGGAACCCACTTCAGATTCTGTGTCTCCCTCTCTCTCTGCCCTTCCCCCACTTGTGCACGCACTCATTCTCTCTCTCTCTCTCTCAAAATAAATAAATGTGAAAAATATTAAAAAACAACAACAAGGCAACCTTACAGAATACTGAGTCAGGTATCTATTGTGTTTTATAAACTGGTTTGCATGGTAATTTCCACGAAAGGATTCTAGAAGTACTTTGATTTGCAAAAACAGAATTACTACAATGTAAGGGTGGGTTCTCTCTCTTGTTTGTGCAAATTTGGATATTTAAATTTTTTTATGTTTTATTTTTTATATTAGACAGAGAGAGAGAGTGAGAGAGCAGAGTGCGAGCAGGGGAGGGGCAGAGAGATGGAGACGGAATCCGAAGCGGGCTCCAGGCTCCGCGAGCTGTCAGCACAGAGCCCGACGCGGGGCTCGAACTCATGAGCGGTGAGACCATGACCTGAGCTGACGTCGGATGCCCAACCAACTGAACCACCCAGGCTCCCCGGTGCAAGTTAGGAGGTTGACGGTCTCCCCTCAGATTCTTACCTAGAACTCTGATGTTCATCATCTTGCAGTGGGCGTCCTTCCTGCCCAGACTGCAGTCGCCCTGAACTTGCCAGAAAAAGACGACGTGCCCTGGGGGTTAACTGTATAGACACTAAGCCAAACTGCCCGGGTTTGAAGCCCGGCAACTCTACTTCTTAGGCCCATGAGCTCAGTCGACTTCTGTTCCTCATCTGTAAGAAGCCGATCTTCCTCACGGTTACGGCGAGGTCCGGGCGAGTTTCCGCCGATTTCTACCAAGCGCCCGGAGCAGCATGTGGACGAGCGAGGTCTGGCCGTGCGCTCGTGGGAGCGCCCGAGGAGCTTGCTGATTTCACTGTGGGAAAGGACCCTTCCTGCACGTTTTGGCCACGGCCACGTGCCCCAGGACTCTGGCTGGAACAGCTCAAGGACAGACTCGCTCCCACGGGTTGAGAGGCTGACGGGCCGCGGGCCGGGGCGGCTGCGGTGGCAGCCGCGTGTGGCACCGTGAGCAGAGCTGAGGGAATGACAGCAAGAGAGGGAGGGACGGGGAAGGGGGGGAGAGCACGCCGTGAGCCCGGCCACGCGTGCTGGCCCAGTAACCTGAGATTCCGAATCCTCTCCTTCTCTCGGGTGCCCTTTCTCCTCCCGTGAGGCTAAGCGGGCTGGGTCTCTGACACCTGCAACTTCGAGAATCCCTAATACTCTGATCCGCCACGATCCGCACACAAAATGGCAAGACCCCACCTTTTTGGACATCGGTACCAGGAACCTTCTCTTCTTCAAGGTTAGGCCGACTCCTCAGGCACAGCTCTGCCTACCTCAGCCTCCTTCTTAACACCTTTTCCTTTCCTTCCTGCTGCAGCCCCGCGGCCACCGGTGCCGTGGACTGTCGTAGGGCACCCCCAGCGTGCCGCCTCTTTGGGATCAGGAGATCCGTGGCCCAGTCCACAAGCCGCTACAAAGAAAGGGAGGCCTTCCCTGCCCGACCCCCCAGCGTCGCTTAGAAGTGAGGCCACCAACTTTGTGGCCACCCAGAGACAACGGGCCCAGGCTCAGGTGGGTGCTGGGAGACCATGGTGATCAGAAGGTGGCGGTTCTCTTGACACCTGTCTCACAAGGGGCCGCTGGACATGACAAGACACATCCGTCCTCCCCAGAAGTCTTCTCCAGAAAGATAGTTTCTTTCAGCATAAGGCAGAAGGTTCTTTCTGACATTCTTAAATATACCCGAGCGGGAGTGGTTCCCGCTCTCCTCCACAGCCACCCACCTTTATGAAGAGCCTGAGCAGCCTGGAAGCTGGGACCGCCAGATGCCCTCTCCTAAAGAAATTCAATGCTGGGGCACCGGGGGGGCTCAGTGGATTGAGCGCCCAACTCCGCCTCGGGTCATGAGCTCACGGGTTGCGAGTTCGAGCCGCATCCGGGTCGGTGCTGACGGCTCAGAGCTCAGAGCCGGCTTCGGATGCTGTGTCTCCCTCCCTCTCTGCCCCTCCCCCGCCCACGCTCTGTTTCTCTCTCTCTCAGAAATAAACAAACATCAAAAAAATTTTAAAAAACAACAACAAAGGAGTATTTCCTAAACACCACTTCAAACAAGCCCAGGCGAGGTCACTGTTGTGCTATTTCGGCAGCTCTGTCTCAGGGGCTCCTCCGGTCAGCACCTCCCAGCGCTTTTTACACATCAATCACCAGCCGGAGGGGGGAGACGGGAAGAAGGTTCTAATAACTACCTTGTGGTGCACAAAGTAACTGAGATAGACAGTAAGCCCCCACCCCTCCAACCTATAAACCAGACCACACACCTCGCTGAGAGCCAGAGAGAGATCACAAGATCCCGGGGTCTCCTCCTCCCCTCCCTGGCACTCACATGAAAAGTGTCCCAGACACGGCAGGTGCGGCAACCTGGCCTCTGTGGGGACAGGGATGCCCGCACAGCCAGCCCAGAGTCTTATTACCACGCACAGGGCACTCGGCCCTTGTCCCCACAAGGGCACCACAAACCCAGGAATGTCCTGGTTCAACATCTCTCACTTCGCATGTAAAGCAGGCCTGAGCTGTGGTCTGCTTGGGAAAATGCACGAGCACTTTTTCTGCACCAGCAGAAGGGGGGGGGGGGGAAAGCTACAGTCAGAACCCCAAACGACCTTACGTTCTCAGTCCCCAACCGAGCTCTTGGTTTGCCAGCGGGAAAGACCTGGCTTTGGTCCCCTCTGCATGGACATTATCCCCCTGAGCGCCTCACTGTCCTTCACGACAGCCTTCTATAGAGACTGGAAGGCTGGAGCTGGGGTTCTTCACCGACTGTGATCCTGTCCACAGGGGTCAACGAAGAGTCTGCCTGATGTCTGTCCAAAACCAATTTCTTGTTCCTCGGCATAGACCTTCCCCGACGCTTGGTCCTTGATCCGTCCCTTTCTCCCAATACGCTTGAGAATCACATCCATTCCCAGAGTGTTGCTTGATTATTTTTAACTAATAATAAACAGTGTTTGCAAAACCCTGTGCAACATACAATGTATCCTCACCTGCATCATCTCATTCGATCTCCTGGGTAACTTTTAGAGAGAGGAATTACTCTTCTCCCCATTTCAGAGAGGCAGCGCAACATATGGTTAAAAGCATGAACTCTGGAACTAGAGGGCCTGGGTTCAAATCCCAGCTCCACTACTTACCGGCTCCGTGACCTTGACATGTTACTTAAACTCTCTGGGCACCGGCTTCCCCTTCTGTAAAATGGCGATAATACTCTTGCTCAGGCACCTGCCTCACAAGGTTGGTGGGAGAAGTCAATGAGTTAATATTTGTACGGTGCTTAGAATAGTGTCTGGAACCACATCAGTGTTTGTTATATAGGTAAGATGGGGAAACTGAGGCTCAGAAAGGTTAAGGGCCTAGTTCAAGAGAACAGTAAGTAGTAAACTTGGTCCTGTGGCTGTGAGACTACCATCTGTCTTCCATCCAGCCACTTAGCACGGGAGAAGCTTCGGCATGGCGTGGCCTCATCTACATTCCAGATTTCGGACCCACCAACCCCTTCACGGGCCTTCCGTTGCAGCCAGCTATGCTGTGTGCTCCGTTTCCCATCCTCTTTGCTTCTGCCTGTCCTCTACACGGAATGCTCTCCCCGTTTGTGGTACGGATGAATAAAGATGTACTAAATCTAAGATATGCTCCTGATCTACTGGTCTAATAACTTTACTGAAAGAGGAAAGGAAACAAACAGGCAAATGGGGCAGCGGGAGACTGAAGCCTAAAGAACAAACAAAAAATATACCAAGTCACGACATGGAATTTGGCAATGATTTCTCGGATGCGACATCAAAGGCACAGGCAGAAAGAAAAAAACAGGGGCACCTGGGTGGCTCAGTCGGTTAAGCATCCGACTTCGGCTCAGGTCATGATCTCACGGTCCGTGAGTTCGAGCCCCGCGTCGGGCTCTGTGCTGACAGCTCAGAGCCTGGAGCCTGCTTCCGATTCTGTGTCTCCCTCTCTCTCTGACCCTCCCCCATTCATGCTCTGTCTCTCTCTGTCTCAAAAATAAATAAACATTAAAAAAAGAAAGAAAAAAACAGACAAACTGGACTTCATGAAGATTTAAAAATCTGTACATCCAAGGATACTGTCCACAGAATAAAAAGGCAACCCACAGAATGAGACAAAACATTCGCAAATCACGTATCTGATTAGGGATTAACATCTAGACTGTATTAAGAACTCCATGGGGCGCCTGGGTGGCGCAGTCGGTTAAGCGTCCGACTTCAGCCAGGTCACGATCTCGCGGTCCGGGAGTTCGAGCCCCGCGTCAGGCTCTGGGCTGATGGCTCAGAGCCTGGAACCTGTTTCCGATTCTGTGTCTCCCTCTGCCTCTGCCCCTCCCCCGTTCATGCTCTGTCTCTCTCTGTCCCAAAAATAAATAAACGTTGAAAGAAAAAAAAAAATTAAAAAAAAAAAAAAAAAGAACTCCTAAAATTCAGCCACAACCAAAAACATCCCATGTCCAAAGAAGATATATAAATGGCCAACAGGCACGTGAAAGATGCTCAGCATCACTGAGCATCAGGAAGAGTAAATAAAACTACAAGGAGATACCATCTCATACTCATAAAATGGCTACTATAAGGGGGGAAAAAAAAAAACAAAAACAGATAATAACAAGTCTGGGTGAGGACATGGAGAAATTAGAGCCCTTCTGCACCACTGGTGGAAACGTAAAATGATAGGGGTGCCTGGGTGGCTCAGTCGGTTAAGCGACCAACTTCGGCTCAGGTCACGACCTCGCGGTTCGGGAGTTCGAGCCCCGCGTCAGGCTCTGTGCGGACAGCTCGGAGCCTGGAGCCTGCTTTGGATTCTGTGTGTGTGTGTCTCTCTCTCTCTGGCCCTCCCCTGCTTGTGCGCTCGCTCTCTCTCTCTCTCAAAAATAAATAATAAAACTTTAAAAAAATTGATAAAGCCACTGTGGAAAACAGCATGAAGTTTTCTCAAAAAGTTAAATATGGAATTATCATATAATCCAGCAGTCCCGCTTCTGGTGATAAACCTCAAATAATTAAAAGCAAGGTCTCAGGGCGCCTGGGTGGCTCGGTCGGTTAAGCGGCCGACTTCGGCTCAGGTCATGATCTCGCGGTCCCTGAGTTCGAGCCCCGCGTCGGGCTCTGTGCTGACAGCTCAGAGCCTGGAGCCCGTTTCAGATTCTGTGTCTCCTTCTTTCTCTCTCCTCCCCCGCATATGCTCTGTCTCTCTCTTCTCAAAAATAAATAAATGTTAAAAAAAAAATTTTAAAAAGCAAGGTCTCTAAGAGATACTCGTACACCTGTGTTCCTGGCAGCATGATGCACACCAGCTAAAATGTGAAGCAGCCCAAGTCGGCCCTGACTGATGACTTGACAAGCAACCCACATGATGGACTGTTAGCCTCCAGAAGGAGGCTCTGACACAGGCTCCCGCACGGGGGAACCTGGAGGGCCCTATGCTGGGTGAAAGAGGCCAGTCAGTCGCGCAAGGGCAAATACGCATGGTTCCACTTACACGAGGTGCTCGCAGTAGTTGAAATTACAGGCAGAAGGCAGAATGGCGGACGCCAGGAGCCGGGGGAGGGAGGAAGCTGGTGAATGGGGTTAGTTTTAGAAGATGAGGAGCGTTCTGGGGACGGGTGGCAGGAACCGGTGCCCAACGTGACGGCAGTCGATACCGCTGAATCGCGCACTTGAAAATGGCCACGACGGCACGTGCATGGGAGATGTACTTAGCACAACAAAGACACGGAAGAACCTATTTATCGGGGTTGCTTCTCTTGAACTCCTCTCCCCACAGGGTGTGGAGAGTCACGAAGCGAAGGAGGCAGCGGCTATCTTCACCCGGTGATGATGACGGTGACAAGGAGGAGGGCCGTAGGCGGCGTCCAGAGGAGCCTCCAGACAGCAGGGGGCGCGGGCCGTGTGGGGCGTGGGCGGGTGACTCCTCACGAGCTCCTCGCCCCTGGCGGCCACTTCCGGCGGCCACTTCTGGCGGCCACTTCCGCGGCCGGATGCACCAAAGGCACGCGCCCATCGCGCTGCACCCTCCCCAGAGCACACGGCGAAACAAAACTCAGCTTCAGTGCTCCTCAGACTCCTCTGCGGCCGTTTGGGTTGCGCACGTTGGAGACTGTGAGGCACACCGCGTACTAAGCCAACTTGGACTCGGAGCCACACACTGTCAGCTGAGTTCTTTCAAAGGGCCACTGGCCTCCCTCCCAGGCCGCCGTCGGCAACCCCGAACGCCGCCAGCATCTCCCGGTCAACACGGACGGGGGACGGTCCATCGCGGCCTCCCGGAAAGTCGGCCAACAACCAGTTGAAGCCGCGACGAAGACAACTCACCAGGGGAGAGTCCTAGGTCCCGAGAGAAAAGCGCTTTAGGGAGAGGAAGCAGCAGCGGTTTCACCACAGCTCTGGGCAAAACATTCAGCAGCCTGAAGGTGGAGCACCACCCGACCAGAGAGACGCCCAGCTGTACACAAGGCAGCTGTCTCTCCTCTGCCAGGCCACCGGCCACCCCGGCCTGCACCACAAGATTCCCTGGGGGGGGGGGGCGGGAAACAAGGGCAGACACGCCAGCTTTTCCAGGGCAGGCTCGGGAAAGCCTCCACAGCACTGGCCCACGGCCACCCTGCCTGGAGCTGGGATCTAGGCAGCTCCGGGAGGGGAAGCTGGGTCACCCCAGGTCAGGACACCCGAGGCTGCTCCTCTTACCTGATGCTGCGGCCAGAGGTGGCTGTGCTGGGCCAAGGGTCTGGTCACGACCCCCTGCTCAGGCAGAGAGGCGCCAATGCCACTCCCGACTCAATACACCCAACTGGCTACTCGACAGCTCCAGTCGGACGTCACGGGCATGGCAAGCCTAGCACGTCCAAAACCGGACTTCAGATCTCTCAGACCTGCCCGTTCCACATTCTTCCTCATCTCCTGTTATGGTTCCCCCATCCTCCCAGGCCCTAAACCTGGGAGTCCCTCCTGACTCCTCACCTTCTCTCGCTTCTCCTATCTGGTTCATGAACAAATCTACGGGCTCTAATTTTGAAATGTTTCTAGAATTCAATGATGTCTATCTCTGCTACCATCACTCCGGCCCAGGCTTTGTTGTATCTTCTCGGGATTACTAAAATAGCTTCCTCGCTGGCCTACCTGCGTCTGCCACTGCCCCCATTCTCAACACAGTCCCCAGATGAGCCTGTTCAAACAGAGGTCGGAACAAATGAGCAAGCCACGGCTTTACTCAGAATGCCAAAAAGGATCCCCAGATCACTGAGAACATGCCCCGCAGTTTCCTACGTGATCTGGCTCTCCCTTACTGCTCCAACCTCATAATAAAAATCGCTTTTTACACCCACTCCAACCACACTGGCTTCCTCACTATTTCACAGACACATCAAGCATGCATCTATCTCAGGGCCTTTGTACTTGCTGCTTCCTATGCCCAGAATGCCCTCAGCCCAGAGTTCTTTGTAGGTTGCCCTCCCAGTCTAAGTCTTAACTTAAATCACCTTTTTGGCATGGCATTCCCACCCCCACACTACCTTTCATACCCCTCTCCCATACTCTGTGGCCCCATTCTCTTCCTTACTTTTTCTCCTTAGTGCACATGTACATACTCGTTAATCTGTTAATGCCTTTCTCTCCCGCGAAACTGTATTCTCCATGAGTACAAGGAATTCTGGCCTACAAATTTCTTCACTGGCATCCAGAACAGTGACTGACAACGAACAGGTACACAATATGCGTGATAAATAACTGAATATATGAATGAGCCATGGGACACTGGGCATCCTGGCATAGCAGGCATTTCTGGCTCTGTACACACAGCAGCCACTATTCGTTACCCAGTCGATACTCCCTTTCCCCTCTCAACACAACTCTCACTTGACACGGGGCACTAAACGTGCCCACGAAAACAGACTCCCCGTACAGAGCCTGAGCGGCCATCAGACCCAGTTTCAATCAACAAATGTCTACAACGTGGCCAAAGGCTATCCACTTCCTGGGGGACAGACCCAGCTATGGTTCCCGCCCTTTTTCCTTTCCCCTCCCTCCCGACTGGAACTCAAACCCGATGCTCACAAGTGAGGCAGCCACCTTCTGACCAGGTAGCTGGAAGTCCCAATGCAATCAGTTTGTGGCCCAAACCACATCCCGAACTGCGAGGCCTCCGTGCCCAGGCATGCCAGTCAACCACTTTTTGGTTAAGTCCTTGTAGTACAGTCTCCCCTGCACGCCACGTAGAGCAACGCCAACTTGACACGTAGGTCAAAGGTGAGAAGAGAGACGTAGAGGAAGGCAAACCCTGCCGTGCGTGAATGTTACGGTGCAATCCGATTGCTGGTAAGAACTGGTGCCGTGGGGTCTTCGTCCATCTGTCCGTCTTCTTCTCCCACCTGCCCCGTCCCCTCCCCCTCGACCCCACGGTGATCCTAACTCGTTTGCCCTTTTCCATGATAACTCTATACAGAATCAAAGACTCTAAGCAGTAGGAAGAGAGGGCCTCCACTAAAAAGTTCTCTTCCAAAAGGGCACTAGAAGCTGAGCTCATCCTTGGAAATGCCTCATGTTGGATAGCTGAGTTTTATGAATTGGTGGGGTTTTTTTTCACCTTAAAATAGCAAAACTCTTTATTTTAAACCTTTAAGCAAAATTGTGAAAATCTAGCATACGTTTCTGTATATTTTAAAACAAAGGATACGAAACGTAGTAATTTTCATGACGATGGCTTAAGGCCATTAAGTACCAAGATAAATGGAATTTTGATTTGGAAAAGACCTTAGAGATCAATTCTAATGCAACTGCCTTCTTCTGAAACCTCAGGGAAGACTGTTACACTCGCCCAGTTACTCAGCAGGTGAATTTCCACCGTGAGCCATCGACGCAGGATCAGAAATACAGTGATTCCCTCCAGTTAGATGAGGTAAGGGTACATCCACTTACACCCGATGCGCCTTTAAATTCTCTACTTCCTTCTTACACTTTCTCTGCAACTTTTTTCAACTTTCTGCTTCCCCTTTTCCTACACAAAGTATACTTAACTACAGTTTTCCTCGTCTAGCTTATTAAAAGTCTGCGAATATTCTGCAAGAGCAAATAACCTCTCGGGGGAGCGCGTCAGTGCAAAGATCTCCAACTATGGCCTCTGTCATACATATACGTCATTTCCTCCTGTGCCTTTGGGGACAGGTGATTTTCTACTTCTCAACACTCTACCGTGTAAGTAACATAAGAACTGTATGTATACGGCTTAGGTAACTGTAGCAATGTTCCAGAAAAACAGGGACCCCTGAAACAGCTCAGAGCTCGGTATCTAATTTTAGTATTTTTTTTTTTCAACGTTTATTTATTTTTGGGACAGAGAGAGACAGAGCATGAACGGGGGAGGGGCAGAGAGAGAGGGAGACACAGAATCGGAAACAGGCTCCAGGCTCTGAGCCATCGGCCCAGAGCCCGACGCGGGGCTCGAACTCCGGGACCGCGAGATCGTGACCTGGCTGAAGTCGGACGCTTAACCGACTGCGCCACCCAGGCGCCCCCCTTTTTTTTTTTTTTTTAGTATTTTTTAAGTAGTAAGAGGGAAACTGCTGAATTTAAAAGCTAAGGTTGTTGAGCCCCATTGAATTTTATGCCACCAGAAAGCTGGATATAGCAGTTAAATGTATACTGGACGTCTAACGATTTCCAAAAGGCCAAGCCTAGAAAGTAGGAACTTTTTGAAGAGACTAAGGTACATGTGCAGAAGATATCTGCACAGGCCTGTAAAACAGGCAGAGTGTTACTTGTTCTTGGCTACCTTGATTCTTTATTTCCTCCATAAACTATCCTATCACACATCCTCTAAGTCATGAATTCCCAAACTGCAGGTGGCAGTTAACCGTGGACCAAATAAATAATGTCTCGCACACACGTGAACTATTATTCTTCAAATGTCTATAGGTGCTACTGTGGTCAATACAATTAAAAGTCGTTTTCACACAGTTATTGATTCAAAGCAACTTTTCGTATTTGAAGCAACACGTGTTCTCCAGCTGAAGTGATATTAAAAGGGGAGGCAGGTCGGGGCGCCTGGGTGGCTCAGGCGTCTGACTCTTGATTTCAGCTCAGGTCAAGATCTCACAGTTCTTGGGATCGAGCCCTGGGTCAGTGGGATTCTCTCTCCCTCTCTCTCAAAATAATAAACTTTTTTTTTTTTTTAGGTGGGGGCAGGGGAGGTGGATCCACGCACCCTGGAAAAGCTTGGAGATCACTACCATAACCCATTCCAAGCCCCTGACCTCCTCACTGCCACTTATGTGAATAACATCTAGCTCAAGGTCCATCTACATCAAGAGCAAAATTCTGAAAAAAAACTTTCTGGAACATTCCACCCTCACACTGACCCTTCCTACCTCTTACCATGTCAAGTTTTCCTTTTACATGTTCGTTATCCTCTCAGACATGCATGTCTTAGCACGAGTTTTCATTTTAGGTAAGGAGACTTCCTCCTCCAGGAAGCTTCTTAATTCTTCTTCAGTTTCCCCTTTGTATTCCCAACAGCACTTTGCATGTGGGAGAAAATATTTTATATGCCCCCTACTCTTTAATATCTACTTCGATCTGATATTCAGTAGAAAAAATCGTTTCTGGAATCCTGACGAAACCTAGGTTTGAATTTCACATGACCTTGTGCATGTCTCCTAACCTCTCTGAGCCTGAAATTCTCCATGAGAAAAGAGACAGTAGAATTAACCTACAATGTGATCGTCCAGAGGAATGTATGACCTAGCCACAGCAGCTAGGCAATAGAAAGAAATAAAAGGCATTCAAATTGATGGGGCGCCTGGGTGGCGCAGTCGGTTAAGCGTCCGACTTCAGCCAGGTCACGATCTCGCGGTCTGTGAGTTCGAGCCCCGCGTCGGGCTCTGGGCTGATGGCTCAGAGCCTGGAGCCTGTTTCCGATTCTGTGTCTCCCTCTCTCTCTGCCCCTCGCCCGTTCATGCTCTGTCTCTCTCTGTCCCAAAAATAAATAAACGTTGAAAAAAAAAAAAAAGTTCAAATTGAAAAGGAAAAAGCAAAACTGTCACTATTGGCAGATGACATGATACTATATATAGAAAGCTCTTAAGTCTCCACCAAAAAAAATATTTTTTTTAAGTTTATTTGTTTATTTTGAGAAAGAGAGAGAAAGCACAAGTCAGGGAAGGGCAGAGAGAGGGATAAAGAGAGAAGCCCAAACAGGCTCTAAGCTATCAGCGCAGAGCCTGATGCAGGGCTTGAATTCACAAACCATGAGATCCTGACCTGAGCCAAAGTCAGATGCTTAACTGACTGAGCCACCCAGGCACCCCTCCACCAAAAAACTATTAAAACTAATAAATTCAGTAAATTCGCAGGACACAAATTAACATACAGAAGTCAGGTGCATTTCTATACACTAATAATGAGTTATCAAAAAAGGAAATTTTTTAAAAATCCCATTTAGGGACGCCTGAGTGGCTCAGTCGGTTGAGCGTCCGACTTCGGCTCGGGCCATGATCTTGCGGTTCGTGAGTTCGAGCCCTGCGTCAGGCTCTGTGCTGACAGCTCAGAGCCTGGAGCCTGCTTTGGATTCTGGGTCTCCCTCTCTCCCTCTGCCCCTCCCCTGCTTGCACTCTCTCTCTCTCTCAAAAATAAATAAAACATTTAAAAACAAAATCCCATTTATAACTGCATCAAAAACAATAAAATACCTCAGAATAAATTTAACCAAGGAGCTGAAAGACCTTTACCCCGAAAACGATAAACACTGATGAAAGAATCATCTTCAGATGACACAAATAAATGTAGAGATGTACCATGCTCACGGACTGGAAGAATTAACAGTTAAAACGTCCATGCCACCCAAACAATCTAGAGATTCAATGCAATCTCCATCAAAATACTACAGGAAAAAGGGGCGCCTGGGTGGCGCAGTCGGTTAAGCGTCTGACTTCAGCCAGGTCACGATCTCGCAGTCCGGGAGTTCGAGCCCCGCATCAGGCTCTGGGCTGATGGCTCAGAGCCTGGAGCCTGTTTCCGATTCTGTGTCTTCCTCTCTCTCTGCCCCTCCCCCGTTCATGCTCTGTCTCTCTCTGTCGCAAAAATAAATAAACGTTGAAAAAAAATCAAAAAAAAATAATACAGGAAAAAAAAAAAGCAATGTCATCTTTCACAGAACTAAAACAACGAATCCTAAAATGGACCCAATGGATTAAGGACATAAATGTAAGAACCGAAACCTAAAACTGAAACGTAAAACTCTTAGAAGGAAACACAGGCAGTAAGTTCTTTCACGCTAGTCTAAGCAGTATCTTTTTTATTTATTTATTTATTTTTTTATGTTTATTTACTTTTGAGACAATGCGAGAGACAGAGTGCAAGCAGCGGAGGGGCAGACAGAGGGAGACACAGAATCTGAAGAGGGCTCCAGGCTCTGAGCTGTCAGCCCAGAGCCCGACGCGGGGGCTCGAACTCACGAACCGTGAGATCATGACGTGAGCCGAACGAAGTCGGACGTTCAACCGACTGAGCCACTCAGGCGCCCCATAATTTATTTTTTAATTTGCATCCAAGTTAGTTAGCATATAGTGCAATAACGATTTTGGGAGTAGAATCCAGTGATTCATCCCCTACGTGTAATAAGCAGTATCTTCCTAAACCAGTCACCTCAGGCAAGAACAACTAAAGTTAACTACATGGGGCTACATCACACTAAAATGCTTCTGCGCAGGGGAGGAAACCATCAACAAGGCAACCCACAGCAATCCTAGTTGCAAATCATTAAGGGGTTCATATCCGAAATACACAGACACAGCTTAACGTCAAAAAAGCAAACAGCCTGATTAAAAAACGGGCAAAGGACTCGAGTAGACATTATTCTGCAGATGACATCCGGACGGCAAGAGGCACGTGCTCAGCATCAGAGCAAATCAAAACCACAAGGAGCGATCACCTCACACCCGTCAGAACGGTTAGTATCAAGAAGACAAAAACAGGGGCTGGCGAGGAATGTGGAAATAAGGGAAACCTCGCACCCTGGTGGTGGGAATATAAACTGATGCGGCCACTATGGAAAACAGCATGGGGCGGCGGGGGGAAGGGGGTCCTCAAAAAATAAAAATCGCACTACTGCACGATCCAGCAATTCCACTTTTGGGCATTTATGTGAAGAAGACGAAAACGCCAATTCAAAGAGAACTGCGCACCTTTAAGTTGACTGTAGCATTATTTGCAAGAGGCAAGATACAGAAGCGCCCAAGCGGCCACCCACCGATGAATGGGGTAAGGAAGAGACAGCACACGCAGAAATAACGGAAGAGTGCTCCGCCATAAAAAAGAATGACATCTGGGGCACCTGGGTGGCTCAGTCGGTTAAGCGTCCGACTTTGGCTCAGGTCACGATCTCGCCCTCCGTGAGTTCGAGCCCCGCAATGGGCTCTGTGCTGACAGCTCAGAGCCTGGAGCCTGTTTCCGATTCTGTGTCTCCCTCTCTCTCTGCCCCTCCCCCGTTCATGCTCTGTTTCTCTCTGTCTCAAAAATAAATAAACGTTAAAAAAATTTTTTTTTTTTTTAAAAAAGAATGACATCTTGCCGTTTGAGACATCATGGATGGACCCAGAGGGCATTACGCTACATGAAGTAAGTCAGAGAAAGAAAAGGTCACAGAACTTCACTTCTACGTGCAATCTAAAAGCAAAACAACACACACCCACGAAGCAGAAACAGACTCAGATGGGAAACCGTGGGCTATCGGGGCGGGGAGGCTGGAGGGGCCGGCGAAACAGGCGAAGGGGATTAAGGGGCACAAACTTCTAGTCATAGAAGAAGTCAGTCACAGAGATGTAATGTGCAGCATAGGGAACATAGTGAGTAACTGTGTGTGGTGACGGACAGTCACTGGACTTAACGTGGGGGGTCATTTCGTACCAGGAAAAAGCAATGTACGTGGAAACACGCGAAAGCAGGTAGTGGCCTGGCTGTCAGGAAATAAAACTCAAAAAATGTTTAAGCTACTTAAGATACGAAAAGAAGACTCCATTCTTTTCTCTCCCCTTCAAATTTTAAGGACCGCCTAAGACATTTCACTTGACCGCTTAAGTGGATGACACACAGGAGAAAGGACGCACTGCAAATGGAAATGGCTGGGGCTCCACGGGGACGGTGCTCAGGGCTTCAGGACTTGAACCTGACTGCTCCATCACTGCAGGAGGGGGGCTCCCGCCCAGCCAGAGTCGCTGCAGTGACTAGCAATGCGAGTGCCCCAGCTGAGTCGGGGTGGCGGGCCCTCAGCTGAGGTTCCATGCACAGCACCCTACCCTGAAAGAGAAAATCTCATTTTTTAAGGGAGTGTCAGGATGGCTGGGGAAGGTCCGAAAATGCCCACACAGAAGACTCTAGGTAACAATCAAACGCAATCACTACCCCAATATTTTACATCAGTGTTTCTCAAAGGAAGGGCGCTCTGCCTCCCCTCCCACCCCAGGGAGGAGTCCCTGGAAATGCCCAGGGACATTTTTGGGTGTCACATCTCAGGGGACAGCTCTGGCATGTAAGGCCAAGGACACTGCTGAAGACCCCCTGATGCAGAGGACAGCCCCCACAACAAAGAATTACCCAGCCCAAGACATCGACAGCACGGAGCCTGAGAAATCCTGTTCCACCGCAGTACTTTGGGTTTACTGCATGTACTTGACGAACAGATCGAAGGAAAATAAAACAACTCTCTCCCTAAAACACACACACACACGTGTGCATGTGCTCTCCAAGTTGAAGAGATGAAAACTATGCAGGGAATAAGGGTAAGATTACTTCCATCACAAGAGAAACAATGGTATCATGTTAATTGGTTTTTACTCTCGATCGTTTGTTTTATTCGTAATCCTACCGGAGCCCAGCACACTAGCTAAACTCATACCGCTAAAATTGAGAGTGTTATTTCTGAACGTGTAAAAAAATTTTTTGATGTTTATTTATTTTTGAGGGAGATAGAGCGTGAGCAGGGGAGGGGCAGAGAGAGAGGGAGACACCGAACCCGAAGCAGGATCCGGGCTCCGAGCTGTAGCACAGAGCCCGACGTGAGGCTCGAACTCGGAAACGGCAAGATCGTGACCTGAGCCGAAGTCAGACCCTTAACTGACTGAGCCACCAGGCGCCCCTATTTTTACAAGTTTTAAAGTAGTATCACTTCTGAATCCTTTTTTTCTGCTGATCGTATCTGAGACACATGCCGTCACAGATAGCCCTGCTGAATAAAGGATGTCCCCTCCCACCCTTACCACCCTGCTGCTGGTTCCTGGGCACTCCCTGCTTCCCCCTTCCCAGCCCTCACTCAGCCACCCCTAAGAAGGTTTCCTGAATACCTACTCTGTGCCAAGCTGGGACACAGCACTGGGACACAGCACGGAGCAAGGTACCAAAATCTCTCCTCTCCTGGAGCTTTGTGTGGGGTAGAGCTTTGTGCGAGCTTCACAGGGAAAGGGACACAAACAGTAAACAAATAGACAATGAATATACAAAATAATTCCAGATGGTGCCAGGTGCTATGAAGAAAGCTACCAGGGGAAAGAAGAAGGAATGGGTGAGTGGGCTGGGAGTGGGTAGTCAGAAAGTCTCTCCAGGTGACATCTGATCAGAACAGAAAACAGTGCAAAGGAATTTCGGGCTAGGGAAGAGCCTGTGCAAAGGCCCTGAGGCAGAATGAACTTTAAGGCATGCAGACGACCCAGTAAGGGGCAGACTACTGAGGACTCCGTGGCCGTGGTGAGGACTATGGATGAGAGCCCATGTGTGACGGAAGACGCTGGAGGGATGTGACCGACCTGTTTTAAAGGACCACCCTTGCTACAGGGTAAAGAACAGATGTAGGGCGAGCGCAGAGGCAGGGACACCGGTTAGCCCAGGTAACAGGTGAAGGCTTGGACAAGGGTTATGGTAACGAAGCGGTCTGAAATGAGCAGATGCGTTTATCTCCAACCTTTCAGAGCTAGGAGCGGCCACAGGAGCAACCCGGCACAGCCGTGTTATCTTACAGACGATGAAACCAAAGCTCAGTCACATATGTAATTATTGGCAGAGCCCGGATGTCCCGACTGCCCTCACCACACCTCTGCCCTTCCTGGCCGTCCCGGGACTGGGCGGGGAGTGCAGGAGACAGGCAGGAATAGGAATCCTCTAGAAGGCAGGCGCAGTCGAGTGTAACATAAATGACTGTCTTGGGGCGCCTGGGTGGCTCAGTCAGTCAGTTGAGCGTCTGACTTCCGCCTAGGTCATGCAATCTCGCCATTCTGGAATTCGAGCCCTGCTTGGGCTCTGTGCTGACAGCTCGGAGCCTGGAGCCTGCTTCAGAGTCTGTGTCTCCCTCTCTCTCTCTCTCCCTCTCTCTCTGCCCCTCCCCCACTCACACTCTGTCTCAAAAATAAAAATAAAATATAAAAATAAATGACTGTCTCGCTTTGGACAAGGATGACCTCCTCGCCAAATCCAACGGGTCCTTCCTTGAACTCCCCCAGCACCTGATGCCTTCGACTAAGTCATTTTCCTCTGAGACGCCCCCCTCCCCCCGCCGCCGCTCTCTCCTGCTTCTCCCTCCTTCCATTCCTTTCCAGGCTTACTGACCTGCAGTCGCCCTGCCCGTGTCACTACTACTGCCCAGGGGCCATTCCTTCTCCGTCCGCAGAGGAAATCAACTGCTCCCTTTGCTCCGGGGGTTGCCCCTCAGTTTCCTCTGCAGAGTCACCCTTTCCAGACCCGGAGTTCATGTGTCTTCATGGACGTGACACATGATTTATGCCTCGCCCATCAGCACATTCCAAACCCCTCTGACCCACTTGATGACTCGGTTTGTGAGACGTACGGGCCTGGTGGTGGGGTAGCTGGGAGACAGACAGCTCCCCTCTCCCGCGGGATTCGCACTGGCATCACCCCCTAGCCATCGTGAGCGGGGAGCCTGAGACCAGAGCAGGTAAGAAAGTGAGTCCTGATGAAATCATTTGAACCTGGAACCCAGGCCTGAAGTCAGATACACTCTGGAGCTTTTTTTAAGTTTGTTTGTTTGTTTGTTTGTTTTGAGGGCAGGGGAGGACAGAGAGAGAGACAGAACCCCAAGCAGACTCCACGCTCGGCAGGGAGCCCGACATGGGGCTCAATCCCACAACCCCGGGATCATGACCTGCGCCAAAATCAAGGGCCAGATGCTCGACCAACTGAGCCACCCAGGCGCCCCCACTCTTGAGCTTCTTGGTGATGCGAGCCAATAACTTTCCTTTCTGCTTAAGCCAGTGTGAACTGGATTTTCCACCACTTGTAGAAGGAAGAGTCCCGCCTGAGACCTCCTCTCTCTCTGTACGCGCTCTCTATACCCCCGTAAACGGGGATGACTCCGAAATCTCCATCTATATCGCTCTTCAGAGCTCCAGATTCATATCCACCCGCCTAGTAGGTGTTTCCTCCCATACTTTCCTCCCCATACTCCCTTCCTGCCACACCCAGGCACCTCAGCTAGAACATGTGCAAAATGGAATTCGTCCTCTCTGCTCCTAGCATTTCTACCATCTCAATATGCTATTCCCCGTGTTTTTCACTACCCTAGAAAAAAACATCACCACCCGCCCCAAGCACTCGAGACAGAAACCCAGGGCATCACAGAGTACTCTTGCTAGGTCGTCCTGATGGGGCTAAGGCCCCGACTGACACGAGCCACGGGACCTGGGGGAGATTCATGAACATTTCTGAGCCTTGGATCTTCTTTCATACGGGCTTGCTAGGTGTCAGTGAGATGCCGTATGTGAAGCAACGCGTGCTGGTCACTTCCGTTCCCCGTCACGGACACGTAGTGCCTCCCTAAATTCTGACTCACAACTCCATCGGCCACTGTCATTACCCCGGCCCAGGGCCTCGCTATCTTTGCCCTCGATGACTACCGGACATTTCTATCTCATCTCCTTCCCACCCCTGCAGTGTTGCTGGACCGGCTGACTCCTAACCAGCCTGGTCACGCCATGCCAGGCTGGGCCACCGGCAGAACCTATCACGGACACGCCCTCCACTGCGGCCCTCCCGAATCGCTCGCTCACGGTTCTCCAAATATACCCACTGCTGCACCTCGCTCCCCTGATTTTGCAAGGAAACGTGTCCGCTGTCAGAATGCCCATGCTCCCTCTTCCCCCGCCTAGTGAAGAGCTCGTCCTTCACGCTCGATGAAAATAATCCCTCTAAAAACGAAAGACAAGAGGGATGCCACATTGGCCAACGAGGCTCACAGGCAAATTCAAACCCTGTCTTCCCTGGTGTCAGTGAGGAGGGAACCTGAAAAAAAGGGAACAGGAAAGACACAATACTTTAAAATAGTGTTAAGTGAGAAAAAAAAAAAAAAGCAAAGAGAACAGAGAGGAAAGAGAAAACGTAAGAAGTTAGTCTTGCGATTGGAGAGGACTTCCTAAGCAAAACAAAAAACTTGGGGGGCGGGGGTTCACAGAAAAGCGATTCAGACCCAATCATGTAAAAAGTCATCACTTCTGCACAAAGGTACGGTTAAGTAAAGCTAGGGAGGAAAACATAAAAGGCAAAATATCTGATTTATTAACAAGAAAAGAAAGTCCAGGATTTAGAGACAGCCTCAAAAACTGATGCGATCACAAACAATTCAACAGAAAAACTGAAAAGGATTTCATGGGCAGTTTGAAGGAGTGTAAATTGACTAAGCTTTTTTTTCAGTGTAAGCTTGGGAAAACCTAAAATGCACAGAACTTTGGTACGGAATGATCTCGAAGACATAGGTTTTGTTCTGCTTTGTTTTCAGTCCATAAGCAGAATAGGGTATATTGTATGCTACCGTATTTTTTTCTTTTAGAAGGAGAAAACAGAAGACACATTTTACTTGCCTACAGATGCATAGGCTATCTCTAGATGAATACACAAAAACTGGCAAAATTCATTATATCCAAAATAGGGAAAGAGAGGGCTGAGATAGGACGGAGATATTACCTTGTATACCCTTTGAATGTCGTGCTTTAGAAATACTACCCATCCCCAAACAAGGAAACCTAAAAGTTAGTAAATAAATTCAATCTCTTGTCTGCACCTTCTCCAGATCCCAATAAACAAAGGGAATTTTGCTTAAATAAATGTTTAAAGTAACATGCCTTCACCAGCTTCACTTGTAGGAATAGGTTTTATCCAGAAATACTCCCATGTACACAAGATCTTGGGGGTGCCTCCCTGCCCTGCGGCCAGAGGCTTTGGACAGGCCCTTCTCCCGGCTGGCCCCATTTCTCCAGCGCTGCCCCCAGCCCCCTTGTACAACCCCCGGTGCGTGCCCGGGACCCAGCCGGGAGGGGCCGAGCTCCCTCCAGGAAGTGTGGGGGGGGGGGGGCTCACGCTGCACTCAGGGACAGACATGGGTGGAGGGTGCCTGGGTAGCTCAGTCAGTTAAGCGTCTGACTCTCGGTACGGCTCAGGCCACAGTCTCACAGTTCGTGAGTTCGATCCCTGCCTCGAGCCCGCCTGGGATTCTCTCTCCCTCTCCGTCTCTCCTGCTCTCTGTCTCTCAAAATAAATAAACTTAAAAAAAATGTAAGTATCAATAAACAATGTATTGCATATTCACCCGGATTTCCAGACTCGGGGGGCATAGACTTAGGCCCTGAAGAAGGTCTAGAAAATAATACATTTGCGGTGGTTACCTCTGAGGTAAGGAAAGGGACTGGAGGGAACTTTATTTTCCTATACACGTCTATATTTTAAAAAATCTTTCATAATGACTCATGTTTATGAAAAAGCTACCACACTCTAGATATGCTTTCTATTTTTAAAAAAAAATTTTTTTAACTTTTTTTTTTTTTTAATTTTTTTTTTCAACGTTTTTTATTTATTTTTGGGACAGAGAGAGACAGAGCATGAACGGGGGAGGGGCAGAGAGAGAGGGAGACACAGAATCGGAAACAGGCTCCAGGCTCTGAGCCATCGGCCCAGAGCCCGACGCGGGGCTCAAACTCACGGACCGCGAGATCGTGACCTGGCTGAAGTCGGACGCTTAACCGACTGCGCCACCCAGGCACCCCTTTAACGTTTTTATTTATTTTTGAGACAGAGAGAGACAGAGCATGAACGGGGGAGGGGCAGAGAGAGAGGGAGACACAGAATCGGAAGCAGGCTCCAGGCTCTGAGCCATCAGCCCGGAGCCCGACGCGGGGCTCGAACTCACGGACTGCGAGATCGTGACCTGAGCCGAAGTCCGACGCTCAACCGACTGAGCCACCCAGGCGCCCCGATATGCTTTGTATTATTCACCCAGGGACGCCGGTTTGTAAGTGGCAGGCTGACTTCAGATTGTGCTCTGGATCCAGGGCTCTCTCACCGGTTACTTGAGTGAAAAACACACACACCACCGAACGTGCCCCCCTTCATGTCTTACCCCCCATCACAGAGAAAACGCCTTCCTTTAGGCTCCCAGCTTCCCCGAACGCATCTGCCCCGAACGCCTGCTGCGCCCATAACTGGCCACAGAAACAGGTAGCGAGCAAGTTGCAAGCATTCTCTTGGCGTAAGACTAGACTCCAAGGAGACTGACACTGGCTGACCGAATGAGGGGCTGAGTCATTAAGTCAGTCCTCCCTCCAAACTCCAGCCAGCACTGCTGGCTACCTCCAGTTCTGTTGTCGTTTCTTTTTTTGGTTCTCAAAGGAAAACAGCTAGAAGACACCCCCCCCCCCCACTCCAGCCACGCTTCATCGCTTCTTAGAATGACAGCAACTTCTTCCTAAGGTCCAACCCAGAGGCTGTCGGCTGGCAGTCTGCAGGCAACGACCAGCCGGCACCTATAATCTGCTTGCCCCGAGTATTTTGAAAAGGGGTTTGAATTCGTTACTAGCTTTAAAAACATGAGATCCTTTTCCGTAACAATTTACAGCTCCCCCCCCCCCCCAACATTCAGGTCAAGCAACAAGGGGCTGGAGCTGTCTCTTCACAGGGAGGCGTGCCCCCCCACCAGCCCGCCTGCCTGCCTGCCCGCCCTCCTCTACAGGCAGGCCTCCTGACTGGCCCAGCCCGCAGCAGAGCTTATACTACAGAACCGTACCTCCTTTGGCGGACATGTAGGTCAGTTCCGGTTCAGCCCATTCTGTCTTTCACGGAACCCAAACAAAGAGCTCAACCCCTCTGACGACACGATCCTCCTTCGTCTCTGATACTCCCACCACGCAGGGCTGCAACGCAAAGAGAAGAATAGGAGTACATGAGGTCGTGGACTTAGCTCCTAAAATGCCAAGCGGGTCTCTCTTTGAGGGGGTCCCTCGTCTCCTCGCCGTGGCGGTGGAGCTTTGGGACAGGGAGAAGTCCTGAGTGCGAGGACCCACCTGGATGACGGAGTCGACCTTAAAAGTGCCGCCAAGTCAAAAAACCTGAGTTTGATTTTGGCTCCTTATTGCTGGGCCAAGTACTTAGCTCTCTTGAGTCTGTTTCTCCACCTATAAAATGGGCTGATAGCACTTCACAGGGCTGTTAAGTGAATGAAATTTTTAAAAAGTGTATACGATCGTGCTTATAAACAGCTTACAACTACAAAATAAGATAGGTGTGGACTAGAACAAGAGGGGAGCTGTGGGAGAAGTGACAGAAAGGGGTGACACAAATCCCAGTTAAAGAAAGGTGGATGAAGAGCCCGTGGCTGTGTGATCTGAGGTCCCTCCTGCCTCCTCTTTCTGCCTTGAGCTCTGGGAAATGCCTCTCCTCACCTGTCTCATGGCTGCAGGAAGGGAAAGTCACTTTTTCCCCATGCAGTAGCCCCCTGCAGCTCATTTCCAGGGACAGGGAGGGAGGCTGGGCTGAACTGGTCGCTGCCAGGCTGGGGAGGAGGCCTGGTGATGTCCTTCCCCAGCCAGGAGCACGCTGAGATAGGCGTGTCTGTCGTTACCATTATCCCCATTGGACACATCAAGGCACTGAGGTCCTTTCCCTCCAAAACCACCCCACCTCCCGACTTCACAGGGAGGAAGACCAAACGACCTTCTCTGGAAAGCACTTCGCAAAAACGGATGAAAGGTACAACAGCGAACAAAAATAGCCACAGAGATGCGATACAAAGTCATGCCAATGCACGGCCGTGTGGTTACTGGAAAGCAGACCTCTCAGGAGCGCACCAGAGCATCCCAGTTCCCCAACGGACATTCTCATCTCCCACGCCTTTGTCAAGAGGTTGCACGGGGCTAAGGTCTGGCCCAGAAGGCTGGCCAAGTCCCCCCAAAGCTAACCGACTCTCGCTCTGGCAGATGCCGCCGCCCATCGCGCCGCGCCAGGGTCGGCCCGGCGACTTCTGAGCGCGCCTCCCGCCCAGGCTCGGGGACACAGCGCCCTGAGCCCGACTGGGAGGGTGGGACTCACCTGGTCCTCACGGATTCCAGGCGGGGGACGAGGCCGCTTAGTCCCCCACACCTATCCCTGAGGGAGGAGTGAGCCCGCCGCCTGGAGCCCCTCCGGGCCGGGTCCCGGGCACGCACGGATGCCCTCCCCTCCAGGGGGTCGTACCAGGGGGCTGCGGGCGGCGCTGCAGAAAAGGGGCGGGCCGGGAGCAGAGCCAGTCCGAAGCCCCCGGCCGCAGGGCAGGGACGCGCCCCCAAGATCTTCCCACAAAGAGCTCCGGCTCCCCACCCGCTGGCGGAGCGCGGCCGGGAGCACAGCTCCCACCCGCCGGGGGGGGGGGGGGGGGCGCGGAGAAAGGAGAGCGCCGTGGGGGCGGGGAGGCGTGGGGGAAGGGGCGCAGAGACCCTCCCCGTCGCGCCCCCCCGCGCGCGCGCGCGTGCCCGCCCGCCCCGCCCGGAACTCAGTCCCGCTCGGGCCCGCCCGCCCCGCGCCCCGCGCCGGGCTCACCGCGCCGCCTCCGCTGCCGCTCAGGGCCCGGCCCGGCCGCCTCCCGCCTCGGCGGCCGCCGCCGCCGCTTCCTTCCTCCCGGCCGCGCTCGCGGACCGGAGGTTTCGGGTTTCAGGCCGCCGAGCCCCGCTTCGCTCCTCCCGCCGCCCCGCCACCAGCACGCGGACCCGGGCGGGCGCAGGCCAAGTAACTTTGCGGCGCTCCCGCCCCTCCTCCGCCGCGCCGCCCCGCCCCCCGCGGCCCCCCGTGCCCGCGCCCGCGCCCCTCCCCGCCCCGGCGCGCCCCTCCCCAGCCCCGCGCCCTCGGCTCGGCGGCCGCCCGCCCTCGCGGCCGCTTCTTCCCGTCCCTTCCCACGGCCGGCCTCGCCCGCCGCTCTTTGTCTCGCCCTCACCCTCTCGGCTCGCCCCGCTTCGCTCCGGTGGCCCCGACGCGGGCCCTCCCTGACCCCGTCCCTCCGTCCCAGTTTCAGCCGTTGGGACGTCCCCTTTTCCATCTCCCTCTCCATCGCACTCCTACTTTCGGATTCTCCCCCGTGGGTTCCGCACAGCCCCGTTCTCCTCCCCCTCCTCCTCCAGGCTCGCCCTGCGCTCCCGCTGGCCTTCCCTTTCCTGCCCACCTTTCCTTCACCCACCCGACGTCTAGGGACAAGCTGCCGGGCGCCAGGCACCGCGCCGAGCCCTGGAAACATCCCAGGGAATCGACCTGGAAGCCTGCCTTTGAGGAACCCGCAGCCCTCGAGAGTGAGAGGGTGGATGTAAACAGATGCCTACAGTGTTGCTCTGCTTGCCGGTGAACCACAAGGCCGAGGAGCAATCGTTACAACGCGCAGACCAGAGCGCTGCCCATTCAGAGGACAGAGCATTTCCTTTTCGTAATGTTCTTTTCCCCCCTTCTTCACTCCCCACGTTCTGTACCGTCCCTAGCCTCCTGGCGTTTTCTACGCAGCAGTCTTAATAAGGGGAAGAAAAGTTGAAGCAAACGGGCGAACTGGAGCGAGGAGGAAGGGAGGAAGAAAACAGGGCAGGAAAAGAATCAGGTCAGAATTTACAAAGTCCAGTTCACCAGCCTCCAGCACAAACTGATGCTGCCCCCGGAGCAGGATTTAAATTCCTCTGAAATCCATCTGCTTTGAGGAATGCATTAATTATTCCCTTATCTACAGATTGGCACTGTGGGAGCAATAATTTACTATCTTGCACTTGTCAAACACCCAGCTTGTCTTCAGGGACAGACGGGATAATGGGGAGGGAAAAAGTTAATGGATGCCTTAATTTTCCTACGGGATAGATGCTTTACTTGGTCAAAAACCGGAAGCTGAAGCTCCTCTCAGAGTCTAGGTCGCCAGAAAGCCAGATGCTGAAGGAGTTGAAAGCGGTTTGCTCTCAAGAGTATTTTAGACTTTTCTAATGAAATACATTGACTCTGGCACTGGCTAATCTTTGTGACCCTGCGGAGTTATATATAACCTTTCCGAATGTCAGTTTATTCTTACATAAAATAGGCATCCTCATACCTGCCTATCTGTGGAGTTTAAGAAGACAAAACAAGGGGCACCTGGGTGGCTCAGTCGATTGAGCGTCAGACTTCAGCTCAGGGCATCATCTCGTGGTTTGTGGGTTCGAGCCCCGCATCGGGCTCTGTGCTGACAACTCCGAGCCTGGAGCCTGCTTCAGATTCTGTGTCTCCCTCTCTCTCTCTCTCTCTCTCTCTCTCTCTCTCTCTCTCTCTCTCTGCACCTCCCCCACTCGCACTCTCTCTCTTAAAAGTCAATAAACATTTTAAAAAGTTTGTAAATAAAAAGATGAAATGAGATTAAGTAGATCTGGTGACATGGAGCCTGAGAGCTAAGCCCTCTTGAAAGCTGGCATTCGAGAAAGGTCTGGAAAGATCTGCCATAGACTGACATGGAGAGAATGAGAAAAACAATTATGGATCTTTTGCCTCCGTATCCACCCATGATACGAGGATGCCCTTCCTGTACTGAACTCCACTGAAAACCTTTTTTTCTCCCGCTCATTATCAAATACATTATTTATCACAAAGGTTTTTCTTCCCATAGCTCATTAGCTCAGAACTTACTGTGCATTCAAAGATAGAAATTGCTGCCAACAAATGCATTTTTTCAATTGCTCTCTTAAGATTTTTCTTCTAATAATACTGAGCTGTGAGCAGTATTCACTCAGATGCAGAGGAGAGATAGAAAAGTTATTTTTTTTAATGTTTGTTTATTTTTGAAAGAGAGAGAGACAGCATGAGTGGGGAGGGGCAGAGAGAGAGGGAGACACAGAATCCGAAGCAGGCTCCAGGCTCTGAGCTGTCAGCACAGAGCCCGACGCTGGGCTCCAACCCACAAACCGTGAGATCATGACCTGAGCGGAGGTCAGATGCTTAACCGACTGAGCCACCAATATAGAAAAGTTGTTTCACTAAGTAACACTGTATAGGTGACAGTTGTGTGAAAAACATGCCGTGGATTTGGGGTGAGAAATGTTTTTCAAGAAAAGAAGAGAAAGATACATAGTAATTTTCTTTTTCCAAGTCGCTTTCATAAGCCACTCCCTTTTGGGGCCCCCAAAAGATTTCTGACCTAAGATAACGAGAGGCTTTGTCCAACTGAATCCTAAATGCTGGCTGAAGAATCGCACAGGTTAAGACATCTTTAAAATAAGCTATTGTTCCAATCCAGCCGTCCACATACAGCTAGTCAAAGCAAAATTGTGGAGTATGCTGCCTGTTCTGCATAAAATATTATATCCCCACCCTTGCGGTGCATGTGTTCGAGCCCCGCGTCGGGCTCTGTGCTGATAACTCAAGAGCCTGGAGCCTGCTTGGGATTCTGTGTCTCCCTATCTCTCTGCCCCTCCCCGCCCTCACTCTGTCTCTGTCTCTCTCTCTTCCTCGCAAAGATAAATAAACATTAAAAAACTTCCTTAATACAAAAAAGAAGAAAAAGATGACAACAAGGATAGTGGAAGATTCGGAGGAGTTAGAACCTTTGCACGCTGCCGGTGACCATGCACAATGATGCAGCCACCTTAGAAAACAGTTTTTGTTAGTTCCTCAAAATATAAGGCATAAAGTTACCATATGACCCAGCAATTCTGTTCGGTATTAAAGCAAGAGAAATAAAAACCTACATTCACACAAAAGTCTATATCAAACAAATGCTCATAGCAGCATTATCCATAATAGCTAAAAAGTGGAAACAACCCGATTGCCCATCAGTTGACAAGTGGATAACAAGACGGGGCTAGCCATACAGTGGACCATTACTCAGTCGTAAAAAGGGATGAAACGCTGACCCCCTGCTACAACACGGGGGAACCTTGAAAACATGAGGCTAAGAAGCAAGACAGAAAGGGCCACATGTTGTATGATTCCATTTATTTTTTTAAATTATTTTGAATATTCATTTTTGAAGGAGAGAGAGAGACAGCGTGAGCAGGGGAGGAGCAGAGAGGAAGGGAGACACAGAATCCAAAGCGGGCTTCAGGCTCTGAGCTGTCAGCACAGAGCCCCATGCAGAGCTCGAACTCACAAACTATGAGCTCATGACGGGAGCCGAAGTCGGACACTTCGCCGACGGAGCCACCCAGGTGCCCCTGTAGGATTCCATTTATATGAAATGTCTAGGACAGGTAAATATAGAGAGACAGAAAGGTTAATGATTACCTGGGGCTGAGGGTAGGGTTGTATGAGAAGCGACTGCTGACAGTTACAAACTTTCTTGAAAATGTTATAAAATTAGATTATGGTGATGATCACGCAACACTGTGAATATATTAAAAACCAGTGAAGCAGTACAATTTAATGGATGAAACTTACGGGGGGTGCCTGGGTGGCGCAGTCGGTTAAGCGTCCGACTTCAGCCAGGTCATGATCTCGCGGTCCGTGAGTTCGAGCCCCGCGTCGGGCTCTGTGCTGACAGCTCAGAGCCTGGAGCCTGTTTCAGATTCTGTGTCTCCCTCTCTCTCTGACCCTCCCCCATTCATGCTCTGTCTCTGTCTCAAAAATAAATAATCGTTAAAAAAAAAAAATTAAAAAAAAAAAAAAAAAGAAACTTACGGGATGTATCCTGAGGGTTACGCAGAATGACCTCTGGCCCAGCTCCGGGGGTGGGCTCTGATTACGGGCAATTTTTAAGCCAGATGGCTTGGTTCAGGGGTGGAGACGGGCCTGGGGCCCTTGGGTCAGGATGAAGCCTCAAGGACATACTGCTGAGAATGCTGGGTGGGTGGAACCGAAATTTAAGAAACACAGAGCTGTGAGAAACGGTAGAATTGAGGGCCTGGCTAAATCACGTGATCCTTGACGAAGCCTTCCCTGAAGATGATGTACACCTGGAGGCAATCAATATTATTTTCTTGAGCCAATGGGGCTTTAATTTTTGTTATTTGAAATAACAGAAGGCGTGTGGGGGCACCTGGGTGGCTCAGTTAAGCATCCAACTTCAGTTCAAGTCATGATCTCACGGTTTGAGGGTTCGAGCCCCCCGTCAGGCTCCGTGCTGACAGCTCAGAGCCTGGAGCCTGCTTGGGATTCTGTGTCTCCCTCTCTCTCTCAACCCCTCCCCAGCTCGTGCCCCACCCCCACCCCCCTCAAAAATAAATAAATAAATTCAAAAAAAAAAAGGCGCATAACTGAGTGGTCGTCAATATCACATTTTGGAAATCTATGGGGGCATTTTGGGATTGTTACAATTAGAGAACACTCCAGATACTTAGTGGGTGGGGCCAAGTATACCAGATGTCTTGCAGTGCATGACAAAAAAGAACATTTCCCAGGGCCCCTGAGTGGCTCAGTTGGTTAAGCATCTGACCTCAGATCAGGTCATGATCTCACGGTTTGTGGGTTCGAGCCTCTGCGTTGGGCTCTGTGCTGACAACTCAGAGCCTGGAGGCTGCTTCAGAATCTGTGTCTCCCTCTCTTTCTGTCCCTCCCCTGCTCGTGCTCTCTCTCTCTGTCTAAGATAAATAAACATTTAAAAAAAGAACAATGCCCTTCACATGTGACTTTTGAAAGACCACAAAAAAAGTTATTTTCTCATCTAGAGTCAAACTGTTGACATCTAAGCATGAAGGTGTTTTGTTTGTTTGCTTTGCACGGTTTTGTTCTATCCCAATGTATCCAGGAATGCCATTACTGTGTAAATTGAAGGAAGAGCTTTCCTGAGAACAGGCTCAAAGGAAGTGAAGGAGTCAGCCCAGTAGACATCGGAGGCAGTGTTTCGGGCATGGAGGAAAGGCGGTGCAAAGGCCCTGAGAAGGCTCTGTATCTAGGCTGTTTAAGAGACAGTGAGGAGACCCATGTGGCTTGAGAAGTACTCTTAAGTGGTAGAGAGGTAAGATATGAGTTCCGAGAGGAAACAGGAGACCAGATTGTGCAGGGTCGTACAGATCCTTTGGCTTCTCTCTGGGTGTGATGAAAGTTGTGGATAGAAGAATGATATAATCACTTCCTATTGTTATTAATATTAGGAGATCACATTAAAGTTTCCAAATTCTGTAGGTAGGTCGATTGTGTTATGACCAATTTCATTTCAAAATACTAAAAGGCTGTTACAAAATATCTGTTATTTTAAAAGGGTGTGTTAGACTTGAGAATCGTCCCCCTAACGAATGTGGCAGCTCTTGGGGGGCACCTGGACAGCCGCCTCTTGCCAAGCACAACCCCCAGGTGATCCGGATGCACCAGCTGGGAGCCATAACGTGGAGACAAGCCTCTGAGACTTCCCCCTCGCTCCTCCCTCCCTTGTGATACCACGTACATAAGCAGTTTTCTCTTCTGCCTTCATACTGTGCCTGCTTCCAGAAAATGTTGGAGGAGGCTTACCAAAGAAGACATGGAAACAATATGGCTGATAAAATAGTTCCAGCAAACTGACAACCATGTATAAAGAAGGGGGAGCGACGTACCCACAAACCGGTTTCACGGGGGTGGGTTTACTCTGGGTCACGTCCACCTGCAGGTGAAGCCGTACATGATGCCGTGGCCGCAGACTCACTGGAAGCTGCCTAGTCTCCTTGCACCCTCTGCCTTGTATTTGAGGCAGAGAGAACAGGGTGTATGTGTGTGTGTGTGCGTGTGTGTATACAGGATGGCCAAAGAGAAGGAAGAATCTGTCCAAAATTATAGGAGATACAGGTATTTGAAAATTTCTATAGAAAACCTTTTGCTTTTAGGACAAGAGATTATCTGTGCAAATTCTTGATTAAACCCAGTCAACCTTCTCAAAGATGCTCCCTGTAGAGTAAACAGACATTCAGATTTGAGAAACATGTATTAGGCTTCTACTATGTACCAGTTTCCCTGTTTGGCAGTTTATCTGCATTGTTTCACTTCGTCATTACGATGATTTATTGCTGGCTGACAGACGTCTCCATTCCTTAAATTCAAAACTAAGAACTTCAGTTCTGCAATCAGTTCTTTCCCTCACCCCCGCCAAAACATGTGACTTCTCTCTCCCTCAACATCCAGGTCTGTAAACTGGGGACCATAGCTGTACTGGATCCTTTTGAGGATTAAATGACACAATGAATGGAAATCCCACACATAGTAGGGTGTCCAATAAATGTAGATGTGTGGGTACATGCGTGCACACACACACACACACACACACACATACACTGCTATGGACCGAATGTCTGTGCCCCCCCCCCCCAAATTCGTGTGTCGAAGCTTACTCTGCACTATAGTGATATTTGGAGGTAGGGCCTTTGGGAGGTGATTTAGGAGAGGATTAGAATCCTTAAAGACGCAAAAGAGCTTACCTCTGTCTGAACTCTGTCATGTGAAGATACAGAAAATAGCCCTCTGCAGACCAGAAAGCAGATCCTCATCAGACATGAGACTTACTGGCACCTTGATCTTGGACTTCCCAGCCTCCAGGACCGAGAGAATAAATATTTGTTGTTTAAGGCAGTCTATGGATTCTGTAACAGTCCGAGCTGGTTAGACACACCCTTCTACATACAAATACATATATAGAGAATGGAGAGTAGGGGCACCTGGGTGGCTCAGTGGGTTACGCGTCTGACTTTGGCTCAGGTCATGATCTCGCGGTTCACGAGTTCGAGCCCCACGTCAGGCTCTGTGCTGACAGCTCAGAGCCTGGAGCCTGCTTTGGATTCTGCATCTCTCTCTCTCTCTCTCTCTCTCTCTCTCTCTGCCCATCCCCCACTCACACTCTGTGTCTCTCTCTCTCTGTCAAAAATAAATAAACATTAAAAAAATTTTTAAAAAAAGAATGGAGACTATAACAGCCCCCAGGAGGAGTAAATGAGCTAATAATGGTCAAGCAATTAGAATGGGATCTTCAGCTGGTAAGGGCTATGTAAGTGATAAATAAAAACGAAAATGCGGAGGGGGGAGGTGGAAGTTACGAAATCAGTGAAAGTGAGAAATATTTGGCAAGAAATAGATTCGAATCCTTCCAAGTATTGTACAGAAACTGAACGTAGGCTCTCAGAAGCACTCACAATTCTCCTAATAGAGGCTACTTTTGGCAGGAGTACTGCTCAAGGCGTACAACGTGAACTGTTTTCCACCATGCTGCCTCTGCAACTTAACCATCCTTCGTTTGGACCTGCACCTAGGGTGTCCGTCTCTGGGCGCAGCAGGAGGGGGGAAGCAGGATTGGAGCCCTTCCGATCCCAAGCTAGTTTAGTAAATGGTAAAGAATGGCCTCTGGTTAACATACGTACATATACATACAAAATAGATAGTTAAAAAAAATTTTTTTTAACGTCTATACATTTTTAACAGACAGAGAGAGAGCATGAGTGGGGAAGGGGGCAGAGAGAGAGGGAGACACAGAATCCAAAGCAGGCTCCAGGCTCAGAGCCGTCAGCAGGGCTCGAACTCACAAACTGCAAGATCATGACCTGAGCCGAAGTCGGACTGAGCCGACTGAGCCTCCCAGGCATCCCCAAAATACATAGTCTTAACATAAATGGGCCTGGGGCACCTGGGTGGCTCAGTTGATTAAGCATCTGACTCTTGGTTTCCGCTCAGGTCATGGTCTCGTCTTTCTGTCTCTCTCAAAATGAATAAATAAACTTAAAAAAAATTTTAAGAAAAGAAAATAAAAGGGCCTTCTCTAGTATTATCTTTATTAAATGGTAATATAAAAGCATTGATTTTCTTAAATTGTTTGTTCCTTAGTAATATTATTTGCAAACAGCTTGTTCTGCAATTCTTTGTTAGACAAAGGTAAACTGGATCAATCTCTTTCCCAAATATCCTAAATCCCAAATTAAAAATTGATGAAATTTTCCTAGCATAAAATTCTAGGAAATGACAGTCTCCACAAACCAATGATTTATTCAGGGGCACCTGGGTAGCTCAGTGGGTTAAGTGTCCGACTTCAGCTCCAGGTCATGATCTTACGGTTCATGGGTTCGAGCCCCGCATCGGGCTCTGTGCTGACAGCTCGGAGGCTGGAGCTTGTTTCGGATTCTGTGTCTCCCTCTCTCTCTGACCGTCCCCCGTTCATGCTCTGTCTCTGTCTCAAAAATAAATAAACATAAAAAAAATTTAAAATAAAATGATTATTTATTTATTTTGGCAGGGCGGGGGGGAAGGGGCAGAGAGAGAGAGGGAGAGAGAACCCCAAGCAGGCTCTGCCCCGCTCTGAGCCCAAAACAGGACTTGATCTCACAAACCATGAGTCAGACGCTCAGCTGTCTGGGGAGCCACCCAGGAGCCTCAGGACACACGACGTTTGAGATGGGCATTAGTTGTCCAAGTGAGGATGTGAAGTAAACAGCTGAAAAGAGGTGTGAGCCGTAGATAAAAGTTTGGGAATCTTCAGCATATAGTTTTTAGAGCTACAAGATCGGGTGTGTCGGTTTCCTAAGGGCTGCGGTAATAAAAGTGCCCCAAACGGGGTGGCTTAAAACAAAAATATTCTGGAGGTTACGCGTTCTGAAACAATTGTACCAGATTGGCATAGAAGAAATTATGATAATTTTCACCATTATTATGACTCTTCCCAGAAAATAACAGATGCCAGACCAATAAAGTCTGTATATCGCCAATAAAGGCGATATAAGAGTTTGTTTACGGGGTATAGGGCATCTGGGTGGCTCAGTCAGCTGAGCATCTGACTTCGGCTCAGGTCATGATCTCGCGGTTCGTGAGTTCGAGCCCTGCGTCGGGCTCAGTGCTGACAGCTCAGAGCCTGGAGCCTGCTACAGATTTTGTGCCTCTCTCTGCCCCTCCCCTGCTTGCATTCTCTCTCTCTCTCTCTCTCTCTCTCTCTCTCTCTCTCTCTCTTAAAAATAAGGAACATTAAATTGTTTTTAAAAAGAGCAGTTTGTATATGGGGTAAACACCAGTGGGTCAGAGATCAAAAGTCAAAAATGAAACTCAAATAAGTTCTAGATACAGATGCCTGCCTTTATAATCTGGAAGCAGGACAAACTTTGGTAATTATGACACCCATAGGTAACATCATAATAATAATAAAGATAAGTTTTACTGCACAATTTTAAGAAGTCATTCCTTGGGGGCGCCTGGGTGGCTCATTTGGTTAAGCATCTGACTCTTGGTTTTGGCTCAGGTCTTGATCCTGTGGTTTGTGTGTTCAAGCCCCACACCGGGCTCCACGCTGGCAGTGTGGAGCCTGCTTGGGATTCTCTCTCTCTCCCTCTCTCTCTCTGCCCCTCCCCTGCTCATGCTCTCTTTCTCTCTCTTTTTTTTTAACGTTTATTTATTTTTGAGACAGGGAGAGACAGAGCATGAACGGGGGAAGAGTAGACAGAGAGGGAGACACAGAATCCGAAGCAGGCTCCAGGCTCCGAGCTGTCCGCACAGAGCCCGATGGGGGCTCGAACCCGCGAACCGGGAGATCATGACCTGGGCCCAAGTCAGATGCTCAACCGACCGAGCCACCCAGACGCCCCTCAAATATGGAGATTTTTAATGAAGGGAGTCCACGCGGGGCCACAGCCGGGGATATAAAGGGCTGTCCTTAGCTCCCCTGGAGTTGAAGAGACAAGGGGGGGAATAACGTTAGCGGAGCCCACAGGGAGCTGAACTTTGGAGAAGGAAGTGCTCGAGAGCTTTACCCAGGGAGGTGTCGTCACTGCTGAAGACGGGAGGGAGTGGGAGACAGCGCCCTCCGTTCTCCTGCCGGAACCTCTCGCTGGCCAAACTCAGCCAGAAGCCAGCTCACGCGGGAGTCAGGGTGCTGGGCGCACAAAGCAGGACACTTAGACGGCTGAAAGGTCCCCATCAGAAAATAACCAGCACAGGCTAGGGTAGCTCTGCCTTGTACAGAGCTGTTAACAATTTAGAAGCAAAGTACTAAACACTTCACTAAAAAGAGGCGAAGGTTGAATAGAGTTCACGAAAAGGACATGTGTCAATTGCCTTCGGATTCTGTGTCTCCCTCTCTCTCTGGCCCTCCCCTGATCGCACTCTCTCTCTCCCCCTCTCTCTCTCTCTCTCAAAAATAAATGAACATTAAAAAAAAAAAAGACCCTAAGGGGGTGCCTGGGTGGCTCAGTCAGTTAAGCATCTTGATTTTGGCTCAGGTCATGATCTCACAGTTCCTGAGATCAAGCCCCACTGTAAGTGCAGAGCCTGCTTGGGATTCTCTCCCCCTCTCTCTCTGCTCCTCCCCTGTTCTCTCTCTCTCTCTCTCTCTCCCTTCCTCCCTCAAAATAAATAAATAAAACTTAAAAAAATAAAGCCAACTCTGCCATATAACATCACATAATCACAAGAGTGACCGCTCATTTTCAGGTTGGGGGATGAGGGCCAGTCATCTTTGTGAAGCCATCTTTGAATTCGGTCACAGCAACATAGAGGAAAAAAATTCAAGTGAGTTTGGAATATAGCATTTAAATTTTTTTTAATGTTCATTTATTTTTAAGAGAGAGAGAGTGTGTGAGCAGGGAAGAGGCAGAGAGAGAGGGAGACACAGAATCTGAAGCTGGCTCCAGGCTCTGAGCTGTCAGCACAGAGCCCTACGTGGGGCTCGAACCCACGAACCGTGAGATCATGACCTGAGCAGAAGTGGGACACTTAAACGACTGAGCCACCCAGGTGCCCCTGGAATATAGCATTTTAACTGTACTTCTCCAGTGGGGTATGTTCTAAAGACAAAAAGAACCTCTGAAAAATCCTAATCTCATTCAGTCAGCTTACATCAGTGACAGTTCGTTACTGTTGTTTGAAACAACGATAGAGGGGCGCCTGGGTGGCGCAGTCGGTTAAGCGTCCGACTTCAGCCAGGTCACGATCTCGCGGTCCGTGAGTTCGAGCCCCGAGTCAGGCTCTGGGCTGATGGCTCAGAGCCTGGAGCCTGTTTCCGATTCTGTGTCTCCCTCTCTCTCTGCCCCTCCCCCATTCATGCTCTGTCTCTCTCTGTCCCAAAAATAAATAAACGTTGAAACAACGATAGATACTGTGTAGGAGAAAGCAAACCAACAACCGTGTTTACGGTGCAGGACCTGAGATTTTGAGTGATGAAAAAAGGAAATGAAGGGTAAAATTGAGGAGGTTAAACAAAAACCTGCAAAAAAGTAATTTGCATTGGAAATGTCAATACGATCTCATGATTTGTTTCCTCTTAAAAAGTCTGTGTTTCCGGGGCGCCTGGGTGGCTTGGTCGGTTAAGCGTCCGTCTTCGGCTCAGGTCATGATCTCACGGTCCGTGAGTTCGAGCCCCACGTCGGGCTCTGTGCTGACAGCTCAGAGCCTGGAGCCTGTTTCAGATTCTGTGTCTCCCTCTCCCTCTGCCTCTCCCCTGCTCATGCTCTGTCTCTGTCTGTCTCAAAAATAAATAAACGTTAAAAAAAAAAAAAGTCTGTGTTTCCTAACTCTAGCCACTAAAGCAGGAAAAAATGACATCCCAGAAGCAATGAGCACCCTTAGCAACCAGACCTGGTCTCAAAATACCATTTCTCATAGAGAGGAACTAAGTCTCCTTCCAGAAATGGCTGATTATTGCCCTGGACCAGAACATGTGTAAAATGGATCTAGAACATCTTGTACCAAAAACGAAGAGAGATTTCAAAGATGAATGAAGTAATTTCAAAACGACACAAGAGTCAGGGCACCTGGGTGGCTCAGTCGGTTAAGCATCCGACTTTGGCTCAGGTCATGATCTCATGGCTCGTGGGTTCAAACCCTGCAACTTCTGTCTCCCTCTCTCTCTGCCCCTCCCCTGCTCGTGCTCACTCTCTCTCTCTCAAAAATCAACGTTAAAAAAAATTTAAAAAGACGCAAGAGCCGAAGCGAAGGGACAATCTGAGCATCAAAAAAGAATAACTGCAGTGGATGGAAAATACCCAATAAATAAAACTCTGCTTTTGTAGTTAAATCTAGTGGTCACCACTGGTGATTGCTAAGTAACCAACTAATTTCTCTAAAAAATTAATAAACAGAAGGAATCAAATATTCATTCCACCTTTTCCATAGGAATTGCATGCCCGTGTCACCAAAAGGGAAGTGAAGGAAGAGTTCTTTTTGATGGAAAAATTCCAGCCAATAAATGCAGAAGAAAGAATAGAATTTTAAAATCGCTCCTTTGCCACTGTTAAGGGAATCAGGGTGGTAGGCACCAAGCATCAACGGATACTGAAATCATTAGGTGAATGGTTGACGAACAACTGACCGATTTAATCTTAATATGCCAAAAAATGGGATGCAATGGAAGTCTACGGCACCATTTAGGAAGTATTCTTGCATGAATCTTACGAAGCAGGTGGATGTTCAGCAGGAAAAAGGAGTTTAAAAAAATTGCCATGTGAACCTTCAAGCAACAATTACTGACTTAGTGGACTTCCAGCTGAGAGAAAGCCCCAGTGGAATAAGAGAAAAGCCCGGAACACTACCACCGCGTTGTACCCACCTTATGATTTTACCCTGAAGAGGCTTTCTTGGCGCTGTTGACTTGTCAGTTTGCTGCCCTGCTAATTTCGAGGTGCCTCTTAGCGATTGGCTCTGGCCAGCAATGAAATCTCCAAATCCAGAGTACGTGGGAAGGAACCCGTCAGGTTAAAAATGGGAGCTCTTGAAAACCTGTACACTCGCAGGGCAGAGAAAATCAGTATTTTTTCAGCGACGTTCTGAACCAGCTGAGAAGGCAAAGATATATTTGTGTTCTTACACTTGATTTGTTCAGGCTTAAAACTCAAGATCTTTTCGGATCGCAAACATGTTTATATGCATACCTTTCTATTCTATTGCTGCTGTTACTATATGCATTACGCATATAATACGTAGATCGCCTCATGCATGGCCCTTGGCCCTTTGAAGGATGGCCTGTGGTATAAATGGCAGTCTGCAGTTTGAAAGTCGGAAGAGCTGGGTTCGGATCCTGACTCAGCCCCAGCCTTGCTGCTAGTCCTGACTCCACAGGGAGTCAGATCAGATACTAGCAAGGGCAGACGTTGAAGGTAAGGCTCCCAATGCTAAGAGCCATAGAGACCTCTGAGTGGGCTCAAGAAAAACCCCCAGGAGGCTGGTGCCGGAGGGCCAGGAAGTGGAGGGAAGGTGAGACCTCAGGACGGTTGCAGAGCAAAAGCTCCCCAGCAAGGAAAAGCAAGAGGAGCTGGGAGAATCCTCCCCAAGGTCATGCGGAGAGAGATGGTTAAGAACGAAGTGTCGAGGGGCAGTCGGTTTCCTTCCCGCTGACTCTCCTGTCGTGGCCAATGTAACTTACTGTTGCTTTGTGTTCCCTCAAAGGGGGTAAGAAACGGAACCGAGGCTGGAGCCAATCTGGCGTATCAATCGAGAGCTAAGACTAGGTTTGGGTCGTCTTTTTTTTTTTTTTTTCTCAACGTTTTTATTTATTTTTGGGACAGAGAGAGACAGAGCATGAACGGGGGAGGGGCAGAGAGAGAGGGAGACACAGAATCGGAAACAGGCTCCAGGCTCCGAGCCATCAGCCCAGAGCCCGACGCGGGGCTCGAACTCACAGACGGCGACGGCGAGATCGGGACCTGGCTGAAGTCGGACGCTCAACCGACTGCGCCACCCAGGCGCCCCGGTTTGGGTCGTCTTAAACCTGGAAGCTGTATTTGCCGTTTGGAGCGTCTTCTTAAAATTTCTCTTTGTTTTCCCTTGGTTCGTCTGGGGGATATCCTTTTGAAAATCCCCGGGAGACTTATTTCCATTAAGAAAGTTGGAAACGATGGGGCGCCTGGGTGGTTCAGTCGGTTGGGCGCCCGACTTCGGCTCAGGTCGCGATCTCACTGTTCCTGTGTTCAAGCCCAGCGTCGGGCTCTGCGCTGACAGCTCAGAGCCTGGGGCCTGCTTCGGATTCTGTGTCTCCCTCTCTCTGCCCCTCCCCCACGCAAGCTCTGTCTCTCTGTCTCAAAAATAAATAAACATTAAAAAAAAAAAGTAAAAAAAAAAAAAGAAAGTTGGAAAAGAGAAAAGGCATTTTTCTCTGCCCACAGGCCAGGGGAGCAGAGGGCCCCTAGTGGTCAATGTTGGAACTGCAGCAGCCCCAGCCGTCTGGGGTGTGGACCTTGGGTTGGAGGGGGGAGATGAGGAGGGAGAGATTGGGAGAGGGCAAGGAGAAAATAATAGAAAAGAGAAGAAAAGGAAAAGAATGAGGAAATGCCAACATGGGAATATAAAACATATGGTTTATTCAGTATTTACTTTTAGCAAACAAATCTAATACTTTTATCCAATACAAGATCATATTTTGTTTCTCTACAGAAAAATTAAAACATTAGGGGATTTTTGACATAAAGGTTAGAATTTTTGTAGCAAAATAGTATTGCTGAAAGGATTGTTCTGATTACTGTTTGAATGATGGTCATGTGTTATACATAAGCTATAGACTTAATTGAATTTAAAATATTCCATCAGAGACGGCAACGTTCTGCCATATACTTGTGCTCACAACAAAAATTTATTAAAAGATAAGTATTACCAGTGGGGTGGACAGATAATGAGACATATATTTAAGGTTGAATTATTAATATTTTCTTTCTCCAGTCCTGTCAAGTTTTCTGTTGCTTATAATTTTATTATTTTTTTAATGTTTTAATGTTTATTTTTCGGAGAGAGAGAGAGGGAGAGAGAGGAAGAGGGGCAGAGAGGGAGGGAGGCATAGAATCTGAAGCAGGCTCCAGGCTCATAGCTGTCAGCACAGAGCCCAACGCAGGGCTCGAACTCAGGAACCCCGAGACCATGACCTGGGCTGAAGTGGAACGCTTAACTGACTGAGCCACCCAGGCACCCCTGTTGCTTATAATTTTATTTGGTGATAATGTGAAAAGTTTTCATTGAAAGTCCTTTGTTAAAGGGAGTCCCCCCATCAAATGGCTTTCCTGATCTCTGCCCCTTATTTCTCCCATGGGGTAAATCCTACAGAGACAAACCTGTGACTTCCAAATCTTAGTACCTATTAAAATTATTTTTTTTTCAACGTTTATTTATTTTTGGGACAGAGAGAGACAGAGCATGAACGGGGGAGGGGCAGAGAGAGAGGGAGACACAGAATCGGAAACAGGCTCCAGGCTCCGAGCCATCAGCCCAGAGCCTGACGCGGGGCTCGAACTCACGGACCGCGAGATCGTGACCTGGCTGAAGTGGGACGCTTAACCGACTGCGCCACCCAGGCGCCCCAGTACCTATTAAAATTACATGGAGAGCTTTGAAAAAAATAGAGATTCCTGGGTCCCTCCCGATGCCTACTAAATGGTCAATTTGTGAGGCGGTCTCAGACTAGCATTTGGAACTATGGTCTGTACTCTCCTACACTGCTGGTAAAGTGTGTGTTTGTATAGGCATTGAAAAGCAATCTGGCAATATCTATTCAGTTATAATAATTGTATGCCCTTTGACTCAGAAATCCTACTCCTGGGAATCTATTCCATAGAAATAAAAACGCCAGGGGCACCTGGGTGGCTCGGTCAGTTGAGTGTCCAACTTCGGCTCAGGTCATGATCTCGCAGTTTGTGGGTTCGAGCCCCGCATCGGGCTCTGTACTGACAGCTCAGAGCCTGGAGCCTCCTTTGGATTCTGTGTCTCCTCCTCTCTCTGCCACCCCCGGCTCGTGCTCTGTCTCTCTCTGCCTCTCAATAGTAAATAAACATTAAAAAAAAAAAAAAGTAGAAAAATAATTAAGTATGCAAATGCAAAGTTCTAGAAGATGACAAAGACAGATGAAAATTGATGGGAGTTTTAATGAGACCAAGAGTAAGTTTCTTCCTAAATTTGCTACTTAATGCAGAATCTGTAATTGTGTGGGTTTTCTTTTTAAGAGAAGGAAAAAATAAACCTCTGCTCTGGACTCCAGCTGGGAAGAATTGCTTCCCTTAAAAGGCGTATGAAAGAGTTTAGACTTTCCAGCCAGACGTTCTTGAGTTTGGCTTTCAATTCTATCACTTAAGGAGCCTTGCGATCTTAAGTAAGACACTTTGACTTCTCTAAGCTCTGGTTTCTTTGACTATAAAGTAGGGATAATAATTGTACCTGTGGGTAAAGGGCTTAATGTAGTCCCCGCACACAGCAAACTTTAAAAAAAGGTAGCTTCGTGGTCGATTGATTAATTAATTGCAATATTAATTGGAATTTTTTTATTTTTACTCCTGTGGAACTGTCCAAGAGAAAAAGCTATTTATGCTGTACTCTCAGTATTTCCCTCCCCTGCTCTAAAAGGGCTTCTTTTTTTATTTATGTATTTGGAGAGAGAAAGAGAAAGAGAGAGAGAGAGAGAGAGAATCCCAAGCTGACAGTGCAGAGACCCACGTGGGGCTTGATCTTCCGAACTGTGAGATCATGACCTGAGCTGAAATCGAGAGTCGGTTGCTTAACCCACTGAGCCACCCGGGTGCCCCCTAAAGGGGTTTCCTGTTTCAGGGGGATATTTGCATCGTTTGGTGGGGGAAGGGGAGGGGAGGGGAGGGGAAGTGGGAGATAGGCAAAAACAGAGACATCGAGACTTCTGCCAACGGAGAAGGATACGGAGAATTAGGGGAACCATGAGTGGCACGGACCTCCCTCCCCACGCCCTCCATACGTCCTGCAACCTGGGACAGGGCAGGATCTCCACGCGACAGAACTCTCAGGGGGGCTGAGCACAGGCAGCGGGGCTCCGGCACTCCAGGAAACTGCAGGCTGGACTTGTGGGCATCGCAGGGGTGAGCACGTGGGCCAAGACCAGAGAGGCTTCCTCAAGCATTTTCCCCTGCGTACGATCCAGAACCCTAAGACCTTTGCATCAGCCTCAGGACAGGGGTGGATCGCACTGGGGTGAGGATGGCACTCGGCTGAGGTTCTGAGTTGAATTTAACCTGATTTGAAGAAAAGGCAGGGGCTATCTCTAGTGTTGCAAGCACCTTCCGTATTTGTATTCTTTTTCTTATTTGCTTTATTACTGTGTGATACTGGGGAGGTAGGCTGTTTGACCCTTACCCTCAGCTTCCTCCTCTGTAGAATGGGCATGATAGCGGGTAGCTCCCAGAGTTGTGGCAGGTGAAGGTTGACAGGGAGCATGTGTCTGCAACGCCGTCTATAACTGGTCACTGTTATCGCCCCTGCTATCATTCCCGTGGGCGTTCTGGGCTCTTGGCCTCTGGACATGACGCTTTAGCGCTTAGAGTCATTTTTCCTCTTCTGCTGTTTGAATCCTACTTCATCATTCAAGTCCTAACGGAAGCACGGTCCGTTTATGCCTTCCTTGACCACGAGGCAACATTCCTTTCTCTGGACTCCTGAGGCATTTCTTGATCGCGCTCCATTCTCCTTTCACTCATCTGACACTTCTTAGACGCCCTCCGAGCGGCAGGTACACCCAGGGGAAGAAGACAAGGTCTTGCCCCCACCCCCCAACAGCTCACGTAAGCAAATTGTGTCCATGTTTTTTTTTTTTTTCCTGCCCCCAGAGTGGTCAAGGTTGTACTTACCCACCGTCCTCCGCTCTGTCGTCTCCAGGCCTGTCTGAGAGACTTGGCAACTGGCCTTCTGTTGCCTGTCCCTGCTAAGTCCTGCCATTACCCAGGGGACCTCAGTGCTCAGCAGATGGTCTACCCATCCAGAATCCTGGCCCGGCGCCCCCCGGGAACAGTTTCAGTTACCTGTAGCCCCTGTGCTGAAATTAGGATGCCCTACGCATAGGTTGGCAGGACATGGGTCACGGTCTACATCAGGTGTCTCACAAATACAGTTAGCCAAAGCTGAGATCATACTGTGTTTTTAACGTAAAAGAAGAGTGTAAGTTAAATTTTATTCATGTTAAGAATGAATTTTTTTTCTAATGTTTATTTATTTTTGAGAGACAGCGCACGAGTGGGGAAGGAGCAGAGAGAGAGGGAGACACAGCATCCGAGGCAGGCTCCAGGCTCCGAGAGGTCAGCACAGAACCCGATGCGGGGCTGGAACTCACGAACCGCGAGATCATGACCTGAGCCGAAGTCGGTGTTTAACCGAAGGAGCCACCCAGGCGCCCTTATTCATGTGAAGAATGAAACGGGGATGCGCGGGTGGCTCCCTCCGTCCAACTCCGACTCTTGATTTTGGCTCGGGTCACGATCTCACCGCTCGCGGGTTCGAGCCCCGTGTCAGGCTCTGTGCTGACAGTGCGGAGCCTGCTCTGGATCTCTCTCTCTCTCTCTCTCTGCCCCTCCCTCTTCCAAAATACATACACTTAAAAAAAAAATTAAATGAACTCATTTTGTAAGTAACTTATCCCAGTGTCTGACACAGAATAGGTGTCCAAAACATGATAATTACGGTCATCACTATGTTTAGCATCAGGCTCCACCCCTTCCAAGCGCACGGGGGTGCATACACGCCGACACACCCCTCCCGGCAGAAGAAAAACTTACCGTGACCAGCAATTTGTAGGGACATCACATTTTCTCCCAACAGCCCGTGCTCTCTCTTTCTGGGTGAAAGCTGCCTCCGGGGTTGCTGTGTTCTGAAGATTCTGAGTTTCACGTACCTAAGACTAGTGTGGAGGGCTTGCTAAAAACGAAGTACCCCTCTGGAATCAGATCCCACTCTTGGAGATGGCGGATTAAGTGGTTCTGGAGTGCACGTGGCCTCAGGACCACACTTGAGAAGGAGCGACGCTCTGAGCGACCCGCGTGCCCTGGGCCTTTCTCCACTGCTGCGGCTGCATTTATTTATGCCGATGGACCGCTTACCGAGCAAGGGCCTTTGCGAGGTACTGTGCTAGGTGTCCGCTTGTGTCCACCAAGGAAGAGGCCTGATTGCAACTGAGGATCCCCCCAGATCTCAGCCCTGTTGTCCCCCACCCCGCCTCCACCAGCTCATCCCTGCCTCCAGGGTCTGAATTTACGTTGACGCTTGTGCTTTCAGAAAGAAAGCCTGTTTTAGCCATTCAAGTTCCCGGCCTGTAGCTTGCCTCAGTTTCTTTTATCCTTGTTTTGGCTACAAAAGAAGCGGGGGAAAAAGAAAGAAAAATATTTTGGCCATACAGCATCCCTGGACAAAAAGAGCATGGAGGGGCGCCTGGGTGGCTCAGTCGGTTAAGCGTCCGACTTCAGCTCAGGTCACGATCTCGCGGTCCGTGAGTTCGAGCCCTGCGTCGGGCTCTGGGCTGATGGCTCAGAGCCTGGAGCCTGTTTCCGATTCTGTGTCTCCCTCTCTCTCTGCCCCTCCCCCATTCATGCTCTGTCTCTCTCTGTCTCAAAAATAAATAAACGTTAAAAAAATTAAAAAAAAACAAAACCGCGATGCCCAACGTGAACATCAAAGACCAAAAAATTAACACAAACAGTGCTACTGATTCCCAACATGGTCGCCACTCTCAGCCATTCGAGTGCTCTGAGAGGGTCTCAATACAGCTAGGGACCCCCAGCTCTCTGGATGGCCACTCGGTGGGTCCCGCTTCCTGGCACTCAGCAGCACTCCAGGCAGGTGAAAAGTCACATCGGCCCTGGGTAAATTCGAAGAAATGCCTCAAGAGGCCTAAGGAGGAGTGTTCATTCTCATCGATTGGGTTTCTCCTAATCCAAATGGGCGTATATTGGGTTATAACAGTAACTATTGAAGACTAGAAGACTGACCTATAAGTAGATACCCCCCCTGTTTTGCAAATTTGGTGAGCCTACATAGTTTTAATGTTGACTTTCGGAATAACCTGGTGCACACCTTTATTCCATCCTTTTGCGGGTCCCCAAACCTTGCCAAAGTGTTGATGAGACATTGGGTCTGTGTTGGGTCACAGAAAACTGTAAAGTACGTAGAGGTAAAATTTCATAACTTCTCTTGCAACTTCTTTTTTCATATCCCATTCTGCCAATATTTTCTGTCCCCAGTGGGGCTTGCCTTTACTAACTATAACACGTACTTAAAAACCCTTCTGTTTCTCCCCTAATCAGCCCAAAGCTCACTGTTACAAACACTGGGGGCGGGGGGTGGGGGGTGGGGGGTGTATATCTATCTCTGAGAACCATTGTCTCCAAAGTCGAGAGGCTTGTACTAACGTGGCCCCATTTAGTCATGCTGACTGGGCTATGCTGAACACGGGACTCGAGCTGAGCCAGTCAGATTCTCCCTTCTGGAAATTTAAAACGTGAACCAAGAAACGGCTATCAAGATGTCTACCAGGAAGCTTCTTAAACACGTAGAATAGACTACTTTGCTAAAGCTAGTTTGAAGAGGGTTTCTGTTACTGTCAACCAAGAGTAACGTGACTAAGATGCTCCCTTAGGGAATGTGCTTTGTGTTTAATATTCTCTACAGGCATTTAAGTCAGGAGACGCTTCCAGGCCCTAGGCTAACCCACTGTGAGCTGCTCTCTCTGCTGCGAGGGCTTACAAAACATCTCACATGTCTGCTGCTCCTCTCCACCTTTCTTTTTTTAATGTTTATTTTTGAGAGAGAGAGAGCGTGAACGGTGGAAGGCAGAGAGAGAGGGAGACACAGAATCCGAAGCAGGCTCCAGGCTCCGAGCTGTCAGCACAGAGCCCGACGCGGGGCTCGAACTCACAGACCGCGAGATCATGACCTGAGCCGGAGTCGGACGCCCAACCGACCGAGCCACCCAGGCGCCCCATCTCCACCTTTCATAAGAACTTTTCTTGTCCTTGCCCACGTCGGAAGGGACCAAAGGGTCCCGACCGCCACCTCCTCTGTTTGTTTTTGATACAAGTACAATTCCTTTTGAGGGTTTTTGAAAAAAAAAAAAATCAGTTTAGGCAGCTAGTGAAAACAGGGAGCCAGAGAATGGAATTTTTTTTTTTTTAAAGCACAGGAGGAAAATAATATACATAAAGTGAGATGAGCGGTCAGGATGAAAGCACGCCAAGATCCTTATGTTGTCTGAGAGGGGGGTAGTCGTATAAACTAATAGGCTTTGGGAAGTACGCATGTTGGAAATTTCAGGGGGAACATTAAACGGGAATAGAATATACGGCTTAAATCCTTGGCCTCGTGCACTGTAAGCAAGAAATTCAGGGAGTGTCTATGGTCACCTGTTATAAGTATCTCTGGCCTGTCAGAGCTACGAAGCTAAAATAGCACAAAATGAGCCACAGTGATGGCCTTGCAGGTAGCTGACCTGCAAGCCTCTTTTTTTTTTTTTTTAATGTTTATTTATTGTTGAGAGAGAGAGAGAGAGTGGTGCAGAGAGAGAGAAAGAGAGACAGAGGATCTGAAGCAGGCTCCAGCAGACAGCCCAACATGGGGCTCAAACTCACACCCCATGAGATGGTGACCTGAGCTAAAGTCAGATGCTTAAATGACCGAGCCACCCAGGTGCCCGTAGCTCCCAGGCCTCTTTGGGGACTTTAGAACATTTATTCGACCCCGAGTGGGACATTTAGAGCTGAGGCAGTGAGATTTGAGAAAACTTTAAATACCCTGTTCCCTCAATCGCTAGCCCCCTCCCTGTCTTTTAGGTGGTCCTGGTTTGCTTCAAGGCTCTAGGATGACCTCCTTTGAGGCAGACACCTTGCAAGAGGGTGCCAGTTCTCTCTGTGCCCAACACCTACCCCTTCTCGTGGCTTCTGGGTCCTTAGCTATATTCACTGTCAGGGCATCCAGAGGGCAAGACGCAAAGTCACATCTAGAACTTGTAAACAGCAAACGAATCGCAATAATTTGGTAACTTACGTTGGCAAGATTCCAGGAAACCAGTAGCAAGATTCCAGGAAATCTGTATTTCCATGCTGAGGATGCTGGTCCAGCGAAGGAGGAATGTCATTTTACAGAGAGCCGAATGCGTTGCTCTGTGGATTCGATGTGCTAGTGTGAGCAGCTGGGACTCGTTCGTTCAGTAGGCTCACTGCAACTTGATCTCAACCATGACCCGTGATGCCAGAACTAGAGATCCCGAGTTTCTTTCGTTTAACGTAGAAGTAACGCAAAGACGTAGGGGACAATCACGTTGGCATGGATTTCGCTCATGTCACCTGCTCATCCGCCTCCTAATTATGGCCCGAGAGGACTAGAGTCCATGCCCTTTACCCAGAAATACACTGACGAAGGGGGCACCGCCATCCTTGAGAGGTGTTTCGTTGGCTGACTTCTGCAAGGCAGGGATGGAGATAGGAGATGTGCCATTAAGAGTGGACTCCATGATTTCCGTGAGGATGTAGCGATGTCCAAGATGGCAAAAACCAAACAGCGGTACTTAACCGGCCAGAGGCAAGGTGAGTACGGTGACTATAATAGGCAGCAAAGACAGAGTGATCATCAGAACGGGTTGACCCACAGAGATCTTGGGAATGCAGGGGTAACTGACAGTGGGTCCCGAGGCCAGAAATAGATGAGCGATACCTTAAGGTTCCCCTTGACGTGTACTACCAACACAACCCCGAGTATAGTAAAACATACAAACTGGGATTGCCACGGAAGCCACAGCTGCTCCCTAATTCCCAGATCGGAGTCAGTTCACAGACCTTGAACCCCTAGAACGAAGGAGAAGCTGGGCAGCCTTGTAGATGGGCAATGTGGCCAAACTGTTTGCAGTTTGAAGGTTCATCTTTCTGCATGCTCTCTTGCAGAGCAGAAGGGAATCACTCTGAAATAGAAGAGACAGTTAAATCAAATTATAACTGATGCCATATACATACTTGAACAATATCTACTGTTTAATGACCACGATCTTTCTTCTAGAAATGCCCCCGCCTCACACAGATCTTAGCATTCCGTGCCCATGTGCATCATCTGGAATTTCACATATGGGGGAACAAAGCAAGTCGGACTTCGTTTCCACAGGCTCTTCCTCAGAAAATTCCTTTTCCTCTCTTTTTATATGATCATGTCTTTTCTCATGGGGGTCCCTGTCTTTCTTTGTCATCGCAGAATACACAGGTCAGTTGACAAGCATCCTGATTACGGCGTCGTGATATCCAGGCCACAGACCGGATGCTTCTCTAACATCCAATCGGTCACCTAGCCCTCTCCCATATCTGTCCTCGCCTCTCTAACCCCTCGACTACTGCCTTCAAGTAGGTCGATGGTCCACAAGGTCATTTGATCACTTGACATTAATATCTGTAAAAAATCGAGCACACATCCCAATATTTGTTTGCAAATAAAATACACATGAATATGTGATATATTATATACATTATGAAACATGCACAAAAACAGAACTAAAAAAGGCGAGAGATAAATATAAATAGAAGTATTAATATTTTCTTCCTCCCCTCCAATGCATTTTGCAGTATGATGACATGTGTGCATGGATCTCACTTTGAAGACACAAGTTTAGGCCATCATACTATGTCACGGAGGCAGTGGCCCCTAATCACCCATTGGAAAAAGTCCCAGGTTCTTTAGCATGACATTCAAGTTCCTTCTCAATTTGGCCCATGCCCACATTTTTCGACTCATCTCCTAGATACTCCCAGTAATGGACTCGTCTGATCACTCCATCTGTACAGTGTACTCTCTGTCCCCAAACACACACACACACACACACACACACACACACACACACACACCTTAACTGTTTCTACCTAAGTTGCTTAATGTTCTGCACAGAACTTATCCATTTATGAAATTATAAATCATATTTGTTTACTTACTTATTACCTGTCTTCTCCATTATCATGAAAGCTCTAAGACGAAAGGGATCTTGCCTGTCTTATTTCCTGCTGTGTCCTTAGGCCTAAAACAGATTCTGTCACCACAGTTCAGTGCCCCAAAAAGCCTGTGTAATGAGCAAATTTCTATAATAACCCGTTGGTTGTTCTCAGAACTGAATCTTGACAAACTTGTGTGGTAGACGGCTTGATTTTGCGGTCCAAACATCCTTTGTCCAATCTAGCTGAAGAATCAAGTCCCAGGTATTATGCCTTCCCTAGAACCAGCTTTATAAAGCAGATAGTTTTTGCATGATAATACTTGAATGGGGACGGACAGTACCCAGTTAATGCCTAAATATCTCTCTTTCTAATGTGTGAGTGCTTTATCTTTCTTTAAGTTTATTTATTTATTTTGAGAGACAGAGAGAGAAAGCATGAGCAGGACAGGGGCAGAGAGAGCAGGAGAGAGAGAATCCCAAGCAGGCTCCTCACTGTCAGCACAGAGCCCAACTGGGGGCTTGAACTCATGAACCGTGAGATTGTGACCTGAGCTGAAACCCAGAGTCGAATGCTTAACCAGTTAAGCAATCCAGGCACTCCTTTAATGTGTGAGTGCTTTAAATTGTACCTTTAAAGATTTGTTTCTTTGTACTCTCAAGAATTTTAGTCTTAAAAACTCTAATAAGTTGCTGAATTGGAGGCCATAGAGACAACGGGCTGAAATGTTAGATTTTAAATTTAAATTAAAAACTCCTTCTAGTGGGCAGTCTTCATCATATCTTGCCTAGGAAAATCTGGGAGGAGGACAAATGTTTTGGAAGGGTAGGTGGGAAAGCACTGACTCCGGTCTGGATAGTGTGGCCTGGTACTTCTCTGTCAAGGCCAGCTAACAGAAATGCTATAATAAAATCATTTAGACTAAGATGTAAATGACTGATTAAGCAAATCAGTGGCCCATTGCCCTATCTAGGAGTATTTGAAATTTTAGATGAAATTGGATAGATAGATAGATAGATAGATAGATAACATACATTTCAAGGGGAAGGCAGTCCTGCCTTGTATCGCTGAAATCATGTCTAGGAATTCCATTGTCAAGCTCTGTTATAAGACAGGGTGAGAGTGCTATTTTTGTAGTAAAATGAATAGTTGGCAAATAGCAGGTGCTTACATTTTGACAATCATTTGGATGAGTGGACACTGAAGTTGATTTAAATAAACATGTTGGCCCAGAGAAAGAAGGAAGTAAATCCAGCTCCAAGGTTTAGGAAAAGCCTTTCGAAGACGTAACTGATCAAGGCAAATCATTCCTTGGCTAGGGTGAGGCCCAGGGGCTGGAGAATCTATCTATATTTTTAAAAGGTGCTGGGTTGAGTCTGAAACGGGATAGGTCTGAATACGCTTAATAGGTTTAAGAGAACAGCAAGAATAAGGGCTTAGAAGTAAGGCTGAGTGCAGATGGGTAGGGCTAAGAGGGAATTTCTGGAAATGAGACCGGAAAGACAGATTTGGGAAATGTCCTAACACCAAGCCATGCCGTTTTGCGGCAACTGAACCCCAAATCATTAGTTAAGTGATTTGCCCAAGGATGCACAAAACAGCACTGCAAAAGTGGATTTAGCACCGGTCTCTCCGGTATTACTTCCACCATATCAGGGGCCTGGACCAGGAGAGCCCTGACCTGTCCGAAGGATGGAATTTTTGACAGGAGTCTGTCTTAATTAACAGTAGTTACGTGTCCACTTCTAAATCATGTAACGCTTGGTGCAGGACCTCCTGAATTACAAGGATTTCTGCTTTGTGGCCTCAACAGAAGAATATAGGGGCCCCTCCTTTGCACAAAGATTCGCCAAAATGCAAGGTAATCACACCGCTTTGCGAGGTCCGGAAAGGCCTTGTAGAACTCGCTTTCTCCACCTCCCGCATGCCCTTAAGTACTCCCGGAGCTACCACCAAGTATAGGATGCGGATCCAACGAGTCCGGGGACGCGGGCGGTGCGTCCCTGACCACACCCACTGCCGCCGAAGCCCCGCCCCTCAGCGTTTTCTCCCCTATGCTGTTTTCCGGTGCATCGTGACGTAAGACGTGGGTCACGCAACATTGGCGACTGGTCCCGGAAGCAAAAATCGAAAGGGCGGGGTAGGCGGAAAGGAGGGCCTGCGTCCGGGTCGGCCGGCAGGGGGCGGGGCGGGAAGGGGCCGGGCATGGACGGCTCGGAAGCCGAGGGGGCTGGGCTGGACGGAGGCGGAGGAACCGGTGTCGGCCGCCGCCGCTGCCGCCGCTGCTCCAGCCTGTTCCGCGAGGCCCGCGCCGGCGCCGCCTCGGCCATGATGATCCACGGCTTCCAGAGCAGCCACCAGGACTTCTCCTTCGGGCCCTGGAAGCTGACGGCGGCCAAAACCCACATCATGAAGTCAGCGGATGTGGAGAAGTGAGGCTCCGGGACTCGGGACGCGACGCGGCGCGGGGCGCCGGCCGGGGAGCTGGGCCTGGGCGGGAGGCAGGGCGAGCTGCACGCAGCCCCAACCCTCCCCGGGGCGGAGGCTCCGTCCCTGAGGACGGGACCTTCGAATGACATCGGGAGAGAATCCTGTCGCCACCTCCCGCCCTGCGGTGGGGGGTTCGCCAGGCGCTGCCTTCGTGCAACTGTCACTCCGCCCGGGTTTGAGCGGCGCTTGACTGTTCCCGCGGACTTCGCCCTCGCCGCAGGTCCCTACCTGCCCCAGCCTGCCACACCTTTAGACCGTTGCTTCCTGAGTGGCTGGGACCGGTTTTCTTGGGGGTCGATAGCGGGGATGATACACGTGCTTGGCTTTTGAGCGCGTCAGGTGCTGTGCCAGGCGCTTGAGATACGGCAGATGAAAGAGCCTCTTGCAGGAATTCACCGTCTTAGGAGAGAGACGGAGAGGCCATTGTAATGCCGGGTGAATAACGGATAGAGACGTGTACGCGAGGTTATTTGAGATCGTTGAGAGGGGACAAGGCGTCCGGGAAATTCGGATGCCCGAGTGGATCTTGATAAAAATCAGAGGCACGGGGTGGGGGTGGTCGCGTGTGTGAAGCCGGGAGGCCAGGCATGGGGCGAGCCGTGAGGCGTTTGTGATGCCTGAACAGGATCTGGACAGAGTTTGGGGCTGTCAGGGGACACGTGTAAAGCCGGGAGGCCGGGGAGAGTGCGGGCCTCCATTTGTTCGAAGAACCGTTTCTGCCTGGTTGGAGCGAGAGGTTCCAGAGCGGGAGTAGTGGGAAATGGGAGGGCCCCAGGGAGTGGAGCTACTGAGGGAATTTGTATGCCAGGCTAAGGAGTTGGTATCGTATGGGGGCTCCCACCGGTGTCCTTTTGTACGAAGGAGTGACATGGGCAGATGTGCACTCGGAAAGATTTCTCGGGGGTTGGGGGGTGTGTGTGTGATGCGGAGGATGGATCGGAAGGCCACAGGACTGGGTAAGGAGACCAGTTAGAAAGGGCAGAGAAGAGGAGAGGTTTCAGGAGATTAAGTGCCTGGATGGCCACTTGGCAGGAGGAGGGAGGAGAGAGGAGAAATCTATGCCGATGAGAAGATTTCTGGCTTGGGAATAGGAATGGGAAGCGTCGCCATTGAACACGGTGGGCACAGGAGGAGGAACAGATGGGGGCAGTTGTTGACTAGAGGATGAGTTGAGATGGTTGAAGTGTGAGTCGCGTGGGGTCCTAGAGTGGTGGGCATTTGTCTTGGAACTCCAAAAAATGACTGTCGGTGGGTTTAGATTTGGGAATCATCAGCTTATTGTTGACACCTGGAGCCTTGGGCGTGAACTAGGATCATGTAGAAGTCATCCTGAAGACAAGGAAAGGTTATGGGATGGTATCCTAGGGAACCCTAGGGTATTTTAAGATTCAGGCAGAGGAAGTCACCAGGGAAAAAGAGTCATGAAAGGATGGTTTAGCAATGTAAATTAGTGACTAATTATTTTATGTACATAACCGGAGTATTTTGTAAGACCCCTAGATTTTTTCAGGTATATTGGGGAAAATTCAGAATCACATCTTATTTCATGTGTGCATTATTCCATTAAGTAGTTAAAATTTATTTAATTGCTTTTTTATGGAATTTTTGTTCTAATACATTCAGTCTTCATCTTATTTAATCTTTGAAGTATTAAAAAAAAATTTTTTTTTAATCTTGGTTTAGGGGCCCCTTGGTGGCCTGGTCAGACTTGGGCTCAGGTCATGATCTCATGGTTTGTGAGTTCGAGCCTGACATGCACCCGGCTCTCTGCTGTCAATTTGGATCCTCTGTCCCCTCTTTTCTCTGCCCCTCCCCCATGCACTCTCCCCTGTGTCTCTCTCTCTCTCTCTCTCTCTCTCTCTCTCTCTCTCTCAACAATGAATAAACATTAAACAAAATTTTTTTAAATTTTGCTTTATTGTAGTAGAAATACTTAACATGAGATCTATGTTTGTAATAAATTTTTCCCCCCTTGGGAGTTTGCACTTTTTTTTCTCGGAAGTGTGTGTGTGTATGTATCTGTCTATATTTATATCTTTATCCATTTATCCTTCGATGGACACCAGTTGCTTTCATATCTTGGCTATTGTAAATAATGCTGCGGTGAACATAGGGGTACATATATCTTTGCAAATTGGTGTTTTGGTTTTGTTCAAATAAATACCCACAAGTGCAATTGCTGGGTCGTATGGTAGTTCTATTTTTAATTTTTGGAGGAACCTCCATAGTCTTTTCCATAGACTGCAAAATGGCTGCACCATTTTGTATTCCCATCAACAGTATATGAGGGTTCCCTTTTCTCCACATCCTTGTTAACACTTGTTATTTCTTGTCTTTTTAATTTTAGCCATTCTGATAGGCGGATATCTCAATAGCGTTTTGATTGGCATTTTCCTGATGATTAGTAATGTTGAGCATCTTTTCATGTGTCCGTATGTCTTTTTTGGAGAAATGTCTATTCCGCTGCTCTGCCCATTTTTACTTTTATTTTTTAGCTGCTCTGCCCATTTTTAATTAGATTGTTTGGGTGTTTTTTTTTTTTTTTTATATTGAGTTGTGTGAGTTCGTTACATATTTTGGATATTCATCCCTTATTGGTTATTTCACTTGCAAATATCTTTTCCCATTGGGTAAATTGCCTTTTCATTTTGTTGATGGTTTCTTTCGCTCTGTAAAAGCTTTTTAGTTTTATGGAGTCCCATTTATTTATTGTTTTTGTTGCCCTTGCTTGAGGAGACAGATCCAAAAAACATTGCTAAGACTGATGTCAAGGAGTTTATTGCCCAATATTTCCTTCTAGGAGTTTTATAGTTTCTGGGCTTACAATGAAATTGTCTTTAATCCATTTTGAATTTTGATTTTATTTTTGTGTATGGTGTAAGAAAGTGGTTCAGTTTCATTCTTTTTCTTTGTTTATTTATATTTTAGAGAGAGAGCGTGTGTGTGCATGAGTTAGGGAGAGGGAGAGAGATTGAGAATCTCAAGCAAGCAAGCGCTATGCTCAGTGCATGGAGCCCGACACAGGGCTGGATTTCATGACGCTGGGATCATGACCTAAGCCAAAATCAAGAGTCGGATTTTCAATCAACGGATCCACCCAGGCAACGCTCAGTTTCATTCTTTTGCATGTAATTTTCTAGTGTTCCCTACACCACTTATTGAAGAGACTATTTTTTCCTCTTCGCATAGTCTTGCCTCCTTTGTCAGAGATGAATTGGCCATATAAGTGTGGGCTTATTTCTGGCCTCTCTAGTCTGTTCCATTGATCAGTGTGTCTGTTTTTGAGCCAGCACTGTACTGTTTTGATTACTACGGCTTTGTTGAAATCAGGGAGCATCATACCTCTATCTTTGTTCTTCTCTCTCAAGATTGCTTTGGCTATTCAGGGTCTTTTGTAGCTCCCCTCTTTCCACGTTTTTAAGTTTACAGTGCTTTGTTATTAACTACAGGTACAGCAGATTTCTAGAGCTTATTCCTCTGCTTGACTGAAAATTTGTGTCTGTTGATTAGTAACTTCTCTCCCCACCCGACCCCAACCTTTAGTAACCACCGTTCCACTTTTTAAAAAAAAAATTTTTTTAACGTTTATTCATTTTTTGATAGAGACAGACCGTGAGTGGGGGAGGGGCAGAGAGCGAGGGAGACCCAGAATCCGAAGCAGGCTCCAGGCTCCGAGCTGTCAGCACAGAGCCCGACGCGGGGCTCGAACTCACGGACCGTGAGATCGTGACCTGAGCTGAAGTCGGACGCTTAACTGACTGAGCCACTCAGGCGCCCCCACAATTCCATTTTGTGATTCTGTAAATGTGACTATTTTAGATACATCATTTAAGTAGAATCATGCAGCGTTTGTCTTTCTGGGACTGGTTTATGAGGCCCTCAAGGCTCCTCCACGTTGTTGCATATCGCAGAATTTCCTTCTTTTTTTTTAAGGTTGCATTGTGTTCCGTTGTGTGGATAAACCATGTTTTCTTTATCTGTACATCTGTGAGTGGATGTTAGGTGGTTTCCACATGTTGGCAATTGTGAATAGTGCTGCTAGGAACATAGGTGTGTTAATCTCTCTAGTACTTGATATTTTCGATTTCCTTTTTTTTTTTAAGCAGGCTTCACACCCAGCGCAAAGCCCAACGTGGGGGCTTGAACTCACGGCCCCGAGATCAAGACCTGAGCTGAGATCAAGAGTCAGACACTTCGGGCGCCTGGGTGGCTCAGTCAGTTGAGCGTCAGACTTTAGCTCAGGTCATAATCTCATGGTTCGAACGCCACGTCGGGCTCTTTGTGCTGACAGCTCGCTCAGAGCCTGGAACCTGCTTCGGATTCTGTGTCTCCTCTCTCTGCCTCTACCCCACGCACGCTCTGTCTCTCAAAAATAAATAAATGCTTTAAAAAAAAAAAAAGTCGGACATTTAACCGATTGAACCACTCAGGCATCCCAATATTTTCTATTTCCTGATAATGAATACATTTTACTTAAATTTATGATGAACAATTAACATTATTAGATATCTTAAAGATGTGCAGCTTAAAATGTTAAATCACTGATAGGTGCACACATACATACACACACAGATGTAATAAATATGTGTCCACTTTTTTATTACTATTGTGTCATAAACATTTTTCTACATTATTATATTTTCTTGTTAAATAAACTTTTTTTTTCAACGTTTATTTATTTTTGGGACAGAGAGAGACAGAGCATGAACGGGGGAGGGGCAGAGAGAGAGGGAGACACAGAATCGGAAACAGGCTCCAGGCTCCAAGCCATCAGCCCAGAGCCCGACGCGGGGCTCGAACTCACGGACCGCGAGATCGTGACCTGGCTGAAGTCGGATGCTTAACCGACTGCGCCACCCAGGCGCCCCTTAAATAAACATTTTTAACGATTCTATAATGTTTCATTCATCATATGGATAGACCGAAGTTTACATTATGGTTTATTTCCTTATATTTGGACATTCCAGGTATTTCTCATTTACTATTATAAATAAGATGATTTTGAATGTCAATGTGTATAGCTCTTTTCTGCATTGGAGATTATTTTTTTATTACAGATTTCCCATTGCTGCCCTTTGGAGTCAGAATATAAATTTGATGAAATTCCTGGTGCTTTCTCCCTAATTGGTGCCCCAGGGGATAGACTGTAGATTTCACAATCCTTCCAGAAATCCATGTAAGCAAGTGCTGGTTTCCCTCATCAGCCTTGGTGCTTTTGCCTTCTTCATTACCACCTTTTAAAACTTGTGACAAGGCAGGGCACCTGGGTGGCTCAGTTGGTTAATGTCATGATCTCACTGCTTGTGAGTTCGACCCCGCGTCGGGCTCTGTGTTGAGTTATCTCAGCTTGAACCCTGGAGCCTGCTTCGGATTCTGTCTCCATCTCTCTGCCCCTCCCCTGCTCACGCTTTGTCTCTCTCTCTCTCTCTCTCTCTCTCTCTGTAATATAAAATAAAACATTAAAAAAAATAAAACGTGACAAGTTGAGAATTATACTGGAAAAGTTGTTTTCCTACAAGAGACAGCATCTTTAATTGCTGTATTTTCTTCATAACTTTAATTAATATAATTGTGTAAGAACAAAAAGTCTACCAGAAACATGAAGCTTATGGAAACATGAGACTATGGTACGTTAGGTCATCTCCTAGGCAGTCATAGGAGGATTGGAACCCATATTTATTCTTGAAAGTGGTGGGCCTTTGATGATCCAGGAATGAAATAGATGTTTCTAGTAGGAATCAGTATTTTTTTCCATTGTTTAATTTGTTCATGTAGTTTTCTTGGCTTGTTTGTTTTTAGTATGTATGCAAGACTTGATTGGTATGTCTGATTGGAAATAAATTAAAGCAATTAGAAAGAGGGTAATTGTGGTCTTAGGATATGTGTGATCTTTTACTGGATTTATGTAAGAATATATTCTTTAATATAGTGTTATTTTACCTTACCTAACAATAATAGCTGTGTAACTGTTCAAAAATGCAGAAGTCTCGGGGCACCTGGGTGGTTCAGTCGGTTAAGTGGCCCACTTCGGCTCAGGTCCTGATCTCAGGGTTCATGAGTTTGAGCCCCGTGTCGGGCACTCTGCTGTCAGCATGGAGCCCTCTGCTTTGGATCCTCTTCTCCCCCTCTCTCACGCTCATGCTCACTCTCTCAAAAATAAATAAACATTAAAACAAAAAATCCAGGGGCGCCTGGGTGGCTCAGTCGGTTGAGCGTCCGACTTCGGCTCGGGTCATGATCTCACGGTTCGTGGGTTCAAGCCCCGTGTCAGGCTCTGTGCTGACAGCTCGGAGCCTGGAGCCTGCTTCAGATTCTGTGTCTCCCTCTCTCTCTGCCTCTCCCCTGTTCATGCTCTCTCTCTCTCTGTCTCAAAAATAAATTAAAAAAAAAAAACATTAAAAAAAAAATCCAGAAGTCTTAAAAAAAAGAAAATTGAAAAGAAAACCTTCTGATCTGCTAAAGTGGCTGTCGTAGAACACTTGCACTAAAGTCCCGTGCCTTCTTTGGGGTCCCTTAGAACTTTACTCAGGGCACATTTAAATGTTTGCCTCTGTTGCACACTTTATAATTATACACATATTGGAAATATTACCTGACTTTTGGTTTTGCATAGGTTAGCCGATGAATTACATATGCCATCTCTGCCTGAAATGATGTTTGGAGACAACGTTTTAAGAATCCAGCACGGCTCTGGCTTTGGGATTGAGTTCAACGCTACGGATGCCTTAAGATGTGTAAATAACTATCAAGGAATGCTTAAAGTAGCCTGTGCCGAAGAGTGGCAGGAAAGCAGGTAAGAATCTCAACATTTATGGGTTAAGTGAAAAAGAAGAGTGGGGCGCCTGGGTGGCTCAGTCGATGAGGCATCTGACTTCGGCTCAGGTCATGATCTTGCGGTTCGTGAGTTCGAGCCCCACGTCGGGCTCTGAGCTGACAGCCCAGAGCCTGGAGCCTGCTTTGGATTCAGTGTGTCCCCCTCTCTCTGCCCATCTCCTGCTTGCACTGTCTCTCTTTCTCTCTCTCAAAAATAAATAAACATTAAAAAAAAAATGAAAAAGAAGAGTTGAAAGAAATCTTCTGTCATGATATGTGTATTTTATGAGAGTGAAGGGCAGGTATTATTATTAACTTAACAGTTGGATCATTCTAGAAGTCATTTTTCCCATCCATAAAACGGAGATTAGTTACCCTACCTTTTAAATACTTGTTGGGTTAAATTGAGTTGAGCCATGCAAGGTTTACATTTTTGAGCTTTCAGTGTTCCTTGGTGAAGACACAATAGGCTGTGTACTTCACTGTTCCTGTTTTTGAAGAAAAATGTTTACTGATGATTTGAACTGTAAATGTGAGGAGCATTAAAATAAAGAAAAATGTGTTTTCTTTGATAATCAAATCGGCAGTTATTTACTTTGTGCCTGTCGTATACTAGGTACCTTGCAAGATACCAAGAAGTATAATAACGCCTTTATTTTTTTTTTTAATTTTTTTTAACGTTTATTTATTTTTGAGACAGAGAGAGACAGAGCATGAACGGGGGAGGGGCAGAGAGCGAGGGAGACACAGAATCAGAAGCAGGCTCCAGGCTCTGAGCCATCAGCCCAGAGCCCGACGCGGGGCTCGAACTCACGGACTCACGGACCGCAAGATCTTGACCTGAGCTGAAGTCGGATGCTTAACCGACTGAGCCACCCAGGTGCCCCAATGACGCCTTTAAACTGTGTCCTCAAGGAGTATACTAACTAATTGGAGAGACCACATCAGCATATGACAAGTTTAATAACTGTAAATATGCAGACAAACCAAGAAGGATCTTGTATTAGTGAATTATGACAAGTATATGTATGTATTGATTAGGATATTTGCATTATTTGTAGAGTGTAACTTGGTGTGATATATGAATACAGACAGTCTATATTCTGCATCACTGAATCTGATCCTTCTCATTTTAATATTTGAGGACGGAGGGCGAACACTCCAAGGAAGTTATTAAACCATACGATTGGACCTACACAACGGATTATAAGGGAACGTTACTTGGAGAATCACTTAAGTTAAAGGTAAATCTTTATTTTTTGCTTTTATGATAAAGTCATTAACTGTCTTGGACAGTCTCAGCATTAGAACTTTCTAGTAATGGATTATTTTTGCTACTGCTTTCGTCCCACTTTCTTTCTAGTGAGGGGAAGCCTCAGAACCTAATGTGAAGGTGTTTTGCTAATTGATTATAAGCCGAAAGTAAGAAGGCCACAGTGAAACAATTTTTATTCTCAAAAGTAACCATGGCAAACTGCCTTAATGTTATCGTTATCACTGTCAAGCATTCAAAGGGCACCTGGGCGGCTCAGTCGATTAAGCGTCTGACTTCCGCTCAGGTCATGATCTTACAGCTCCTGGGTTCGAGCCCCGTGTCGGGCTCTGTGCCGACAGCTCGGAGCCTGGGGCCTGCTTTGGATTCTGTGTCTCCCTCCCTCTCTGCCCCTCCCCTGCTCATGCTCTGTCTCAGTCTCTCAACAATAAACATGAAGAAAAAAAAAGAAGCATTCAAATGTGTATCTGTTCTTGGTGTGGTTAATTGGGTGATTGAGACAAAACCTGCTAGTTAATAGCTTACGGTTTTCCAGATGAACAGGTAGGTGGGCAGATAGGACCTTTGTTCAGACCGCTTATGTTTTTGTCCTTCCTGCACTATGTGTGAACCTGGTATGACTCCAGGCCAGTTACTGAATCTGAGTCTCAATTTATTAGTAATTCGGGTAAACAGACATATTTACCTCACATCAGAGTTTTGATAGGAGATAATCTGTGGGAAAGCTCTAGGTGAATTCGAAAGCCCCGTATTAATAATGCGAAGTTGCATCTGTGTGAGTCCTACTTAGGAAGAGATTCGCTTCGCGGTGAATGACGCTGGGAAAGTGGATTTGGTTGGTGTCGTATTGGGAGCTTAGCTACATTTCGAAATCAGACCATATGAGTGAAATGACAATCTGGCTTAGGTTGCATGTCTCTGATGATCAGAGATAACATTATGGAGAACAAAATTATTTTACCGTAGATGAAATATCTATTGGAGACCCTATATCATGTGTTGGTGCTTAGGCAGAAATGTTAAGGAGATGAGTTGTGTATGGGCTTCTGGTCTCTACAGAGATTTTTAGTCTTGGGAAGACAGAACTTAACGCAGGAATTCAGTTCTCAGTTTTTGCCGCTCTTATAATCCAAGCTTTACCTATTTTTCTGTGCTGCTTCTGAGACAAATACACACATTTTTTGAGAGAACATGTATTCATTCACTCACTGACTCGCTCTTGAGCTCTTCTCTGTGCCAGGCACCAGTCCTAGGAGCCATGGATACAGCAGAGAACAGACAATCCTGACAACTTCCGCCTGTAATGCAATTTGTTCTGAGGCGTTGTTGACAAATAGCGGTGTGATCACCTACTCACTGGAGTTCAGGCTTTGGCAGGCCTGGGTTCAGATCCCAGCACCATCACTCGACTTGGAAAAGCAATTTAATCTTGCTGAATACTGTTTCTCACTTTGGTAGACTGGATAATAGCAGTTGTGGGAAGTAAATAAGATTATATATGTAAAGTGTTTAGCACAGTGTCTGTTATACAGCAAGATCTCAATAAATGGTAGCTGCTGTTATTAATAATATATCTCAAATGTCAGGGGAACTAAATTAATATTATTGAAATACCAAGACTAGAAGTAGATATGTAGATATAGTATCTAAATATTTATTCTTGCTTTATGGTCTAAACAGAGTTGTGAGTACGTTCCTTTGCTTTCTTAAAAAATTGAGTATCTTTTTTTTTTTTTTTTTTTAATGTTTATTTTTGAGAGAGAGAGAGAGACAGAGCATGAGCATGAGCATGAGCAAGGGAGGGACAGAGAGAGAGGGAGACACAGAATCCGAAGCAGGCTCCAGGCTCTGAGCTGTCAGCACAGAGCCCGACACGCGGGGCTCAAACTCACGAACCGTGAGATCATGACCTGAGCCGACGTCGGATGCTTAACTGACTGAGCCACCCAGGTGCCCCTTGAGTACCTGTTTTCTAGGCAAAAGTGCTAAAACTTTGTTGCTTAATCTTCAAAATAACCTTGTAGGATAGGCCTTCTTATCCTCGTTTTGTGGATGAAGAAATAGGTTCAAGATCTTAAAGTATGTATCTCTTGATAACATAATACCAATGCTGTAGCTTATTGTTAAGCATGTTGTATGTGGAAGATCACTCCACGGGCACATTTTTTGCATTTGACTTTCTTAATACCTAAGGGTTTTTTTGATCTATAATATTACTTGGGATTTTAAATTATTTAATGCTTACACCCTTTCTGAAATCAAAAGCCGTAGTGTATATAGGAAATATATGCCTGTGTAGGAGCATATATCTTATATGAACAGTAAGAATGTCAGAATGAGGCATTAGAATGAAGCCTTTCCTTTTGCACTTAAATTCTTGCCTTTTAATTGCTGGGAGCTGCTGGTGTGTGTGTGTGTGTGTGTGTGCACGCGCGCGTGCATGCGTGCGTGTAGTGCTTTCTCACTCTTTTTTGAGTTGTTTTACCTCTTACTCGTGAGTTGTAGCATAATTTAAGAGAAGAAAGCCAGTCATAGAGTTGTTCTGGCTGCATTCAAATCCAGCTTTGCTATGTATTGGCTGGGCCACCGTAGGAACATCTCAAAGATTATGGTATAAGAATGTTAGGAGGTCATAGGGCGCCTGGGTGGCCCAGTCAGTTGAGCGTCTGACTTCGGCTCAGGTCAGATCTCACAGCTTGTGAGTTCAAGCCCCGCGTCGGGCTCTGTGCCAATAGCTAACCCACTCGCATTCTGTCTCTGTCTCTCTCAAAAATAAATAAACATTTAAAAAAATGTTTTTAAGGAATGTTAGGAGGTCAGATGCCTAAAAGGTACCTGGCAAAATGTGGCCATTTTCTTCTTTTCGGTTAAATACGTACACTGACATTGTAGGAGAATAGAGTAGAAGACTAACTCTTCTAATTATATTGCTTTTTTGGAATAAAATGTGTGTAATGTCCACGCATTTAAAAAGCATTTTTTTTTAAAGCATGTTGGAACATTTGCCAACTCCTTCAGTGTGATTTAATGTTTTGAACTTTTTTTTTTTTTTTTTTTTACTGTGGTAAAAAACAACAAAACTTACCATCTTAATTTCTAAATATATTAAGTTAGTGGTAAATAAGCATATTCATATTGTTGTGCAGCCAGTTTCCGGAACTTTTTCATCTTGAAAAAATGACAATTGGTACTTTTTTTTTTTTTTTTTTGGGGGGTGGGGGTGTGCATAAAGGCAGTTTTATTAAGGCATCCTAGGACACCTGGGTGACTCGGTGGGTGAAGCGTCAGACTGTCCATCTAGGCTCAGGTCATGATCTCATGCTTTGGGGGTTCGAGCCCCACGTCGGGCTTTGAGCTTTGCTGGCGGCATGGAGCCTGCTCGGGATTCACTCTCCCCGTCTCTCTGCCCCTTCCCTGCTCGTGTGCATGCTTGCTCTCTCTCTCTTTCTCAAAAATGAGTAAATAAACTTTAAAAAAAAAAAAAACGAAAAGAAAAAAACTTTCTTGTCCTTACTTTATATATATATATATATATATATATATATATATATATATTAAATGGCAAATATAGGGGCGCCTGGGTGGCTCAGTCGGTTAAGTGGCCGACTTCGGCTCAGGTCATGATCTCACGGTCCGTGAGTTCGAGCCCCATGTCGGGCTCTGTGCTGACAGCTCAGAGCCTGGAGCCTGTTTCAGATTCTGTGTCTCCCTCTCTCTCTGCCCCTCCCCTGTTCATGCTCTGTCTCTCCCTGTCTCAAAAATAAATAAAAACGTTTAAAAATAAATAAATAAATGGCAAATATATATCTCAATGTGTACATACACATATGTACTGCTTTCGGTAATATTTAGAGAGGACATTTTTGAAACAAATTTAATATAGGGTTCTTAGTATTTAGCATTAGTTAACTTTATATGGTAAATTTAAAAACACCTACAAATCAAGTGACTTCCTTATCATAAACCTCCATCTGATGTGAGGGAGGACTTCTTCGAAGGATGTAAGTAGGGCTCATTTTTCTTGTCAGGTGTCAATAATGCGGTGTTCCATATTTTTTTTAAGCCTTTTAACGATTGTCAAACAACTCCGAAAACATGAAGTTACAGTGTAATGATTTGTGAAACGTAGCCACTCAGGAAAAAAAAAATAGAACATTGCAACCACCCTCCAGTGGGACCCTCACCTGATCACAATTCTTTTTCAAAATACATTTCCTAGTATATTGTGGCATTTTTCAGCCTTAGCTTTGATTTCCTTGAAACTAGCGTGCATTGTTGCTGAACAGCTCGGGCCCCATTTCCAGTATCTGGGGTCCCTTGGGTCTTGTCCTATTGGCCTGTTCTTCTGTTGGTTCTGGTTTATGGTGTGCAGGCTCCTGATGGACCTGACCTCCTTAGTTTTGAGTCCCAGGATGATGATGTTTTTCCCCAGAAGGCAGTTCTGACAGGCAGCTGAGGGTATTCAGAGTCAGAGACATAGTTGTACAAACTTTCTGTAAAGGTAGGAAATACTTGAGGCTCTGAGGGCCGGAGGGTTTATGAGCAGCTGCCCAGCTGTGCTGTTGTAGTTGAACGTAGCCATGGACAGGAAGTAAACAAACGGGCACGGCTTTGTTTCGGTAACATTTTACTTAGGGATGTGGAAATGTGCGTTCCACAATGTGAGATATATGTGAATTCTTACATAGAATTTCATGTCATGAATTTGAATTTCATGTGCTCTGGAATATTCTTTTTTTTTTTTTTTTCCAATCATTGAAAAAATGTAAAAATGATTCTTAGTTCCCAGTTCACACAAAAATGGGTGATGGGCCACATCTGGCCACATCTGGCCTACAGGTCTTAATTTGCTAATCTCTGGTCTGGGACCCGTGTTTGAGGTTTCTGGGCCTGTAACATAAGCTGTGACACCAGTGTGGCCCCATAGGGTACCATCCCCAGTTCAGGAGGGGCGCGGGGAATTCTCCAAGGTCCCTGTCCTTAGCACTGAGCAGTGATGGGGCCAGGAACTAGCAGACCCCAGCCTCTCCCCTGGAGCGGCCATTACAGATACGTCAAGGCCAAAGCCAGCCAACTACAGGCTCACTTTCACTTTTTCTGGGTTCCAGGCCTCTTGCAGATCTCAGTCCAGGAATTCTTCAGGATCTTGACCGTTTGATGCTTTTCAGAAATTTTTGTTTCTTCGTCCAGCTTTTAAGCAAGAGGGTTTGTCTGGGTTACTCATTTTGACAATACTAGGAGTCAGAAGTACTTGTTACATTTTAAATTTAGCTGTTGGTTTTGGTTTTTTTCCCCTTTTCAGATGCCTGAGTTTAGTGAGAACATGAAAAGAGTTGAGAAAGAGAAAAGAGAAAGAGCAAATGTGTTTTAAATATATTTGTCCTTGTAAATGAAGAAGATAGTATAGATAAATTAAATATAATCAATATCCTTAACCCATGTTTTATCTAATTATTTTCTAAATATTAAAAAAAAATTTTTTTAACGTTTATTCATTTTTGAGAGACAGAGAGAGACAGAGCATGAGCGGGGAAGGGGCAGAGAGAGGGAGACACAGAATCCGAAGCAGGCTCCAGGCTCCAGGCTCCGAGCTCTCAGCACAGAACCCGACGCGGGGCTCAAACTCACGGACTGCGAGATCAGGACCTGAGCCGAAGTTGGACGCTCAACTGACTGAGCCACCCAGGCGCCCCCATTGTGTTAATTTATGATACAACTATGTCAAAGAATGGAAAAGCTCAACATTTTGTAGTGAAATTGGATGGAGTAAAGAATGATGTGAGCTACCGATTTAGTGAGCTACCGATAGGACCTGCCTTATTAGCATTGGTGACGCTCTTGTTGGGTTGTGAATATGTGTGTCCGTGAGCTGCGAAATAACACAGTGAAAAACCGGCCAGCATCCTCAGAAGCCCAGGATGCTAGGAGTTCTTCCCTCAGAATTTCTTGGAAAGTTCTTAATTTACCTTATTATTTAAAACACTGTTTTGTAGGCTTGGGGGAGCTAGGCTGCGAATCTAAAATACATAGCAAGACTCTAATGGGAATTTTTTGTAAGTTCCATACCAATGTTTTTTTACAAGTAGACTTTCACCGCACAAAACCGCTTTGGGTGTCTATGATAGCAGTCGTCCATCACACTGACTAATGTTCAGAGGACTGATTTTTCTCATAATCAAAACAGAACACTTGATTTTAACTTGACTTATATGAAAGCTAAAGAATTTTGACTCTGTCTTGTAAGGCTACAGTATCAGCCACCTGTAGGGTTGTCAGCGTTTGAGGGGCAAGGCACACACCTCATCTTTTGTGTCTACTGAGGACACCCAGGTGTAGAGCTGTGTGCTTTGGCCATGCAGAAAAGACTGGTGGGAAGACTGTTTTCCTGTGTCTCCAGCTCCTTAAATTTTCACGTGTTCCTTCTGAAATTTTTTCTTTCAGGTCGTACCTACAACAGACCATATAGATACGGAGAAACTGAAAGCCAGAGAACAGATTAAGTTTTTTGAAGAAGTTCTCCTGTTTGAGGATGAACTTCATGATCATGGAGTTTCAAGCCTGAGTGTGAAAATTGTGAGTATTATAAAATTAACTTCTTTCTTCCAGGGGCGCTTGGGTGGCTCAGTCTGTTGCGCGTCCAACTCTTGATTTCAGCTCAGGGCACGATCCCAGGGTCTTAGGATCGAGCCCCCCATTGGGCTCCACGCTGAGTGTTGAGCCTGCTTGAGATTCTCTCTCTCTCTCTCTCTCTCTCTCTCTCTCTCTCTCTCTCTCCTTCTGCCCTCCCCACCCCACGTGCAGCACTCTCTCTCAAATAAATAATAATAATAATAAATTAAGTAAAACTAAATTAACTTCTTTCTTCCATTCTTCCCATTGGTTAGAGATACAAAGCTCACTTAGAATCACAGTGTCTTAACCTGATCTCATGTAAAGTATCACGTGGGTCTAGAGTACATCTTACTATCCATTATAAAGTTCATAAAATCTTAGTATATTCCTAAGGCTTTAGTAGAACATTTTCTTTCAAGAGCTGCCTGACTGCTTTGTAGTGTTTTGTTTGTTTGTTTTGTTTTGTTTTGTTTTTTGCTGATTATTTAATTAGGATGAAAATTATGGATTAATTTTCACTTTTGAGTTAAAAATTATATCGAAAGGATCTGCAGACGGCACCTTGGAGGGGGGGTCAGAATTTGGGTGCTCCAGAAACTGCACGTCCTTCGCCAGCACAGAGGTGACAGAAACGACAAGTGTAAAACGCCCTTCTCCGTTTGTACTCTCTTCTATCAGTGGAAGGTACTTCCGTTTACAGTGTTATCGATGGAACGTGTTTAAGAAGGGTAATAAATAGCTCATTCGCATTGACTCATATGTGTTTACTATTAGGTCAGAATTGTGTTTCCAACACTTCACAGGACATCTTCTACTGAAACTTTGTATTACGTGCCTTATCCCTAAGGCCCAGCCAAAATGTCACCTCCTCTGTAAGATGCACCACCGCTCCCCCGGGCAGAGTTCAGTATTCCTCTTCCAGACCCCCATGAGCACTTTTTCTTAACCCGTCAAGTATAGAACTTACTAGAAGGTCTCTCAAAGACAGGACCCTAGCATCAGAAATAGCTCTTAGATGGGGCACCTGGGTGGCTCGGTTGGGCATCCCGGCGTTGGCTCAGGTCGCGATCTCACCGATCGTGGATTCGAGCCCCATGTCGGGCTCTGTGCTGACAGCCCAGAGCCGGGAGCCTGCTTCAAATTCTGTGTCTCCCTGTCTCTCTGCCCCTCCCCTGCTCGCACTCTGTCTCTCTATCTCTCAAACATAAATAAACATTAAGAAAAAAATGTTAGAAATAGCTCATGGAGCATAATGGTTGTCGGTGTTGGGATTGAAATTATTGTTTTGTCCACAACAAATCAAAACAGCAATATATTTTAAAGCCACGTTTTTCTGTACAATCATAGCATTTTGGAATTATGATGAATTGGTAGAGAATCACTTAGTCTAGCTTCTGTATTTTATAGACAAGGCCCAAAGGGTTCATTTACCTAAGGTCATGAAACTAATTAGCAACAAAGTTTTCCTTGTGCTATCTCATCTATGTCGTTATTCTAGCATTAGATAACTGAAGAGTAGTGTCATCCTATCACGTTCTTTCTTTTACCTCGTGTTACTTTTAAAAGTGACGTGGGATAGGGTTGCATTTTAAGGATGCCTGGAAGAATTTCATTCGAATAGCGTTTCTTTTAACAGTGAAACACGTATTGCCCTAAATAAATGCCATAGTTCCCAGCAGTGCGGTGTGGATAAATGAAGTTGCTTCTCTAAGCACAGACTAGCCTGGTAAATATAAATGCGGGTGAGAAACCAGGAACGTGGTGCCTGGGAAGCTAAGGAGGCACAGCTTTGCAAGAAGGACGTGAAGGGGCAGCGTCGTGCTGTAAGGTGATCTTAGAATGTGATGGTGTCCACCAGACTAAAAAATTTATTGGTTATAGCAACTAAGATACCGGTATTCACCTCTGCAAGTGCAGTTTAAGTTGCATGGTTAGGAAGTAAAGGAAAGATGTGGAGGTGGAGACAGAGTAGACCAGACTTCCAAAAAGCTTCCTAGATGGAGAAGACACAGGGACACGCCTAAGAGAGGACACGCGGTTGACAGGTGTGCGTGAGCACGTGCTTTTTGCTTTTTTAACATGGGGAAGACTAGCGTTGATCACGTGCTCACAGGAAGCAGTTCCTTGTAGAGAGGGGAGAAGATGAATGGTGTGAGGTTTTGGAGGAGGAGGAAGAGGGGAGGGAAGAGGAAGGCTTTGAGCCTTTACCGGAGGAAAAATTTACTGTGAGACCCTGGGTTGGAAGAACTCCAGTCTTCTCCTCCTAGGTCTCTCCTTTACTCTCAACGCTCAAAATGTTTCCGACATCACATGTGTGGTACTTTTACCGACACCCAGAATTCTGGGACACTGGCCTCACTATCGACTTGGGGATAGTGTCAGATCTCCTAGGTTAAGGGCTCAAGCCCACAAGACCGCCATCCCTCGCCCTACGTCTTCAGTGCCAGCCACCAGGGGTCATAGGTCCCTACGTTCCCCACAACTTCTGTCCATCTTGGCTACAAATTGGAGGTTCCCGTGACCTCCTCTCCTTGGATTTAATTATTTGCGACAACAGCTCATAGACCTCAGGGGAACGTAGCCAAATGTACTATGGATAGTCAGACAAGAAATATGCTTTGTCTTATGTTCACCAGTTTATTGAAGGATATGGTAACAGAGGTATGGATGAACACCCGGATGAGAGAGCTATAGGGGGAGGTGTGGGATGGTCCCAGGTGCAGGAGTTCTGCCCCCTTGGAGTTGGGGTGCATTACCCTCCTAGTATATAGATGTGTTCACCAACCTGGAAAGTCTCGGAACCCCATCCTACTAGGATTTTATGGAGGCTCCCTCACAAGGCATGATCAATTATTAACTCCCATTTCTGACCCCTCTCTTCTCTCTGGAAAATGAGGGGTGGAGCTGGAAATTCCAAGCTTCTAATCATGGCCTGGTCTTTCTGGGGACCAGCCCCCACCCAGGAGCCCCCCCCCCCCCCCCCCAGAATCGCCTCATTAGAACCGAAGATGTTCCTAAGTGCCCTTCTCACTTAGAAATTTATAAGGGTTTCAGAAGCCCTCTGTCAGGAACTAGAAGCAGAGACCTATATATGTATTTTCTACTATTTCACATATAGCTTATTTATATTATCTCATTTAATCCTCCAGAAAATTCTGCTCGGTGAGAGGAAACGGAGGGTCAGAGATATTAAGTAACTTCCCTAAGATCAGTCACACAGTGGATCAGTTTGTCTTTGCTCATAATCTTCTAAGATCCAGATCGTGGGAGGGAGGATTAGCCTTAGACAGGAGAGATGCTTCTGTGGCGATGGGAGGAAAGGGGAACTGCGTGTAGATAAGCTTACCTCTCGTCCAGTGATTCCCAAACCTGGAGTTTTATGAGAATTAACTAAGCAGATTAGAGATTTAGTTGTCTCTGCACTACGGGACAAAGAATATTTCTTGTCTGACCGTGGTACCCTTGCCTATCTGACTGGAAAGTTGGGTAGACGCACGTGGGGATGGAGAGAAGAGGTCAGAAAAGGCCTGAGGACGAAGTGTGATGAAATGTAGAACAAAGTGTGACAAAGTGTGACGAAGCGTGACGATCATTTCCAGAGCCCTCGCTAGGTACTTTGCACATAAAGCTCACTCGATGCCCTTCACCTGGCCTTTTTGACATAGAACTTTTTCTGATTTAAAGTCTATGTGTTTCCCAGTTGCTCTCAAATAAAATACGAACCGTCTCAGATCATTTTTAGTTTTAACAGAGCTCTCCAAGGAACTTCTAAAAATAAGTGTAAATGTTTAAGGATTACCTTATATCTTTCCTTATGGCTAGGAGTTTGACTGGGGGTATGGAATATACCGTTGACTCTCGAATAGTGAGGGAATTAGGGCAACCAGTAACCCTCTGTCCACAGTTGAAAATCGTTGTGTAACTTTTTTTTTTTATGTTTTTTTATTTTTTTGAAGGAGAGAGAGAGAGACGGAGCATGAACGGGGGAGGAACAGAGAGAGGGAGACACAGAATCTGAAACAGGCTCCAGGCTCCAAGCTGTCAGCACAGAGCCCGACGCGGGGCTCGAACTCACGGACCATGAGATCATGACCTGAGCCAAAGTCGGCCACTTAACCGACTGAGCCACCCAGGCGCCTCTCATTGTGTCACTTTTAATTCCCCAAAAACTTAACTTCTAATAGCCTACTGTTGACTGGAAGTCTTACTGATAACATTAACAGTTGATTACACATTTTTTGTATGTTATATATATTACATACCGTATTCTTACAAGAAAGTAAGCTAGAGAAAAGAATGTTATTTATTAAGAACATCATAGGGGTGCCTGGGTGGCGCAGTTGGTTAAGCGTCCGACTTCAGCCAGGTCATGATCTTGCGGTCCGTGAGTTCGAGCCCCGTGTCGGGCTCTGGGCTGATGGCTCAGAGCCTGGAGCCTGTTTCCGATTCTGTGTCTCCCTCTCTCTCTGCCCCTCCCCTGTTCATGCTCTGTCTCTCTCTGTCCCAAAAATAAATAAACGTTGAAAAAAAAAAAATTAAGAAAAAAAAAAAATTAAGAAAAAAAAAAAATTAAGAAAAAAAAAAAAAAAAGAACATCATAAAGGGGGCGCCTGGGTGGCTCAGTCTGTTGAACATCCGGCTTCGGCTCAGGTCATGATCTCATGGTCTGTGGGTTTGAGTCCCACTTGGTATTTTAATCTTGGCCAGAAAACTACTAAAAAGTTCTTACTTTAGAATTTGTGAAGCTAGTTGCTTATGAATGCTTGATTTCTTGGTTTCTTGGTTTCTATAATAATTATAAAGCACCCTGTAAAGAAATGATACTGTAATGTGGAAACTACTTACATAAACAAAGTAACTTACTTATTTAAAAAAATTTTTTTAAGTTTATTTTGAGAGAGTGCAAGCAGGGGAGGGGTAGAAAGAGAAAATCCCAAGCAGGCTCTATTCTGTCAGTGCAGAGCCTGATGTGGGGCTCGAGCTCACTCACTAGGAGATCATGACCTGAGCTGAAGTCAAGAATTGGCTGCTTAACCGACTGAGCCCCAGGCGCCCCTTTAAATTTTTTTTTAACGTCTATTTATTTTTGCAAAAGAGAGCACGAGCCGGGGGTGGCAGAGAGAGGGGGAGGAGACATAGGACCTGAAGTAGGCTCCAGGCTCTGAGCTGTCAGGACAGGGCCCGACTGCTAAGGGGCTCAAACTCAACGAACCATGAGATCATGACCTGAGCTGAAGCCAGACGCTTAACTCACTGAGCCACCCAGGAACCCCCAAAGTAACTTTAGATTCCTGTTACTGTTGGATGGAGCCTTTTAAGTTGCTTTTAACTTACTTAGTTTGTTTCAGGTTTTGAAGTATTTTTACCATCTTAAAATTTTAATTCTATACCTAGACCATTTTAATTCAAAAAATAATAATGGTTTCCTTGTGACACAGTTCCCCAGGGAGAAAGAGTGGAGCTCTGTGCACCATGAGGTTTTTCGATTTAGTTCAGTGAGTTTATTATGAGTTTTGATAATTTTGTGTGGGTGGCATTACCTATATCTAATTATGAGTTATTCTAGGAATTAATTTTTGTTTTGTGTTTCTAAGGTAGCTTCTTTCAGCTATGTTTTTAGGCTAGGATTTTGTGTTGTAATCTACTGTCCTTGGTATGATTTATAGTTTATAGGACTACTCTAAGATCTAAAGAAAAGCTATTTTCATGGTAATACGCAAGGTTTTAACTTTCAGAGAAAATACATTTCCTATCTCCCAAGTACTGGCAGTGATGTTATGTAACCAGCTAATGGTTAGTTCCATTCTTTTTTTTTTTTTTTTTAATTCATTTAATTCATTTAACATACAGTGTAGTGTTGGCTTCAGGATTAGAACCCAGTGATTCATCTCTTATATAAGACACCCAGTGCTCATCCCAGCAAGTGCCCTGCTTCACGCCCGTCACCCGTTTAACCCATCCTCCCACCCAACACCTTCCAGCAACCCTCAGTCTGTTCTCCGTATTTAAGAGTCTCTTATAGTTCGCCTCCCTCTCTGTTTTTATCTTATTTTTCCTTCCCTTCCCCTGTATTCATCTGGTGAGTTTCTCAAATTCCATATGAGGGAAATCATATGATATTTGTCTTCCTCTGGCCGACTTAATGTCACTTAGCATAATACCCTCTGGTTCCATCCGCATTGTTGCAAATGGCAAGATTTCATTCTGTTTTATCACCAACTAGTATTCCATTGTATATACCACATCTTCTTTATCCATTCATCAGTATATGGACATTTGGGCTCTTTCCATACTTTGGCTGTTGTTGATAGTGCTGCTATGAACATTGGGGTGCATGTGCCCCTTTGAATCAGCATTTTTGTATCCTTTGGATAAATTCCTAGTAGTGTAATTGCTGGGTTGTAGAGTAGTTCTATTTTTAATTTTTTGAGGAACCTCCATACTGTTTTCCAGAGTGGCTGCACAAAGTTTGCATTCCCACCAACAGTGCAAAAGGGTTCCCTTTTTCTGCATCCTCGCCAACATCTGTTGTTTCCTGAGTTGTTAATTTTAGCCGTTCTGACAGGTGTGAGGGGGTATCTCATTGTGGTTTTGATTTGTATTTCCCTGGTGATGAGTGACGTTGAGCATCTTTTCATGTGTCTGTTGGCCATCTGGATGTCTTCTTTGGAAAAGTGTCTATTCATACCTCCTGCCCGTTTCTTCACTGGACTATTTGTTTTTTTGGGTGTTGAGTTTGGTAAGTTGTTTATAGATTTTAGATACTAACCCTTTATCTGATATGCCATTTGCAAATATCTTCTCCCATTCCCTCGGTTGCCTTTTAGTTTTGTTGTTTCCTTTGCCGTGCGGAAGCTTTTTATCTCGATGAGGCCCCAATAGTTCATTTTTACTTTCCTTGCCTCTGGAGACACGTTGAGTAAGCAGTTGTGGTGGCCGAGTTCAAAGCGGTTGCTGCCTGTTTTCTCCTGTAGGATTTTGATGGCTTCCTATCTCAGATTGAGGTCTTTCATCCATTTTGAATTTCTTTTTGTGTCTCGTGTAAGAAAGTGGTCCGGTTTCCTTCTTCGGCCTGTTGCTGTCCAGGTGTTCTCCCGGCACCATTTGCTAAAGAGACTGTCTTTTTTCCATTGGGTGGTTAGTTCCACTCTGAGTAGTCAGGAGTGAATGTGGTCTACCTTCTGCTTCCATGTTTTACCTAAGAATCCAAGTATCTCATCTCTGTGGTACAAAAAATTCCACAAAGCCATTGCTGAGGTGGCTTTTGTTGAAGTAGTCTTATAGAATGGTCGTGTTTTACGGAGACAGGCTCTAAGGAACGGTTTCTTCACACCCCCTAGTTTTATAGATGAAGAAGGAGACTTTAGGTGGTTTAGGATCTTGATCTGAGTTCCTGGTTCTCAACCTACTTCCCCTCGTTGCTCCTTTTTTTTTTTTTTTTTTTCTAACCAAATACTTTTAACACCCCCTCCCTTTTACTACCGTGAAATGAATTTCATAGATACTATAACCCACCTTCTTTCCAGTAAACCAACATCGTGTCCTAATTATAAGATAAAAGAGAAATAAAAGGAAATTGATTTAGAATAAACGATGTATTTCAGTATGTACGTATTGAAATATGCATAATATGACTGCACTAAAGTCATAATGAAGCAGTCACATTTGCATATCGAATCACTGTGAATGTGACAGCTACAAGTGAAGGCTGATAGGGGTACCAGGGAGCAGCCAGTGACTCAGATAACACAATCAAGACAGCCATTGGTGATGTAATTATTCAAAAATGGTGAACAACCCTTTAGTAAAGTTCCAAATGAAATAAAGTATAGTCTTTCCTTGATTTGCAAAGTAATTGCGTGCCCGGAAAGTCAGTGTGTTTTGTATTTGTATGTAAAATGGAATTAGGTTCTAAGGTGAGGTCAGTATAAATTGTTGGCTTATTTATGGATGTATGTATTTGTTTGTGTTTATTGCTATTGTTATCTTTTTCCCCACATGAATGCCAGAGAAGATCTTTGGAAGTTTATGGATGCAGGATTGGACTTTGTCGTATAGGATGGTCCTGTGCGTTACAGAACATCTAACGTCCCTGGTCTTTAACTGCCTAATATCATTGTGACGACAAAAAACACCCTCAGAAATTTCCAAACATCCCCTGTGAGAGAACTGCCGCCTTAAAATACACAGTTAAATTGCGGAATTAGGACGAGCACTTGGGTCTTCTGACTCCTGCTCTGCCCTCTGCCATGCTGAAACGTTACTTCAGCTCGCTTCCTGTGTTGTGCCCAGTGTAACTGTCGATAACGCACTTGGAAATGTGGGGAAATGTGGCCAGTGAGTCTTTCCAGTAATTACAAAGAGCGCTGTGTCAAGTAACGCTGCTTCCCAGTCAGTTGGCTGTGACGTAGCAACTTGTCTAGGTCAGGTTCTTCCTCCAGCCCTTCTTTATTCTGGGTTTTGCTTTGAAGTCTGTTGCTGATAATCCCGCCGGAAGGCAGTGTGACTGTGGGCCTTTTCTCCGGCAAAGAGAGCTCCAGCCTCTCTTTCCTTCAGGGAGTCGCTGACGAGCACCCACCGTGTGCTCGCTACTTGTCTAGACAGCAGGGACAAAGTGATGACCAGAGCACATGTTCGCAGTTATGGAGCCTGCGGCCTAAGTGGGGGCAGATAGGCTTTACGCAAGTAAACACGTGAACGGCTGTAGTTACAAATCTTTTCGTTTATAAGGGAATCGAGAGAGAATAACAGAAGCCTGTGGTCATAGAATGGTAGGAGAAGCGTCTGTGTACAAGTGATATTTACACCGAGATCTGAGACCAGTAGGCATTCGGTCAGGGAACAGGGCTCGTAAAGGTTCTAGGGCAGGAGAGCTTGGCCTGTGGCCGGTGACTCTCTAGGTAGTAAAGCCGCTGTTGTTAGTGGGTTATCGTGTTAATTTCTTCGCTCTTCATTAATGTTGCCCTGTGCTTCTACAACTCACTCAGTTCCCTGCGTGTATCTTCTATTCTGTGCCTCAGTACTTGTTATACATGCTGTTTCCTCTTTTTGGAAAAAAAAAAAGGAGCTCGCCCCCAGCTCTTCTTTCCGTGGTCAGCTTTCCGTTGTCTTCTCTAACTTTCTTCAGCCAACTTCGGGACCTTCTCTGAGTGCTTATTGAACCTTGTGCATACCTCTGTTACTATATCTGCCACATCATTTTTTTTTTCTCTGTTTCCCTCTTTGATAAACTTCTTGACCACTGGGATTGTATCTTTTTATATAAATCCAAGATCTACTTATAGTTAGAACTGGACACTTAGTAGACGACGAGTGTTTATTTAGTAAATGGTGAAGCTTTTTTCTTTTTTTTTTTTTTTTAAGAAATGGTCTATATTTTATTTTATTTTAAGAAATGGTCTTGGGGCGCCTGGGTGGCACAGTCGGTTAAGCGTCCGACTTCAGCCAGGTCACGATCTCGCGGTCTGTGAGTTCGAGCCCCGCGTCGGGCTCTGGGCTGATGGCTCGGAGCCTGGAGCCTGTTTCCGATTCTGTGTCTCCCTCTCTCTCTGCCCCTCCCCCGTTCATGCTCTGTCTCTCTCTGTCCCAAAAATAAATTAAAAAAAAAAAAGTTGAAAAAAAAAGAAATGGTCTTTATTTTGTTTTGTTTTGTTTTGTTTTATTTTATTTTATTTTATTTTACTTTACTTTACTTTTTACTTTACTTTACTTTACTTTATTTTATTTTATTTTATTTTATTTTATTTTATTTTATTTTATTTTATCTTATGTAATCTCTACCCCCAATGTGGGGCTTGAACTCATGACCCCAAGATCAAGAATCATATACTTTACCAACTAAGACAGCCAAGTGCCCACAGGCATATTCCTTTTAAAGATCTAAAGGCCCCACAATATCCAACCCCTCCCTCCCTGCCACCAGGACCCACCTTCTTACTCTCTCACTGTCTCTGTCTTTTTTCTCTGGTTTACGCTTGGAAAACAGAAATGTGTAGATGTGACATAGATGAAAGATGCCAAGAACATGTTATAATGATCTGATAAACCAGTCTTCGGCATTATGAAATAATACTTAATGGATTGCACTGAATTAGAGCATTTCGTTTAAGTTCTCGCCTTTATTTAATGTGAAGTGAGTAGAGATGAGTAACAACAAAGAAATAGGTTATTCTTTCCTTTTGGTATTACTGGTGTTGACATTAATGGTAAGTACTGTCAGTTTAAAAAAATTTTTTTTCAATGTTTACTTATTTTTGAGAGAGAGCGACAGAGTGCGAGTAGGGAAGGGGCAGAGAGAGAGGGAGACACAGAATTCAGGCTCCAGGCTCTGAGCTGTCAGCACAGGGCCCTACGCGGGGCTCGAACCCACGAACCGTGGGATCATGTCCTGGGCCGAAGTCGGACGCCCAACCGACTGAGCCACCCAGGCGCCCCAAGTACTGTCAGTTTTTAAAGTGAACATTATAATTTTCATATTACTTAGTTAAGTGTTAAGTCTTTTTAACCTCAATTATCTTTTGACCTAAAAAATATTTTTCTATTGTAGGAAACTGAAGCCAGGATATGTAGAATAGAATAGAATAGAATAGAATAGAATAGAATAGAATAGAATAGAATAGGAGTAAGTTGGTGCTATGACAAAGAACCTTTAGTTCAGAGATTTCTGTATACTGCTAATTCAGCTTTTCTCTGATGCCTTTTAAAAAAATTTATTTTCTCAGCAAAGTAATAGCTTTTAGTTTTCATTAAAATATTAACGTACTATTTTTTTTTTTCAGAGAGTAATGCCTTCTAGTTTTTTCCTGCTGTTGCGATTTTTCTTGAGAATCGATGGAGTGCTTATCAGAATGAATGACACAAGACTTTACCATGAGGTATCTCTTCTTATTTAATGAATGTACTAGTTGATATTGGGCTCGTTCGTGTTCTTTCACTGTCTGTCTGAGAATTTGAAATGAAATAATGCTTTACAATTTATGGCAGTCCTTCTAACCTTGAAGATTGGGTGTTCTACATTCACTATTGACCGCATCACATCTTCCTTTCTGAAAGTTCTGGTAGCTGAAAGTGTTTTCTGAAAGACACTCCCCAGTGTTCCTCCCCAGTAGAGGATGTCTGATGCCTTTTTAAAAACTTCATGTGGGGGCGCCTGGGTGGCGCAGTCGGTTAAGCGTCCGACTTCAGCCAGGTCACGATCTCGCGGTCTGTGAGTTCGAACCCCACGTCAGGCTCTGGGCTGATGGCTCAGAGCCTGGAGCCTGTTTCCGATTCTGTGTCTCCCTCTGCCTCTGCCCCTCCCCCGTTCATGCTCTGTCTCTCTCTGTCCCAAAAATAAATAAACGTTGAAAAAAAAAAAAAAACTTCATGTGTACTTAAGCTGTGTTTAAGAAACCTGTCCTGGGGTGCCTGGGTGACTCAGTTAAGCATCCAGGTCTTGATCTGGGCTCAGGTCATTATCTCAAGGTTCGTGAGATCAAGCCCTGCATTGGGCTCTGGCTGACACTGCAAACTCTGCTTGGGATTCTCTTTCTCTCTCTCTGCCCCTCCCCTGCTCGCCCTCTCTCTCAAAATAAACTTAAAAAAAACAAAAACAAAAAACAAAAAACCTGTCCCTTAACTCTTCCCTTTGTGTATCATATGTATTGTTTATATAATGTCTTGATATTAAAAATACCAATCACGAGGGGGCACCTGGGTGGTTCATTTAGTCAAGCGTCTGACTTTTGATTTCAGCTCAGGTCACGATCTCGCGGTTTGTGGGATCGAGCCCCTCGTCCAGCTCTGTGCAGACAGCACAGAACATGTTTGGAATTCTCTCTCTCCCTCTCTCTCTGCCCCTTCCCCGATCATGGTCTCTCTCTCAAATAAACTTAAAACATGGGGCGCCTGGGTGGCGCAGTCGGTTAAGCGTCCGACTTCAGCCAGGTCACGATCTCGCGGTCCGTGAGTTCGAGCCCTGCACCAGGCTCTATTATACATATATATAATGTATATATACACACACGTATGTGTATATATAAATGTATATACACATACATATATATGAATGTTTATGGCAATGCTATTGTTTATAATAGCAAAACGGAGAGAAGGAGCTTAATGCCCACTGAATGGGCACTGATTTAAATTGTTTAATTTATATCCATATAGTAGAAAAGTATACATCCATTAAAATGAATGGTAGAGTTGTATTTAACTGATACGTAAAGATCTGCATCTCAGTGTTGAATTTTAAACATTTGTTCATTTATTTTTGAGAGTGCACATGCATGCACGAGCTGGGGAGTGACAGAGGGAAAGAGAGAATCCCGAGCAGGTTCCGTTGTGGGGCTGGTCTCACAACCCTGGGATCATGACCTGAGTCAAAATCCAAGAATTCGACACTTAACCAGCTGAACCAGCTAGGCGCCCCTCAGTGTTGAATTTTAAAAAGCAAGTATGGGGGCACCTGGGTGGCTCGGTTGGTTGAGGGTCCCACCTCGGCTCAGCTTGTGATCTCGTGGTTTGTGAGTTCAAGCCCTGCATCAGTCTGGCTGCTGTCAGCACGGAGCCTGCTTCCGATCCTCTGTCCCCCTCTCTCTCTGCCCGTTCCCCACTTGTGCTCTCTCTCAAAAATAAATAAACATTAAAAATTTTTAAAAGAAGAAAGCAAGTATGAATCTATGTAAGATTTTGTGTAGAGATTTCTAAGTTAAAGATAGTATTATCTATAGAAGCTGTACTTATATATTATACTTTTATATCATCTAATTTTTCTTTCCTTAAGCATTAATGTGTTTTTATTGATAGAAAAGAATAAAAGTTGGGGTGCTTGGGTGGCTCAGTTGAGCCTCTTGATTTCAGCTTCAGGTCATGATCCCAGGGTCGTGGGATTGAGCCCCATGTCAGGCTCTGCACTTGAGTGTGGAGCCTGCTTGAAATTCTCTCTTTCTCCCTCCGCCCCAGGCCCCGGCTTGCACTCTCTCTCTCAAATTAAAAAAAGGATAAAACTTTAAGGGAGTTTAATCTTATGTGATTTTTCTTTTATTGAATAACGTTTCACCAAAAAACAAATTGTAGGGGCGCCTGGGTGGCGCAGTCGGTTAAGCGTCCGACTTCAGCCAGGTCACGATCTCACGGTCCGTGAGTTCGAGCCCCGTGTCAGGCTCTGGGCTGAGGGCTCAGAGGCTGGAGCCTGTTTCCGATTCTGTGTCTCCCTCTCTCTCTGCCCCTCCCCCGTTCATGCTCTGTCCCTCTCTGTCCCAAAAATAAATAAAAACGTTGAAAAAAAAAAAAAAACAAATTGTAATACATTGCTTTTTAAAACCTAATTTTATTTAAAAAAAATTTTTTAATGTTTATTTTTGAGAGAGAGACAGAGTGCAAGCAGGGGAGGGGCAGAGAGAGAGAGAGAGAGAGAGAGACATAGAATCTGTAGCAGGCTGCAGGCTCTCAGCTGTCAGCACAGAGCTCAACGCCGGGGCTCGAACTCACAAATTGTGAGATCATGACCTGAGTCAAAGTCAGATGCTTAACTGAGCCACCAGGCACCCCTCTAACACCTAATTTTAAACAGTTGTAAATGGAGGGTGCCTGGCTGGCTCAGTCAGTAGAGCATAGGACTCTTAATCTCAGGGTCGTGAGTTCAAGCCCCATATTGGGCATGGCGACTACTTAAATACGTAAGTAAAAAGTCATAAATGGGAAAAATTGAAGTACCAAAAACTTGCTTTATTTATTTTATTTATTTATTTATTTTTTTTTTTTTTTAATTTTTTTTTCAACGTTTATTTATTTTTGGGACAGAGAGAGACAGAGCATGAACGGGGGAGGGGCAGAGAGAGAGGGAGACACAGAATCGGAAGCAGGCTCCAGGCTCTGAGCCATCAGCCCAGAGCCTGATGCGGGGCTCGAACTCACGGACCGCGAGATCGTGACCTGGCTGAAGTCGGACGCTTAACTGACTGCGCCACCCAGGCGCCCCTAAACTTGCTTTATTTTTTATTTTTTATTTTTCATAGATTTTTTTTTATAAATTTTTTTTTCAACATTTATTTATTTTTGGGACAGAGAGAGACACAGCATGAACAGGGGTGGGGCAGAGAGAGAGGGAGACACAGATACGGAAACAGGCTCCAGGCTCTGAGCCATCAGCCCAGAGCCTGACGCGGGGCTCGAACTCCCGGACCGCGAGATCGTGACCTGGCTGAAGTCGAACGCTCAACCGACTGCGCCACCCAGGCGCCCCTAAACTTGCTTCATTAAATAAGCAATTTGACAAGAATTTTGTGGAAATAGGAGGGAATAAAATTTGGTAAAGCTTTCTTTTGTTTTGTTTTGTTTTGTTTTTTTAAGCATAAGAGTAGCCTGGTTATGTAAGTAGATACTATAGCTTAAGGAAAAGGTATAGTTCCAAACATGCGATAATATTAAAATCTCTTGCATATCTCATTTGTAAATATACATACTTCCTTTCATAGTAAAACTTTGGCTGTGTTTCTCTTAGTTGGTAATTATCAAATCTGTTTACATATGCTATCACTGTGATTTATAGAGATGGGAATCAATAATTCCGAATTCTTGGTGAGATTAGCTATCTCGTTGCAGAATAAGATATTCTTATCAGACTTTATGCTGCTTTTGCAACCTGTTCTGTTGTCATAGGTGGTTGTGCTTAATAGAAACTATTTTGTAACAATAGAAATATTTATTGCAGCCTTTTTTTTTATCTTTCCACATAGGCGGACAAGACCTACATGTTACGAGAATATACATCACGAGAGAGCAAAATTGCTAATTTAATGGTACGGTGTTTAAATACCAGTTTCTAGAAGTCGACTTTTAATGTTTCATTTTGTATATTTCCAGCCACATCTGCCTCCCTAGATCTAGCGATTCGCCCAGTAAGCCCACCTATAAGATAAAGCCTCCTGGAGCGTAACTTCTCTGAATTCACCCCAGATACCAGGACAGGGTTGTTATGGGTAGCAGCACCATCATCCAATCTAATTTCCACTTTTTATGGTGGAAAAACAGACCCAGAGTTGGTTGGCGGTGGGTCTGGTGCTGGCGCCAATTGGATGTTCATTCCACTTAGCGCCTCGTCCCCCCGTAACTTCTTTCTACCCAGTCTGCTTTTCTGATTTTTTTCTTAAAGTGTGGTAATTCTGTACCGTAACTTGTTTTCACCTAACGTCCTTTATTTTCTTGCCCCTCTGGGACTTGTAAAGGGCTTCTCCAAGTCTGTAGGATTCTGTAATGGGTTGTTTCCCAGGTGCCGCCTTTCTGCCAACTTGTTATTCTTTTTCACGCCTAGCGCTTGTTTCCTTCTGGGGGGAGCACGTTCGTGGGTTAGAAAAGTTACTTAAGAGTCTGGCGTGGACCCCATACGGGGCTCTACCCGAAGGCTAGTGCTTTCAAGGTACAAAAGCAGCAGGGAAAGGGGATTGGATTAAGATGTATTAAATTCTTAATACATCTGTGGGAGCGGTATAAATAATATATCCCTGTGAGCTTTGAGGAAGTCATTCGGTAACAGGGCTGAATGATCCAGTAACGAGATACCCGTTCTCATTAGAAACACCTATACATCCTCATAGACGTCGATTGCCACTCATTTTAGAATTGGCATGCTTTATGCATGCTTGAACCAAAGCATTTCCAAAAAGTATCCGTGCAGTGACTGAATGTATACTAATACGATTTATGTATCTCCCAGCACGTTTCACCTTCCCTCTTCACGGAACCCAACGAAATATCACAGTATTTGCCAATAAAGGAGGCGGTTTGTGAGAAGCTACTGTTCCCGGAAAGAATTGATCCTAAGCCTGCAGAATCACCAGAAAGTACACCTGTGGAATAGAATGTGCCACACAACGTCTACTCACCATGGAATCTGACTGGAGACCTTAGCTCCTTGGAGGGGGTATTTTTATTATGAGAATTAATCGCCTTGTCTATGTGCAGATTTTCTGTAGCCTTAAAGGAAAAAAAAAAAAAGTAAATACAGGATTGTTGCAGGCAGGTTCCACTCAACTGCTACTTGTATTGTCTATCTGCAGAGTCCTATCCCAGATTTTTATTTTCTGGAGCCAAATTTGGATTTCTAAATTGTTACCAAGTAGGATCTCACGAGTCTCGATGTGTGTATGTCTCGTGAGCAGTGGGCATAATCCGCATCCGTCACGGAACACGGTCTTCTCCCAGGAGGAGGTTCGTGGAAATCACGGAACCGCAGCACCTTGTGACTTTCACGGGATTCCTGACCGCGCATGTTGATGTACTAGCTCTTTACTTTGGGCTTTTTGATGTTTATTCGTACTTCTGGAGAGTCGTGAGTTGCCTTTTAGGAAAATCAGTGTCAGACTTTCATGATCTTTACCCACAGATTAAAAAAAAAAATCTCTCCCCTCTACGTTTAAATTGACTTTTGACGTCTTAGAGAAGATTTCAGACCCAGAACTGAGTAACCTAGGGTTTCGGCGAACTAGGGTGTTCTGTCCATGGAAACACCTGAGCGAGGTGTGCCTCTCCCAGGCAGGCTCCCAGAACTGTCCCTCCTCCGTCCGTAGGTGCTTTTTCTTATGTGTGGTTCTACTTGTACTTGACGTTTTTTACTTCCTTTTCCATGCAACCGTGGAATGAATAAATCCATTGAATATTGAATTTGTATTACCGTCTAGCTAATTTTGTTAGCTAAATTTTGTCAGAAGTGATTTGGTATTCGTTTGCCTTCTGCATCACCTGCAGGGTATAGGAAATCGGGATTTTGTTGGCTTCAAGAAAATACATGGCATGTTCACTGTATATTAAATATACCTGTATTTAATGTTTTCTCTTAGGACAGAAAAGTGTATATATTGTACTCAGCTTTCTGTTGTATTTTATTTGCCATGCAGATTTGAACAGAATAAACTCTTTATTCATACAAGATACAAGAAATGAAAACTCAATATTCATTCGTTGAAGTTTCGGGGCAACGTCATTATATACGTGCTGACCTTGAATCAGATGTCTTTGTCTTTGAGTCAGGGTTAGGTTACTTATTTTGAGACTCCATTGTTGAAAATTGTGAGGAATGAAAAGAATTGACTTTTTTTTTTTTTTTTTTTTTTAAACAGAGGGTGGAAAGCTGATAGGATGAGGGCACTTCTGGAAGCTCCTTTAGTTCATCCCTGTGGACAGTACCCAGAAAAACCTGTATTTGCCCATTGCTAAATAAGACGTATGCCATTTTATATTTATTTGTTCCAAGTGTCTTTTTGTAAGAAAAGAATAAACAATAAGGAATTACTGATCTATGTTTTTTGCTAGTTCATTTATTTCAGTTGTTCCCGAAGCTTCATGAAAGAAGGGTTTGGTATCCTTGTCTCATTTGTGCTTTGTTTTGAACTTGGTCAGCATCACAGCCAGATTCTCTGGGCAGATGATAAATGAAAATCTAGCAGATAGTTCAGAATATAATCTCCCAGTTTAGCTTTTGGGCCCTCGTTCTTCCTCTTCCTCGGCCCTCCCCTGCCCCCCGGTACTTCTGTGGATGTTTTAATCAGCCAGTGTTTGCTGTATGGTGGGCTAATGATTTTTGAAAAAAGAAATAATCTGTCATAAGTATCATTTTGTTTAGTTTTAAGGGCTTTGTGTGCAATGTGGCACTCGGTGCGAGGGATTACGATCATGAAGAGACAGAGTGTATGTTTTCACGGTCTTTTTTTTTTTTTTCAACGTTTATTTATTTTTGGGACAGAGAGAGACAGAGCATGAACGGGGGAGGGGCAGAGAGAGAGGGAGACACAGAATCGGAAACAGGCTCCAGGCTCCGAGCCATCAGCCCAGAGCCTGACGCGGGGCTCGAACTCACGGACCGCGAGATCGTGACCTGGCTGAAGTCGGACGCTTAACCGACTGCGCCACCCAGGCGCCCCTGTTTTCACGGTCTTAAAGTTAAGTGGGGGAAACAAAACAAAAATAATTACAAATTTACAAATTTTAATAAGTATAATGATGGAAATAATAACTGGTTTCAGACAATAACAAAATCCCCGTTAGTTGAGGTAGTCCGTTCTGCTTCTGAACAGGGTGTAGAAAGTCTCGAGACTGTAACCTCATAAGGAAAAACTTCTGGATAATCTACAAAATTCCAGCTTTCCTTGAGCGTGTCAGAGAGCTGAAGTTGGGAGACGGAGCACACAATCCCGGGGAGTGATCAGCGCTCCAACAGGAGATGGGATATGCACCCATTTCCTTCTAGAAAGAGTGCTCAAGAAAGAAGTGGCCACTGTATGAGCAGCTAAAGATAATCTAGAATGTTAAATTCTTAAAGGAGTTTAAGAATTTGGCATAGCTGAGAGTTTCAAATCGGGGGACTTGATCTTTCCAGTGGTCTATACCAAGTGTTCACAAGAAACACTGGGGCAGGCTGGAGACCAGAAAGCCCCGCCTTGTCGCTGGTTCAAGCATTCGGGATGTAATTGGCTACTGCTGAGGGATAGGTAGGTATGAAACCCTGCCCACTTCCCCAGACCTGTTTCCAGAAGATGCAAAAGCTTTAGGCTGCTGAGGGAGGCACAGCAAATCCTATCACCCCTGGGGCTCAGGCAAAAATCCATCATCTCTCGGGGCACCTGGGTGGCGCAGTCGGTTAAGCGTCCGACTTCAGCCAGGTCACGATCTCGCGGTCCGTGAGTTCGAGCCCCACGTCGGGCTCTGGGCTGATGGCTCAGAACCTGGAGCCTGTTTCCGATTCTGTGTCTCCCTCTCTCTCTGCCCCTCCGCCGTTCATGCTCTGTCTCTCTCTGTCCCAAAAATAAATAAACGTTGAAAAAAAAAATTTTTTTTTAAATTAAAAAAAAATCCATCATCTCTAGGGGAGGAATAAAGACAAAACCCATTTGCCCGTGCGCCCACGGAATTTCATGCCCACCTCCCCATGGTAGCGGGTCATGTTATCCATGTAGGATCCCGGGCCCAGGTTTTTCTGTCCCTCCTCTGACCTTGGAGGATATTGGCTTGTACTCCTTCTCGGCGGTAATGGTTCTTTGCCTGTGTCCAAAGGCAGAACACCTCGTTCTTCCTCTTCCTCGGCCCTCCCCTGCCCCCCGGTACTTCTGTGGATGTTTTAATCAGCCAGTGTTTGCTGTATGGTGGGCGCCCCCGACCTCATTGCTGTGGTCCTGTTGGGGTTCTTCAGAGAAACAGAACCAATAGGATGGGCAGATACGTGTGCGTGTGTCTGTCTCCATAGATTCCGCGAGGTCCCAAGAGCTTTAGTGGGCAAGCTGGAGACCCAGGAGGGCCAATGGCGTGACTTCTGGTCTGAAAGCCGGCAGGCTTGGGAAAGCCTTGAGATCCAAGAAGAGCCACTGTTTTTCAGCTTAAGTACAAAAGTCGGAGAAGACCTTTGTTCCGGCTCAACAGGCAGGAGGAGTTCACTCCCCAGCAGCGTTTGGTTCTCTTCAGGTCTTCAGACGGTTGGGTGAGGCCCATCCACAGGAAGGAGGCCCACCGGCTGCACCGGGCAGCCCCCTCAGATGTTCCTCTCTTTGGGGGGCCCTGGGCGGCTCGGTCTGACTCTTGGTTTCGGCCCAGGTCGCGACCTCACCGGT